>NC_137268.1:11663034-12863034 GCF_053477335.1 Acartia tonsa
CAAAGAAGAGAGGTAAGACAAAAGACACTCTCCAGAAACTCTCCAGAAGATAAAGACCTGTATAAAATGCTCAGCAGGGAAATCCAAAGAAGTGTCAGAATTGACAAAAAAGAACACTTGGAAAACCTTGCTATGCAAGCAGAAAATGCTTTTAATCAAAATAGAATGAAAGATGTCTATGAGATTACTAAGAGCATTGCAGGTAAAGTACACAAATCAGGATCACACATCAGGGACAAGGATGGTTCACTCCTTAAAACTGATGAAGATATTCTAAATAGATGGGCAGAGCACTTCACTGAACTGCTGAATCTTCCAGTTCCAGAGGAAGAAACTGAGATTCCACCCTCAGATGCACTTGACATTGACTGTCGAGCGCCAAATCTATTGGAAATCAAGGAGGCCATTAAAAGTTTGAAAAATAACAAGGCCGCTGGACCTGATAACATCCCAGCTGAGGTCATAAAAGCAGACCTAGATACATCTGCTGAGGCATTCCTACCTCTGATCACAAAGATATGGAATGATGAGTTATGCCCAGAGGACTGGAAGAATGGACATATCTCAATACTAGCCAAAAAAGGAGACTTGACCCAATGTGGAAACTACAGAGGGATAATGCTCCTTTCAGTACCTGGCCGTATCCTTAGTAAGATTCTTCTTAATAGAATAAAGAAGAAGGTTAATGAAAAGCTAAGACCTAATCAGGCTGGATTTAGACCAAACCGTTCCACTATTGATCAGATAACCTCTCTAAGAATCATCATAGAGCAATCCAAGGAATGGAACTCTGAGCTTTTTGTAAACTTCATTGACTACAAAAAAGCATTTGATTCTTTAGACAGAAGATCTCTCTGGAAAATCTGCCGACACTATGGCATTCCAGAAAAGATAATCAATATCATTAAAGCTATCTATCATAAAGGAGGTGGAAATGTAATGTATAAAGGTAAACTATCAACCTTTTTTGAGATTGTAACAGGCGTCAGACAAGGATGCCTTCTTTCTCCCTTCCTTTTCCTCCTTGCCATTGACTGGATCATGAAGAACTGTGAAAGTAATGATGGCATTCGTTGGGAGCTATTTGGCAATCCCAAATATTTAGGAGATCTGGACTTTGCTGATGATATCGCTTTGTTAACAAGCAATAGAAGTCAAATGCAAAGAAGGACTAACAGGATAGCTGAAACTTCCAAGAAAGTTGGACTAGAAATAAATGTTCCTAAAACCAAAATACTCAGATTAAATGCAAATTCCCAAGAACCAATTACTATTGGAGACCAAATTCTTGAGGATGTAGATTGTTTTGAGTATCTTGGAAGTAAAATTGATGAAGCTGGAGGCACTTTAACAGATGTTAAAGCTAGAATTAACAAATCTAGGACAGCCTTTGCCAGCCTGAACAAAATTTGGAATTCCAACAACATCTCCATAAAGACCAAGTTAAGACTGTTCAAGTCAAATGTTCTCTCTGTTTTGCTGTATGGGGCTGAAACTTGGTTCCTAAACACAGCAGTGGTCTCCAAGCTACAGACATATGTCAATAAATGTCTAAGGAGAATCCACAAGATCTTTTGGCCAAATAAGATCACAAATGCTGAGCTTCTAGAGCGCAGTGATATGTCAGACATTAAACTGACAATAAAACAGAGAAAATGGAGATGGCTGGGGCACACTCTAAGGAAAGGGCATGATGATATAACCAATCAAGCCTTGACTTGGAACCCCCACGTAGGAAAGAGGAAACCAGGTAGACCAAAAACAACCTGGAGGAGGGAACTCTTAAGTGAACTGAAAGAAAAGAAAATTCCATCTTTCAGCAATGCCTCAAAACGTGCCCAAAAAAAGGAAGATTGGAGAACCATTGTGCATGGCCTACGTTCTGCCGAGAACTAAAAGGCAATTATTATGACATCTTACCCCGCTCGAAATAAGAAGCTTGGACGTCCCAGGTTGGATATAATGTGATAAATAATTTTAATTTATTAATACTTTAATAACAAAGTAATTGATTTTAATAAGATTAAGTGAAAAAGTTCGTTAACAGAGTAATATATGCAATTTTATAATCTCTATGTGAAAATTTTATTATGTTTGAAATAATACTTCAATATAGATGCTAAAACAAGTACAACTATATACATACATAGCGTAGTTTCTTGTTTAGTTATGAAAGCGTAGCTACATAGACGTCCAAGCTTTTTTTTTTTGGGGGGGGGGGGGGTAAAACTTTTTAATACAAAGTATTTAATAAATTTTTTTTACCCCCCCAAAAAAATTTTTTACCCCGGGGGTAAAATCTGATTGGGGGGGGGGGGGTAATTATCCCCCCTGAAATCTGTTGGCAGGAGTAAATTTAGTTTACCCCCCCCCCCAAAATTTACCCCAGGGGTAAAATTTTGGGGGGGAGTAATTTAATTTTATTAAATACTTTGTATTAAAAATACGCGCGAAGCGCGCATAAATTTATTTTTATTAAAGATTTTTTATTTGGGGGGGGGGTAAATACCCCCTCCTAAATGGTTGGGGGTGCCTACGGCACCCCCAGGGTAGGGGTAAATTTTAAATGGGGGGGGGGGGGGTAATCGCCCCATTACCCCCCCCCCTTAGCTACACTGTATTTAGGATATATGTACCCAAAGATTTTTAACCACGTTGGCTCAAAAACTTTGGGTACTTAAATTTAGATTGTTTAGTTGTATATGTTCAAACTTTTCATCCATTAATCTTAATCTGCAGAAGGGATAATTTTGTTTAATATAATTGGGGATGAGCATCAATTTATTGTCCATTGTCTAATCCCATAATTGTCTCTGACAATTATTATTCAGATGGGTTATAGAGTAGTTAGGATCTTAATAATATTCATCGATATATACACTGATATGAGACGAATAAATTACTTACAACAATGGATTTAAGATATACGTGGATATAAAGACAGGGATAATTTGCTTGTGAATATGGACCTTATTTATTGGTCAGTTCGTTCATCCAGTAGGAGGGGAGGGGATGGGGTAAAGGGATGGATGTTTTTTTTTATCCAGATACAAGCATCACTTTATCATAGTATATGAAAATCTGGTGCAACATCCAAGTAATGATATAACGATTATTAGAACCTATTTCAATAATACATACATATTGAAGTATGGATAGTGGGTGGATTATTATTTACTTGTTCTGCCTTTCCTATTTTTATAGTATGGCTTAATATCCGCAGGATTAGAACCATAATGAAAAATCACCTATCGTTTCATGTAACAGAAAATTTACATCGAATAATAAAATAAAATCTTGATATTTACACCTGTTTTGTTGGCCTCGAGAGACTGAAGGGTCTAACAAAATTGGTATCAATAGTATGATTTTTGTTAATCGTGTAATTTTTCATTTTACTTTTCACGGAAAGCTGTCTATAATAAGAATCGATAAATATGTATTTCAGTATGGTCCCTAAGCGAATTTATCTCCACTGGATTAAGACCAAAATTAAAGTTCTGAACAATACTGATAAAACATGTATCGTATTCGTGTAAAAAGAGGATTGATAGTCGGGTCAGCGAGACAGAAATAATTTTCTTTTTCGCGGATAAAACTAAAGTATTTCCACTATGGCTCAGAAACTTGCTGAAAATAGAAGTTCACCTATATCCCACAATATATTGTACTAGATACTTAAAATTAAAATACATAATTATCATAATCCTATAAGTATACAATATACGCTAATTTATTTATACTCTTATATATTATGTGTATACAATTTTTAAAGTTTTAAAAGCAAACCTTTTCTAATGATTACACATATACTTATGTGTGTTCGTCTATCAATGACTATAAATATATTTGTAAAAAGTTTTTTTTTTAAATAGAATTCTGCAAGTAAGAATAGTTTATTGCATCGTATTATAGACAGTTTTCCGTGGATGTTAAAATGAAAAAAAATATAAAATTAAAACCAAATTTTATAAGCTCCGAGGGGCAGAAGTCCGTGGATAACAAAACTGGTTTTAATTTTATGATTTTTATTTCAATACTCGTGGAAAATTTTCTGTTAGTCGATGCTATACATGATTTTTTAATATGGCTAAGAACCGGTTCTTATCCAGCGGATATTAATTGGTCTCGAAGCCATACTAGAAAAAGCATTCAATAGCTTTGAAACGTTTTCTTGACTTATAAATCAATAGCTAAATATGATTTTTTGGTGATTTGCCTCAAAGAGACTAAGTAAGAACTTAGCTCCCACCCTTTTTTGTTGTAAGAAATTAAAAATAAGAGGTAAAGGTAATTTTTTATAATCCTGTGGTGCTTTTACCTGTTGTGCTCTTACCCAAAACACACAAAAAAACTAGGTATCTCCCACCTTTATTTACAATTTATTTCATAGTAAGAAGGGGTGGTTAATTGCTTTACTAGGCACTTTAAGGAAAATTACACAATACAAGCCTCGAACCTGACACACATATAATCAAGCGTAGGTATTACCATTTAATGCCGTGGTTTATTTAGATACAGCGTACATTACCAAAGCTATCGATGTACACCCCAAATTATTATTAACAAAATTACCACTTTGTACCAAGTCCAACAATTCAAGATTCAATAAAGGCCCTCATTATTTTCGGCTAACAAATGTTTAATACTCTTTGGGTCCCAGTACATTTTCAAGTCAAATGACACCTTCAATCCAATGTGATAGAGGTATATGATATGGAGAAATAATTAATCTCTGCTTCATTGCCGCCTCTTTTATTCCGGTTGAAACCTGAATGATCCATAATCTATTGCACTGCACACTGTAAACAAACAGAGTCGGCAAAGTTGCACATTAGACGTACAAACTATCTAGAGCTTTCATTCCCATTTAAAAAATCGGTGCTGCAAAAAAAACTGTACCTCCCATAATTTGAAAAAATCTAAATTAATGAGGGAGGAGGAGCCCTTTCCATATGTCTAACTCCTGCAGGGGGGCGCCTAACCCTATGGAATTACCTAGTACCATATATAACCTAACCTAAACTGAAGTAAGGTAGCTTCGGAAATTGTCATGTGTGACGTAATAAAAATACGTCTAAAAGGGAGGATGAGAGGAGAAGTGGTAAAGGAAACCTCTAAAAAAGTTTTTTGGCATGAAACATCATATTCATATGGGAAAAGTAAAAGCGTTTTGCATTCTAACTTTTCTATTTGGTCAATCAATATTTTGAGGGAAAGCACCACTTTTCAGAAGGATGATATATTTCGGTTGAAGATCTATCTATTTGTACTTCTATTTTAGGATTGCAAAATTTGTGTGCGCCAAATCTATGAAGCAAATCACTAAACTAAGAATCTGTGAAAACAAATCAAATAGATGCCAGAAGAAGCATTATTGTGGGTCACAGTTGGAATATTAAATTTTGTACGTCTGGCTGTTTGTTTGTCTTTAGAAGCTAAACTTTGGTTCTTTCGCTCAAAGTGCTACAGATCACTAACCCCAACCCCTTCCCTATATTTTTACTATAAATAGGAAATAAGGAGATGGGGAGGGAGGCTTACCCTGTGGGGCCCTTATATTGCGTGGCTACCCAGTGCTTTATTTAACCTAACCTAACTAGACTTATGTAAAGTAAGAAACAATCAAATGAAAAATAACCCCCCCCCAGAAGGGTCTGTGCTAAAAGGCACTTTTAAGGAACCCGTCGGAACTTCGCTAAAACTATAACTAAAAAATCCTTCTATTCATTAGCACTAAAAATTAATTTTTTTAAAAATTTCTTTAGGTACATGTGGTATTCGGCAACCGTGAGCCATGCCTATGGCACCCCTGATCTAGGGTTCGGTGGAGGGTCAATGGCCCTCCCCCGAGTCCTGGGGAAGGGGTCTAGTGACCCCCTCCCTGTGCTTAAAATTAATGATTGAATCTGTCATGTTTATTATGGTTAACTGTATTCTTAATTCTCCCCCACCCTTTTCAGGGATGGGGGATCATTATTGCCCAAACTGACCATTGTATATGTATTATGATGCTTTTATGTTATGATTATTTATTCCTATCCATGTAATTATTGTTTGTTGTATATAACTTCAGTATCTTTTAAACCTTCAATAAAGTGACAACTGAAATAGATGTTGATCATTATCTAGTGAATGCTAGAGAAGCGTAGCTTCTCTATAGTAAGGTGTCCACGTCTGTTACACTGCCGTAATCTAATTGAACTCCGGTGTCTGCCATTTATCCTCGGCGGATACCACAACTTTGGTGACAGCTGTGTGAGATTACGGCGAACCACAAGTGTAGAGCAGACGCGCATCTGAGGCTAAGGTACTCCCAGCAGTGAATCTGGCAAAACTGACGCAAGCAACCTGAATTACCCACCCTGGACAGCAAAGTTTAACTCTGCATCTGGCAGTTGTGGAAGCGAGACAGCGAAATTTGACGAATAACCGCGAGCAGCGCTGATATCTAACGGAGAATTGAGCGCCAAAAGGGCTGAAACAGGCCTGCGGACCGGCTGAAACAAGCCAAATAAGTGTAAACGGCTGGAAATAGGCCAACTTTACTGCAAGAAATAGCAGGATCCGAACCAGTGGCGCTAGCAGGACGGGACATTCCCTGCCGCCATCAGCCGGATTTGGATCAGCGGCGCTAGCAGGACGGGACATTCCCTGCCGCCGATAGGCTGAAACATGCCACATAGCTGCAAGCTGCGAGCTAACATACGAGTGTAGTGCACCAGAACAGAGAAAAACTACGTCAACTCCGAGTATCCTGAGAGGCTACAACGCAGCCACCCATCTAGAAAAACAGATATTATGTTACATTGCAGGGATTACCACCCTGGTGTGATGGCTAAACAATAGATTTATGAGCAAAGCTTGGCAAACAAATTGTTGTGTTGTGATAAATTTAAGAATAGAACAGGCTTGGATTTATTGTGTATTGTGATAACAGCTAAAAATAGAACAGAGTTGGTAAACAAATCTGTTATGCAATTGTGATAAGGACAAAAATAGAAGCTAGATGTAATATAATAACGACCCTGATATACAATCAAAACATCTCAAGCCCACAGCACAACAACAATACACCCCTTATTCCAAGGGAAAGGGAGGAGCCCCTCTCCATTGAAGGCAAATACAATCAGGGTGATATAATAGATAAGCCTAGGATTAAGAAGAAAAGGCACTATTACACCAGCACACAGTTACCTCCCTCCCTCACAGGGAAAACGGACGGAGTTACCCCCGTCCCCTCACGCGCTTCCCCCTTCCTACCCACACTAGACTAAGTCCGTCTGTAGTGTGGGGCTAGCGATCGGACACACAGAGCGCCATTCACGGGTAGCGCAACAGAGTGCGGAAAATATCATAAATTCAACGGACGAAGCGGACCAATGAGAGAGCGAGTTGAGGGGTGAGAGCGCGTTTTCCCCGTGTGCGCGGATTTGACGGTGCGGACGCGCGTTGCAAGGACAGGAGATTTCACGCACACACCGGAGCGGAGCTACTCCATAGCATTTAACAGGGGTATTTTTAGCAAATAAAGGATTACAAGCTTCTCTCCTTCTAGCTCTAGTGTGATAAAGGAAAACCCAATCAGTTCCTGACAGCAGTTCAGACCCTCAACATCTATCTACCCCTACCAGCCTACCCTACAACCTCAGCACCTAACTAGTGATAAGTAAAGCTAAATTATATCTTTGCAACTAAACTACCAACCTAGTGATACAAACAGTGTTGGCTGTTAGGCTAGAAAGCCTCAAGTGACAAACCATTCATTTTAGTACTGTATATCTTTGTGCCCGCCGTTGAACCGTTGACCCAATGGACCAGCAGCAAGCCCCAGGAGGTGACCAAGCCCCAGGATGGCTCCAGGATGACCCTCAGCCGGCCCCAGCCGAGTACCGCAAGCTGATGCTGAGCAATCTGCCGGAGTATAGAGGGCCGCCCAAGCAATCCTGGTCGGCACATATCCGCAGACTCGAGATGTCATGGGCGGCTTACCGCGTGCCACCTCATGATTCCCTCAACCGCCGCAACGCCCTCCTACTGTCACTGGTAGGGCAAGCGGCGGAAATGGCGTCCCATCTGTTTGGCGAGGCAGGCCAAGCCTTGACCTACGAACAGGTCAAGGTCGAGTGTGAATTGCTATTTCGTCCTGCTTTTGAATCCCAAACGCTTAAACAAGCGTTTAGGGATTACAAGCAACACTCGACAGAACCTATACAAGCGTACATATCAACTAAGTGCGCCTTGTATAGGGACGCCTACAACCATGAGGATCTTGAGTTGTTGGTGGACGAATTAAATCGTGGAATTCGTAACGCCAATGTAAAACGCCTCATGATGAACCATGAAATTACGAGTGTACCTGAGTACACTCGTAAGGCCATGTTCACCGTCACCATGGTTACTAAGCAACTGAAGGAAGGTGTATGCTTAGTGGACTCGACCGAAGGGCTGACTGGATCTGCTTGCATCCAGTTGCCCCAATATGACGAGTCGGAGCCAATGGAGATTGGCTCCTTGGCTCCGGGTCTCCACCAGATGGGGAAGGTCGCTCCAGATGACAAGGTCCCAGGTCGCTGCTTCCGCTGCCAGGGGAGAGGCCACCGAGTTCGAGACTGCCCAACGCCTGTGGAAGTTAGCCTAGAGGAGAGACGCACCCAGCCACGCCGTGACCGTTCTGCCAAGTGTGAGCGTTGCCACTATGACGGTCACACGGCGGCCGACTGTAGAGCTGACTGGGCCCAGGTAGCCAGCCGCAGGCGCACCGCCGATAAGGGTGCCCCTCCAGGGAAGCCCAGCAGAGTGGCCCACATGGAAGGGAGCGCGCCCCCAGCACCACAACAGCAAGCAGCCGCCCTCAGAGCTGCGGACCGAGCCGATGGGATGCCGCAGTTTGGGACTGTCCCAGCTAGGATCAACGTACTGGGCGGCGCGGCTGAACCCAACCGGGTTGGCCTAGGCTTCAGTCTTAACCATCTGGGGCCAGAGCTGATACAATCCAACAACATAGCCGAGCCAGA
This sequence comes from Acartia tonsa, assembly GCF_053477335.1. Classification (NCBI taxonomy): domain Eukaryota; kingdom Metazoa; phylum Arthropoda; class Copepoda; order Calanoida; family Acartiidae; genus Acartia; species Acartia tonsa. The sequence goes on from NC_137268.1 coordinate 11,672,052, forward strand.
GGTGCTGAGGCCCCAGCCTTTTAGCCTCAACATGATGGAACCTGCCCGACTGAGCCTACCCAGCAAGAGTGGAGGGGCGCTGCCCAGCGTCCCTGAGACGGTGTATGGGGAGGCCCTGGCAGCCGCCGAACGAGAGAGGCAGGAGGTGCTAGCCAGCACCTCTGCATCGATGTATGGGACGCCACCCGGCGTCGCCACCTGGGATGATGGGGGGGTGCTATCCAGCGCCTCCCACCTGGTGCCTGGGGCGACAACCGTCGCCGCCACCGAGATACCTGGATCCTGGAACGAGCCAGCCTCCAACCTGATGTCTGGGGCGACAACCGTCGCCGCCACCGAGAGACCTGAGTCCTGGAACGAGCCAGCGGTCCCAGAGGAAGGGGTGACACCCGTCACCCCCAGTCAGCCAGCGCCACCAGCCTGCAGGGAGAGCCCAGCTACATGCCATCCAGAGCCCCCTGCCAGCCAGAGGAACCCAGCTGCTCAATATCAGGATAAGTTGAATTTGTTAAATGTGTTGTATCCAAGATATTGTAAAAACCCAGCCTTGCCTGTGCCCCCTGCACCAGAGGCTGGGGAGATTGAAATTCGGGAAAATAAGGACTTGCCTGTGCCCTATGCACCTGAGTTCCTAGGGCAGGGGAGGGAAGTGAGTAAGGGCGAGCCTGTGCCACATGCACTTCAGCCCCATGCCACTGGGCATGCTTTGGACAAGGGAAGGGAGCACTTGGGGCTAGGGGAGCCGACACCCAGGCAAGTGCCAGTCGCTTGCCAGTCTGTCATTGGGGAGGGTATCGGGGTGCCTCGGCCGCATACAGATAACGCTCAATGGAAACTTGTATCTAGCCAGGAGCAGCCCAGCCGTGTCCAGTCCCAAGAAGCAGCCGTGACCAGAGCTGAAGATCCCCAGCCGCGTGTACGAGGAAGATGGTTGCCTGGAAGCCTCTCCCATTGGTGGATGGTCCTGTGGGGCCTCCTGCTGGCAGCCGTGTGGCCTACAACCAGCTACGTCCTGGTGGGATGGGACTGTGCCAACCCCACCCATGTCACATCCTACAATAAAGAAAAGATGTGTAACACGGAGCCCCTACACCAGGAGGTGCCCCTGGGCCATGAAGTACACGTCCTGCAGCAAGTCAAGGTGAGGGAAACCACCGGGTACAGTTGTCAGCTCACCGTGTCCCAGTGGACATTCAGGTGTGGAGTATGGGGTCACCTCAAGGTGACCTCGGTCCCCACCCTCATGAGGCCAACCAAGATAGACCCAGAAGCGTGCCGAGACCTGGCCAGGAACCGAGTCAACACGTTGCCAGGCAAGACCCAGCCACTGACATTCCAGCTGAACCATCCCCTGTTCTTCACCATCGATATGGTGGGCCCCCTCGTCAACAGCCCCGAGGGGGTGGGTTGTGAAGGGGAGGACGTCCACTTCGAGGGCCAGCTATACCGCAACGAATTAGTGCTCCAGGAGCGACGGCTGCTGGTCAAGGAGGAGACCTTTGTGGTGGAGGATGGACGGGTGGAGTCCCAGTCTGACCACCTGACCCTAGAGTGTCCCCATTCTGAGCTGTCCTGCATCACTGGGGAAGCAACCTACGTGTGGGACCACCTGGGAAGAGATTGCCCCTTGAGGCTGATCCGCAGCCTCCAGCCCAGCCTGGTGATGGATGCATATCTGGTTGACCATCAGGCCCAGTTTTTCATCAACATGACCAACCCCACCTCGATTGTGAACTGCGACTTCGAGGCCCATGCCACCAACCATCCAGCGTTGTTCGTGGCAGCTGACCCAGCCGCGGCTGCGCTGCCCAGAGTGTCGGCCAGGGATGTTGACGTTCCCCTTCAAGCCCAAATACATGCAGGTTATATTGGGTTTACCCTGGAAACGCGCATGAAAAGCACCGCAGCAGAAGAAGTAGCGGCCAACTGCTGGAAGCTCCAGCAACTAGACCCGGCCCACCCGGTGCGTGTCCAGGGGAGCACGTTCTCGGTACTGAGGGGAGACATCCTGCTGCAGCTGACCTGCCAACGTCATAAATACGTTGTCTGCGAACACAAGGAGTGTTGGGACAAAGTGCCAGTAGAGCCCACAGGTTTTGTAGACGCTGTGACACGGGTATATAGTGAACACGCCACCAAGATTCCCTGCTCCTCCACCTACCCCCTGACTGTGCACGCGGAGGAAGGCTGGATAGAGTTAACCCCCGCTCCCAAGAAAAGGCCACCCCCGCTGGATACGCCTAAGCAATTGTTGACAGAACCCTTAGATGACTTCAGTTCAGGTGGCTTGTATTCGCAGGCTGAGTTGAACGACTGGCAACAACTGCTGGCGTTCCCAGCCTACAAGAGTGCCATGCTGACCGGCCTGTCCTATGGCTCCTGCGTTCAGCAAGGCAGCTGTTCGGCCACAGGAGACCATGGGATAGTGTCCTACAACATTGACCGACTGGCGGAGGAAGGAGAGGCAGCCCTGGATGTCTGGGCTGGATTTAGACAAGCCATCCACAAGTGGGGAGATGGCGCAGCCATACTGTGTTTGCTGTTGTTGATCCTCAAACTGCTGGGGGACCTAACCATCATTTCCCTGGCAGCAGCACAAGGAGGAGTCCGGGCAGCCCTGAATGCGATATCACAAGTGTTCCTGTACCATCCAGCTTTGTATAGGAAAGCGCTGGCTAGAGCCAGGCTCAACCATGCCAAGTCCCGGGACTTTTCAGTGGACTGGGATGCCATCCCCATCGGCAGGGAAGCAGCCGAGGAAATGGTGTCTTAAAATCAACTGACAGCGGGCATGACCGCCCAGGTAGGCCAGGACCGCCCTCTGGCCGACCCCGCGGCCCCTCAGGAGGACAGGCCGCTGCTCAGACGATTAACCTGGCAGCCAGCGCCCCAGCCGCTGCCAACAACAACCAGCAGGCCCCACTGCTGACCGTTCCAGCAACAACTGTGCCACCAGCAAACCTGATACCTGCCGGCGCTGACCAACGTGTCCAACCCAAGCCAGCCTCTGCCTTCTACCCCACATTGGGAGCCCATCAACCCTAAGAAGATACTCACCACTAGGATTCCATTGAATCATTATCGTTTGTATATATATCTTAGCCCTAAGGAGCGGACCGAAGGCCTCAACCACTGTCGGAAGTCTGGTAGGGAAATCATCTCCCAGCCTTCCGAGGGGAGAGTTGTGGTATTCGGCAACCGTGAGCCATGCCTATGGCACCCCTGATCTAAGGTTCGGTGGAGGGTCAATGGCCCTCCCCCGAGTCCTGGGGAAGGGGTCTAGTGACCCCCTCCCTGTGCTTAAAATTAATGATTGAATCTGTCATGTTTATTATGGTTAACTGTATTCTTAATTCTCCCCCACCCTTTTCAGGGATGGGGGATCATTATTGCCCAAACTGACCATTGTATATGTATTATGATGCTTTTATGTTATGATTATTTATTCCTATCCATGTAATTATTGTTTGTTGTATATAACTTCAGTATCTTTTAAACCTTCAATAAAGTGACAACTGAAATAGATGTTGATCATTATCTAGTGAATGCTAGAGAAGCGTAGCTTCTCTATAGTAAGGTGTCCACGTCTGTTACACTGCCGTAATCTAATTGAACTCCGGTGTCTGCCATTTATCCTCGGCGGATACCACATACAGACAGAAACCTTTTTCTCCTATTTAAAATGCTAAAATAAAAAGACACATTTAATTTCATAATTCTTTTTCTCATTAGCTCTTAATAAAGAGATGTTTTTATTCAAACTTTTTTTAGCAAAACTTCATATATGTATAACTTTTTCTCATAATTCTAAAAGCATTAATTATGATGCATTTCTAGCCTAAAAAATGAGATTAAAATTAGGTATTCCGATTTTGAATAATTCAATATTCCCTTTTTCTCACTCTTTCTCTTTCTCTCTCCCTCTCTCTCTCTATATATATATATATATCTCTCTCTCTCACTATTTTTTTCTCTCTCTTTTTCTCTCTTATATTATGCTGGTACTTGAATATTTATTACAAGCTTGTTACCGAAAATTTTTCTAAAGGGTGCCATTTTTAAAAATAGGTTCGTTAAAAAATCTTAACCTGTAATATAAAGTAGTAAGTTTTTATTTCGTTGTAGCTTTAGATTTTAATAACTACCGATTGATTTTTTTGGCTATTTTTTTACATCTTCAAATATAAAGCCCCTAGATGCAATGGGCGCACTCACTAGTAAATAAAAAAAGTAGGTTCTATGAAAAAATATTTTTCTGTTTAATATTGAGAAAAGTTGGTATTGGTTTTAGTTAGGCTTAAGGCTTTGTAATTGGGGTAGTAGAGGTTTTATTACCCCCCCCCCCCCCAGGGAAAATTTTATCACTAAAAAAACTTTTTAGCAAAAAATTGGGAAGATGTGAAATAAGCAATATATGGAGAAAATTATTTTATACAGAAATCAAACTACGTAAAAATCCTTTAAAATATCTGACACCCATGACCAGTTGCAAGCAACAGGCCCTATTGCTTGTCAAAAAAAAGAGAAAGATTAATTTTCGGCTTACCATATTTATGAGATTTATTATAAATAGCTGACAAACTTTCTGAACAAGGGGGGAAAGGGGGGCAGGACATGAATTGAATGTATAATTATCAACTTTTTTCAATGGGTTGAATAATTTGTTTAAAGCTCATATATGACTATTAATTTAAAATAATAATGTCAATTTTTACCCAAATAACTTTAAAGTTATAATGTACTCTAATAAAGTGAAACTTGTAGCTGGCTTAAATAACGATCCTCCAATCCACCCTCTTTACTACATCTCCTCCCCTCCTACTGAATGAACAAACTGACCAGGAAATGAATTCCATGTAGGCAACCTAAATTAACTACATTTTTAGCCTGTCATAATATCCACGTATATGCTAAATCCATTATGAAATTATTGTAAAATACGTAAATAGGATATCTGTAAGATTATGTAAAGAAAACATAAAAAATCCTCTTATTTTGATGGATATAATAGTTCTTGTTTGATTAAATTTTGTGTATAAATCCATATTCATAATAGGCGTGAAAGTTGATATACACTATTTGTGTACAGGGAGGGAGGGCCCAGGGGACATTTGGGCTGTTTATTACACTAGTCCCCAAAGTTTTATACTATCGTTTCTTATTCGTTGGATAAAAAAACTTTTGGGACTTTTATAAAATCATGATTGCTTGGTTCATTTGTTGAGTGTTCAAACGTTTCATCCACTAATTGTAAATTACAGAAGGGATGATTTTGTGTATCATCATTGGAAAACACATTAATTTATTTGCCAATGTCTTATCCCTTTAGATTCCTGATTTGTGTATTAAAGTACTTATATTAATTCTCACCCTTAATTTTCACAGCTAGCTTAAGCCAGGTACAGGTTTACCTGAGCACGCCAAAGAAACTGACTAGCAGGGGTGTTCTAGGAAGGTATTGTGAGTTTATAACCACTCTTACTTAAATCGTAGCTGTAGCTTCCCTACTATGATTTTTTTCAAAATACATTTTCTTGGCTGCTGGGTTTCAATTTTTCTTTCTACTATAATTATGAAATGAATTGTTTGTTTCAGTGAGCTAGTTTACAAAGTTTAAAGAGCAAATCTATCTGTTAACTGGATATCTCAGTCATATAATCCAATCCATCAATGAAAAATAATAAAAAAATTCATATTCTTTTACTAATTATAAATTTTAAAGTAGATACTTTCAGGTTTATATAATCTACATTTAGGCTAATAAACCATCCTTATCTTTAATTTAATTGACGAAAGCAATGATAAAAGCCTGCTGAATCTGTATTGATTGTCCCAGAATATTTCTGAGACAATTCTGAAACACCTAGTCTATTTTTCATTTCTCTACTGCAAATTATATCTTCAAAGATAGATGAGATTATTTTAAACTTATCATCTAAACTATATATATAATATGAAACAAGTAAACTGAAAAAATCCTTACACTAACAGGCAAATATGGCATGGTCTGTGTCCATTGTGACAAAAAAAATAATGAGAGTAGGTGATACTGAAATAGTTTACATGGTATGTCTAATTCTCAAAAAACGCGCGGTTAGAGCTATATTACACAACAAGAACAAACTTCTTAGTAGAAATTATATTTTGCTTTATTCAAGCCTTCTCAATTTTAATCATTTGAGAGCTTCTGTATATTTAATGAATGTGAACTATAACATTAACAACCCTGTGTTTCCAACTGGCACATGCAGTACTTGTTGAAATATCTTAAGTACTGCCAAAAAATACTGGTAATTTAACTGAATTACTTGCTAACCTAATAATAAAGATCTTATTCTGCAAAGAAGTACCTGTTCAGATGATAAAACGGAGCTGAAATGCAATTGTAATATTTGTTTGACTGTAAGATTCCAAAGATAGAAAAATGCAGGTCTGTATAGATCATCTGAATTAGTTTATCAGATTTTTAAAAAAGAAGATACCTTCTTTAATAATTTGTTCAACCAACAAGAAATAGGTTCTGGTATCAATTATCAATGTAATTTGAGTCAATTATCTGATCTATTGTTAAACATGTACTGATATTACCAGTCAGTAACTCTCAAATGATCAAAATTGAGAAGGCTTGAATAAATGAAAATATAATTTCTACTAAGAGTTTGTTCTTGTTGTGTTATGATTATTTCAGTTTACTTGTTTCAGACATATTATAGTTTAAAATAATCTTATTTATCTTTGACTTCAAAGATATAATTTGCAGTAGAGAAATGAAAAATATACTAGGTGTTTCAGAATTGTCTCAGAAATATTCTGGGACAATCAATACAGATTCACCAGGCTTTTATCATTGCTTTCGTCAATTAAATTAAAGATAAGGATGGTTTATTAGCCTAAATGTAAATTATATAACCTTGAAAGTATCTACTTTAAAATTTTATAATTAGTAAAAGAATATGAATTCTTTTATCATTTTTCATTGATGGATTGGATTATATGACTGAGATATCCAGTTAACAGATAGATTTGCTCTTTAAACTTTGTAAACTAGCTCACTGAAACAAACAATTCATTTCATAATTATAGTAGAAAGAAAAATTGAAACCCAGCAGCCAAGAAAATGTATTTTGAAAAAAATCATAGTAGGGAAGCTACAGCTACGATTTAAGTAAGAGTGGTTATAAACTCACAATACCTTCCTAGAACACCCCTGCTAGTCAGTTTCTTTGGCGTGCTCAGGTAAACCTGTACCTGGCTTAAGCCAGCTGTGTTTTGGAATTATTCTTTTTTTTGGGGGGTGAAGCGAAGCTTTGCTATTTTTCACATTGTCTGTACGTATGTATAATCTTTTAATTTATTTATCCATGAAGATATTCATCTATCTATTTATTCACTTACCTGTATATCAATTTATCAAACTATCTATCCATCAATCTTTCTATCCATTAATCTTTTCATCCATCTATCTATCCATCCATCTATCTATCTATCCATATATCTATCCATCTATCTATCTATCCATCCAACTATCTATCTATCCATCCAACTATCCATCCATTCATCTATCTATCTATCTATCCATCCATCCATCCATCCATCCATCCATCCATCCATCCATCCATCCATCCATCCATCCATCCATCCATCCATCCATCCATCCATCCATCCATCCATCCATCCATCCATCCATCCATCCATTCATCAACTCATCACACAAACTATCTATCTTTCTATCCATCCATCTATCTATCCATCCATATATCTATCCATTCACCTATCTATCCATTCATCTATCTATCCATCCATTAATCTATCCATTCACCCTACCATCCACCTATCTATCTGTCCACCCATCTATCCATCCATCCCTCTATCTAGCCCTCTATCTATCCCTCTATCTATCCCTCTATCTATCCATCTATCTATCTATCCTTCATAAACCTATCTAACTTCTTGCATCTATTCATTTATATTTATTGTTCTATGTACATTGGATTGTTATTGCTGAGCTACTAATGGAGACAACTATCATTGTTTTTCGTATTTACTTATATATTATTATTCAGTAGATTATTATTAATGAATTTGCTTATTCTAAATCCATACTCAGATATGTCATTCATGAGGTGATATAGTCCAGGATTTATAAAATATATTAATATCATTTCAATAATTTGGAGTAATATTGGAAGCAATAATACAATCGATACATTATTACTTGGATGTTGCACCAGACTTTCATGCACTCTAATAAATTAACACTCGCAGTTGCGTACAATGACGATACCCCCTCATTCACCCTCTTTACCCCATCTTCACCCCACTTACTGAATAAACGAACTGACCAATAATTAAGGTCCACATTAGCAAGCTAAATCGACGACATTTTTCCCCATGTCAATATATCTAAGTATATCTTATAGCTTTAATAATTCTTTACAGGCCGGTCTTTCCCCAGGAGTCAGAACATTTTGTTTATTAGTAGAGCCTGCATGAACAACTTCCTCAATGATTATTAAATTCTTGAAAATCATTTGATATATTAAGTAAATGTAATACAACTTAATACTTTTGCAGATTGTATATGCAAATATGAAGCTTTGTATAGAGTGCGTGCCTAACAATTGAAGCTAAAAAGTTTATACACTGCCAGACTCCAGTTTGTACCAACCAATCAAGATTTAGTAAAAGCACTTAAATTTTGAATTACCAGTTTATTAATTTACATTGAAATATCTCCTCCATCCCTAACCAACTTATAACAATTAAGGTCTTTTTAGGTTACCTTGAATTGTATAAATCCTAAAATTAGGGTATTATATATAATTCAAGGTTTTTTCTTTAAAAACTAAAAAATATTTTTTTGGTTTGTCTTCCCGACAATGAATGAAGCGTATTATTAGAAAAGCTCGGTGGCCGCAAATTCAGGATGCCTAAGAAAAATATGTCTGAATATTGGTTTGGCAGATTTTAATAAGATTATTAAAATACTAAAAGACAAGTAAGAGAGAACATCTATAAGAAGCTATACAGAAATACCTTTAAACCCAAACATCATTAGGAACAGACGGACGTACAAGAATATTCTTACAGCAACGGAGTAAATGTATTCAAATTTTATACATCTAACTTTTATAGAAGCTAAATAAGTAATTAAAGAGTCACTTTAAAGATGTCTTTCATTTTGTTTTCTAGAATAAATGTTCCTCAACATTGGAACGGAAAGGTTTGAATAAATGTTATCGACAGGGTGTCTACATAACGAACATGGACTAATATTGTAGAAAACGAAATGAAATATTTTAACCACATAAACTTGGCTAAAAAAATATCACAAAAGAAATGCTATGGGTTTGTTAGGTTAGGTAAAATCGTAAATGTTTAAATTAGTATGACGTGGAACACCGTAAAAGTGTCTGACTATGACGTCAGAAAAAATTAACAATTAACCAATGAGAAGCCAGTATTCACAATGGTAAAATATATAGCGGCCTCTCATTGGTTAATTGTTAATTTTTTCTGACGTCATATTCAGACACTTTTACGGTGTTCTATGACGTGTTAATTTAGCTTAAACGATGGTCTGTGCGTCCAGCTTCTATTGGCTTGTGTGTAGCCATAAACCTTTAAAAGTGGCCTTAAACCATCCTTAGACTTATGGGAGGCTTTCACAAAATGAAGAATTTAATTGTCCAAGTGGTGAATAAGATCTCAACTTACAAAAAAAACCTTACTTCTTAATAAAACTCCTTGCAAAGCTACTCTATAATTTGTTCAGTATATATGTACCTGTCCTGTGTTTATGCATCCGAGCGTAAATCTAAATCGGATTATTGTCTCCAAATCCGACCAATTTTTCTTCATATACAATTTTACCCCTCCTTTCTCCCTTTTTTTGAACCTTAAATTCTTACACCCAAAAGACGCATTAATAAAAAGCAATCATAAATATAAAATTGCCAACAATTTTCATAAAAAATGTATGTAATCTGTAGTAACTCTTAAAACGCTGGACCAATTCACTTTTCAGGGTGGTTTACCATTTGTCACGGTCGTTTTGGGAAAATTTAGGGGGAGGGGGTCTGAGTAATTGACTTTCCCCAAAATCAAAAAAGGGCCCCCCCCCCCCCAAACAAAATGGGGTTAAGTCTGCTTATAGGACTTTTACAAAGCTTCTCTAAAGAGCATAGACAGTCCAGCAGTTTTAGCCATCTTAAGAGACACAGGTGTTGATATATCTAAAATAAACTCAATTACCATATATTAAAAAGTGGAAAGGGGGGGAGGATTTAAAATGGTATCGATTGAAATTAATCCCTCCATCAGTCAAAACTAAAACAGTTTGAGCTTTTTTTGAAATGTAAATATATGTTTTTAATACGCTATAGTGTATCGTATATACTGGAGGGAAATCTTATATCTTGTTATTTGTAGTTTAAGGGATTTTTCTTTTTAAAAATCTTAAAGTTCCTAAAAAGATCTTCAAATTTTATCAAAATAAAACTTAAACTATGCAAATATCCATAACTATAAAAAAAATATAAGAAAACATAATAGACATACTATATCTAGATTACGCTTAAAAGGAACATTATTAGCAGACGATAGTTGTTGTTGTTTTAAAATTTATTGTTTACTTTCGACTCAAGCTGAGGTGGATTCTTTTAAAAAAATAGACTCGCTACTCGATGGTGAGGCAAAATTATTTTTGTAAAAAATCATCCAAAAGCTTTTTAAAAATCTACAAAAATTAAACAAAACCATGTGTTAAAATCCATTTTGTAATTTTATTTAATTTTTGTAGATTTTTTATGCGATATTTGGGGATTTTTCACAAAAATAATTTTGCCTCACCGGCGAGTAGCAAGCCTAATTTTTAAAAAGAATCCACCTCTATTTGGAGCTTTCTCATTTATGACGAAATATTTGAGCAAGTAATTTGATTCAGTAAAGCTTTGTACTAAGAAATGATATTATTTACAGCTGATTTTTATCTATTTATGAAATGAAAAAAACATGCGTACGTAATGAAATGTGTACACAATTTCAACCAATGAGATTTAATGTGGGTTCCGATGCGATTCTCCTATTGGCTCAATCAGACATTACCTCTCTTGTCTTACTACCTTTATTGAAAACATTGATAGAGTAGATGCAGTTTGCCACATTTCTCTTACGAACAAAGTAAATTAAAGAGAATCCTCAGAAGTGTATTAAATAAAAGCCTATAATTGTTATTTATCGCATCGTATTATAGACAGCTTTCCGTTAAACCAGGCCCGGGCTTTCAAACCTGGTAGTAAAATTATGATTTTCATTTTTAAACTCGTAGAATATTTGATGTAATACGATACATAATTTTTCGGTGTTGTTTAGAGCCGGTTCTTATCCACCGGATATATATCGGGGTTGAAGTCAAACTGGAAAATAAAATAAGCATCTCTATTAATAACAAAAGTTAAAACTAAATTCAAATTTGTAGAAATTTAAAAATCCAACAATAAATTCATAAAATCAATAATGTTAAAATTCTTTGTTAAAAACTCAGCTTTTCTTTAGATTACAATAAATGGTTGAAAGTTAGTACACTTAACCTTCCAAACAAAATTCAATAAGTTTTAAGCAAACAAATATTAAACATAATTGTAAAACTTTGGGGACTTGTGTATTAAACAAACAGCTAGCTCAATGTCTCCTCCCTTCCTGATAGGTTTTTATTACTTTTTTGATTATTATTCATTTTACTTTTATATTTTAGAAATTTAGAATTATCTGTTTCTAATTCAATACTTTATACTGCTGCGCTATTTATGGATATATTTGTATTTTTGTTTAACCTCCATGATTTATTAGAGATGAACACTTTGTTCAATATTTTAATTTTTCTATTTTCATCACGTTTACTTATACTTAATCTAATGGTGAAAAGTGTTTTAACAAAAATTTAAAAATCTGAAGCAAATTGATCTACTTGAAACAAGGATGATATAATACAAGCATTGTAGCTGTAAAAAACAAGGATGGACAAACAGACAAAATGTTTTATAAAGCAGATGTCCAGTGATCATGAATCAAAAATAAATTTTTAGAAAAGTATGTTTTTATTCATATTTTTTATTATGTCTGAAAGCTTAACGTACCAATTAAATTTTATAAGGCAAGTCTATTAGAATGTATTAAGAATCCTCACACAAAAATTTGGATTATGGTTTCATTGGAAAAACACTTTAATTTAAAATATGAACCTACTCCAGAAAAGTGAATAAATTATTAATTAGATAAAATCAATAATTAACACGTGTCATTAGGAGCATTTTAAAACATGTAAAGTAAGATAATTTTACCTTCATGGTAGCATAATGTACAACCCGATGTAACCCTTTTTAGGATTTTTAAAAGCAAAGCTTTTCTAAACTAAATTATTGTTATTAATTTTAAGATTTTTATTATACTATATAATACTAGCAATACTAGCGGCTTCGCCCCAAGAGGTTTGATCAAATTAATTTTTCGTATTTTAGATTTAAAAGAAAAATTTTAAAAACATTTTGGTTGGGGGGAGGAAAATTTTTTTTTGATGGAAGTCGACCCCACAATTTTAATTTTAGTTTTAAAAAGAAATTTTTTTTTGTTGGGGGGTATTTTTCATTTTTTTGGGGGTTTTTGGGTTGTCCCACCCCCCCAAGAAAATAGTTATAAACCTTCCCCGGACCTATGATAAGCTACCCTGTAAATGAGAGCCCGATCGATTCAGCGGTTAGCAAGATTCTTCTCTACAAACAGACAAACAGACAAACAGACAAACAGACAAACAGACAAACAGACAAACAGACAAACAGACAAACAGACAAACAGACAAACAGACAAACAGACAAACAGAAAAACAAACAAACAGACAGACAGACAATGTTCTACTTTGTATTATAGATGGCTTAGAACTGGTTCTAATCCAGTGGATATCAATTGGTTTCATAAGCCATTAGTGGAATAATCTTTCTGAAGTAAAGTGTAATCTAACTTGGTCATGAAAGAATATAAAGACTAAGAGACAGCCATGGATGATTCATAGAGTACCTTCGCCACATAAATGAAAAGCAAGCATCTTCAACCCCCTTATGGAGATAGAAAAAATATACTAAGGATTTCTAAAGTGTTTTTCAAGGGTCCTTAATTTGTTATGAACTGAAAAAGAATTTGGGAAATAATTGTAAATAGGGAATAATTTCTATAAATAAAATATTAAAAGAAATTTTAGTAGCGAAGCTACTATATAATTCACTTTGCCATCCATTCATATGTTCCTAACTAGCTATCATTGGGAGCAAACAAAAGATGAAATGTGAAAATAAAAAGTACACTGTTTAGTCAAAAAAAGATTTTGTAGAATTCAATGAACTTAAAAATCACGAAACTTTGAAAGCCAAAATAATTTTACGATTTTGTTGTGACTTACAGCCATCTGGATTGACGGACATACTTAATCTCATAATTATAGAGTAGCTGCGTTACTAGAGTAATTTCAAACATTTTCTGAAAGAATCAAAATCGCTGAATATAAGTCTCTGTCTTCGAAGACAAATACATATAGATCTATTGAGTACATATATTTAATGTTTATAGATTGTTAAATGCAGCATAAAATACCTTTTAATAGTTTCTTAGTTTATGTCTATTTAGAATATTTACTTGCAATATTCTTAAAGGATATGTATAGATTTTATAAAAAACAAGGATGACAACATTCATAAAAGCAAAGCTCTGAAACGGTAGGACAAACGAACATTAACACTTGTAGAGTGACTAATCAGAATATAAATGTATAAAATTAGAAACAACATTTAAGCAAATTTGTTGAAAAAATGCGCTAATACAGGATAACGTTTAAGGACATCCTTACATTTTTAGGACTTGAGTATAGAGATGCTTTGCTTATAACACTGTACTTTGTTGTCCTAGGAATCAGTATTCCAAAAATCAGATCTATCAAATGATTCTATCATATAAAAATTTGTTGTTAAAAAAGTTAAAAATCAACATGTTTAAAATAATAGAGTTGCTACGCTTTCTAAATTGTACCTAACTACTACAGGAATCACCATGCAAAGTTTGAAATCGATAGGACAACTCTAACATGCCTAAATTAACGAAAAGAGCTAACCGTTACGGACTGACGGACTGATCGACCCTTATTATAGAAAAGCTTCGCTTTTAAAAATTGCTTTGTTACTAAATAAAGAAGCATACAAGCCTACCAGATATCTTAATATTACCAAGGCAAAATATTTGAAAAGACAAACAATATTTCCCCAGGGAGGGAGGGTAATTGGGCTGTTTATTATACTAGTCCCCAAAGTTTTTCAATGACGTTTTCTTATTCGTTGGGGACTTTTATTGAATTTTGATTGGTTTGTTTATTAAGTTGAGTGTCCAAACATTTAAACCACTAATTGTAATCTATAGAAGATGTAATTCTTTGTATTATCTTTGGGGTTGTACATCAATGTATTGCCATCGTCTTATCCCTTAAGATCCCTTATTTTTCCCCTCTTCCTTTTCAGCAATGTTTACAACAACAATAGGTAAAGAAGAAACACAGGAATTAAAGAATAAGATAATGGACGATACATTTCTTTACATACATATATCCCTTTATGATGACTAACAAAATTACCCGATTTAAATCATTAGCTGCTAAAAAATATATAGACATTACGAGTTTTGAACCAACCGATCACAAATACTTGAAAATCACCAAAGTTTTTTACCAAATGAATAAGATAGTGTGGTTTTAAAACTTTCGTTTATTCATCTGATTTTCGTAAGCGAGCCATCTCTATAATCAAATCTTAAAAATGAAAGTATGTCCTTTCATGTATATTGTATTTACACAATTTTGCAACAAATTTAAAAACAATTTAGTTTAGACTTACAAATTAATGTTCTGCTTATTAGGTTCTGACATTTTACAAAAATTATTGTGCGTTTCTCCTTTCTTCTGATTTTGGAGCTTCGCTTTTATGGATTTTGTCATCCTTGTTTACTTGAAATTATCCTTTAAATAACTATTTTATTAGCTATTATACCAATTCCCTATATACCTATAAATAAAATCCACAATCCACATATTTGTTTTTTCCTGCTGTGTTAGATAAATAAGCTAGGTGTACTATCACTTCAGCATATTTTCAAATCATCAGCAACGAAAATCATTACTAAAGCAGAAATTGATATATTTTAAGTATCAACATTATCACTATTCATAAGCCTAAGGGTACATGGCGTTTCTACAAATGGCAGAAATACAGCCGGATGTTTTTTTGTTGTAAAAAATGTAATAACCTCTGCTAAAAATACAGCCATACTCAAAGTAACTGCCGTAAATACATCAGTTGGCTCTGGAAGTAATGGTGGGGGGGGGGGGGGGGGAGCGAATACTCTACTTTTAATTTTATTTTTAAAAATAAACCATTTTTTTCTGGAGAGTTGATGATGTCGTTCAAAAAAATAGTTAGAATCCTTCTCAATACCAATAAAATCGTCACTGTAAAGGATAACCATATCGGTTTAACGTTACAACACACACACACACACACACACACACACACACAGACAAACAGACAAAGTTATGCTTCCTGAAAATCTTCCAGAAGTTCCAGATCAGACTTTGTGCCTTATTTTCTTTAGAAACAATTTAAAAAAAAAATAGATGAACAGAATATTTGTTTTTAGTATGTAAAAACTTTTTGTTGAAATGTTTTTACCTTTCTGGTAATGATGAGTTGCTATGCTTTAAAAATTGTACCTAACTGTTAAAGCAATCTTTAACTTCGATAGGACAACATGCCTAAATTGACGATAAGATTTATCTGTTATTAGGCCAAGTTATTGTAACAATCAATTCTACAAAAATCACGAAACCTTTGGAAGTTAGTTGGGGGTATATCTTGTTTTTTCATATAACGAAGAGGGGTGGGTAAGAAGGGGAGAAAAAGGGGAAGGGGATTGTGGGGAAATTTTCGTTTAGAATTGTTTGTCAGATTATCATTCCCTTTTTCCTGGTCTGTTGTATATGGACTTGTATATTAATCCTAATTAAAGAAAATCTTCGCTTTTAAAAAATGCAGATGCTCGAGTTTTAATTAAAAATTTCACTCCCTGGCTCTTAAACCATTATACTCTTCTAAATTAGGGTTTTTAGTGCGGATACGAAATACAATACACACACACACACACACACACACACATACTCTCTCTCTCTCTCTCTCTCTCTCTCTCTCTCTCTCTATATATATATATATATATATATATATATATATATCTATCTATATATCTCCCTCGTTTCTTCAAATAATATGTTTTTATGTTTATCTTTGATTTTAGGTGTTTTTGTATCAGCACTCGAATGAAGTTTTTTTTTCTTTAAAAAATCAATAATGTTTTGTGTAAAAACAGCTCATTATGAATAGTAAATGTGAATATTAATGTTTATTTATGTATGCTTCTTACTTATTAGTAGCGTAGCTTCACTATATTGTGTGTGTGTCTGTCAGTCTGTCTGTTTGTATTGAAAAGGTTCGAATAGGTCCAGGGAAAGTTTATAACTTTTGGGGTACAATTTGAGAGTAATTGCCCCTATAAAAACGTCCTACTTCAAAAAATTTCTTTTCTTTTTGTTTTCGAAACTAAAATTAACTATGGAGGGTCGACACCTCCCCCTCCCCCCCCCCCCATATTCACTAAATATTTCATATATCTAACTATATCTATCTATCTATTGATATGTTTTTCTGTCTGTCTGTCTGTATATCTGATATTGATTAACTTTACGGAGGCTTATGTTTAATTTCTAAATTAGGAGGCGGAGTTAGTTTATATTTGGTGTTTATACTCGAACACAAAAATATTGACTTACAATAAAGAAACAGGATCTTACTGTCTGTCTGTTTTTAACTTATACCGAATCTTTTAAAAAATCTAAAATAAAAAATGGGTTGTCAAAATCAACACTCACCCTCTTTCCCGCTCAAGTTCAGTGCCCCTAGAGGCCTCAAAGGGGGGGGGGGGGGCATAATCGCAGTTAAAAACTGAAAAAATACAATGACGAGTACATAGGATCATTGGCATAGCACAGAAATAACAAATTTAAATTGGTTATTCTATATATAAAAGTAAAATTTTCTTTATGTTTGATCTCGCAAACCGATGGACTGATATGGTTCTCTTTAACAGTGAAGCTTTTTATAGAGAAGGTTCATAACTATTCCTCTACCACTCGAAGAGAAAACGCTATCCCTCCCTTAAGTGCTCCTGAGATCATCTAGGGGTGTAGTCGCTAGAAAAAAACCTAAAATAAAATTTACAGTTCATTATTACATACATTGAATGCTCACCCCCTGCTAATTTAAAGGAGGAGTTTGTATGCTAATTTGTGTTGTTTTTTTTCTAATATGGAAATTTATCAACTATTACAGATGAACAAATATGGATGCCACTATTTTGTACATTTTTCAGAGGGCTTCCGTGTTTGTCGCATATGTTCATTGAGCACAAATTTTTGAGTAAATGGCACACATCAGCCCCCATTATTAATATTTTTCTTGGAGAATTTTTTTTTGATGGTGGGGATTCTAAAACAACCTTAAACCTACTTACAACCAAAATTAAGCTTTTTTGGTATTTTGATTGATAGGTCAAGTCGTTTTAGCGATCTTATTGTACACACATACGAATATAAAGAAGATATGTACAAATATAAAGAAGAAATGTACAAAAGTGAAAAGTTTACTATTGTTGCTTACATATTTTCTTATTTATGTTTGTTGTAATTAGGTTTAATTATATACATTACTGTTGGAATTAAATTATTATTTAATCAATATATTCAAATAAGCTAAAAATTACTTTCTTGCTTTCACAAAACCGTTTTTTTTACATTTGGTGTGCATCCGATAGTTCGTTAAAATCGTCTTATTATATTATGTTTCCAATACAACTTTTTTTGAAAAGGCTGCGCTTTTTTTATTTCAAATAATAGAACTCAGATATGCGGAAAACATATATATTTCTATAAAAGATGGAACATTTGTTTATTTATTTACCTTAAACATTATCAATCAAGCGGTATGAAGATCTTATTAATAAACTTAGACAGATAGACCAAGAAACATACATAGATGATATGGTATTTTATTTCTTGGCTTATTTCTTTTTAAGAGTTAACAATTTATTTATTACTAGCGGCTACGCCCCTAGAAGCCTCTATGGGTGGGCACTTAAGGTAAAGAGGGAAAAGTTGACCTCATCCCATTTTAAATTTGAGTTTCAAAAGAGTAAAAAAAATATTTTTAGGGGGGAGGGCAGGGGGGTGAAGACACCCTCCCCAAAAATAGTTTAAAACCTTCCCAGAACCTATTAGAAGTTTTGCTGTAAAGGAGAACAATATCGGTTTAGCGGTTAGCGAGATCCTTCGGGACAGACAAAAAACGCTTACTACTATAATAGGATAAAAAAGAGCCCAAAACCTGCACAAGATAAATCTAAAATATCATACATTTACAAAAAAAAAAAAAGTGAAACAGCTGAAAAGAGCCAACAGTTTTCTCATTTTCAAAATTTGAAATTTGTCAAAGATTAAATTGAATGATTAGGAATGTGTGTGTGTGTATGTGTATGTGTGTGTAAGTGTTTGTGTGCGTGTTTAGTTGTGTATGTGTGTGTAATTGTTTGCAGTAAATGGTTTTTCTATAGGACAAAAGACTGATTTGTAGTATGAGTACAAACAAACCAAAAATCTAAACAGCAAATATAAATAGGGTATAAAACATAATCTTATTCCATTAGCTACAGTTCTATAAAAGGTATATGCTAATTAAAAAGGTATGAAATCTATTTCTTCCTTCAAAATATAAAAGCCACAGTCGATTATAAGCGGCAGCGGCTGAAGTTTGATCATAGCTTAAGCGTTTTTATGTTCAGCAAACTTGCAGCTGTTTTTTTTATATTTTCGCGGCAAAATAATGTTATAAGGTGATTTGTATTTAAGTTGATGATGTATTTAAATTTTAAGTGCCGCAGCAGTATGGCTTCGAATCCAATTAAAATCTACTAGATTAGAACCGGTTTCAGCCATACTGAAAAATTGTGTTTAGCATCGTATTACAGACAATTTCCCATAAATATTGTGCTGTTTATTATTCTGTTGTTAATAATTCTTATCTTTCCTCAGTTTGGATATATTTTTAAAATTGGTTACATTGTATTTGTAACCGATAAATAGGACACAAGACAGATTATGTGTACACATACATACATAGATACCAGGGATCTAAAGGGATATGATAAAAGTAGATAAATGGATGTACATCCTCAATGATTTTACACAAAATTAACTTTTCTGTAGATAACAAATGGTACTTGAATCATTTGGACACTCAACTTAATGAACCAACCAATCAAAACTCTAAAAGAAAGTTATTAAGCCAACAATTAAGAAAATGTTATTAAAAATGTTTTGGGATGCCCAATGTCCCCCCCCCCCCCCTGCATAATTACATATAAATAGAGTTTGTTCTTCTTAGGCATACAATAAATTCCACGGATTTGGGGACGAAAATTATCCTTTCTATTTATGTTTGATGTAATTAAGTCTATATCGCTAGTCAAAAATTTTCTATTTTATTTTAGATCTTTAAAAGTTAAGTTTTTCTATAATTAGGGTCTGTCCTAAAAATGGAAGTATGTTCATAATTATTATCCTTATTTAAGTAATTTTTCATATGTTTAATTTTGTTTAGAATTCGGAATTAATATTCTTCTTATTAAGTTCTAACTTCTGACACTCTAAACGTGTTCATGCTCGTTTTTTATACCGTCTAATTTCAAGGGTTCGCTTTTATGGATGTTGTCACCCTTATTCGATTTTAATATTAATGTTTAAATCAGTAGCCCTATCTCTGAAAAGCATAGAAAATGCACATTGCTCCTGCCTAGAATTTAAGGCCTATTGTCAATTTGTCCAATACTTTTAGGTTTCCACGTTTTCTCAAAACATTAAAAATTACACAATTCTCATCCTTATTTCCTGGTGTTACAATACTGTGTTTGTTAGTCTTTAGAAATCTAGTGCTATATTTCTAATATTAACTAGGATAATTATACCCAATTGCAACGAAGACAAAAATTTCACTACTCTACTCTATCGAGGAAAGTATTATGAATTAAAGAATGATTATTTGCTAAAAAATGATAATAATCCTATTAAATGAAGTAGAATGTTTGTTTGTTAATATCTCGCTACCACGGATCTTAAAGAAACTCCACATAGGTCAAGGAATGATTTTTGACTACTTTTTCTACCCTCCACCTCCCATTTTAAATGCAGAGTCACAAGATGCTAGGGGCACAGCCGCTAATATAATATAACAAAGTTTTTATTCGCCTAAAGCTAAAGATCTTGAAAATTGCTTATCCAAATGGATTGCATTATATAAGCATGCCATTTAAACCTCCTCGGGTTCGTTTTAGGCTATTTTTTTTACTTTTTCTGCCACCCCTATAAGTTAGGAGCTAAGCAATAGTCTGAGAAAAAGCAATGTTTATGACAGTTTATCTACTCCATTTTAAAAAAGGACAAAAAAGGAATGTAAACGCATAAGTAGAAGAAAGATATACATTTTGTTAACGGTCTAACGGCCTGATTGTCAAACCCTGGTTACAGAGTAGCTCTGTTGCTAACAACACAAGCTTTATAGTGAAGATAAATAGGCAGATACAATTGTCATACAATGTACATTTTTAGTTACTAGGTAAAATTTTGTTTAAGGTTCTATTATAATTTAATGTTGTGGATGTAAAAGAAAATACGGATAACAGAATCTACAATGACAAACAGTCGGACAACAAACACCATAGCTGCCGACTCAGCCATACGGGTTCAGGATGCTTTATATGAACGTAATGATATAATATTTTACAATATATTTAGAGATCTTGTTTTTCGCCGTAGTAATCACCTTTCAAAAAATAAATTTAATAGCATAATTAAGTACAACATAAAATTTGGTGTTAAAATTGCTAGAAAATTTAAATGTTTAAACTTTAAAAAATCGTACTAACTTTGGGATATAGTCCCTTTCGTAACATCGCACCTTATGGGCCGATTCTTCGTATTTTTCACAGTAGCTTTTCTCCTATTGCTAGCCCCTGCGGGGGGCTCTAACCCTGTGGGGCAATCACCTAACCTAATATAACCTATGAAAAGCCATTTTAAAAATACGACGAATCGCCCCTTATGGGGCGATGTTACGAAAGGGACTATTCCCCAACTTTGTTCAGGAATCTTCTTTCAAAGTTTGAAATATATTGAAAACAATTTCAACATTTATAAAATTAAAGATTAGAGCATTAACAATAAAAATATAAAACATTATTTTTATATTCTGTCAAATATTTATATGACCTTTTCAGAACGGAAACGTTTTGAAAGGGAAATAGAGAGAGACAAAATTGATATTTTAATAGGTGAAAAACGACAAAATTTTATGATGCTGAATTACCTTTCGTGACGAATATGATTAAACTTTTACACAAAAATCAATTTTAGCTTTTAGTCTTCATTTATAAAAATAGATAAGGATGGGGAAGGAAAGGAAAGGACAGTAAAAGGGATTGGGAAACAAGGTTGAAAAATTACACTGCCAAAAAAGAGAGAGAAACAGAGAAAGAGAATAAGAGAAAGAGAGAGTGAGAGAATAAAGACAAACAAAAACCAAAATTAAAAATATTTTAAAAGGGCATATAACTAGAGGAAGATAGAAAGTGTATGTGTGTGTGAGAGAGAGAGAGAGAGATAGTTGTTAGTGGGGGAATTTAATTGTTTTGGAGACACTTTGAACTTAAAAGTAAAAATCAATAAATTTAACGTCTTTTCTGCCCTTAAAAAGTTATAATTTGTTATGTGTCATTAAAATATGTTTATCTAATATTTTTTTTTCACCTTAAACAAAAGACTAGAAATTTCTAGAGTCTTTAAGTTTTCAGAAATTAAAAAATAAATTTTTTTTAAAATTTCTGTCTGCTTAAATCTCTTAAACTACTATAGAAAAATAATAGGTTTTAGGCTGTTTAAAAGGAATCACAAATGAAAAATATTTACTAGTATTTATTATTGTACCAAAACTTCATTAATGATATACAGATATCTAAATAGTTTTGTGAAGTTTTTGTCTTTATATATATATTCCTAAATATGAAATGTGATTTACTTGTGAAGATTCCCTTAAAGAATTTGAATAAACTTGCTTTCTCAATTAATATGTTTAAAGATTTTTTTTCACAGAAGGGTTAAAGTAAAGAATAATTATCTATGTGCTATTGCTAATGAGGTCCATTTTATAAGATCAATAAGTATTTTTCAAAACATTTTAGTTAACAATTTGCCGGTTTTTTTCTTTTCTTCATTTACTTTAATCTAAAAACCAAAACAGTAGCTCTGTGGCAGCTCTAATGGTTTCCATATTATTTTGATTTATTCCACAAATGGAAAAAATCAGATTTAGATGTAAATCAACCAAAACAAAAGAATAGGTAAATTAACGTCGCCATTACTACTAGAATCTTATATCTACCATGTAAAGGAAATAATTTAATAGTATGACAATGTATCTATTCTGTAAAAAAAGGAAACATGTCATCTTCAAGCAAATATTTCCCCCCATTTATCATCTTATCCTCCTGTTTATTGACACATTTAAGTTATTTTATTCTAATTGTTATATACCAATTTGTCCACTTATCTAAATGATAAATCATAATTTATTCCAATGACACATGAAAATATAGCATAAAAACAATTATATAAATGTGTGTGTAGCATAGCAATAAGAATACAGGAACAAGGTATTGCCAACAACCGAAATAATCGAAAATGATATTTGGGGGCTGATAAAAAGGTCGTCATTTCTACTAAGAGTTGCCCCCCAACGACAGCTGAAAATGACGTATTGGTTTCATGATTTTTTTTGAATTAATTTCATTGTTGGTATAAGCTGATAAGCTGGTATAACACTGTATTTAACAGAATTCTTAAAAAAGGAAAAAAATAGGGTCAGGTGCAGTTAACGATTAAAGTTGATGATTGCTTCTGGTTTCTGGGATTATTGCAAGGTTCGTGGATCCAGCAGTACAAGAAATAATCACATAACCTCCAATGATTTACTTTACTAAGCATGATTTTCTTGGCTGTTCGTGGTCTCAACTGATATCAAAGAGAGATATCTGAAATAGCAGGACTCGGCAGCCGCGCGTCAGCCGCCTGTACGTCTCAGGGAAATCAACTTTTTAAAATTTTAAACCCCAATATGGCAATCCATCTTTTTCAAATAATCCTTGACGATTCCTATGATCAATAGGTATCAATAGCTATTTCTTTGTCCATCTAAATATATGACTTCTACCTTATTGTAGGGTAATATTAATATTTTTCTACTTATGTATGTTGTCATCCTTGTTTTCAACGGTTAATGACTGCTGTGCTAATTCTAAAAGTATGCCAAATAATAGCATTTTAAATATGCAATACTAAATATTTTAACTAAACCTTTTATTTAGAGCATCCTCTATTTAAAAGAGATTAAAAACCCAATATGTAAAATTCTAAATATTTAATCCAAGAATTTTATTTCAAATACTTTATTTTTGTTGCAGAACTTTTAACAAATGTACTTTAAAAAAAACTTTAAAACATTACTTATTCTTTTTTTGGATCTTGGATAAAATAGCCTCGGACATAATAGCCTCAGACATAATAGCCTCAGACAAAATAGCCTCAGGACAAAATAGCCTTAACTGATAACCTAACCTTACCTAAAAAATGTAAAAACAATATTAAAAATTGTAAAAATCTACCAACCACTTTTTGTAAAAGCCAAGAAATTCTAAACAACCTAAATACGAGGCTATTTTGTGCAAGATTCCTTTTTCTGGAGCAAAGAATAAAAATGAAAATAACTATCTTAAAATTATACAAGAAAACAAATTTTTCTAATTTTATTAATATAATACAATTGTTTCAAAAACGAAATAAACCATCAGTTCAAACTAAGGTGTTAAAAAATAAGAAACAATTACCAATACCATAAAATATAGGCTTCTCACGTAATCTTAATAGCTATTGCTGCGCTATTTTTGAAAGGAACAGTCCTTGTTTCAATAATAACGTATAAGATTTTCATTGAGATGCTTAAAACCATTAACACGACAATGCTCAAAAATTTAAAGTTGACCACCACTATTAGGCTATTTAAACTATTAACATGTTTAATGATTTAAAATCACACCTTCTTTTACACAGGGAGGAAGGGATCCTTGAACTCTAAATTATGCGGTACCCCAAGTTTTATAAACAGGTTTTCACATTCGTTGAATATGTTCATAAAATTCCATTCAAACAAAAAAGAGTGTCTGAACTTTTTTCACCAAACATTATAATTTACAGAGAAGGCAATGTTGTTTACTATTATTGGGCATGCACATCAATTTATTATCCTTATTGCCTTATCCCTTGAAATCCATGACTTTTACACCATTTACATTTCATACTAGAGTTAATTCTTATAGAATAATCTTTGTCAAAATGGATAAGTATGGGCGAATGTTGAGGATAGTTATTTATCGCATCGTGGAAAATTGACTGTAATACAATGCTATACATGATTTTTCAGTATGGATGAGAATCGGTTATGATGCAGCGGATATTATTCGATTTTCAAAGCCATAATGGTAAAAAATTTAATATAGCGAATGAGATAGATATAGAGAGAAAGAGAGAGAGAGAGAGAGAGAGAGAGAGAGAGAGAGAGAGAGAGAGAGAGAGAGAGAGAGAGAGAAGGGGGGGGGGGGAGAAAGAGAGAGATAGCCTTTTAGACAAATGTATAAGACACGAAAAAAACTATTTTAAAAAATTCATCTAAAATACGTCTCATAACAATATCTTTTTTCTTCATTTACTCAATCCAAACTCTGCTAAGTATATTTTATTGCAACGATCTGAATTTCCTAAAATAATTAGTTGAAAGAGCGCGTAGTTATAAAGGTATTTTGATTTCATACAATATTTTGCCTAAATACTTTTCTAATGGTCAACACGATTTTGGACGACGTGTCCTACATACATATTAGCTAAAATTATAGAATAGCAAATTTACTATAGCCTAGTAAAGCATATTGAGGGAGGAAACAACTGCATATGAACCACATTTTCTTTAATGATTATCTGTATGGTCAATTGAGCTTCAGACAACCAACCATTTGATTGCACGGCCTTTGTCTATTCACAGTAACGAAATGCGCCTGTTTTTGGGCCAAGATTCAAACCTATCATATTCTTGACAACTAGCGGATGTTTACGTGTTACGCTACTGTCTCTAGTAAATTAACTGTAAACTACTGAACGATTGTGTTTTGATGCTATACATTAGAATCCCATTTAATTATCGCTATGTAGTTACGACTTTTAGACAAAGGTTTTTTTTAAGTGCAGAAAAAATGGGTTTTCGTTGCTTAGTATAACACCAAACATTTAATGGCGAGTACATCAAAATTACACATTATTGGTCATTTAAACCATTCCTACAGTTTTTTTATTACAAAAGCGTAACAGTTAAATTTAAGTCTGCTCTAGTTTACTGGTTTATTGTATTAGTATGGTGACTGATTGTCTTTAGGTATATTCTCTTTTAAGGAGGTGTTAAATGTATTCTAATGATTTTTTCAATGAGTATCTAGATAAAGAATGGATCTTTTTGCATGAAGGGACTTATAAGGGATAAGACAATGGACGATAAACATATGTACAATCCCAATGATCATAAACAGATTTTCCCCTATAGATTAAAATGATTTTGAAAAGTTTTTACGTTTATAGTTTGGAACCAACCAATCGGAATTCAATAAAAGTACCCAATGTTTTTTTAAGATAACGAAAAAGATAACGTGGTTATCAAACTTGAGCTTTGGGGTACCAGTGTATTTTACACTCCAAAGCATGTGGACTATAAATTATACTGGCACCCAAAGTTTTATGTACGCGATCTCTCATTTGTTGGATTATAAAATTGCGGACTTCATTGTGCTACGTACAATCGTTTACTTAACAACATATTTACTAAATATTTTATAAAGAAAAAAAGTGGACTGAATTTCACATTAGTTTTAATGTCAACTCTAAGTGTAATTATAGGTATTTAAATCAAATATAATTGAAAAATACTTTGTCGCTCTTTTTTTGTCAACGATTTTTCTCATGTACATAGTTTTTTTTAGATAATTTAGAATACTTAAAATGTTTTTATTTTGTTTAATTTTTTGGATATTCATATAATTATTCTTCACATTATATTAAATAAAAAATATTTCAATATAAAAGTAAAAAAATAGTGAGGCACGAGCTATTTATAACTCTACACAATGGGTAAGGAACCTGTGCCGACTTTCAATTGGGACTTTAAATATCAGCGAATAGTGGCGGAAATATATGTAAACACAGCCAAGTCACTACAAAACAGCGGAAAGCAGACGAAAAAGGTCCACACCACCTAGGACAAGGTAATTGTCTGAGTCATATATCTATACTTTTACATCTATACTTTTACATTTACCATTTTAATGATTTATTGTAGTGTTAATTTAATTTTGGAAATTAAAACTCATAATACGAACATAATTGAACAAATATGAAAATGTTCAAAAATGCTAAGCTCCAAAATATATGAATCATAAGAAGTCAAAAAGTAGAACGGATAGAAAACTAAAAGAAAAAAGACTGAAATATAGAGAAAACAAGGATGACAACATCCATAAAAGCGAAGCACTGTAACGGTAGAACAAACGGACATTAACACCTATATAGTGTCAGAACTGAATAATCAGAATATACACGGGGTTTTAAAAAAAAACTGCGTTTTCCGGTTTGAGAAACAACCAGAAGGAATATGAAAAAAAGGATAATAGGTCCATATTCTATGTAAAAATGTACATCAGATTTACTTAAGGTGTTTTTTGATATCTCTAAAAATGCGGCTGTACTGATTGGTACATGTAGGGGAAAAATGCTTGATGTTGAATATGAGATATCAAATAGATTGAAATAAGTTGTATATTCATTATTACGTTTTCATTAATTACTCATGTTTTATAAGATGATCTCTTATAATCTTATAAGTCAATCAAATTAAGAGATTAAGAGATTAAGGGGGGAGGGGCGAGGAACGAATATGAACAATTTTAATACTAAGAATTAAAATCCAAGCAAAAAGAATATTGATTTTCTATTTAAAAAAAGGCATTTTAAATTAAGTTTTAAATGTAATTATTAGATTATTTTGAAGTTTATGTTATAATGTTGTTTTCAAGTAAAAAAAAGGATTAAATTCAACGTTATAGCATAAAATTATTAAGAATACAATAACACACACACATTTCGAATTCTTTGGGCTCTAAAATGCGCTGTTGTTTTAAGAGATATTAAAAAACGCCTGTAACAAATTCGATGCATATTTTTATAGAGAATATGGACATATAATTATTTTTTTGTACTCCTAATGGTTGTTTCCCAAATCTGGAAAACGCAGTTTTTTTTTAAACGCCTGTAAATGTATAAGAGTCGAAGCAAAATTGTAAGTCAATTTGTTGAAAAACTGCTTTATACAGAATAATGTTTATGGACATACTTACATTTTTAGGACTTGATTATAGAGTTGCTTCGCTTAAAACATTATACTTTGTTGTCCCAGGAATCACTATACCAAAAATCAGATCAATCGGATGATTAGATCACATAAAAATTTGTTGTTAAAAAAGTAAAAAAATCAACATGTTCAAAATGGACGTACGGACATTTTGGTAATGATTATAGAGTTGCTACGCTTTCTACATCGTACCTAACTACTAAAGGAATCACCATGCAAAATTTGAAATCGATAGGACAATTATAACATGCCTAAATTAACGAAAAAAGCTATCCGTGACGGACGGACGGACGGACGGACGTACGGACGGACCGACCCTAATTATAGAAAAGCTTCGCTTTTAAAAAGAATGAGTATGAGAAGAAGAGAAAGAAAGAGATAGGTAGAGATATAGAGTGTAAGAGAGAGGGAGAGGGAAAAAGAGAGAAAAAAGGTGAGAAAGACATATAGGAAGGTTAGAGAAAGAGAGGGGAATAGGGAGAGAAAAGAAGAGAAAGAGTTAAAAAGAGAAAGATAGAGAACGAAATATAGAGAAAGAGAGAGAATGTGCACGAGAGATGGAAAGGAGAAAGAGAGAGAGAGAGTTAGATAGAAAAAGAGAGTGGAAGAGAAGGAAGGGGAGAAAGAGAGAAAGGAAGATAGATAAAGAAAGAAAGATAAAAAGTGAGAAAGAGAAACATGAATGAAACATCATTAAAAGGAAATATAGCAAAAAAAAAATTATAAAATCATAGAGTAGCTTTGTCTAACTGAAAGAGTTATTAAAAGCGGGGACTTAAAACCCGCGGATAGGTAAAAGCATTCCAAGATTTTTTTGAAATATACAACACGTTAAAGTATAGGTATAGAAAAGAAATAATTAAGGAGTTTGAATAGATATACTTTTTCTCCAACCCTATATCCCCCAAAAATTTTTAGCTTAAAATTGCAGAATTTCACAGACTGGAATGGAAGATTAATTTTGAACAAAACTTTTTAAAACTTATTTTATGTTAGGTTAGGTTTAAATCATGTTATGTGAAGATAAGTTGTCATAGTACTCCGTAGGGATAGGGCTCTGCAGGGTTAGAGCCTCCCGCAGGAGCTATAAACAAGTGCGTCAAAAAAGTGATGGTTTTTAGTGGTCAAGAATTAAGTTTGAGAGAAATCACCATTTGATAATAATTATCCTTGTCTAAATAAAAGATGGAACTTATGTGAATTCTTTAAGATAGTTCCTCCTTTGCTTTTTAGATTTATATTTCCGCTCTAACATAGATTAAAAATTACATAGATATTAGGGACATTTAATTTTTACCTAAAGCTGCTATGTCGAGCGAGTTAAGTCTAAAGTAAGATTCAGAGAATGCCTAGCCAAAAAAACAAGGTAAACTCGTAAAAATGCACAGTTAAAACCCTAATAAAAAGTTACTTTTCAGCATATAACAAATCATTTTCTATTATAGCTAAGAGACCGATTGATATTAGCTGGATTAGAACCAGTTCTCATCCACGCTGAGAGTTTTAGCCCATAAACCCCATAAAAAATGATTTTTTCTTATTAATTCAGAATTATAAAATAGCCAATAAATTTGTGTACATCTCCAATAATGATACAATTAATTCCTAACTTTAAATTACAATTAGTGTTATAAATTTTGGACACTCAACCAACCAATCAAAATTAAATTAAAGTCTCCAAGGTTGTTAAACCAACAAATTAGAAAACGTAATTATAAAACTTTGGGGACTTGTGTAATAAACAGCCTAATGTCAATCCCTTCCTGAATTAATAGAGTATGTTAGGCTAATAGCGAATATAACTTATATGAGTCTATGTAATAATTCATACGGACACATAAATCTTTGGTAAAAGATGATATCAAGAACACAAGAATGAATTATTACCAAAGCTCCAACACTTTCATAATTTCAAATATTTTGTTCTCGTGGATTTTTATATTTATTATTAGAAGATATATTTTTACAAGATAAAATGTAGAATCATATTCGTATATATAGGTTTTTACTTCTGGTTAGGTCACTTCTGTTAAAATGGCATTATATCAATAATCAATTTTAATGTTGGAACTTTTATTATTTTTGATTGAGTGTTGGTTGGTTCATTAACTTGAGTTTCCAAACGCTTCAACCAACAGTTATATTCTACAGAAGGGGATGTATATCAATTTATTGGCCTGACCAATGACTTATCCCTTTAGATCTCTATCTCTTAATATAAGACAAAGTATTAAAGAGAGAAAATATGTTTTGTCTAAGAATTTTCCTAAAATGATATTAAACAAAAAGTTCAGCTTAGGAAGGGTTAAAACTGAAGCATCTGCACTAAAGACATCTTTATATCAACAAAACTAAAAAGCATAACCACAAAAAATGTTTTTAACTGATAAAAAATAATATGTATTTTCTTATTTCTAAAGTCTGTCAGTGCCAGAGCCATAACTCTGTGAAAAATGCTTACAAAATAGATCTTTTTTGAACTAAGATACTAAAACAACTTATTTACAATCCTAAGTAGTTGGTTTATAAATATCTTTCTATCTCGTGGAAAATTGTTGAAAACACTATAAACATGCAAAGAAGGTGTATCAACTTTTTTTTTTATGGCTAGCCGGTTCTTTTAGTAAGTAGTAGATGTAAAATTTTTCATAGAATTCAGATATGCAATCGGTTTTTTTGTAGACCTCTTATTTTTTAAGTAATTTAAGTTTTTTAAAAAAATAATTAAGTCGGTTTTAAGGTACTAAAACGCAACAAAATAAAAGAAGAAAATGGCCAGTAAGAACAAAAATAGTAAGATCTTTAATTTGACACCTTACTTTTAAAATTCTGTTGAGTAATTATTGAAAAAATCTATTTTTTTAACCTCGGTTTAATAAAAACTTTAGACCTAAATATTTTCTCAAACAGACATAAAAAACATGGGTTCATATATACCTTTAGAATCAGAAAAATATTCTGAATCCATTGTAAGCAAAATTGAAAAAAAGTAAAAAAATAAAAAAATATAAAAATGGCCAATTGTATTTTTTGTTCTGGCAACACTATCGTCTTCCCTTTTTTACCCCCTCTATACCCCCTTCCCATTTTTATACCCAATTCAAAAGTTAAGACGTTGCCTGTACAATAAGAGATATAAGTTTTCCGGAATTGTAATGTAGGGAGTAGATTTGAAATCTGCATCAAATTTTAAGGATTTTTTATAAAATTCGTTTTTTGTATAATTCTTTATCTAAAAGCGGAAATACAAATTAAGTTAATTAATTTTGGCATCTGTGATTGGCAGATTTAAAAAATCTGCGCTCTGATTGGATGTCGTACATCATTCAACCAATTAGAGCGCAGGTATTTTAAAATCCACGTATCCTATTGGTCAAAATTAATTAACTTAAAATGTATTTTCGCTTTTAGATAAAGAATTTTACAAAAAACGAATTTTATAAAAAATCCTTAAAATTTGATGCAGATTTCAAATCTACTCCCTACATTAAAATTCCGGAAAACTTATATCTCTTACTGTACAATATAATATGATATTTTCATATAATTCCTTTTATTGTAGTTTATATACTATATTGTAAACTTTTTTTTTCAATTTTGCTTACAATGGATTCGTAATATTTTTCTGATTCTAAAGGTATATATGAACCCATATTTTTTTACTTGTGAAATGATAAAATTGAGTTCAAAGTTTTTATTCTCGTGGGTTTAAAAAAATCGATTTTTTCAATAATTACCTGACAGAATTGAAAAAGTAAGGTGTCAAATTAAAGATCTTACTATTTTTGTTCTTACTGGCCATTTTCTTTCTTTTTTTTGTTGCATTTTAGTACCTTAAAATCGACTTAATTTTTTTTTTTAAACTTAAATTACTTAAAAAATAAGAGGTCTACAAAAAAACCGATTGCATATCTGAATTCTATGAAAAATCTTACATCTACTACTTACTAAAAGGACCGGCTAGCTATAAAAAAAAAGTTGATACAACTTCTTTGGGTGTAAGTTTTTGTATGATTGTATAGTTACCATAAAGTCATTGGAAAAATCTTTTTTTTGTGCTTTTCTCTCATTTTTAAAGTTAAAAAAATGTAAACATCTTTTAAAAACAGTATTTACCTTGTGAATAGGAGAATTTAAAAAACATGATTGTATGTTTTGGGATTTCTCTTTATTGGAGAATGCTACAAATACAAAAATCGAACCATAGTTTAATAGATAAGCATAATGCTCACTCATGTATTTTGATACTATCTGGGTCATCATCACCACCAATAAAGGCGTCTTAAAAAAGCATTATCCCCCTAATTAAGATTTAGATTGTCATTTTTTTACCATATTAGAGGCCTCTAGGAGCACTTGAGGAGGGGAGAGTAGGATTTGATAACGCATAGTTCAGCAGTTAAAGCATTATATTTCTTGCAGGGTTCCTTTAATAGTCAGGGACAAGACAATGGAAAAAAAATTAATATTTAGGGATAAGAAAATGGAAGAAAAAGATTAATATTTAGGGAAAGGACAATGGAAGAAAAAAATTAATATTCAGGGATAGGACAATGGAAGAATAAAGCTAATAGTCCGGGATAAGTCAATGGAAGGAAAAGATTAATATTCAGGAATAGGACTATAAAAAAAAGGTTAATATTCAGGGAAAGGACAATGGAAGAAAAAAAATAATATTTAGGGATAGGACAATAAACCAAACATTAAATAAAACTATCCAAGATCGTCGCCACCTCTAGTATTTATTATATAGCGGATATGCCCCTTAAAGTCATCCTCTGCTCATTTAAAATTATTTTTCTTGGGGAGGGGGATGGTGCACTACCCCAAAGTAGTTATAAACCTTGCAGGACCTATCAAAATATTTTTTTTTATTCCTGAAATATTTCACATAGGCCATCATTTTAAATTCTAAATATTTGTAGGTAATGAAATACAATTAAATATACATACAAGGAGTTATTTAGAACCTTTTGAGGAATTCAATAATATATTTATGGAGAAAAAATCTCAAAACCTCTCAGTTATTTTTATTTCTTTTTTTGAAAAACTTTGATAACTTTAACATTATCAAATTAACTGCTTGAAGGTGCTTAAAATCACTTTTTATTGTTTACATAATTTGCTGCATGTTAAACTCTAATTCAAAGCCTTCTGCATCTCCTTTAAAATCACTTTCACCTTCTCCTGTTTCATTTAAAGCATCATCTAAATATTTCCTGGTCTTCATATGCTTCTATGATGAGATGAAGATCTTCTTTCTCATTCATTGCTAATTTCGAAGTTGAGGAAATCTAAATTGAAATTTTCCAATCAGATCCAATTTCAGCCTCCTTCTGTCTTTCTTCTCCTCAACTGTTGGCATCCTTAGAGAGAGATTACTTTGTTTTTGTGGTTTGATTTTGTTTTCATAGTTATTCAAGACTGTTCCAATAGCCACTTCTTCCCATTCAAGGGTCTTTTTCTTTCTCACACACCTCAGGCGCTTACCAGAATGTCTATTAGAATGCAGATGGAATATGGGTGTTCCATCTGCATTTTCTAACACCATATTCTTTTTGAAGTTCATCACAGCAAGTCCCACTCAGGCATCAATTGCACTATACTTATGATAGTGCTGCTTTGTGCAATATTTTCCCAGTGAGGAATTAAATACTTTTTTATGACCTTTGTGCTAAAAAACTACCATTGAATTCTTTTCCCAATTTCTCAGAATTATTGTCAACTTCTCTATACAGGGATTTGTGTCGGATAAATAAGAGTTCTTTGGGTTGTTTTCCTGCTCTTCACTGTGGCCACAGTTCTGTAAAAAAATATGACCATGATTTCTAGTTTTGTGGAAGATAATAGCATCAATCCCTTCATACTGCTTGATATACTTTATTTTAGCATTCCCAAAGCATGCCCACAACTGGTTGTTAATGGATCTCAACCTAGGCAATAATTTTCTTCCTGCAACTGTTTTGGCCAATTTTTCAACTCGTTCATGAGGCTTATTATCATGTGCCAACAGTCAAAGGTATGAGCTATGATGAGACCACGCTGTGTGATATAGTCTATTATCAGTTTTTTTTACTTGACTTGACAGTCTGTGCTCAAACAGGCTATTTTAAACCCTCAGGTGCGAAGATCATTTATGCAGTCCTCAACTCCCTTTGTCTCCATTGCAGCAGAATTGCCTTTTACCTCAGTTTTTGCTAATAATCTGTAGGCTATTATATGTTTGGTTTTTTCTTTAGTTCCTATACATTGCAGCCCATTCATTGCTTAAAGCCCTCTTGAATCAAATCTGGCATCTGCAGCATTGCCTATTTTAGACCCTACATCTCTCCAAATTTTCTTACAGATATTTTCTAGTACTACTCGAGTAACATCAGAACTTATAGGAATTATGCATGTTTGGAGAAGATTGGGCCAAACAGGTTTGATAACCATAGTGATATTCAACGACTTCATAATATCAAACAACTGATTAATTAATTACTCCACTTATAATTATTATAATTACATTCTTGGCAAAATGCCGTGATCTCTGTAACAAGGCTAATCCTTTTGATTTCATTGTGAGAATCTAATATTTATATTACACAAAATCTTTACACTTAAAACAGATTATGAAGGTTTTCAGCCTTGACTATGCTGATGGATAATCTTTCTGCATATTCATTTTTAAATTTTTCACTCTCCTCTGTTCTAGATTCTGTTGAGATGAAGTCTGAATCTTCATCTGCCATTCTATTTGAAGGACCAGGTTGTGAAGACAGAGAGTCTTCATCTATCTCCATTTTTAAAATTGTAGTTAAATCCACAGAACTTCAGTGAATAATTCTGTTTATTACTAGTGGTTGCGCACCTAGCACCTAGGGGTTCTGTAATCCAAGGGGAATGTATAGGTAGACAAATAGTATGAAGCCTCAAAATTTGAAGCCTCCAGCTTCAATATTAAAAAAGTTACAGACATTTTAAAATGATAACATTTTTAGAATAAAAACTCATAGTTAAAATCTCTAAAAGATTTGGTTAAAAATGCATTTGTAAGCATAAAATTATAGCGAGAAAAAATGAAACTAATGCAAGTAATACAGATGCTCAGCTGCGATTGGTTGTTCAGCTGACTTAGCGCAGACTCAGACTTCTGATTGGCTAGAAATTCAAAAGGCTGGCATTCAAAAAACTTAATTTTTTTGAATGATTTTGACTATAAAGAAGGGTGTTTTTTTTAAAAATATTATCATTTACTGGTATCCCAAGTTTCTGCAAAAAATAAGCTTATAATTTTCTTTTTAGGCAATGTATTTTAATAATGAAAATTCTATAATTAGCAATGAAAAACTTTCAAAACTTTCCCTGTAATAAAAATATCATTTTGAAATGTCTATAACTTTTTTGTTATTGAAGCTGGAGGCTTCATATTTTGGGTATTGGGTTACTAGTGGCAGTCTTTCAGAAGTTAAAGCAGTATTTTGCAGGGATCGGAAGCCTCACGGAAGCCGCGTGTAAGCCTCAGTGAAATCGTGATTTTATCACTATAAAATTTAGCTGGATGTAAAAAACGGCTCTTTAGCAGACAATTCTTCTTTCTTAAATTTTTTTTTCTGCTCACAAGCAGGTTTAAAACTGAGGCTTATGCGCGGCTTCGTGAGGCTTCCGACCCCTGATATTTTGAGCAGGGTTCCTTTAAATAGGGAATTTGATTTACTGTTATATTCTTTTAGTAAAGTGAATCAAGCAAATAAAGCTTGTATCTCGTCCTCCTTTCAAGGAAACTTTAGTTTTACAAGCACATAATTAATGCCTAACATTATTCCTTTTTTTCCTTACACCAAATGTGTTATTGATCGATTGGAGAAATGAGGCTAGAAAAAATTGAAGGTGCGGCATCTTGTGTTTACACGCACTATAAAAGAAAACAAAACACAGTGAATATATTATGGGACTAATATTGAGCTTTCTTGTGTGTCACTGAGAGTGGAATGGGCTGATTGTTAACCAGGGGCTTCACCATGAAACACTTCTGGTGCATATGGATCCCTTTGAGTAGAAAAGTATGGATAGATAAGGAAAATTTATAGGTATTTAGATGGCATTTTTTAGCCAGTAAAGTTAAACATTAATAATTATGATTTCATAAATTTGTATTAAACTGCATTATTACATGATTTATTAAGCCAAATAATATTCTTTTATAAGCAAATTTGACCAAAGAATTAATAAATTGAGCTTTGTTACTTATCAAAATACAAAAGTCCCCAAAGTTATGAGTTTTAAGAAATACCAATATTTTGGATCAACAGCAGTTGATGGTAAAATATTCCTGGTACCAAATATTTCCAAAATTCTTTGAATTTTAAAGGATGCTAGCTGTCAAACAGCTTAATGCACAGATCATACCTGCAAACCATTTTAAGCAACATACGAAGGCCTACAAGTAATCTGAAATAGCCATGAATCCATGATGCACAATTATCTTGCAATGCAGAGAAATGCGCCAAAAAGACATATTTTATGCTTTTTTCTTCAGTGAAGCTTTCCTTGTGCATCATTGGATCTTGGGCTATTTCAGAAAATTATTGTAGGGCTTAAAACAGTGTGCAGTCATGATCTGTACATTCAGCCATTTGGCAGCTAGCAGCCTTTAAAATTGATAGATTTTTGGAAATATTCATTACCATGAATATTTTACCGTCAACTGCAGTTGATCCAATATCTTAATACTAAATAACTATTTTCTTGATGTTTATCTGATTACTAATTATATTTGTATGTTCAGGACTATCGTAATAGAATAAATTCAATAAGTCTATATACATACCTGTTGTTGATATGGTCCTGTCTATGGTTGGACGTCTCCCATGTTAAGATATCAAGACTTCTATTGTCCTTGAAGTCAATGCTTGACCAAAATTGCTATGTGGTCAAGATAGCTTGGTCAGTTTAGACTATGAAAATCTACACTGTAAAGAAGAAACATATCGGTTCAGCTAGAACCTTCCGTACCAAAAATAGACAGAGATTCTGTTACTATTAGATAGTGATCAGCAAAGTTTACTTGTTATATTTATTTGATAAGTCCAAAACAGGGTATTTTATTGTTAAAAAAATGGAAAGAATTACAGATTGTGGAAAATTAAAAGATAGAACAGTCAATGCGAAGTAAATACAAAGAACTAGAGTGAAAGTACAAAGACAAGAATGGAAACACCCATGAGAAAAGCTAGAAAATTTATAAACATATTTTAAAAACTTTTTAAAATCTGACAGCTAATTTAAACTGTTTTTAACCTATTTTTAAAACTTATATAAAAAATATACTATGACACCAGTACAATCAGACTGCAGAACCTAAATTTGAATTAAGTCCCCAATAAACTTTTTTGGGGGGATTTAAATATTAATTTTTACTGTTGCCGTGGTCATTTTGACCAGAGCAAAAGGTCTTTTTTTTATTTGGGTAAAATTCGTAGCTTCTAGAGTGTTTTGCTTCATAAATATTGTATTCTGGTATAGAGTAAAATTAGGCCTTATGATTTTACTATAAAAATTCACTAAAAAGTTAAATCTTTACAATATACCAATGAATTAACATTAACATGTTTGTGTTCTATCACCTATTTTAAACACATAAAAATTGGCTGTAAAGGGTTAAATTTGATGACAACATGACAAGATGACAACAAATGTTTATGCAATACAACAAAATTATTTTTGTCACATATACAAATATGATATAAAATAAGATTATTCAAACTTATTTTTTTAAAATATTTTTAAAAAGTATCTTTTACGTGTAAAGTTTTCATTCTTTTCATTTTAATTAAATAAAAATTATTTAACTACATTGTAAATAAGTCACTTTGTAAAAACACTCTTTCGGAAATTATAAAGAATTGAAATGAAACAAGAAATCTTATTGGTTTGACTTTAGCATTATGTGTTTTATTGTATTATGTTAAATTTTTCACTGAAATTAATTGTTTTGGAAAAAAATTATTTCCTTTGAACAGAATAATGTTTTTTTTTATTGTATCAATATAACGTGAATTATATAAATTTGTTCTCTAAGCCACAATATTACCCCAAGTAAAAAAAACCTTGACCAGAGCAACAGTAATAATTAATTTTTGCGTCCCCCAAAAAAAGTTTATTGGGGACTTAATTCAAATTTGGGCTCTGCAGTCTGATTCTACTGGTGTCATAGTATATTTTTGATATACATTTTAAAAATAGGTTAAAAACAGTTTAAGGTTTTGAAGCAATAACGAAATTAATTCAAGAAAAGTCACGAAACCTATACCTTTTTTCACCTGTCATTGGGGGGCAACATATCATAAAATTGACGACCTCTCCCTTTGCCCCCCAATATTATTTTAGATTTATTTGGCTTGTTGGTTATACCTCATTCCTGGTTTTGTAGTAACTTTTCTCTGAATTTTATTTTTAAACAAGGATGACATCCATAAGTAGCGAAGCACAAAAAAACATAGATGGGAATACGTACAAGTAGATTTAAAGGGTATTTATTAAAATCAAGAATAGATTTATTGGATACACGAAACCTTGTTTTATTTTGTATGATGACGATGGTCAAAGTAAAATACAAATAGAGATGCACATAACAATGGGGAAAATTTTTTTGATCCTGATATCCCAAAAAAGTTAAATAAAAAAACAAAGATATGAGAAAATATGTAAAACATATAAAAATAGCCAAAAACCTGATAAAAGGCAATCTGGCCGCTTTGATTGTTTTCTTAAAATGACAGAAAATAAAATATTTATATCCTTAATTTTAAAAATTTGGAAAATCGGACCATATACACTGAAGATATGGAGAAAAATATAAAAATAGCCTAAAACCTTCTAAAAAGGCAGTCTGGCCGTCATTGTTGTTTTCTTTAAAAGACGGGAAATTTAATTTTGATATCAATAATTGAAAAAATTTTGAAAATCTGACCATAAACACTGAAAATATGGAGAAAAATATGAAAAATATAAAAATAGCCTAAAACCTGCTAAAAAGGCAGTCTGGCCTTCATCGTTGTTTTCTTTAAACGACGGGAAATTTAATTTTGATATCTATAACTAAAAAAATTTTGAAAATCGGACCATAAACACTGAAGATATGGAGAAAAATGTGAAAAATATAAAAATAGCCTAAAACCTGCTAAAAAGCGGTCCGACCGCCAATGATGTTTTATAGTCAATTGTGCTCCTTAATGATGGAAATGTTGTCAAGAAATTTCAGCATTCTATCTTTTATAGGAGCTGAGTAAATCCCATTTCCCCCATAGCGTTACGGACTGACGGACTGACGGACTGACTGACTGACGGACTGACGGACTGACGGACGGACATAGTGAATTATAGAGTAGCTTCGCTACTAAAAAATATTTTTTAGGCTCTGTGCATAAATACAGTTTTCATTGAGTTCAGTGGCTTTCACAGCAATCTACTGGAGGTGTTTGAATCCATATGGAAGGGAAAAAGGGAAGATAGTCTATCCTAATATCCTGTTTAGGTGGAGTGTCGACATCTTCCTTCTGATTAAGTTGCAATTGCTGAAAAAAAAAGCGATAGTTAAAATA
Organism: Acartia tonsa; assembly: GCF_053477335.1. NCBI lineage: Eukaryota > Metazoa > Arthropoda > Copepoda > Calanoida > Acartiidae > Acartia > Acartia tonsa. Next base: position 11,711,377 of record NC_137268.1, read on the forward strand.
TATAGACCTTGTTAGCTTTTCAATTCAAATACATTAAGAAGCAGCCATAAAAAACGACGCAATTTAATACAAATGACCAATGACATTTTAATTGACCAATTGTAAAATGTATACTGGCCTATCATTGGTCATTTGTATTGTATGACGCCATTTTTAATAGTCACTATAAGGTGCTTCTTAAATTAAATGTATTGACCCTGTCCGTTTCTGGCGTACTAACGAACATCCCATAGATAAAGAAAATTTTATCTTTAAAAAGAATTTATTTTCTTGTGTTTATTCTACTAATGTTTTTGGTGCAAAGTGCCCATTTCCGCAGAATTACAATGAGTATAGAAAAGCAAGGATAAAAATGTTCAAACTAGTTTTATTTTTTTATGTAAACATCTTTATAAGAATTGATATATTATTATTACTTGGATGTTGTACCAGATTTTTATGTACTTTAATGTGATACTCGAAGCTGGCTTAATTTACGATACTCCTCATCCACCCATTTTACTCCAACCCCCCCCCCCTTTTCTGGATTAACGAACTGGCCAATAAACCAGGTTAAAATTATTGATATGAATTTGAGGACAAATTTTCCCCTGTCAGTGTATTCTATATCCATTTTTATAAGTGCACAGTAATTTTTAAGTTTTTATATAAATTGTATGTTTTGTTTGTTTGAAGAAAAGGTCTCTGAAACGACTGGTGCAACCGTGCAATTTAGAATGTTTTTTTTCAGGAAATCTTTAAAAAGGTCTTGGAATGGTTTTAAGCTAATGATACTCTAAGAGGATGGGTTCGCAGCCAATAATGTTAGTATACAAAGAATCATAACAAGCCTTCACAATTTATTTCATCTAAAGAAAAGCTGCACTTACACTTAACAGGCAGGGAAGTGTTGCATAATATGAAATGCTAGGATTTGAAGGAAAAAGTACCAAAAAATAAAGCTTATATGTGAATTTTTATGAATTCAAATCAATCAGGATACAATTACACATCTTGAAGTTATTTATTCAAATTATAATCGTAGGAAAAATATAAATTTGGATTGATTAATCACGAAACCTTTCATAGATTATCATTGATCTAGAAAAAAAACATTTCTTGTAAAGTTCAATAATATCCACAGGGTCAAAGTAATACAGTTATAAGAAATATATACTGACATAACCATTCATCAATGATGACTACGCTTTAAATATCATATAATCTAAAATTGTGTATAAATTTACAAAAAAAAAATTGACCCACCACGAATGTAGGATATTTGATATGGTATTCTCTTTTAGCCATATCTCATTTTAGTATTGTTCATTTCTTAACCCGTAATAGTTATTTATCGTATCGTATTATAGACAGCTTTCCGCAGTAATTAGATTAGACTAAAGCCAGTTTTGCTAGCCCCCAGGGGCCGAATGAATGATATTATGATTTTATTATAGTATTTGTGGAAAATTGTATATAAATAAATTAATAATACGATGCTAAAATGTTTTACAGTGAGAACCGGACCCGGTTATCATCCAGCGGCTATTGGTCGGTTTCGAAGCCATGCTGGAAATATGTATTAACTTAATTTAACAAATTATCTACTATAAACAAACAGAAGGAAAATAAAAAATGCAACAGCAACCCAAGCTACTAGCTATATCTGCAAAAATTACAAAGAAAAATGAACATGTGTATTTTACCTATAATTAGGAACAGACAGGTAAAATATATCTGAAAAGTTAACAAGACCAACAAATTATATAAAGTATAGTGATCCAGACAAATACATAGCCCTAGTGGTGGAGATACTTTTCGTCTTCTACCAAATTGGTTTATTTTTTTCTGTTCTTTTAAACCTATTTCTTAACTTGACCCCCATCCTTGTTGAGGACTCTAACCCTGTGGGGTGCAATATTAGGGATAACAGTTAATCTTTTAAAACTAAGTAAGGGCTATGAGAGCCCTGCTAGGTATAAGCCCCTTCATAAGGTTCTACATGTAAAAATAAGGAGTGCTTTCATAAAATAAAAAAAACTAATTAAACATTAATTATTCTCTATTTCACCAATTAACAAAAAAATCTTTTATTAGAAATTCAATGAACAGGTTTTATTCCATTTGTTTATCTAATAGTTATTTCTCGCATCGTATTATAAACAGCTTTCCGTGGATATAAAATGTACAATTATAAGATTAAAACCAGTTCTTTTAGCCCCGAGGTGCCGAAGGCACCGGCTAAAAAACTGGTTTGAATCTTATGATTGTACATTTTTATATTCGTATAAAGCTGAACATAATACGATACTAGACATAGTTTATTTCGTATGGACGAGAACCGGTTCCTATCCACCATATTCGAATAAATACGAGAAATATATTTCTATTTCTTTGCCTATAATAAGCCTTAAACCTCATTTGAAATTATAGAATTTCGATATTCTCCTTTAACCCTCTCTAGAACTCTTTCTTCTTTATCCTTATCTCTCTCTCTCTCTCTCTCTCTCTCTCTCTCTCTCTCTCTCTCTCTCTCTCTCTGTCTCTCTAGCTATTTATCTTGCCCTCTCTCTCTTTCTCTCTCTATCTCACTCTCTCACTCACTCTCTCTCTCTCTCTCTCTCTCTCTCTCTCTCTCTCTCTCTCTCTCTCTCTCTCTCTCTCTTTCTCCCTCTATCTCACTCTCTATCTATCTATCTATCTATCTCTCTATCTTTCTATCTATCCATCTATCTGTTTACATATCTATCTATCTCCTTTCTTACTTACTCTCTCAATTACTTTTCGTACTATTTTTCTATTTTTTATTTTATTTTCTCATTTGTTATCAACTTATTTCCAGTTTTACATTATCACGCTTTTCTTTCTGCTAATTTTTCCTTGCTTTACATTTACTTTTTGCTTGCTCTCTCTTTTTCTCTCTCTATCTCACTCTTTCACTCTCTCTCCCTCTCTCTCACTCTCTCTCTCTATTACTACTATTTACTTGACCAACTCAATAACGGAGCTAGAGACAATAAATATTAACAATGATGACAACATTCTTAAGTACAAAAAATCGTGAAGGAAAAAAAATAATGGATATTATACATGATAGAATATCACGAAATCTTAACATACCTATATATAAATTTTTGTAGCATGACTGACAGACTTACGGACCAAGTAGCATATTGGATGCTCTTTGTTCAGACGTTTTCGGAAAAATTTTAAAAGTGAATTACATAAATAGTAGTTCGCTACTAAAAAATTCCATAAAAAAGAATATTTAAATATCTTTTGAAAGTTCTGAAGTGTAATGACGATTTTTACTAGTTCTTAGATTGTAATATGCTATTTTCTATGAAAAAAACATCCTTAACAAGATCCATATTCTTAAAAGTACAAATTAATTTATGAAAACTAACATATTTAAATATCAAACATATAAATTCTGATATTGATTCAATATTTCCAATCAATATCTTATCTAAAAATCAAGTACATTTTTGAATAAAATAACGTTGTAGTTAAGATAAATTAGATCATAAAATCAACCCTAAAAATGCATTGGTGTTTTGTGAAAAACAGCAAAAAATGGACACTAATCTTTTACAGTACAGCCTCAAATTACAGACAATTTTCTACGAATATTGAAATAAAAATCATAAAATTTATACCAGTTTTGTTAGCCCGAGATCTTCGGCCTATTAGTGATAACAAGAAAGGTTTTAATCGTACATATATTTTTAAATTTTTATATCCACGGAAAGCTGTCTATAATACGATGCGAAAATAACTATTACTGGTTTTTGGGTCTGGGTTTTCACCTAATCTTAAACTATAAAGTTATATTCGTCATATTATGTTACTTTTATATTTTTCCAGTTATTGCCAGGACTCAAACTTATCACCCCAATGACAACTATTGGTGTAAATGTGTAAACTCCTCATTTATTTTCTAGCTTATAAAACGCTCCAGACGCACATAGAAATATATAGTAGCAGTCAGGGAGGGAGGGTACATTATCATGGTACCCAAAGTTATTTTAATTGCTTGCTTTTAAGTTTGGGTACTTTAATTGAAGCTTGTTTGATTGTGAACAAACAGTGTCTAAACTTTACAACCAATAATTTTATTCTTAAGAAGGGGTGATTTATCATCATTGGGGAGTACATAGAAATATCATCCCTTGTCCTATCCCTCCAGGTTCCTGGGTAGCAGCTAAATTGTCCTGTATTGAAAAGTTATTAACTTTAATAGACAACACATGCACCCCATCTTTTTCATGTCAATTTTATTAAATTAGGGGAATACAGTTTTGATATGATAAATATGTATTTTTTTTGTAAAGATGCTACTCTATAATTCACTTTTTCTGTTTGTCAGTACGTAATGCTATGGGGGAATGTGATTTTTTCGGCTGGTATTGAAGATAGTAGGCTGAAATTAACAGTGTAGATTCCTATGACATGAGTGCATCAATTCTATACATCACTTTTCTTTGTCTTTCTGTCGGTCATGCTTCTAAAGACATAAACCTAATTTTTAAAGGTTTGTGATTTTCTTGGAGTTTTTGCATATCCTCTATCTTTCTTTTTATATTCAACGTTTTTTGTGCTTCGCTAATTATGGATATTGTCATTCTTTATTTGTTTATTCTATTAGCAAATATCTTCTTTGGTATATTATGTCCGTATTCAAATTTTACTTTTGATGATCATATAATATTGTACTATTTATTTTCTTTATACTTTTACAAATGGCCTGGATGACATTTAATGGTAGTATCAAAATAGTAAAAGAACACTAAATCTCCTTTTTTAGTTCTCGCTTACTATGATATTGTCATCCTTGTATTTTTTATAGTTTTTATATTTGAAATATTCATATTTTATCATGTTATGTCGTTGGTAAATATAAGAAACAAACATGAAATGTTTTTAGTACAAATAATTTTAGATCTAGTATCCTATTATATAAAGTAGTAAGCGTTTTTTGTCTGTTCCGAAGGATCTCGCTAACCGCTGAACCGATATTGTTCTCCTTTACAGTGAAGCTTCTTAAAGGTCCTGGGAAGGTTTTAAACTATTTTTGAAGAGGGTGTCTTCACCCCCCTCTCCCCCCAAAAATAATTTTTATAACTCTTTTGAAACTCAAATTTAAAATAGGATGAGGTCGATTTTTCCTTCTCCTACAAGTGCAGTGCCCCTTCAGGCTTCTAGGGGGCGTAGCCGCTAGTAGTTATATATCGCATCGAATATAGACAGCTTTCTGCAAATTTCAAAATTAAAAATAATACGATTAAAAACAGATTGGTTATCCATGAAGGGCCAAATGCCAGGGCTAACAAAACTGACATTAATTTTTTGATTTTATTTTAATATTCGTGGAAAGTTGTTCTAATACAGCGGATATTAATCGGTTTCAAAGCCATACTGGAAAATGTTTTTTTTATGAAAATGACTAAAGGTCATTTTAGAGGTCTTTGCCCTTCTAGGTCATATTCTTTTTAAAAATGGACTCAATGACCCATTAAACCCGGCATTAAAATCGGCCAACAAACGGCTGGAAACGAATTGTTGTTCGGTCATTTAAGTCTTGTAGTGAATCTTAAATTCTAGAAATACTCTTACTCAATCCTATTTCTTGATCAATGCATTCTCTTCCATCCTTTGCTTTAATCTAAATATGCATCAAAATAGGTTTTTCTGACTGTTTTCTTTTGGTCCAGTTGCAATAAAAGTAAAACCGCCACCAAATTTCCCTTAAACAATATCTTCAAATAAAACATTTCTCTTTTTTCTAAAAATACATTTCATGTTTCATGGTATTTACTAACACACCCCTATTTTAATAGAATAGATATTTATGTTAGAGTGAGAATATTTTCGTCTTTTCGTCTATTAGGAACTATATTTAGGAAGCATGAATATTGCGGCTGCTATAAAAGTTAAACAGCTAAATATTTTTGTGAAATTTTCTAGTACCAACAAGCATCCAGCATATAATTTGCTCTATCCATCAGTCTGTCGTTTATGACAAAAAAGGCCTCTGTGTATTTTACATACAGATGTTTTATATGTATACAATTTCTATACAAATGACTTTGTCCGTTTGTCAAACCATGCTTTTTTGGGCTTCATTATTTATGGATGTTGTCATCTTTGTTTTTTTTACTGGAAAAACTGGTTATTATAAGAACCATCTGAATATAATTTCATGATTATATGGCAGCAGTTAAACAGGATATTAATTTTGAAAATAAATTCTGCATTATTTTAGAATTCAGGCATTTTTAAACATTTGATTTTACCCTTAACCTAAAACCTGAACTTGAATAAATTTTAGTGGTTAAACAAAGAAAAAAAACTTTTTATTTACGATAATTTTTCTCCTATTCCTAGCTCTAACCCTGTGGGGCACCTATAAAAAAAATTACCTAACCTAACCTAAAATAACCTATCAAAAGCTACTGTGAAAATACTACGCAACACGCTACTTCGTTTTCTTTCCATGATCCAAAAAAGATTTACCACTCTTAAGAATCATCTCTATTATACCAGCATAACTAAATTAAAACCAAATCTGCCCTAAAAACCGAAATCAAAATATCGATTTGTTCCACTCCATTGAGTTTTTGACATGAGCTTATAAATATATACAAGAAAAAAAATATATTCCGTAGATGATTTATTATTTAGATAGGAAATAAACTTTTCTTTATTCTTTATTTTTCCATTTTCTCTCTTTTTTTCTATTTTTCATCTGTCTTCATATCTATCCATCTATCTATCTATCTATCTATCTATCTATCTATCTATCTATCTATCTATCTATCTATCTATCTATCTATCTATCTATCTATCTATCTATCTATCTATCTATCTATCTATCTATCTATCTATCTATCTATCTATCTATCTATCTATCTATCTATCTGTCTTATCAATCTATTTTTAATATTACAAATGTAACTAACATATTTAGTCTATGTAATCAACTTTTATTTCTATTTCAAATATTAACTTTCAATGTTTTGAGTCATGGCATGTGTTTAAAAAACTGCATAGATTCTTTTGACTAAATAATAATAGACTTGCGTACATACTTTAGTCATAGAAAAGTTCCACCACTAAAAATATATCAGGTTCAACTGCACCTTTAGCCAGCTGTTGGTGGCTGCGGCCTAGAGTGGCTGACACAGAATGTGGCTGCGGCTGTATCGGCTGGTTCCTTCAAACCTCATATCTTTCAAAAATCAATGCGGTTTGTTGCGGCCTTTTTGTCAGTTTTGTCTAAGCTGTTTGACTGAGTATCACAGCGGAAACAGCTGCTAAAATGCTGAGGGTGGATGAGAAAGCCGCCCGGCTAACAGTGAGACTACAGTAAGCTGCGCAGCTGATGGGGACTCTGGCTGCTAATGCATGAAAGATATTCTTACTTTTATTTCAAAACAAAAATCCTTTAGTGATTTGTTGTGAAAATAAAAAATTGTAAGCCTGGGTTTTTCAATTGGATTTATTACGGAAGAAGAAAATAGAATTGTGTTTCCTATTCTAAGAATACAATAAATAGATAAAATAAAGAATTCAAGGAAAAATTAAATGTAAAGTAAGGAAAAATTTGCAGAAAGAAAAGATAGAGAAAGTAAAACAGAAAAAAGAGAGAAAGAGAGAGAGAGAAAGAGAGAGAGGGAGAGCGAGGAGAGAGAGAGAGAGCATGAGAAAAAGAACGAGAGAGAGAGAAAAACAAGGATGACAACATCCATAAGTAGCGAAGCACAAAAAATCGTAGATGGGAATACGTACAGGTAGATTTAAAAGGTTTTTACTAAAATCAAGAATAGATTTATTGGATAAAATAAATATGAAACCTTGTTTTATTTTGTATGATGACGATGGTCAAAGTAAATTATATTAAAGATGCTCATAACAATGGGAAAAATTATTTTGATACTGATATCCCATAAAAGTTTGAAAATTGGATCAAAATAAACAAAGATCTTGGGAAATATGTAAAACGTATAAAAATAGCCAAAAACCTGATAAAAGGCAGTCTGGCCGCCATGGTTGTTTTCTTAAAACGACAAAAAATTTAATTTTTAAATCCTTAAAAACTTCAAAAATTTGGAAAATCGGACCATATACACTGAAGATATGGAAAAAAGTGTTAAATATATATATAAATAGCCTAAAACCTGCCAAAAAGGCAGTCTGGCCGTCATGGTTATTTCCTTTAAAGACGGGAAATTTAATTTTGATATCTACAACTGAAAAAATTTTGAAAATCGGACTATAAACACTGAAGATATGGAGAAAAATGTTAAAAATATAAAAATAGCCTAAAACCTGCTAAAAAGGCAGTCTGGCCTTCATGATTGTTTCTTTAAACGACAGGAAATTTAATTTTGATATCTGTAACTGAAAAAATTTTGAAAATCGGACCATAAACACTGAAGATATGGAGAAAAATGTGAAAAATATAAAAATAGCCTAAAACCTGCTAAAAAGGCAGTCTGGCCTTCATGATTGTTTCTTTAAACGACAGGAAATTTAATTTTGATATCTGTTACTGAAAAAATTTTGAAAATCGGACCATAAACACTGAAGATATGGAGAAAAATGTGAAAAATATAAAAATAGCCTAAAACCTGCTAAAAATCGGTCCGACCGCAAATGATGTTTTATAGTCAACTGTGCTCCTTAATAATGGGAATGTTGTCAAAAAATTTCAGCATTCTATCTTTTATAGGAGCTGAGTAAATCCCATTTCCCCCATAGCGTTACGGACTGACTGAATGACTGACTGACGGACGGACAAAGTAAATTATAGAGTAGCTTCGCTACTAATGAATTATAGAGTAGCTTCGCTACTAATAAATAGAGTGAGTAGTGAAAACAGCTTAGAAGAAGAAAGAAATATAGATAAGAGATAAAGATGAAAGTTATGCAAGATAGGAAGATAGATTTAAATACATAGATAGAGAGAGAGGGAGAGAGATAAAAAGAGAAAGAGATAAAGATGAAAACAATGTGAGAAAAGGAAGATAAATAGAGGGAGAATGAAAGAAAACGAGAGTGGCAAAGAGAAATATATGTAGATTATGAAAATCTGTGAAAGATAGAAAAAATCTTTTTCATAAAGTTTTTAACTAAAAGTATTGAAAAATAGAAAGAAAATATAAAACTGGTGAAAATAGGTAAAAAGAGTTCTATATACAAAAGATAAAAGAGTATTCCAATTAGAGATCTATTTATCTTTAAAAGTAGATATTCTTAAAATAGTCTTAATGTGCCATAGACTATTGGTCTATTGTTTACATTTTCTTGAAATAATTGTTAATAACAACCAAGTCTTTAGGATGATGATGCCTAAGCTTCAGTTCATATTTATGATAAACTTTGTAGAAACACTTTAAAAAATAAAATTATTATGATCTTATTATTAAGGGATCTACAGGGATATGACAAAAGAAGATAAATTGAAGTACAGACTAATCATGAGATATAAAACTACCGGTATTTCTTCGCTATTTGAAAATAATTTAAAACGTAAAATGCTTGTCGTACATAAACCAGTTATTGCTTTAACAGTAATCTAATCTAAAATGTATTATATAGATACAAAGATTAAATTTATAATTATGAAATTAAGGTACATTAGAACCTTAAACCATTATTGCTTGAACAGTGCTCTAATTTAAAAATGTATTAAGAAGATATAAAGATTGTATTTATTACTATGAAATGAAAGTAAGGTACATTAGAATCATAAGCCCTCATTGGTTGAACAGTGCTCTAATCTAAAAATGTATTATAGGTATAAAGATTGTATTTATTATTATGAAAGTAAGATACATTGAACTTATAAACCCTTATTGATTGAACAATACTTTAATCTAAAAATGTATTATAAAGGTATAAAGATTGTATTTATTATTATAAGAGTAAGATACATTAGAATCATTATTAGAAAAGCACTCTATTATAGAAATGTATTATAAAGGTATAAATATTGTATTTATTATTATAAAAGTAAGGTACATTAGAATCATTATTAGAAAAGTACTCTAATCTAAAAATGTATTATAAAGGTATAAAGATTGTATTTATTATTATGAAAGTGGCGCCTGTTGTTTTATGGGGGGACATTTTTACATTATAGTACCACCAAAAGGACACAGATAATTATTTTAAGAAAAAAGTTGGATGTCTATAATGTAATAAAAGGTCCACAATTTTCTAAATAGCTCTATATTGGTGATTGATCAGCTTAATGTTTTAAAGAAAAAAAATTCTATTCAGATAAAGCAATGGAAATAACTATAATTTTTTTCTTTAAGACAAATGTGAGGTAGCTGTCTATAGTGCCCCAGCAAAATTGAGATATATGTCACTACTTTTGGCCTACCTATTCTATTGACGCTAGAAACAACAGCTTTGACATCTATCCCCATTTTCCTAGGGCATTAAACACAGCTACAATTATGAGGTCAAAGCTGAAAATATTCAAGTAAGATTTCATAAAAATTGTTTACTATAATCTTTGTCCTTCCCTGAATATCACAGTCTCAAGATGGTATTACAAAATATCAGGCAAAAAAAACGCGAATCAAATATTTAAATTAGTTGATATTTTTTTAACAATCTGGAGGGAATGAAAATTAATGTCTAGTAGACATTTTTTAGGGTTGCTCCTACTCCTTTCTAAACGAAAATTGAAAAACAAATGCCTTTAAAAATCTACAAGAAGCTTCCATAAAAAGAAAAAGAAAAGAATTAGCTTTTAGCAATCAGTTTTGTACATACAGACACACATAGAGATGGACATAAATCCAAATTCTCTTGCATAGTCTTACGAAGTATTTTGTAAGACTCTTGGTAATATATTTATATCCCTAGACCTGATTTTTCATGAGCAAATGTTTTACCTTGATTAAAAATATACCACACATGAACAAAAAAAAACACAGACAAAATGGACAAGGACATACATAGTCATGACTTGTGCGGTAAAATAAAGATAATAATTGATGAAAAGAACGTTGCAATTTTACTACTGAACGGATTTAGTTATCTTTTTAAGGTAAGCTTCACCGAGCTCCTGTAAGAGTTTTAGGCCATTTTGTTTAAAGATAAAGTTTCAGGATGGTTTTGAGCTATTATCTGCCTCTTCGAATACAGAGCCCCTTGTATAGTATGAAAAGTAAAAAAAGTACAAAAGTTACTACAATTACTACAATTTAAGAAATCGCAGATTCCAAAGCTTGATTCAAAGAAAAAAAAAAAAAGTGTGTTTAGGATTTGCACAACTTTGCAGATTGTCAGGGATCTAAAGGGATAAGACATATAAATTGATTTTCATTTAAAATGTTGATACACAAAATTACCCCCTCTTTAGATTACAATTAGTGGTCGAAATGTTTGGACATTTAACTTAATAAACCAACCAATCCAAATAAAAAAACATTATCCAAAGTTGTTGAGTCAAAGAATAAGAAAACGTTATTGTAAATCTTGGGTGACTAGTATAACTAACAGCCTAATATCTCCTAACTCCCTGACCGATTGTATTGTCAAAGAACTCAGTTAATGGTCAGGGATCTTAAGGGATAAGACAATGGATGATAAAATAATGTATATCTCATTACCCAGTGGAGATACAATTAACTTTTCTGCGTTTTAAAATAATTGGTTGATAAGTTTGCGCCAGAAGGTCATGAAACAACTAATTAAGATTTAGCCAACGAATATGAGAAAGTCCCACACAGTCACAACTACCAGCAGCCGCAGTTATAAAACGTAACCGAGTGGCTTAAGCCGCGGCTGCCGTATTAGTAAGTTAAAACTACGGTTGCATACCTGTCTAATAAAATCTCCGTAACGGGATATCAGTGATATCATTTGATAACCTTAGGTACAGATATAGATTATGGAATAGTCTCTTTTGTGGCAACGCCCCTTAAGGGGCTATTCGTCGTCTTTTTAAAATGGCTTTTTACAGGTCATATAAGGTTAGGTTAGGTTATATTGGGTTAGGTGATTGCCCCACAGGGTTAGGCAATTGGCCCCGCAAGGTTAGAGCCTCCCGCAGTGGCTAGAAATAGGAGAAAAGCTACTGTGAAAAATACGAATAATCGCCCCTTAAAGTGCGTTGCACGAAAGGGACTATACCCATAGATTTTTATTATTATTTATATTATATACGTGGATATTATGACATGGGAAAATTGTCGTCAATCTAGGTTGCTAACATAGACATCACTTATTGACCAGTTGGTTCATCCATTAGGAGGGGAGGGGATGCGGTAAAGGGGGTGGATGGGTTTCGTCATTTTAGCCAATTACTATATTAGAGTACACGATAGTCTTGTGAAAGATCCAAGTAATAAGAAATCCATTGGTACACTTGAGAAACTTCCATCTTACACGCATGATACAATCAAAAAAAATTTGTTCGCAAAAGTCGCTGAGCTAATGAAAATAATATTAAAAGAATAAATTAAGGTAAAGGATTTATTATTAATACATACTATATACATATATAAAAGACTAGTAAATGAACATTCTTTTACTCACTTAATATATCAACAATAAAAGAAAATACAGAAATTGGGAAAGACGGCATAAAAACAGATAAGTAAAACTAAAAACACATCAACTTAAATCAAGTGATTGACTTATAAGTTTTGTAGAGTACACAGTGAGATCTTTTGCCAAAAAACGGGACATTGAGGGTAGACAAAAGTAAACATCAATAAAAAAGCTTGTATTTGACGAAATGATGTAATTTCTTTTGCTTTAACTCAAAAATAACATAAATTTTGCTCCTGTTAACTTCTAATGTGCATTTGGTAAGTACGTCTGGCGGTTTTGGAGGAGCGAAGCTACCCTATTTTTCAAAAATCTATAAACCTTCATAACTTTAGTTAGGATAGGAATATTTTAACAAAATAAACGTCTATGTAAATATTTCTTCAATGCAAACAATGTTTGTGAACATGAATATAGCGTCAGGTGCACCCAGTTCGAGTCCCGGCATTTTTAGGTAGGTCCAGTATAAGTAAAATAGGACACTAATAAGGCATGTTTTCTAATGTTTTTTTTTTACAGATATAAACAACAATAACATAATTTTCAAAACACTTTTGATTTTGTGTTAATACCTTTATTCTAAGTCTAGCTATCTTCATTTAAAGTTTGTATAAGAATATAAACATAATTGCCTATATTATATTCTCTCTCAAACGTATCTTTCTCTCTCTCTCTCTGACGCATATATAATGTTTTTGCAATATTATAATTAATCCCCGAATTTGAATTTCTGCTGAACCAAAACCAGTTAGAAATACAATTTTTTTCAGAACACATGAAATTTAGCAAATTTAATTGCTAAAATAAAAGTATTTATAAGTCATCTTTTTTTAAGGACTCCTTGTTCCCTTAAATGTCCATTAAAACCGCGAGAACGGCAAAAATCGTTAAAAATCACACCTACGGCGGCAAATAACGGCGAAACGGTTGGCCGGAGGCAAATAATGCATAAGTAAAGAAAGTTCCGCCTCAAAAAGTTAGAAAACATTGCAGAGATGACTTTAGGCTCTAAAATGACTCCTTCCCCCTCTATCGGGGGAAAATTTGAAATTAACAAGAACGAAATTGTTCAAACCATGCAATGTAAAAGGCTCAATTACTCAAAAACGGACAAGAGGCCCCAGGTTGTGAAAACTGTTTAATACACAATACATGTTGTATATTGATATTATTATTGCAAAACCCGGGGCCTCCTGTCCGTTTTTGTGTAAAATGGAGAAAACTGATTTTTTGGGGTTAAAAATCTTAATATTTTTGGTGAAATTTTCTCACAAAATGTCAATTTACACCACCAAAAAAATATTTTTTTAAAATTTTTCTTTAATTAGACATTGGTACAGGTATCTGAAAAGTACCTCAATCAAAAATTATTTTCATTGAACATAAATGAATTTTTTGATGCTTTGAAAAAATTGTGTAAAAAAATCTGGAAAATCATCAAAACTGAAAAGAAATTTTTCACTACCTTTTTTAAAAATGGCATAAATCCGCCAAAAATGAATATTTTTTAAAAATTTCTTTTCTAGCTGTCTACTTACAGCCATTATTAATTCCTAGGATAGATAAACATCGATTTTAAATTTTTTGGATGTCCCGATTTTTTTCAAAAGATCCCACTGTGGAGTAGTTTTGCTTAGGCAGAAAATGTCCTGCCCTGCGTACTTATGATACATTTATCTTTTTAGTATGCTTTGTGAAGATACTTTTTTTCATTGTCAGCAGAATAAAAACTTTTTCTATTGTGATGATGGTAAAACTTTTTGGCATAATCCTTTATATTTTAGCAACACCAACCCAAACCCTCAATCAAAGATTAAAGTAAAAGAATAGAGGGATCATTATATTTACCTACAAGGCAAGGACCCTTTCCCGATTTTGTATTGGTTCTTTAAAAATCAGCTGATAGCATGTAAAGTAAAATTTCATGTTTACTTTGGATATTTCTTTCTAGTGCAGATTTCTCTTGAAAGAGTGGAGGTGCCTTGCTTGGACATATAAGAAGCTTGGCTGTAAATGGGAATCATAGCGGTTAGCGAGATCCTTGGCTAAAGACAGACATATATCTTGTTACTTTTGTGTAAGGATAAAATACTTTTTAACCATCCAGTTTATAAGTTTGTAAAGATAATGGTTTGTGTGTTTGTGGTTCCTTTACAAAAAAAGGAATACCAACTTTTCTTTACTTTGATGATATCCCCATTTTCCTTTTTTTTCTACGTATTAACATTACTTTTACTTTTAGTAGAACCTTAATGGAATACAAATAGGATATTTCTTTAAACATAGCTTGGCTATTGATGTAATAAAAAAACAGTATTTCAATATTTTTTAGGTTATGTTTGGTTAGGCTAGGAGATACCGCAGGCTTAGTAGCCAGTATGGATATGATAATCAAGTAAGTTTGTTTTCTCAAAACTGAAAAAAGGGAGGGGCTTTTGGTTCTCAGGAACTTAAGTCATAAATTTTGGCATGTTTTAAACTCTCTTAAAGATGTATATAACGAAAAGCTACTAAAATGTTTTTTTAGTAGCTGTTTTCACTGCTAATCTTAATGGGATAGGATGATCCTGTAGAGTTGCACTTTTACTCATATCTTTAATTTGAACATCAAACCCCCTGCTTACTTTCATTTTTTTGTAAGAAAAAAACATGTTTCTATCCAATTGGGGGCTTTCCTTACAGTTACCCTTACTTAAACAAACCTAACCTAAACTGAGTAATTTGTCTTTAAGCAATAATTTAATTTAGATGACAAAAATAAAAGGTTATATTTCTATTACTTTTCTAACCATAAAGGTTGAAATGGTTTTAACTTTAGCATTATGATGCTGCAATTGATTAATATTAAAACATAAAAACGCCTTCTTTTTATTCTTTCCCCTATATTTTATACTATTCAATCCATTAAAACAAAACTATTAGAAATAGAGTCAAAGTTTAACCTGTTAAAAGAATTCTTTATTTCATTTAATTATTTTATAACTTTAGGCAGGACCGATTGAATTTTATTTTACAGAGAAACTTCATGATAGCATGATTGTTTGCTTCACCATTTCGCAAGTTGTAATTAAAATTTCTTTTACTGTCGGACTTGAGGTAAAGTCTAACATCAAGTCCAATTTCAATATTATTTTTGAAGAAAACATATAAAAAAGATGACTTGTGAGGGTTTAAAATAGTCCCAAGTGAGATTTTAAGCTACAGACAGACATACACTCAGTAAGACAAATAGACTTCTTACTACTTTTATATGAGAATCATTCTAGTACCTCTATTATTAAAACTCACCATCCCTCATCTTTTTTCCGGGTGTTCCTACATTCCAGAATATTATCATAAACATATTTATTTGTGCATTAAAATTTAGATAAATTAAATTTGAAATTACCCCTACTTTAGATTACAAATAGTGGTTGAAACGATTAGTCACTCAATTTCATGAACAAGCCAATCAAAAATCAATGAAAATTCCTAAAGTTTTAAGATAACGAATTATTAAACTTTGGGAACTAGTGTAATCTAATAAACAGCCCCATGTCCCTGCCTCCCTGTTTTTAAAGTCAAATCTATTTAAGCACTTTTCTTTTAAAAAAATATGTTTATCTGTGTTTTACACACAGTAATCAATTCAATTTTTAACCTCATTTCTGTAATCTATGAACATAGGCAATTCCTGCTAATATTTTATGCTGTTTCGCTACAACATCCTCTTTTTCTCGCTTTCGGTCATAACTCTTATTTTATGATGCCTTCTTGATTAATAAAACAGCTATAAACCCCTCAATTTTCATACTTTCTGGAAAAATAAATTGGCGGTGCTATCATTTTCGCAAAAATCGGATCTATAGATTCGCAAATTGTATTTTCGTAATTATAAAAGTTAAACAACTCAATGTTTTATTTTTGTTTTGACTTTAGGTTCTTATATTTCAAAGCTAGAATGTTTTTCAAACTATCTTCAACATAAAAAATGCATTTTTATAAGACATCAAGATGAATTTTGTAGAAGTGAATCAAGCAATATTAGCTTGTTCGTTTTAGTTATAACTGACAAACAACGGATAAAAAGTTAAATTAATATGATTTATGTCATTTAGACTAATGAAGGTGCAATGTCCACCGAAATATATTTCAATAAATAGCTGGGAAGTATCAAAGACTTTTTCACTCAGTGAATTTATCGAATGCCTATTTGTCGTAGTAGTCTTAACATAGGTTTAGACGTCTATCTTAAATAGGAGCAGAAAAAATTACCTTTCTCTCTTAACATTTCAGACAGACGGACATTTAAAATAGAAAATAACACAGGATGACATGTTTGTCAAAATTTGGTTGATATGATTGCACATCCAAAATTGTACTTCAGAGCATAGAACCACTTTTTATTAGTGATATGAAAGAGAATAGGAAATATAGTAAAAGAAAAAATCCATAACAACTATTAATTTTAGTCAAAAAGATAACTGATTTTGAAAGCCTCCTTATGGATTAAAGATTAAGCCGTTTAGTATAACCTAATAAGCAGACAACTAATTTAATTATGTTAGACAGGCGTAATAAGCGGATTTTTAGGAGACAAATTAGCGCATTTTTAAGATTTAAATTCTGATCTTATTTTGTTCTCATAATATTAATTTTTCTGAAGCCCATAACAGAGAACTAAACAAATGTACATTATTGGGTTACCTAAATTCTAGATTAAAAGCAAAGCAACTCTTTAATTATTTGTATATAAAGGATGAGACAATGACCGATAAATTAATATATATCCCAAATGATTATACACAAAATTTCCCCATTCTATAGATTACAGTTAGAGGTTGAAACGTTTGGACACTCAAGATAAAGAACCAACCAATCAAATTTAATAAAAGTCCTAAAAGTTTTTGAGCCAACGAATAAAAAGTTTTATATAAAACTTTGGGGGCTAGTGTAATACACATCACAAAGTCCCCTCCCTCTCCTGATTTAATGCACAATTTATATGTGCTCAATATCGAACATCACTTTTAATGCTCATACTTTCCCATCACTAATAGTTATCATATCGCCTATTAAGAAAGGATTAACAATTCAAATAATCTATAATTTTAATCTAAAATATTTAAAACTTCTTAATATATTTATATAATTAAATTGCTACACTTAATCTTTTAAGAAGCGAAATTACTCTGTAACTTAATTTGGCTGTCTGATCGTACGGCCACAGTAAAAAAAAATTATCTAACTGTTTGTTCAATTGGGCTTTGCTTTTTGGATGTTGTCATCCTTTTTTAACATTAGATTAGTCAAATTTGACACATGTTTTAATGATATATCATATGTAAGCGCAGTTACTCTATAATTTACTTTGTCCATAAGTAGTACAAAGGGAAAACATTATTTTCTTGGCTTCCGTTACAGATATGAAGGTAATTCTTTTGTTATAATTCCTATGACCTATTTGGATTTTCTCTATAACTATTTTTATCGTCTGTGTTTATGCTAAAGAAGAGATTTGCGTGGAAATTGTTTCGTTTTTTATGTCAAATTAAATTTAATTTCCTATAAGAAAATTCCATCAACTTTGTCAGTCCGTTAGTCCGTTTTTTCTTGACATTTTTTATATTTATATTTTTGCTTTCATTACTTATGGTCATTACTATTGTCATACTCTTTTCTTATATATTCGATTAAATGTTCCATTGATTAATATTATATTTTGCTAGACATAAAATCTGTGTCAACTATTTTAATCCAAGACATCTTAATCCTTCCGGAGTTGGAAAAAATCTCACCTGAAATCATAAGAAGCAATGCTACTGTATAATTAAAACATTGCTGTGTGTTGTTTGATTACTTATAACGATTAGACATAAACTTGTTAAATAAATAGTTAAGTTGCCTAATTAAATGTATGATTATTTCTTATGACTTGGCTCTTAAACCACCCAAAGAAATAGAATAGCTTAAAACCATCCACAATAATCCGGATAAGATCTTAACAGAATGACAAAAAAAAACAACTTTAAAAATATTATGTGACCTCTAATGTTTTGAATATATTAATCCTTGTTATAAATCTAATATTTTCTCAGAGTATTAAGTAAATAAGATATAATTCCAAGACAGCTTAATCCTACATTCAGAAAATCCAGGATCAAAATTATTTATGATTTAACATTTTATTGAATAACTTAATATTTTCTCAAGGATTTAAGCAAATAAAGTATTGATTAAGATTAGTTTTATTTTAGGAACTTCTTTAAATACTTAGATAAAGATTCTTATGGACACGGATGACAATATCAGGGAGTAAGGGAGGGGACAATGGATCGAATATTCAATTTTTAGGAGTCTCAGACTTTGGGGACTGGCTTAAAGGGAATGTGCAAGAATTTAGCAGTTTCTGACTGAGTTTGGGGTCTTGCGCATGAAATGCCGCTACTCGTTATGTATGTTTTGAATATTGCAGACGGGGAGAAGGGATAAGGGAAGTGGGGACAAGGGAAATAAACACACGTTGTGTTAGTTTGGAATGTAGCAGACGGGGAGAAGGGAGGTGGGGGCAAGGGGCAAGGGAAATAAACAGAATAAAAAGGGGCAGTCATATTCTTGCTAGCAGCTGGCCGGGTCCAATAATCTTTTAATATAAAAATCACACCAAAAATCTCAATATATTTCATCAAAAAACAAGTTGTGATTTCACTTTACATGACGCTATGGAAATCTATTATTCAATTAACAATCCCTTTGTAATTTCCTACAAATTTATTGGATTAAACTGGATTTCATGCCCTTTCTTTGATAACTCTTATATTGAATTAATTGCCCATTGTCCCCTCCCTTACTCCCTGTGACAATATCCATAAAAAGGAAAGCTCAACAAATTAGATGGACAAGCGAATACTAAAATTAATTCATGTCTATATTCTAGATATTTATTATTATACCATTTATTTTCAGATTATCTATCCCTATATAGCTGTTCTTAGTAGAAGCAAATACCAAATCTAGGCTTCAATAGTTTAGTATACTTGTCTATGTTCTAGATATTTATCATTATACTATTTATTTTCAGATTATCTATCTCTATAGCTGTTGTTAGTAATGCAAATACCAAATATAGGCTTCAATAGTTTAGTATACTTGTCTATGTTATATATATTTATTACTATACTATTTATTTTCAGATTATCTATCCCTATAGCTGTTGTTAGTAGAAGCAAATACCAAATATAGGCTTCAAACTTTTCCTCTCTGTAGAAAATTCCATCAACAAAGTAGTTAAAAAAAAGTAAAATCGATTTAAAAAAAAAATGTTTTTAATACAATTAGGTCTGTACTGGAATGATAATGTTAATAGATAAAGCATTTATGTGAATTAAAAGGGGAAAAATTGTCTTCAATTTTGCTTGACAATATGAACATTATTTATTTCAATTCGGTCATGAGTAGGAGGAGATGTAATGAGATAAAGAGGTGGATGCCCCCCCCCCCCATCGTTTAATCCTGCTACATTTTATGATACTAGCGGCCACGCCCCTAGAGGCATCTAAAGCGGTCATTTATCTTTGGATACTTGCAGTTACCAAAATAGTTAAAAATATTCCCCAAGCCAAATAAAAGCGATGATGTAAAGATGAACTACATCGGTCAAGTGGTTAGCTAAACCCTTCACAGTAGACAGACACGAACACATACTGCTACTTATGCCCAAGGATTATTTAAACCATACTTTGGTGTATTTACTTTGATGTGTAGCACTTAAAAGTTTGCTTGAGTGTCGCAGAAAATCCGAACCAAAATAGGCTTATGTAAAATTGAACACTTTCTATCTATGTTTCTAAACACCCAGCATTCTATCTGCCTATCATTTGAACTAACTATCTATTTTCTCAAAAATGAAATAGTTATTTATCGCATCATATTAGAGACAGCTTTTTGTGGATTTTAAAAATGAAAAATTATAATATTTAAACCAGTTGTGTTAGTCCCGAGGGCCAAAGGACCAGGCTAACAAAACTGGTTTTAATTTTATGTTTTTAGTTTTATATTCGTGGAATATTGTCTGTAATATGATGCTATACATGATTTTTCAGTATAGCTGAGAACCGGTTATAATCCAAGGGATTTCAATCGGCTAGGAAAGTTATTTATCTTCAAACATAAACTAACACAACACTAATCGGCTATAGTCCCTTTCGTAACATCGCACCTTATGGGGCGGTTCTTCGTATTTTTCACAGTATCTTTTCTCCTATTTCTAGCTGCGGGGCAATCACCTAACCCAATATAACCTAACATAACCAATAAAAAGCGATTTTAAAAATACGATGAATCGCCCCTTATGAAGCGATGTTACGAAAGGGACTATTCCCCACTAATCTAGAAGACATTCGGACAGAACAGATATTTAGAATAGATGTTACTTAATTAATGTCGTCATAGACAAATGATAGTAAGACGGACAACATAAAAATAAAAGACTTGCATATAGAGAAACACATAGAGAAACTGGATTATAAACTAATATTTGCTGGATTAGAACCAGTTTTGAGCTAAACTAAAAGATCATGTATTGCATTTGAAGGGTAGGGATGAGCAGAAAAATAGCCTAAAACCATCTGAAAACTTAAAATTATAACTAAAATATCCTTAACTATAACGGTACATGTTTGAAGCTTCGTTAAAAAGGATGACCTAATCAGTTCAGGGAATTTTGAGACCTTGAGCTTCAGACAAAAATCCTACTACTTTAAATAACAGGATAAAGTTTACTGGGTAAAAATATATGTCCCAAACTAAATGTCACTAATAGCCTGCCATACTATTCAATTCATTGATATGAAAAGGTCGAAAAGGAACTTTTTATTGTATTACAAAAATTGGATTAATATAACAACAGCTTTTAATGTCCATTACTAAAAAATTTAATCCTAACTAAAACTCAAATTTGTGCATAAAATGTCCTAAAAATATTTAAGGTTTGAACCCAGGGCCGGAAGCCAATTGAAGCCGCTAATATCATATTGATCATATTTCATATTTATATTAGAGTTAGTATGGAGTAACTGACCTTGCACTTTGCTTTCTCTAAATAACTAGTTGGATATTAGTATAAACGAACTATAGAGATAGGACATTAGAGTTTGATTAATATTTCCTAAACCTTTTAATTATGAGGGAGGGAGGGGACATTGAACTGTGATTCAAACTGGTACTCAAAGATTTGAAACAACAATAGCTTATTTGCTGGGGGAAAAAGTTGGTTACTTTAATTAAAACTAGCGGCTACGCCCCTAGAGGCCTCTAGGGGCACTTGAGGAGGGGGGAGTCGAGTTTGATAACCCAATTTCTTATTTTAGATTTTAAAAGAAAAAGTAAAAAAATATTTTGGGGGGTGGAAATTTTTTTTTTTTTTTGGGTGGGGGGTTGCCCCCCCATCATTTTTAATTTTAGTTAAAAAATGTAAAAAAAAAAATTGGGGGGGGGGGGTTGGGGGTGTCCCACCCCCCCAAGAAAATAGTTATAAACCTTCCCGGGACTTATGAGAAGCTACCCTGTTAAGGAGAACCCGATCGGTTCAGCGGTTAGCGAGATCCTTTGGTACAGACACACACACAGACAAACATCCTGTTACTTTAGTATAAGGATTTGATTGGTTGGTTCCTAATTGGCAATGTCCAAATGTCCAACCAATAACTTTAATTTTCAGAAATAATCTATATCGTCCATTGTCTTGTCCCTTAAGATGATAATAGATATTTGAGATAATAAATTAAACATGTTTTGATCAATCTACAATGGTGAAGTCTAATATCAGTCAGACAAAGCCATTGACCAAAGCATAAATAAAGGTCATAATTATGTCATAATGTCATACAGTGAGCTAATTCAATTTCCAGGAGCGCAGCTACTGTATAATTAAGAAATGGCTAAGTGTATTTCTATCTGTCTGACTATATTTTTAAAAAAATCTCCACTGTGTTTAGAATAGTACAGTATAGTCCAAACACAACAGTATAGTCTAGAATCTACAGTATCTATGTAGTCTAGACTATAAAGTATCTGCGTAGTCTAGACTCTACAGTATCTACATCCATATAGTCTAGATTATGTAGGATCTACAAAGTCTAAACAGTATAGAATCTACGCATTATAGACTCTACTGTAAAAACGTAGTCTAGACTCTATTCTAGAATCTACATATTCAAGACTCTATAGTATCTACGTAATTTATTCTCTGTAATATCTATGTAGTCTAGACTATACAATATCTACATAGTCTAGACTATACAGAATATACATAGTCTAGATTCTATAGTATCTACGTACGTAGTCTAGGTTTTGTAGTATCGTTATTTTAGCCAACTGCGAGTATCACTTTATTATAGTATATGGAAATCCGGTGCAATGTTTTGATTATTCTGAATTTTATGAATTTCTTTCTCTTTCTTTTCCTATGAAAAATATACAGTTTTCTTTATCATGAATCTAGATTAATAGCCAGGTATTGCTGAGCTACTTATTACACACTTTCCCTTGTTAAATTTCTGATTGGTTATTAACTTGTCAACTGGAAATATTATGCTGGGCTAATTTCTAAAAAGAGTTGGGTTCTTTGTCCTGTCATAAAAACACATGCATAAAGATAGGCATCTATAGGGAGAGGAGAAGACATTAAACCGAAAATAACTCTGGTAGGTAACCAAAGTTTTTTAACCATGTTACTCGTTGGGTACTTGTATTGAATTTGTATTGGTTGGTTCCCAACCAGCAGTGTCCTATTTTTTAAAACTAATGTTTATCATATCCAAAATTGGAGATGTATATAGATTTATCGTTCATTACCTTATTCCTTAAAATCCTTAAAGTAAAAGGTATATAGAAAGGTATTTGAAACTGCAAGGAATATATTGAAATAAATCTTAATACAGTTTATATATAAGTAGATAGTAGACAGTACAAATAAAAACTATCTAAGGAATGTTTTTTCTTAAGGGTATATATTTATACAATATATACATTTTTTAAGGTAATTGTAATGATGCACCATTTTAATTAAAAGAGAAGAACATAGATAGTTAGATAGAAAATGGGTATCCAGATAGAAAGATATCTAGAACTGTGCACCTAGTTTAAAGTTTTGTATAACTTTGCCTTAACTCTGCAAGGTCAAATTAATGGTATCCATATAATGTAACAAATGTTGCTCTTTATTGTTTTATTTTTCAACCAGTGCAGTGGCGTGCTCAAAGATTCACCCGAGTGTGTGAAGGCTTGAGGAGATTAGAATTTGGATGGGCATATTTTTACAATTATATATTGTTTTAGGGTCGTGTTGACACTTCCATACAACCCCTTTCACTCCCAACTGATTCAACCATTCCTAACATTTCATTTAATTCATGTTTTTAGGTTAGGTTAGTTTTATTGTCTCAAAAAAACAAAGCTACCGTTGAGGCTAAAATTTACTTTTCTGTCAAATAGGGTATGTTAGAATAGCTAGCCAGAAGAAAAACTATTTTGTTTTAACTTTTCTAAATTAATCAGAATTTGATATTGTAAAAAAGGAAATACTGTTTTTACTTACAGAATAAAATCAAATTTTTTTTTATATTTTATTTGAATTTTTGTTTAAAAAGGAAAAATACCCCTTATGAAGTGGCTCTACAGAATACTATACTTGTATACTGTGAGTACAATTCAAATTACTTTTACTTCAAGTATGTCCTACTCAAATATATAGATCTAGTTTAAACTTTTATTAAATACATTTATATGTATGTATAAGTATAGATAAATAAATAGATATACAATGAAACATATAGGTAGGTCGATGATAGATAGTAATAATCATCTAATTGGAGGGGTGGATATGGGATAAAAGGGGGAAGGATGGGTGAAATCGTTATCTTAGCCCGCTACGTGTTTCACTTTCATAGAGAAGAAAAATTTCACAGAAAAATATGGTGCAAGAACCAAGTAATAATAAACCCATTAGTTTATAATTTCAACAAAAACTTATGCATGTCAAAATTGTCAAAAATATTAATAATATATCCATTTTATCATTTTTTTACGAGTAAAATATTTTTTTAAAGAAAAGCTTTGCAAAGCTTTTAACAATTTGAAGGAAAGTGAAAAGTAAAAAGATGATGACCAATGAATGGACTTTCCATTTAAAAAAAAAATATTATAAGCGCAGCTACTCCTAATTTTTGGGAATTCCTGTACATACATCCGCCAATAGAATTACTATATTCTACAAGAAAATAACCAAGCTATGTTTTTAAAAAAATCGTATCCATGGAATCATTAACAATACTTTTTAAAAAAGATTTAAGCGAAGCTTTTCTATATTTACAGTATATATGTCCGTCTGACCCTCCGTCCGTAACGGATATCTCTTTTCGTTAATTTAGGCATGTTAGAATTGTCATATCGATTATAAACGTAATTCCTGTAATAGTTAGATATGATTTAGAAATCGTCGCAACAAATCCTTGGACAACAAAGTACAATTTCGTCTTAACCATTATAAAACTAATTTTCCAATATTAAAAATTTATTTACTAAATAACTTTGTTTTATAATGTTATTGTTTAAATTTTGCAAATAATTAACCAAGTTTATTTTTAATACAAGTTTTATAATGAAAAGGACAATTTAATGGTCCTCAGTATTGGTCTTTTAAAGAATATGTGTATTATAACGTTTTATAGTAGAAAAGTTTTATTATTTAGTTTTGGCATCACTTGAAAAGAGTAAAAAAAGCCTTGAAACTTTTGTTGTAAGAATTTCAGTAGGTTACATTGTGAAAAAGCTTTGGAAATATTTTTCTCGTATTCATTCGAATCCGGTGGATAGGAACCGGTTCTCATCCATACGAAAAAACTATGTCTAGCATCGTATTACATCCAGCTTTCTACGAATATAAAAATGTACAATCATAAGATTAAAACCAGCTTCTATTCTATATCCGCGGAAAGCCGTTTATAATACGATGCGAGAAATAACTATTCCAGCATGGCTTCGAATCCGATTAATATCCGCTGGAAAATCATGTATAGCATCGTAATATAGACAGTTTTCCGTTATTATCAAAATTAAAAAAATATAAGATTAAAACCAGTTTTATTAGCCCTGAATACCCGATAAAATTAGAACTATTAACCTTAATATGTGAATAACACACATTCAACGCTAATAATGATAAAAGATGATAGTCAAAAAAAAAGTTAATGTAAATCAGCAGACACGCAAACAAACATACGGAATTTGGATCTACTGCAGTTTACGGTAAAATACTGCTGGTAACGAATATTGCCAAAAAGCTATGAATTTTAAAGGGTGCTAGCTGCCAAACGGCTGAACGTACAGATCACGCCCGCACACTGTTTTAAGCGGCATAAGAAGGCCTACCAATAATCTGGAATAGCCATATATAATGCAGAATTAACTCTCAGTGCAGAGAAATGCGCGAAAAAGACCTATTTTGCGCGTTTTTTCTTCAGAAAAGATTTCCCTGTGCATATTTGGATCTTGTCTTTTCCAGATTATTTGTAGGCCTTCTTATACCGCTTAAAATAGTGTGCGGGTATGATCTTTACGTTCAGCCGTTTGGCAGCTAGCAGCCTTTAAAATTCATAGATTTTTAGCAATATTCGATACCAGCATTATTTTACCGTTAACTGCAGAAGATCAAAATCACGAAATTTAAACTTACTAGACCTATAAAGTAGCTTCCATACAAAAAACGGGGGAAAAACATATAAAATGTGTTAAATTAATGCGTTTATTGTGGATCAGTAATATTTGACATAATATCACTTCCCATAAATTCATTTCACATAAAACATTTAACATAAAGTATAATTTGACATAAACTCATTTCACATAAAGGTACACTTCACATAAAAACGTTTCACATAAACTCCACTGTGGGCTACAATTGAATCAAGACAAAAGTAAGTGCCGAGCCCTGGGACCTATGTAGGGTGAAAATAGACATAAATCCTTGATGATTCCAGGTGGAGACAAAATATTTTAGCGGGGTCTTTTGGTTTTTTTTCAATTTAAAGTTCTGAAAAAAAATTGAAAAAAATATGAAAATCTTTAATAAAAAACAAACAAAAAATAATTTTCAATAATTTTTTTTACTAAAAGATACAAACAACTTATATAAATACTATAAGCTTTAAAAAAATCACAATTTTCAAATTTAGACTTTCAATATAAAGATTTGTAGAAAAAACCTAACAACAAATTCTAACATATTTCTGATCAACATAGCAATAAAATGTCTTTTGCAAAATCTTTATCATCAAAAATAAATAGCACTTACTAAAGACTTTTTTTCATTTAAACTTATACTTTTCACATTAATTAACTTTAAAGATTGATTTTTTCTAAAAGAAAGGTTGCGTGATTTTTTTATTCATAATTAATTGCCTAATTTTGAGATTCAGATAAAAAACCTTACTGCTTTATATCATTGGATACTCTACTAGCAGCGGCTACGCCTCTAGAGGCATATAGGGACCCTTAGGTTGGGGGGGAAGAGGAACCCTCCCTTACAATTACAGTTTTTTTTAATGAAAAAGTTAAAAACATTTATTTTGGAGAGTTAATTCTCTTGGGATAGTGATGGTACCCTTCCCCAAAATAGTTATAAACCTTACCAGGACATATAAGAAGCTACCATGTAAAGGAGAACCATATTGGTTCAGTGGTTAGTGAGATCCCTTGGTGCACAAAGACTCACATAGAACGTGTTACTTTATTATAAAGATACATATATACAAAGAAACTCTACAATCAGAGTATGTCTGTTTGTTCATCCGTCTGTATAAAAACATTACAGAATATATTTATTTGTTACTAGCGGCTACGCCCCTAGAGGCCTTTAGGGGCACTTGAGAGGGGAAGAAGTGGTTGAATTCTACAACTAGATTTTTATTTTAGACTTAAAAAGAAAAAGTTATTTTTTGTGTGTGAAATGGGGTCCTTTTTTAGGGGTTGATTTCTCCTGGATGGTGGAAACCCTCCAAAAATAAGTTATAAACCTTCCAAGAACCAATGAGAAGCTACATATAAAAAAAAGAACCATTGATAATTTTTAATTACTATTCAGGGATCTAAAGGGATAAGACAATGACCGCTAAATTGATTTACATTCCCAAATATGATACATGGATAACCCTTCTGTATGTTTCAGTTAATGGTTGAAATGTTGGGCACTTAATTTAATAATCAAACCAAACAAAAATCGCAACAGGTCCCCTAAGTAGTTAAGCCAACGAATAACAAATTCCTATATTAAACTATGGGGACTAGTCTAATAAACAGCCCATTGTCCCATCTCGCTCTGATTAATATATTTTTGTATCTGTATGTTACACTTGCTATTTTCTTAAGAGCTTCACTAATTATGGATGTTGTCTTTTTCCCTTGTTAAATCCAATTACCTAATTCTGGATATTCTTTGAGGTTGATAATTACAATTATATTTTATTAAATGGAAAAAGAACAATTTAATTATAATTCAAGATAAAAATTATTTTATCACTAGCAGTTTTGCCCCTAGAGGCATCTAGGGGCCCTTGACAAGTGGGGGGAAGTTGACCCCTCCCCTACTTTCAGTTTTAGTATGTAAAAGAAAAAGTTTTTTTTAAATGTTGGGTAGGAACTAATTTTTTCTAAACTCAAAACTTCGTTCTAAGGACCATGAAAAACTTGAAGAACTATAGCAGTTAAGCGGTTACAAATAATCTTCTGTACCGACAGACACCCTCACACACACACACACACAACCAGACAGACACAGAAACTGTTACTTTTATATAAGGATTAATAGACACTAAACTACTCCTTAATATGTTGATCCTATTATCAGTCTAAAAGATAGGTCAATAAAGAAGAACCAAATTGGTCCAGCGGTTAGCAAGAACTTTAGGCACAGACAGAAAAAACACACGGACATCCTATCTTTTTTATACAGGGATATAACTTTTAAACGATAGGAAAATTTTTTTTCCAGATGATATTTCTCACCCTGCTTTAAAGCACTATTTATGATACAAAATAGATTGATGTCTGTTTGTCCATCTTTCTGATGCTTAAGAACTGATATGGTTCTTTTTTTACTTTACTATGTAGCTTCTCACTGGTCCTTGGAAGGTTTATAACTTCTTTTAAGAAAGAGAAGAGAAATCGCCCCTTAAAAAAAGGATCACAACACACAAAAAAAACTTTTTCTTTTTAAGCCTAAAATAAAAATATAGCTGTTGAATTCAACCCCTTCTTCGCCTCTTAAGTGCCCCTAAAGGCCTCTAAGGGCGTAGCCGCTAAAGCAAAATAAATATGTTCTGTATTGTTTTTATACAGACGGATGAACAAACAGACATACTCTGATTGTAGAGTTTCTGTGTATATATGTATCTTTATAATAAAGTAACAGGTTCTATGTGAGTCTTTGTGAACTATGGTTCTCCTTTACATGGTAGCTTTTCATATGTCCTGGTAAGGTTTATAACTATTTTAGGAAAGGGTACCACCACTATCCCAAGAGAATTAACTCTCCAAAATAAATGTTTTTGACTTATTCATTAAAAAAAACTGTAATTGTAAGGGGGGTTCCACTTCCCCCCCAACCCAAGGGCCTCATATGCCTCTAGAGGCGTAGCCGCTGCTATAAGATTATCCAGTAATATAAAGTAGTAAAGTTATTTATCTAAATCTCAAAATTAGGCAATTAATTATGAATAAAAAATCACGCAACCTTTCTTTTAGAAAAAATCAATCTTTAAAGTTAAATAATGTGAAAAGTATAAGTTTAAATGAAAAAAAGTCTTTAGTAAGTGCTATTTATTTTTGATGATAAAGATTTTGCAAAAGACGTTTTATTGCTATGTTGATCAGAAATATGTTAGAATTTGTTGTTAGGTTTTTTCTACAAATCTTTATATTGAAAGTCTAAATTTGAAAATTGTGATTTTTTTAAAGCTTATAGTATTTATATAAGTTGTTTGTATCTTTTAGTAAAAAAAAATATTGAAAATTATTTTTTGTTTGTTTTTTATTAAAGATTTTCATATTTTTTTCAATTTTTTTTCAGAACTTTAAATTGAAAAAAAACCAAAAGACCCCGCTAAAATATTTTGTCTCCACCTGGAATCATCAAGGATTTATGTCTATTTTCACCCTACATAGGTCCCAGGGCTCGGCACTTACTTTTGTCTTGATTCAATTGTAGCCCACAGTGACTCATTTCACATAAAGGTACATTTGGCATAAAGGTACATTTCACATAAAGGTACATTTCACATAAAGGTACATTTGACATAAAGGTACATTTAACATAAAGGTACATTTCACATAAAGGTACATTTCACATAAAGGTACATTTGGCATAAAGATACATTTGGCATAAAGGTACACATCACATAAAGGTACATTTCACATAAAGGTACGTTTGACATAAAGGTACACTTGACATAAAGTTACATTTGACATAAATGTACATTTCACATAAATTTACATTTCACATAAAGGTACACTTCACATAAAGTTACATTTCACATAAGATACATTTCACATAAAAAAAATTTTTTTAAACAAAAATGTATATTTTACATATGGATAAACTACACAAAAAAAACGTTTCACACAAAGGTACATTTCACATAAAGGTACATTTGGCGTAAAGGTACATTTCTCATAAAGGTAGATTTGCCATAAAGGTACATTTGCCATAAAGGTACATTTGACATAAAGGTACATTTCCCATAAAACATTTGACATATATTTTACAAACAAAAAACGTTTCATATAAAGGTATATTTAACATAAAGGTACATTTCACATAAAAAACATTTCACATAAAAAACATTTCACATAAAGGTATATTTAACATAAAGGTACATTTTAAATAAAGGTACACTTGACATAAAGATACATTTAACATAAAGGTACTCTTCAAATAAAAGTAAACTTGACACAAAGGTACTCTTCAAATAAAAGTAAACTTGACATAAAGGTACATTTCATATAAAACTACACTTCGCATAAAATCATGTTTTTTTATAATTTTATTCTGGTACCTAAAGTTTTATACTGGTACACAAAGTTTTTTACTGGTACCCAAAGTTTTATACTTGTAAGTTGTACTCAAAGATTTTACTGGTACCCAAAAATTTATACTTGTACCCAAAGTTTTATACTAGTACCCAAGTTTTATACTGGTACCCTAAATTTATTCTTGTACTAAAAATTTTATACTGGTACCCATGACAAATGTTTTTATGACAAATATAATTTATGACAAATTTATGTGAAATGTATCTTTATGTGAAAAATTCTTTAATGAGAAAATTTTTTATGTGAAATGTATTTTTATGTAAAATGTTTCTGTTAAAAATTTTTTTTATGTGAAGTGTATCTTTTTGCCCTATATACCTTTATGTGAAATGTACCTTTATGTGAAATGTACCTTTATGTCAAACATACCTTTATGTCAAATGTACCTTTATGTGAAATGTAACTTTATGTGAAATGTACCTTTATGCCAAATGTACCTTTATGTGAAATGTACCTTTATGTCAAACGTACCTTTATGTGAAATGTACCTTTATGTGATGTGTACCTTTATGTGAAATGTACCTTTATGTGAAGTGTACCTTTATGCCAAATGTACCTTTATGTCAAATGTACCTTTATGTGAAACGTTTTTATTTGAAGTGTACCTTTATGTCAAATGTACCTTTATGTCAAATGTTTTTATGTCAAATGTACCTTTATGTGAAATGATTTTATGTCAAATGTTTTATGTGAAATGAATTTATGGCAAATGATATTATGTCAAATATTACTGATCCGTTTATTGTTACTTTAAAATAATTTTTTCGGCAGTGTCCCTCTAATCGCTGAGAGCCAATCATCCACCCCCTTGTTTTTTATATACATTTTTTGCTCTAACAAGATTAATTATGTCCAGCAGTTGCAATGCATTAAAAAGTGCAGTATTTTGGAGGAAAAAAATATCCTATTATATAAATTAGTAAGTGGTTTTGTCTGAACCTTAAGATATCAAAAACTAAACTACTGAACTTATTTTGTTCTCCTTTTTAGAAAGGCTTCACACAAGTCCTGGTATAGTTTTTAGACTATTTTAAATTCAGGGTTAAGTCTTGCGATGATTTAAGGCTATTTTACTCTTTAAATACAGAACCTCTAGGTTCTAGGGGCACTGCCGCTAGTGACAAAAAGTGGTAGCTAAAAACTAGGCAAGTACTAAAATTCTTTAACAGAAGAAAACATACTTTCATTATAGAGTATATGCAATATTAAAAGTAATGTGGAGGGGTTATAATTAGTAGATTTATCAATCTAAAAGATTTTTCCCTTATTCTATGCTTAATGATGGAATAAATATATGTGTTTAATTATACTCAAGGGATGTATAAATGTACATATAACAGTTTTATTTCAACTATTTTATGTAATTTTAGGAATAAAAAACGTTAATCTAACAAGGAAGAAAATATACATTTAAAAATCAAATTCATCCCATTTATTATTATGCCTATATTCTAAACTAATGAGGTGTATTTTTGTTGTATGAAGCTTAAAATCTTGAAAATTGCTGGTCTGAATGGGTTGTTATTTATAAGTAAGCTTTATAAATGTCTTGAAGTAGTTTTAGGCTATTTTCTTTCACTCTAACCCCTTTTTTATAATTGTAAGATAAAAATGTTATAGTCCATTAAAAAAAAAAAACTAAAAGATTTATAGAGCATAAAAATTCCATTGTCAATTTAAAAAGATCAATAATAACGGGATAAAAAGTTTAATAAAAGATTTCACCTAATCCAGCGCTCAGTTCTGTAAAGAAGTTATTGCGAAAAATGAATTATGGAATTAAGGGAGTGAGAACTAATTTTTCTACTAGCAACTTTTTTTTTATTAATTCTAAGTATTGATTTTAAAAGGGAATCGTTATAGAAAGGTAGAAAATGGACTTTGGACTGTGAATTAGGAGATTTTTCTCTCCGATTTTCTGAAATTCAAGTAGTGAAGTTGCATTTATTATGCCTTTTGGTAAAAAAAAAAAAAAAATCTGTTAAAAGCCACCTTCTAGGAGTGCAATGAAGCCATAGTTCTGATGCAATAAATTTTTGACCCCCATAAGGAGGTCCCAAAAATTTGTAAGTGAAATTTCTGGCCATAATACTTGTCCAAAATGGTTTATTGGTACTTGAATATGCATGTTATATCATTTGTTATTATTTTTTTATAATATTTTGAGATGTATACCAAATTATTGTCCATTTTCTAAAGCCTGAAAGAGAAGTCATATATAAAAAAAATAAATCTACAAACAAAAAGTAACTTCTCAGTACTTTAAAAATGTTTGGTAGTTAATCAAAAATGCACATATATAATTCCTTTATAATTCGCGCACAGCCATTTCAAATCTATTGATTTTTGTGGAAAAAAATTTAATAAATTAGATATTTTTAAACTTCTATCAGGGAGGGAGGGGACATTGGACTATAAATCACACTGGCACCAAAGTTTCAAAAACTTTGGGCACATTAATTAATTTTAATTGGTTGTTTCCTCCTAGTAGTGTCCAAACTTTTCACCAAAAAAATCAAACCTTTAAAAGGTAGGTATAATTTTGTATATAATCATCAGGGGTCATTTCATTATCCATTATCTTATCTCTTATGATCCCTGGGCGTTTTCAATGTCTAGGCATCCGCAGAAATGGTCAAGAGTCCTATTCAGCAGATCAAAAGCAGCTGCTAATGAAGTGTTACCCAACGGCTGACATTTTCTTAAACCGAGAACTATCTATTTAGATATTTCAGCAGCATTTTTTTTATTTCCGACCAGCCTTCTAGCTGTTTTTTGACATCACAAAAAAACCAACCGGCCGCTCTATCAAAAAAATCAGCCATAGAACTTTTAACCATGGAGTCATAATTTTTTCTTTCATATTTTCTTTTCCTTTATATTTTAGAGATGTTTTCTTTTTTAAAGTTTGATTATTTTTTATCTTTCTCAATATCTTTCACTTTCATTTGTCTGTCTGTCTGTCCAAGATGTTTAAAATTCTTCTACTTAAACTATAATTAAAATTACCTCAATATTTGGCAAATTTTTCACATTGTTTCAGATTGAAAAAATCTTTCAATATTCTAATTCAATGTTTTGCACCCCTTTAATTAGTAGCAACGGTATTCTGTAATAATTGTATTTTAGTCGCCTGTTTGTCTGTAGAATATTTTCCAGTTTGGCTTCGAAACCGATTGATATTCGCAGGAATAGAACCGTTTCTCAGCCATACTGAAATTTCATTACGGACAATTTTCCACAAAAAAGGAAATAAAAAAAATTAATTTAAACCAGTTTTGTTGACAATTTTAATATCCGCGAAAGCTGTCAATAATACGAAACGATAAATAACTTCTATAATAATCTAAGTATATCATTAAATTGTTAGACCCTACTTAGTGAATGTTTGATTAGCGGTTTGTGCAAGAGTGGTACAGAAAGTTTTTAAGTCCAAAATAATGGAAATTGTTAGATATTTTAGGATAAGAAAATCTTTTTAAACCATCTTGATTAATTATCTCCAAGATTTTTCGTGACCTTCGCCCTTTACAGAGACAAATATTTTGTGGTATAATTATTCACAGCAAATCCACTCTATATTTTTTAAATTTTGGTCAGTCATTATCATTTTTACATCGAGCCAATGAAAAACAAGTTGGAATACATCGCCTATAATTGTAAATAAAATATTAGAGTAAAACAATAGAGGGAAAAAGGATTACATAGCTGTATCTCTTCACCGCATCAACCTTGTGCAAACCTCTTATTGGGCCATTAAAAATCAACCAATGGTGTCGCTTATATTAACACAGCCAAGTAGCAGAAAATATTTTAGAAGCAGACGAAAAATGTCGTTGAAAAAGAAAGGGAGATAGTTGTCTGTATATACATCTATACCATAGATCTGTTAATAGAATAAGCCCCCCTGTAGATTAATTCATCTGGACAAACTAAATGTTTTTGAGCCAACTAATTAAAGAAACATGTAATTTGGGTACTAGAGTTATCTACATTCAAATGTCCTTTCCCTTCCTGTATTATTTGTTAAGTTGTAGCAACAAATAAAATATATATAACAATTATTGAGTAGATATGCTTTATGTTGTTTTTATTAGAAAATAACTAAAACAACTATTTTTGATTGAAAAAAAACGGCAAAGTAGGCTAAAAAAAGTTTTTCCCACTATACTTGTGAGAAAATTATAATTGAAAAGACACTCTGAAATTTATTTTTTATGATATTTTTCAATGCTTGAATGAATAACTTCTTCTTTAATATTTTGCTTCATATCGTTTTTGCTTTTTCAATAAACTATTTGCTTTTCCCTAGCCTTGATCTAGGGGAGTTGAGTGATATCCGGAAAAAGGCCTAAGACAACTCAAAGTCATTAACATAGCTTTCCTGAAGAGCGTAACTAATTTTGAATTACAGTTTCTGAGATTTTAGGCTTTATAATAAAAAAAACTTACTAACTTCATATTATAGGATGGAACTGAAAAAAAAAAATTATGAAGAAAAACTTAAAAACTAGATTTTCCCTTTTTGACATCATATATATGAAAGGACAAGTTAATTTTTGAGTTGGTATGTTCAGTTGGGAGGGTGATAATATTTCTTTTCTGATTCTAAAATTTATTTAATCTTTAATTGTTGGAATAATGATATCTATTTTAAGAGAAGAAAAATTGTAATGCTTTATATTCATAATGCTACATTATTTTTTTCAGTATGGCTCGAAACCGATTAATAACCACTGGATTAGAACCGATTCTTAATGAAGAATTTCATGTATAGAATTGTAATACAGAAATTTGTCCGCAAATATTAAAATGAAAAATCATAAAATCAATACCCGCGAAAAGCTGTCTATGATACGATGCGATAATTAAATGATATAACTTTTACCGCAATACAAAGCTTAAGAGCGTTTAACAGTCCATCCATTAGGATTATGCTTAAGATCTCGTCAACAGCGAACCTTATTGAGTCTGCTTCATATAGAAAATTGCTACTGGTCAACTATGGTTTAAGGCTATTTTACGGGTGTTGGTAAAACAACCTACTTTCATTATATTAACTGAAATTGAAATATTTGTCGAATTTTCAAGAGAAAAGAAATTAAATCACTCTCCCAACTCTAATATAACATTATGTATTATATGTACTTTTAAAATATGCTTCCAATTGAATTTGTTAAAGTAAGTGTAAAATTTTGTCATGATTAATGATGAAACTTTTTATGAACAAAGTAATCTAAACCCTTCAAAAAACTTGATTTTTGATGTTTCATAATAAATGGTTTTATTTTCTTCCTAAAGTTATTCTAAAAGTGATTTCTAGCAAACTTAAATTCACATTAAGGAACCTTTTTTTTGGTTTTAAAAAATATTTAAGATCATGGAAGGCTATGCACCTATATAGTTGTTTTATTTAGATAACAAGATCAAAAGATTCAATAAATTTTTCATACAATGAATTTACTATTACTTGGAGCTTACACCAGATTATCAAGTAATCTAATAAAGTGAAGCTTGTAGCTGGATCCCCTCATTCACCTCTTTAACTCATTTCCTCCCCTCCTACTGGATTAACGAACTGGCCAATAAGTGATGTCCATGTTAGCAACCTACTAAATTGACGACAATTTTCCCCATGTCATAATATCCAAGTATATTCTATATCTTATAGCAAGGATGATTAGTCAACCCTTAACGGTCGGGGGAGGGGAGGGGGGGTTTTTAAATTAAAGGGTGAAGGAAGCGAAAATTGACTTTGACTTACTTAAGGTCGGTAATTCATTATTAAACAAGGGACTTGCACAAAAAATTTTAGTCCTCTAGCTCTAATAGGAACTGAGATAATAGGGGGGGGGGGGCGTTCAACGCCTCCCCCCCCCCCCCGACTGATTAAGGTGCGGCAAGGGGCCGGACAGTTAAGGGTTAATAAGATCAAAAAATTCATCCGTATTGTCAGAAAGACAACTTACTACTACTTTGTTTTTTTTTAAGATAATAAGAATTCTGTATGAATATTCTAAATGCTAATCGAATAAAAGACAAAGAGAAAATCTTTTTGATTATTTTGATTTGATTAAAATCAGGGAAAATATTAAATTTGCCGTTTTCCTGAAAGTGTCTTGTAGAGCACAGAAACCTCCCAACCCGGGGACGTTCATGCTTTTTTATATTTTGAGGATGGTAAAATAATTGGTTCTAAATGTTTGATAGGGGTAATCTAATGGGCTTTTAAAAATTTATAGGGGGGTATAATGAGGGTTTTCAAAGTTTAAGGTGGGGAATAATCACCAATTTACCCCCTACCTTTGACGTCTATGTCTCTACCCCCCCCTTGTTGAAACAAAATCAAAAATATGGGGGAGGGCCGGGGTGGTTATCCGTTTGTTTATTTACAATTCTAGGTCAGCTTAGGTTTGTTTATACTGGGTAGAGGGCAGCCCTGCAGGATTAGACATTGCAGACATAAGCCCTGCAGTGTTAGGGCTACCGCTAGGGCTAAGCATAGGAGAAAACCAGCCCCCTCATATTCCAATTCATTCTGAAGAATAAGTGTCTATTCACAGATATCTTAAGGAATAAGACAATAAACGGTATTTTGATGAAAGAATCCAAGTATTTAAATTTACGAATGAGAAAGCATGTTTGTAAAACTTTGGGTACAAAATTTTAATTTACTGTCGAATATCCCCTTTCTCCCTGTCCATTTCTGTCCATATATCAAAGTATTAAAATTAAACTAATTAAACAAATACGAAAAGAAGTAAATTAAATGAAAAATCCAAATTAGATTTTGAAAAGCAAAGCATATGTTAAACTTAAAGTTTATATTTAAAATTTTACTTTAAACTTGAACTTCAAATATTCCTTTTAGATTATGTTGATACATTGTAGCAAATAATTAATGTAGAATGTCATCATAAATGTGTCAAAGCGGTCAACGCCCCCTTCCCCGAAAAGAAAAAGGTGTGGAAAAGGGCCCGACTTTTAAGGGTAAATAGAAATAATAGTAATTCTCTTACTTGATTTATAATTGCGGATTTTGTGCAAAATTGTTGGAACATTTTCCTTTAGAATTTCAGGAAGGTTTGCAAAATCATTTCAAGTCACGTTTCATACCATACACTCTCTGTTTACAGTAGGCACAATTGTGGGAATAGATAGATAGATAGATTGGATTTGCATATCTTTTTGGTGCCACCCAATTCTATGCTTCATAGTTGCTGATTTTTAGCAAATTAACAAAAGAACCTAGTAACCAAAAGATACACTACATCTTAGATTCATAGTACAATCATGTCCTAAATGAATAAGGAAGCCGCTAATATTTATCATATGTGCTTGAATATAAATCTTCGTTTGCTAGAAATTTTTTTTTAGTGCCCGACCATCCATCTAGACTCTAGAGTAATAAATTTATTTTAGATGGAAAGATCAAAATTTAGAATCTTAGTCTTGATCTAATTAAACAAGATGAATCTCTTATTATTAGAAATGAATATGCACAAGTTCATAATCAAATTTGAAATTTGAATTTGAAAAGGAGGTCAGATTGATAGATAGATAGATGATATAGTTATAGAGCTTTAATTAAAAGGATAAAGGGGGCACTTTCAATGGAATATCAGCCTATAGCATCGGAAATATAAACACAGTTGAGTGGTTACCAAAGAGCAGAAAGCAAATGGATAGTTGTCTGGGTAATACATCAGTATTACATTTAATACATTGTTAAGTATAGACATAGATTTAATTTTGTTTAAAGATTGGTTTCGTATCTTATTCTTAATTTATAAGGGAATAGCGGCTTTGCCCAAAGAGGTAATTAAAAAAAAATTAAGTATTTCTGGTGCTGCCATTTATTTTAAAACACTGCCCCAAAAAATGGTGATGGGATTTTTTGGTTTTTTGGGGGGGTTGTGGGTGCCCCACCCCCAAGAAAATAGTCTAAAACTACCACATGAACA
This sequence comes from Acartia tonsa, assembly GCF_053477335.1. NCBI lineage: Eukaryota > Metazoa > Arthropoda > Copepoda > Calanoida > Acartiidae > Acartia > Acartia tonsa. Next base: position 11,750,019 of record NC_137268.1, read on the forward strand.
GTCCGATCGGTTCAGTGGTTACCGAGATCTTAAGGGACGGACGGACAGACGGACATACATCATTCTACTTTGTATCATAGATAGATAAACTGAAAATTGAACGCGTGAATAAAGATGCAATTGCACATAGAGCGAGGCTAGATGTTTAATTTCAGTAATATTTAAAGTTTAGAAAAGTAGAATATGGATTTATTAGCAAGAAGTTTCAAAGTTCGTTTTTAAATAGACAGATAGACAGGCATTGTACAGTGGCGTGCACAGTAATTCACCATGGTGGTGTAAAACCTGTAACCTCTCTACAATTCTCATTCATTGAGTATCTATGGGTTCCATTGGAATTCAGTCCACATGGGATTCAACCCACGGAATTCAGCCCAGCGGGATTCAACCCAACGGTATTCAGCCCACACGGGATTCAACCCACGGGATTCAGCCCACACGGAATTCAGCCCACATGGGACTCAACCCACGGAATTCAGTCCATATGGGACTCAACCCACGGAATTCAGTCCATACGGGACTCAACCCACGGTATTCAGTCCATACGGGACTCAACCCACGGAATTCAGTCCATACAGGACTCAACCCATAGAATTCAGTCCACACGGGATTCAACCCATTATATATCTAAAATTACCAGTTTTCAAAAATATTTTTTTTTTTAAATTTGAGAACAAAATTTTTATAAATTTTTAAAAAAAAGTTTTGAAATAAGTTTATGTAAATTTTTTTTTATTGTAGAAATTATTTTATAAAATATGCTTTATATTTGAGAAACAAATTTTTAGAAAATAATTCTTTTTTCTCAAATTTTTTATAAAGCATATTTTATAAAATAATTTCTACAATAAATAAATTTACACAAACTTTTTCAAAACTTTTTAAAAAAATTTCTAAAAATTTTGTTCTCAAATTAAAAAAAAATATATTTTTTTTTCAAATTGGTAATTTTACATATATAAGGGGTTGAATCCCATGTGGACTGAATTCCGTGGGTTGAGTCCCATATGGACTGAATTCCGTGGGTTGAGTCCCGTATGGACTGAATTCCGTGGGTTGAGTCCCGTATGGACTGAATTCCGTGGGTTGAGTCCCGTATGGACTTAATACCGTGGGTTGAATCCCGTGTGGGCTGAATACCATGGGTTGAATCCCGTGTGGGCTGAATGCCGTTGGGTTGAATCCCGCTGGGCTGAATTCCGTGGGTTGAATCCCGTGTGGGCTGAATTCCAATGGAACCGTATCTATGAGTTTTGCATGGTGTAAAATAAAAGGATAGATAGATAGATATAGAAAGTGCAATATGTTCCTGAATTGAGTATCTATTGTTTTATGAGTAATATATGTATACTCAGATATAAGGATAGAAAGATAGATTTGGACAGAAATAAGGATAAATAGATAGATATAGACTGATATAATGATAGGTAGATAGATATAGAAAGTGCAATATGTTCCTAAATTGAGTATCTATGAGTTTGCACAATTTTGCAAAGCTCATACAAACATATTTGCACAAACATACCACACACACACACGGCTCACACACACACACACACACACACCACAACCACCAAGCACACATACACACACAACCACATACAGAATTACATATGAAACATACACTTTTACCTTTTTGATAACGCAGCTACTCTATAACAATATATGTTTTAATTTCATCAATACAACCCTGCATCTTCTGTAGAATGTCCAAATGACTTTTTTCAGTATGGCCTCAAATCCGATTAATATCCGCTGGATTCGAACCAGTTCTAAGCCATACTGAAAAATCATGTATAGCATGGTATTGCAGTCAATTTTCCACTAATATTAAAATAAAAATCATAAAATTAATACTTGTTTTGTTAGCTCGGGCCTTTGGCACCTAAGAGCTTTAAATCTTATATTTTTTTATTTTAGTATTTGCGGAAAGCTGTCTATAATACAATGCATTGAATAACTATCCCTAATCTAAGTTCTAGTATGTATGCAAATATTAATATGTACAACTAATACAGAATCTTTGGGTGTGTAATTTTGTCTACAAAAGACTATTGGCACATGATTAAATCAGAAATCAAGAATTATGCTTACAGGTAGCTCAGTAAATAACCGACATATTTCAATTCTTTAAATGTAGTAACAAGATTTCTGTCTGTTTGCCTGTCTGTTTGTGTGTGTACCGAATAATCTCGCTAACCGATGAACCGATATGGTTCATCTTTACATGGTAGCTTCTCATATGACCTGGGAAGGTTTTTAACTACTTGGGGGGAAGAGATATTGAAAAAATTAAAACTAACCCCATCTAGCGGCCAAAAAAAAAACAGTAACAGTTGATTATAACAGGTGATTGAGATATTGGATATGCCTTTATTCTTGACTACCCAAGATCATAGAAAGAGTGGGCGTTATCCTCTCAGAAATTTTTTTTCAATTTGTAAATTTTTTTTACAAAAATGCATTTGTTATATTTGCACACAAAATTTATTTAGCAGGCATATTTGTGGCAGTAATTGCACACCCTATCTTGTATTTACCAATACAACAGGGAGGGAGGGGACATTGGGCTGTTAATTATATTTGTATCCAAGTTTAATAACCTCGTTCGTTTGCTGCTTGTTTTTTGTTTGCTTAAAAACTTTGGGTACTTTTTAAAAGTTTTTAGTTTTAAACTTGAATTGACCAAATGTTTCAACCACTTTATCTTAATCTACAGAAGGGATAATCTTGCTAATCATCATTGGGAATGTATATCAATTTATGTCTTATCCCTTAAGATCCCTGCTAATATAGAGATAATAAACTCTATCAATGTATGTAAATAAGTTTTCTTTTAACTTTTGCATTCAAAATGGAAATATAGAAAAACAAAAGAAATTATTTAGTATTTGAATTAATTATAATCTATTTAGTTTTCAATTACGTCCATTTATAGCAGAATTGCAGATAAAATTACCATTATACTATTCAATTAATTATACACTTAATTACTAGTAGCTACTTCTCTCTTGCCTTCTAGGGGCACTTGGGGTGGGGATGAATTAACTCCCACTTTTAAAATTTTAATTTGAAAAAGAAAAAGCAAAAGTAAAAAAGAGAACAATATCGGTTCTGCGGATAGCGAAATCCTTCGGTACAGACACACACAAACAATAAACATGCATCTTTTTACTTTTATAAATCAAATTAAATTAGTTTGTTTAACCTAAAGGTAGTTAACATTTTCTACATCTTTGTTCATTTTTATAAATTTTTAAAACTTAATGGATAGATATCTAGTTGTGATTAAAGATAGATAGATAATTAGGTATTGTGTAAGCCCTTGGGGATGGATTAGGTGTCAAAGGCTGCATCATCAGGAATTAGGAATAAGACTTCAGAAATATAATTGGGAGTCAGGAAAGTCAGCCGTCTATTTTAGAGTGACCAGCTTTTGTAAGCCAGGTTTTCTCTTTTTATTGGTGACCAGTTGTGGATTAAAAAAAGAAATTTCATTAACTTCAAAAACACCTAAAGAGCTTAAAAGACAAATGGTTTTGGTTGAAAAATTAATTCTTAATTTTACTTTATTATGTTTAATAGTTATCCATTTGTTCTCCTTTACAATTTAGCTTCTTATAGGTCTAGAAATGGTTTAAAACTATTTTAGCGGGATTACACCACCTCCCTCCCAAGATAAATTATCCCTAAGAAAAATAACCATCCCCACCCCCTCCAATCTCCCATAAATTGTAAAATATATTTAGATTACAGTTCCCTAGCAAGGGATTAAAATGCATTGCAATTTAGTCAACCTAACCTTGTCCGTCCTTCATGTTCTGATGCAAGGTTAACACAGGGATCTAAAGTGATAAGACAATAGCTGATAAATTGATGTACATTCCCAATGTTGATACACTAAATTACCCTTTTTATAGATTACAATTAGTGGTTGAAATGTTTGGACACTTAACTTAATAAACCAAACAATCAAAATCCATGAAAAGTTCCCAAAGTTATTAAGTCAACGAATAAGAAGATTTATTATAAACTTTTGGGGCTAATTTAATAAACAGCCCATTGTCCCAATTTCTCTGAAGATTAATATAGGAACAATAATCTCTACCATTTGTGCAGCTATAAAACAAGAACAATTAAGACCAATACTAGCGACGGTAGCAATGTAAAAGAAATAATTATGTAATTGTTCAGTTATTATCACAAACAAAACACAAATATTTCTGAGCAAAGTAAATTAAAAAGGATTTAAACAGTAAACTCCATCACTAGAACATTTTCAGGATTTTATATATTGGTAAATTATATCCTTATAGTTGGAGTTTTTTTTCTACCCTATATTTTATAAGGAATTATAAAACATATCCTTATATAAAGGAAAGGATATAATAAGATTTTTATCTGCGGATTTTTAAAGATTATATACTTGTCCTACTTTTAAAGGATGGATGGATGAGTATTTTATATCAAGCACGGTTTCTTTTTGAAATACACCTTCTTCAATAACTAATAACAATTTTTCAAAATCTTAAACTTTGTTAGATTTATTGATGTAAAGGAGTATTATACAAGTTTCTAGAATGAATAGGATAAAATGAAAATTAGATTTTCATAATATCATTTCAGTAGGAAGAGAAAAAGATTACAGAAAACAATTCAGTAGGTTTCTCTTATATTGCATTTGAAATACAAAAAACTTTCTTAAATTTTATGTTAGGTTAGGTTAATGAAGGTTTTAAAAAGACCAGCGTGAAATACCGTATACCAAAACTAAAAATAGGAAGTTGGGGGGTTCGTTTGTTCAATTTTAGCCATAAATGAAAGCACTTTTTTCGTTAGTTTTCAGTAACTTCTTTTCATTTTATAAAATACAAAAGCTTACGTCCAATTGCTAATTAATTATTAAAAAAGTCAATTTAAACATTTATTCCTTAGCTTGTATTAAAGATAGAGGTATAATTTTTTGTATATTTTCTTCTAATCGATTAGTTTTTCTTTCATAAAATTTGTTCTGTTTATTTGTCAAATTTTGATTTGTACTTAAAATGAACTTATAAAACTTATTTACAAAAGAAAATTCTGCATCAATATTTCAAGTATTAAAAGTTCACCAAGTTATTTGTTCATTAAAAAGTTTTATATTGAATTAAATCATAGAAAACTGCAGATGGTTAGATATGAAGTTATTTAGAAATTACTTATTTAGATATTTTTTTTTTAAGAACATTTTCATTGGTAAAGTAATATGGTGTGTGTCTGTCTTGTAGGAGAAAACTCTTTGGCTATTGTTTTCTGTATACAAGGAGGCAAAAAGAAAATGTCTGAAATTGTAAGTTAAAATAGTTTTGTTCTTGTTATAAGAAGTTTGCAAACAATTTTTGCTGAATTCATTTTTGTTTTTGCATAGTGAATTAAATTAAACAAGGAAATCAACATCCATTGGTACACACAGTTATGGAATCTCAACGACAAAGATTTTTTTATCCAATCTTGACAAGTGAGGTATTTTTGGAAAGAGGAATATATATAGAAAACGCCTATGAAAATTAGAAAATCCGCAGAAATCTTATTTGCAAGTTATTTGCAAAAATCTGCAATGCAAATTTGCAAAATTAATTTCATGCCTTAAATGACTTATTTAGAAAAAATCTTTTTATGAAATGTGTTTATTTATAAGTTTAGAACATACCTAGGGCAAAAAAAATTTCTTTAGTGTTACTTTTTTCACCTTATATATGAAAAAAGCAGTTTCTCACATTTTATGATAAAAAAAGGTATAGGAACAAAAAATATGATTTTTCTTGATGTAAACATAATAATTGGCATAAAATCTATCATCCTAAATGTAAAAATCAGATATAGAATCCTTTTTTAGAGCTAATATAGTGCAAAAAGTAACCAAGACATTTTTGCAAAGTATGAAAATCTGAAGAAAATAGTTCTTTTTGCTTTTGATATACATATCAGATAAATGTATATAGAATTAGTGATTAAAAACTATAAAATATGTTATAAGTTTTTTCAACACTGTCATTGATTAAATTGCACTTTTAGGTTTAAGAATTACCGAAGTAGTGCATAAAAACTCTTTTTATGATGTAATTAAACAAAATAAATGCCAAAAAACCAACTACAAAATGGTCTACTGCATTATAAAAAACGCCTAATTGTTGATTTGAATTTATTTTGTTTAATAACTTAATAAAAAGAATTTTTATGTGCTACTTTGGTAATAAGTAAACCTAAAAGTGCATTTTAATCAATGATAGGGTTGAAAAAGTTATAACTTGTTTTATAGTTTTTGATCACTGATTTTATATACATTTATCTGATATGTATATCAAAATCAAAAAGAACTATTTTCTTCAGATTTTCATACTTTGCAAAAATGTCTTGGTTACTTTTTGCACTACTTTTGCTCTAAAAAGGATTCTATATCTGATTTTTACATTTAGGATGATAGATTTTATGCCAATTATTGTGTTTACAACAAGAAAAAACATATTTTTTGTTCCTATACCTTTTTTTATCATAAAATGTGAGAAACTGCTTTTTTCATATATAAGGTGAAAAAAGTAACACTAAAGAAATTTTTTTTGCCTTAAGTATGTTCTAAACTTATAGATAAACACATTTCATAAAAAGATTTCTTTTTAAATAAGTCATTTAAGGCATGAAATTAATTTTGCAAATTAACATTGCAGATTTTTGCAAATAACTTGCAAATATGATTTCTGCGGATTTTCTAATTTTCATAGGCGTTTTCTATATATATTCCTCTTTCCAAAAATACCTCACTTGTCAAGATTGGATAAAAAAATCTTTGTCGTCGAGATTCCATAACTGTGTACAGAAGCACAAGAAAATCATGAATAGACAAACGGACAGAGTAAGCTTTGGATATTCTTTGGTAAGGGGCACCATTGCAAAATAGGAGCTTTCAAGAAAAATCGGCGGGCGGACAGACAAGGTAAATCATAGAATAGCTTCGTTACTAACAAAATATGTTATTATACTGTTTACTTTCAGGATTAAGCACAACAAAATCATATCCAATTGACAACCAACTTTTTGCAAGCCTTTGCAGAGATGCAATTAAAGTTCGTCTCTAGCATCTTAAGAATAATAAATAAGACCATAGTTTAAAAATAAATTAGCCTAAAAACAGCCCAGATATTTCTTAAAGTATAAACAAAAACTTATTACTTTATATGATAGGATATATAATAAAGATATTAACACGTAGTTTATGCCCTAAACTTTAAAAATAAAATTATGAAATTGAGAAAAATATTTTTTTGAGTTAAAATTGGGGTTACATATCCTTCTACTAAATACAAAAATGAATATTTTGAAGCAAACAACATAATTTTTCACTAATCTAATAATCAAAGTAGTAAAGAGACAAGGATGACAACATCCATAAGTAGCGAAGCACAAAAAATCGTCGATGGGAATACGTACAGGTAGATTTAAAAGGTTTTTACTAAAATCAAGAATAGATTTATTGGATAAAATAAACATGAAACCTTGCGTTTTATTTTGCATGATGACGATGGTCAAAGTAAATTATATTAAAGATGCTCATAACAATGGGAAAAATTATTTTGATACTGATATCCCATAAAAGTTTGAAAATTGCATCAAAATAAACAAAGATATGGGGAAATATGTGAAACATATAAAAATAGCCAAAAACCTGATAAAAGGCATTCTGGTTGTCATGGTTGTTTTATTAAAACGACAAAAAATTTAATTTTTAAATCCTTAACTTAAAAAATTTGGAAAATCGGACCATATACACTGAAGATATGGAAAAAAGTGTTAAATATATAAAAATAGCCTAAAACCTGCCAAAAAGGCAGTCTGGCCGTCATGGTTATTTTGTTTAAAAGACGGGAAATTTAATTTTGATATCTATAACTGAAAAATTTTGAAAATCGGACTATAAACACTGAAGATATGGAGAAAAATGTTAAATATATAAAAAAACAGCCTAAAACCTGCTAAAAAGGCAGTCTGGCCGTCATGATTGTTTTCTTTAAAAGACGGGAAATTTAATTTTGATATCTGTAACTTTAAAATTTTGAAAGTCGGACTATAAACACTGAAGATATGGAGAAAAATGTTAAATATATAAAAAAAACAGCCTAAAACCTGCTAAAAAGGCAGTCTGGCCGTCATGATTGTTTTCTTTAACAGACGGGAAATTTAATTTTGATATCTATAACTGAAAAAATTTTGAAAATCGGACCATAAACACTGAACATATGGAGAAAAAATTTGAAAAATATAAAAATAGCCTAAAACCTGCTTAAAATCGGTCCGAACGCCAATGATGTTTTATAGTCAATTGTGCTCCTTAATGATGGGAATGTTGTCAAAAAATTTCAGCATTCTATCTTTTATAGGAGCTGAGTAAATCCCATTTCCCCCATAGCGTTACGGACGAACTGACTGACTGACTGACTGACTGACTGACGGACGGACGGACGGACGGACAAAGTGAATTATAGAGTAGCTTCGCTACTAAAAAAAGGAAGGGGAAGAAACATTTAGAAAGAGACAATAACACTGTAATAACACAGTTTAAGCTCAATTAACTTTTAATTCTAATCCATTTAAACCCCTACCACCCCCCCCCCCTACCCTAGCTTCCTTTGCAAAAAATATTCTCCTTTTTTTGCAGGTAGTATCTCATATTGTATAAGTTGGTTACATTATTCCTTTTCATTTACAATTACAAAAGCCCCCCCCCCCCCTAAAGAAAAAAAACATTGAAATATGGCACCTAAAGCAGGTATCTTGTGATAAGACAATGGCCGATATACACAAAATTACCCCTTCTGTAAATCACAATTAGTTTAACGTTTGGACTACTAACTAAATAAACCAACCTGTCAATATTCAATAGAAGTCCCTAAGGTTGTTAAGCCAACGAATAAGAAAATGTTATCTTAAGATTTTGGAGACTAGTGTAATAAACAGCCTAATGTCCTCTCCCTCCTTGCATTCAAACCCCAAAGCAATTAGGTTGATGGTTAGATACGGTTTGCTCCACTTACAAAATGGGAGAATATTCCAATTTTCATAAGGGCTTTTTAATCTCCCATATACATGACGTTTCCTCATGTCGCAAATTTGACTTTACTACAATTTTATTTTTCCTGTTTCAATTTGAAAGATGGTTCACAAAATTTCAAACTATTTTAGGAATGATATGAAATGAGTGCAAAGACTTTTTAAAAATGTGTTCAAGGTTTACATGTTATTGATATTACAATGGGTAAATATTATTCCCCCCACCCACCTCCCACTTGAAAAGCCCTGAGACTCATTGAGGGACTAATGGACGAAGTGAGATAGAAGGTGATTGCTCATTGGTCAGGGGAAATATAACAAAAAGTCGAGTTCTGCTACTTAAAAACGAACCATTTTTGTCCTCATTACAAAATTGGCGATCTTTTATGGAATTATAATTTTGTAGCACCATCCTCGTTTCTGCAAATTCCTGAGGAATTAATTTGCAAGGATCATTAGGCTTTAATATACATGCAAAATACAGGGATGGAAGTCAGGGATTCTAAGGGATAAGACATTGGATGATACATTGATATAGATTTATAATGATGATAAACAAAATTACCCCTGATGTAGATACTAGTAGTTTGGATACTACTAGTTTGTAACTAACTTATCACAGTACCCAAAGTTGGGGTATAGTCCTTTCCACGACATCCCTCCATAAGGAGCGATTCTTCGTATTTTTCACAGTAGCTTTTCTCCTATTTCTAGCCCCTGCGGGGGGCTCTAACCCTGCGGGGCCAATTACCTAACCCTGTGGGGCAATCACCTAACACAATATAACCTAACCTAACCTATAATAACCTATAAAAAGCCATTTTAAAAATACGAAGAATCGCTCCTTATGGAGGGATGTCGTGGAAAGGACTATACCCCAAAGTTGTGAGTCAAGATAAAACTTTGGGTACATGTGTAATTTAAAGTCCAATTTTCTCTCCCTCCCTGGTTGGAAGTGGGGTTTTAATGACACTGGATGTATAAACTAATGAAAAAATTATTTCTATCACTAAACTCTGTAAAGAGGATTAGCTGCCTTTTTTAAAAAGTCGAATGCTATATAATTTAGGACAATCCAAAAAACTTTTGTTCTCAACACTTTGATGAAAAGCAACAATTTAAAAAAAAATCTTTATCCAGTTTTATATTTATTTAAAAGTAAGGTAAATCTACAATGATGAAGAAAAGTAGGGAGCTAAAGGGATAAGATAATTTAAGATAAATAAAATTTTTCAAAGTTTATAAGTCTTGTTTAGCAATATATAAGTTTTTTATTCTTTACTTTTGACTTTTTTAATAACTAAGGTCTACATATTTAGGGTATGCAGCAGAAATAATCAATGAATTGTTCTATTCTGAAAAATATATTAATATTTAAACTTTTGATACTTTTCCTATTTTGTTTAAATGAACGTTGCTATGAATCAATCTATTCTTGTTAAAAGATGTCAAATATTTTTATTGTAAATCACTTGCTAAAGTTAAAAGGTGCACCATTAACAAAGATTATCGCTCCCCTTCCAAATGAGCCGAATAATGGTGTCCTTACGAAATAGTAAAATTGATTTCAGTTTTTAAAAATGCTTCAAATAAAATATCAAATCTTTTAAATAATAGATTAATTTACTTTTTTTACTAAATCTGAGGGCAAATTATTAACAATCTAAATATCTTATTCTCGACTTTTTACAATAAATATAGTCACCCTAGCTGACATAATTTCGACATTGTTTTAAATTTATATGGATAATGAATATACGTGAATTTATTGACAGGTAAGAATTTATTAAAAGTTTGTTATTATTAATGACACTATTTAATGGTCAATTCGTTCTTCCAGTAGGAGGGGAGGGTATGGGGTAAGGTGGTGGATATAATTATGACTTTAATGAAACTTAATAAAGATTGGCTAAAGCAAATTTTTTGCTGTTTTAAATGCGCAGAATTTGAAATAATAATCCTAACCTTTTGGCTCGTACTAAAAATCAATAAAAAATATTTAGAAATAAATATTAGAAGTTTGGGTATAACGTAGCAAAAGAACCTTTTTATTTTCCACTTTCAAGATTAATATAGAAAATATTATTATTTTTAAACAATTTTTTGAGGGGGTGTGGGAAGATTGTGATTATCTCTGATGGCCTTTTTAAGGGTTTGAAGTAAACCTTTTGTTCCAAATAGCCTGAAACCTTTCCTGGACCCTTAAACTTCCATTAAACGATCAATCCATTCGTTTATGAGATCTTTATACAAGACATTCAGACAAACTTAAGAAAATTTATATATTTTAAAGTTTTTATGTGTTTTTATTAATAGCTGTAGTAAACCACACTCAGTTGTATAATATTGATGTGCTGAAAATGGATTGCCTATTTCTTCAATAATTTCCAAATGTGTACAGCAGATAACCCAATTATTGCAAACGCTATTTTCAGCTATAACTCCGGTCAAAGGGAAAAGCGATATAATGTATAAACGATTTATACATTATACATTCAAAATTTTAATTTTTTTAATTTTAATTCTTTTGGGAGTTTGAAGCTATTTTAGATAGTAGTAAATATTGAGATAAGACGCGGATGCTAGGTACTTTTTCGGACACTAAAATTCAGTACATCATAATATTTACTCTTTAGATTATCTATGTCTAAGTGGGAGGGAGACATTTTATTTAGCCAGGGGAGAGGGGGAGGGGGAGTGGTCATTTTTACTGATAAATGTTTTGCTATTAGGTTATTTAGCTAATTTCAAACTTTTTAGACGTTGTAATTATAAAATCCTATTAAATAAAGTACTAAATATATAAATACAACTTATATTTTTCTTATTTTATTTATGGAGTTTTTTTTGTCTGTAACCACTGAACCTATTGAGTTCTCCATTTCAGAGAATCTTCATAATGGTCCTGGGTTGGTTTTAGGCTATTATAATTTTATATTTGAATCTTTGAAGCCTGGTTTTAGGCTATTTTGCCGATCTTCCCTTTATATACAGATTATCTGGATTCTAGTGGCACAGCCGCTATTAATACAATAAACATGCAGTGTAATAATCAACGTTTTTATACCGTATTCACAGCTTTTTTAAAATGAAAATTCTGTCGTTTGAATTCGTGCTAATTCTTTTTAGCTAAATTGAATAAACACCTCGCTGGGGGTAATAGGTTCTAATCAAGCCTATTCTTTATTATCATGACAAATTAACTTAGAAACGTCAAGTCTTTATTTGCGATTAGGATATACAGGGGGGAAAGAGAGAGAAAAAGGGAAAGGGGGAAATAAAGAGATATGGAAACTTAAGGAAAGAGGAGGAAAGAGAAAAAAAGAAAGATGGTGAATGAAAGTAAAAGGAAAAAAAGAAAAGACAGACAGAAAGACATAGATAGATAGATAGATAGATAGATAGAGAAAGAGAGAGAGAGAGAGAGAGAGAGAGAAAAGCAGAAGGTAGGAGAAAAAAGAAAGTAAAAAAAAATAGCCAAAATAAGATTTGAAATAAGATAGAAAGAGAATAGAAATATTGTAAGATCGATAGTTGGATAATTACAACAAAGAGGGGAGAGAGCAAGTTGGAAATATCTGTTAAATATTATATGATTTATTGATATGTTTCTGTCATATATATATACTATTTAATATCGGCTGCGCCCCTAGAGGACTCTACGGGTATCTAAAATAAGGGGGGGGGGGGGGATTGAACCATTGAGCTTAATTTTAGTTTTAAAAGAGAAATAAAAAAATCAAGGAGGTAATTTTCTACGGCCGATTTGTATGACATACAACTGAGAGATGAAGTTAATAATATCTTAATTTTTGCTTCACCCACCCCCCCCCCGTCCCCCTCCGCCCCTCCAACAGAAAAGTCAGGGAAGGGGCCCGAGTTATTAGGGTTAAGATAAAGAAGAAATTATAAATTTTAATTTGCAAAATGCATATGAAGTTTGACATATTCAAATATTTTTCCTTTGTCACATTCGAGGAAAGGAATAAACTCTCTGGAAAAAAGGTAAAATTATTTCCAGTAAGGCTTCAAAACCGATTAATAACCAATAGATAAAACCCTTTCTCAGCCACACTGAAAAAAAACAACATTTAAAGCATCTTATCACAGCCAATTAAGATAAAGATTGAGCAATCAAATGGTTTGTTAAATGATGTACGATGCATTATGATTATAAACTTATTTTTGAAGTTGGATGAATGTAGGAAGGGAGGGGAAATTGGGCTGTTCATTACACTAGTCCCCAAAGTTTTATAATAATGTTTTATCATTCGTTGGCTTTACACCTCTGGGGACTTTCACTGAATTTTGATTGGTTGGTTCGTTAAGTATCATAATGTTTTAAAAACTAAATGTAATCTTCAGATAAAATAATTTTGTTCATAAATATTGGGGCCATTGTCTTATCCCTTTAGATCTCTGACATTTTTAAATAATACAATATGTTTTACTTTACCGTGTCCTAGAAAAAAATGTCATCTGAGAAGGAATTCTTTTAAGTGTTAAAATTTCACTCAGCATTAGTAAGGACAACCCAGCCTTTTTTTCAGCAGCACAGCGTATGCACAAGTCTAATGTGTTGGTTGATTTGTGTCGTAATAAATGCATAATTATAGATAAAGAACCTAGACAACTAACTTTTTTCGTCTGCTAATAAAATGTTATTTTGGCTGTGTTTATATTTCCGATGCTATTGGATGATATACAATGACCCAATTGCAGGTAGGCACAGGGTCCCCATCCCGTTGTCAGAATTACATATAGCTCGTACCCCCTTTTTTTTACTTTAAAGAGTCGGTATGTAAGAATTATAGTTATCCTTCTTGCTAACGTTAGCACGCATGTATTGATAAAAATAATTAATAATTAATGTATATAGCGAATTTAATATGTAAGTAATTGTCTTCATTTCTTTCATTCTTTTTGTAATGCTCTGCTCTGCTCTTTCTCTCTCTCTCTCTCTCTCTATCATTCTCTCTCTCTCTCCCTCTCTCTCTTTCTCTCTCCAAGATGCAGCCTATTTTTATTCTTATTGGCTTATATCATTTCAAACAGATTGGATGTAATCGTCCTTTTAATGCAAAATGAGGTGTTATACTTGTATGTAGCCTTATTCCTACCAATTACAACTATATTAAGGTCGATAAAATCATTACCCATTACAATAGATTCTTCAAATAAAGAACTGGTTTATCCTTTGCTCAATTGTCCCTCATAATGAGAAAAAATAAATTTTGACAAGAGCTCGGCAGCCAAGTCACCTATAAAACCTGGGTGCTAAAAAAATTAGCTAAACATACAGATTGCCATGATAGGACGCTCTGATTTTTTTTTTGAAAAGAATGATTACCATATTAGGGTCAGGTTTTGACTTTGAGCTGATTTTTAAAATTGTTGATTTCCCTCGTACGTACAGGCGGCTACCGAGCCCTGAAAAGATCGATACAGTGATAATGCCGGCCGAGCCCTTTTACATAAAAGTAAAAGGGATGTTGTGTGTATTAAAGAATCTCGCTAACTGCTGAACCGATATGGTTCTCCTTTACAGCTTTTTATATATGTCCAGGAAAGTTGTATAAATATTTTGTGGAATGGTGACTTTATCCTCAAGATAAATCACCCTAGAAATCTCTCTAGAAAACAAAAGAAAAAGTAAGCACAGGGCATTAGATCGATATCCGTTTTACTACTTTATAACAAAAAATCACGTTGATATATTTCATGTTTTTATACAATTATGTTAACTCTCTATGTCATTTGCATGTTACACAAAATATTCACCATCGCCCCAGGGAGGGAGGGGACATTGGACTGTAAATTACACTGGTATTCAAAGTTAAATAACTACGTCATCTCATTCTTTAGCTCAAATAACGTTTGATAATTATTGGGAATAGACTTCAATTATGGTCTTATCCCTTTAGATCCCTGAATTTTCAAAAGAAACAATATCTAATAAGTCCATAAGTAGCGAAACAAACATTTACTAAAATAAATACAAGAAAAAAGACCAATAAACATGTAAATGTTAATACATATAATATAAAGTGAAGCTTTTCCATATTTGGGGTCCGTACGCGCGTCCGTAGCAGATAGCTTTAATCGTTGATATATGCATGGTAGAATCATCCTAACAATTTTAAGTTTATCATGAAGATTCCAATGACTTTTAGGTATAATCTTAAAAGCGTAGCAACTCTATAATCTTTTGTGTTTGTTTGCGAATATGAACCATTCTTCTAATTGTGTGGAATATTTTCTTTAAGGCATTAAAAATTTCTAGTTCTAAGTTTTTCAGGACTTTATTCTTCTTGGTGCATTTTTAAAAGCGAAGCTTTTCTATAATTAGGGTCGGTCCGTCCGTACGTCCGTCCGTACGTCCGTAACGGATAGCTTTTTTCGTTAATTTAGGCATGTTAGAATTGTCCTATCGATTTCAAATTTTGTATGGTGATTCTTTTAATAGTTAGGTACGATTTAAAAAGCGTAGCAACTCTATAATTATCACCAAAATGTCCGTACGTCCATTTTAAAGAAGTTGATTTTTTTACTTTTTTAACAACAAATTTTTATGTGATCTAATCATCCGATTGATCTGATTTTTGGAATATTGATTCCTGGGACAACAAAGTATAATGTAATAAGCGAAGCAACTCTATAATCAAGTCCTAAAAATGTAAGTATGTCCATAAACATTATCCTGAATCAAGCAGTTTTTCAACAAATTTACTTACAATTTTGCTTTGATTCTTATACATTTATATTATGATTATTCAGTTCTGACACTATACAAGTGTTAATGTTCGTTTGTCCTACCGTTTCAGTGCTTCGCTTTTATGGATGTTGTCATCCTTGTTGAATAAAGTATTGCTTACATTCATACAGTGCAGTTTAAATATAAAGTAACTTTTGAAAAAAAAGTGAGATAGAATTGAAGATAAAAAGTAACCTAAGGCTTGCAACATTTTAGATTATACAGCCAAATGACTTAATTTTATAAATACAAGCTGCAAAAATAGCATTAAACATGTTCAGAGGTAAAAAGTCCTGCTGTTTTAAAGATTTTACTGTTAACAAACATACAAACATTAAAATAAGAATAGTGTAACGTTTAAATCGATAAAGCGTTTCTATCAATCCTAGTTTTAAATTAAAAATTATTTGAACTGTCAGAAAATCCCCCAAAATCTGAAGGAATGTTGTACTTCAATGCATAAAAAATATGCTAAACTTTTTAACACAGAATATTATAATGCATTTTAAAACAAGGATTTCTTTCACCAAACGTCGCGAATTTAGTTTAGAATCAGCCTTCCAAAAAAGCTCAATTTGTTAAACCGACGCATTTCTATAATTAGGGTAGGACCGTTCGTATGTCCGTAACGGATAGCTTTTAGGCATGTTAGTATTGTCCTATTGATTTCAAACTATGCATATAATTCCTAAAATAGTTGGGTACAACAAAGAAATCGTAGTAACTCTATAATATATATCAAAATGTTTGTTAATGTTCGTTTGTAAAAAACCATAAAATGCTTATAATGATTTTTTTGTGTCATTAAGGGTTGTGATGGTGTTAAGTTATTTCATAGTAACTACGTTTTATTCACTTTTAAAAGCTCAAAAATAATTTTATATATCTTTTCAGGCAAAAAGTTTAATTCCACACTTTTGGGTATGATAGTAATTTTAATTAACAATGATGTTTTTGTCTTATTTTGTTGTGGGGAGAATATTTAAATAAAGGAAAAGGTTTTAAAAAATTTAAAAATCACAATACTTTTAAACTTTTAAAGCCTGTATTTCATATGTAAAACTATTGTGTCTCATCGTCTTCAAGAATCATCTTAAATTTGCATCAAATGGAATGGGTAAATGAGTGAGGGTGTCAAAAATGCATATTTTAAGAAGATTTTACTTATGCGATGCATCTCTAATATAGCTGATTTTCTATGAATTGTCACTTAGTTTACATTATCGTCTCTACTTTCAGTGATTTCCCTCAAGTGCCTAGCTAGAAAATAACCCCTTCCCCCTTCTTTTTAAAAAATAAATTAAATATTAGAGAGAGGTATATTGTTTATGCCTAGCCCTATATATCCTAACCTAACCTTAGATAAAACAAAAACAAACCAGATTCGACTTCTTCACTTATTATTGTGAATTGATTTTCTCTGCTTGATGGGCGTGTATTGCAATCTGAGAGGTAAGGAAGTATATCTTTGGATGTTGTTATTCTTGTTTTGAGAAATGTTATCTATTAGACGTCTTGCAATTGAAAAGTATGCAGCTGCATTTTAGACAAATATGCTTAGAACAAAATATAATTTTCAATAAATACAGCCAAAAATTAGCTGAAAAGTTTTTTCTGATAACTTTGGAATAAGAAAAACAAATTTATCTAGAAAAATCGAGGATAGTTTTTAGCGAATTTTTATTTTCTATTTTTTGACATTACACCAGTCCCCAATGTTTTATAAAACTGATTTCTTATTCGTTGGCTTAACAATTTTAGAATAAGAAAAGCAACTGATTTTAGGCGTTTTTTTTATCCCGCCCCCACCCCTCTACCCTTTTGCATCAAGGGAGGGTGGGGGGGACATTGAGCTGTTTATTACACTAGTCTACAAAGAGTTATAATGACGTTTTATTATTCCTGGCTTAACAAATTAGGTGACTTTTAATTGAATCTTGATTGGTTGATTCATTAAGTTGAGTATCTAAACGTTTCAACCACTAATTTTAATCTACAGAAGGGTTTATTTTGTATTTTGTTATTGGGGATGTTATCGGGCATTGTCGTATCCTTTAGATCCCTGCTTTTGCATACAGAGCTTTAGATGAAGGGCCGTCTTGTCCATGTATTTTAGTATATTTTCTCTCAATATTAATCATTTTGACTTAAATCTTAATTTTAGTTTTTCTACATTGCAAAAACATGGTTGTTCCAAATATGTATTTAACACCTAATATTATTCAGTCGAGCGATGCAAACCTAAATATTTTAAAATTTAAATCATTCCCAAAGCCATTACGTTTAATAGAATTACAAGTGAATATATGACCCTACTATGGGGAATTTGAACTGTTACTTTGAAGTTTTCTTAGTTCCAGAAATGGTTATTATTAATATTTAAATTTGACAATAGAACGCCTATTGTCAATTATAAGATTAAATAAGTCAAACTTGGCAAACTGCATTTATAAATCTATCTGTTAGTAGCGCATCTACTCTATAATTCATGGGATTTTTTTGTAGTTGCACTGTGATAAAGGTAGGGAAGAAGTAGCGTGCTTTAGATGGTTGTCAACGCCCCCCTCCAAATTGATATTGGAAAGGGCTGCTTTTCTTTTTTTATTCCATTAAAATTTCAACCCCCCCCCCCTTCCTCCTAATAAATTACTGTGCACGCCACTACTAAATGAAGCATAATAAGTAGCACGCAAAATTATAGAAAATTAAATCATTTTTTTTGGGAAGGATTTATGAAACTAACCATGATACAACAATAAAAGAATATTAAAAAGTGTTCAATCAAAAATGCTGAGATAATGTTATGTAAGATTGCTCAATAAGAATTTTCTACAAAAAATAACTAAATGTTTTTTGTATAAAATGTATTTTTTTAGCAATTAGTGGTGGAGACCCATTTTGTCTGCAAACAAATTGCTTTCTGTCCTTTTGCATAGACACGACTGTGTTTATATTTTCGACTATAAGCTAATATTTCAAAGACCCAATTGGAATCGGGACAGTGTGTTCACGGTGTGGGCCGAGTTATAAATAGCTCACTCAACCCCCCCCCCCTTTTTTTTTAAATCTAACTTGTTTATTGACCCAAAATAGTTAAATTTTGATTTTCAAAAGTTTAAAAATGTTTTTATAAAAACACCACACCATAATAAATGCGAATTCATTAAAATTTTTGCAAGTCATACTGAGCAAGAAGAAATAAATAATAGAATAATAGAAAGGGAATAAACTTTTTTTAGTTGATCTATTTTTAAAGCGCTGCTATTGTTGGAACTTTTCTATTAAAGTAGTAAGGTTGTTTGTTTGTCTGTTAGGATCTTGTTAAACACTGAACTGATCTAATTCTCCTTTGTAAGAGAAGCTCCATATGGGTCGGGCAAGTTTTAAATAAACAGTTCTTGGAATTGTTTTAAGCCGCTTTTTGCCCTCCACGAATACATAGCTCAGATGGAAGAGACGTAGAGGCTAGGGTATCTGAAAGGATACAAAAAAATTATGGAATGAAAAAAACATCGAATGTTATTTAGAGCTCTTGCAAAAAAATACATTTTTTCTTTACAATATATAGGTATTATTGCAATGAAACTATTTTGCCGCAAATTTTTCTGCTGATCATAGCTAAGAGTTATTTCTCTTTCTTTTATTATAGAAATACGATTAAAACTTTAAATGGATTATGAGTTTAATTTATTATATTAACTTAAATACTTTAAAAAAATAAAGAAGATGATATAATGAACTTAATATTGGAATCACGTATTATTACAAATTTAAAAACAATGTATGGCCATTATTCTCGCTCATGGAGGTTAATTCCTTTTATACAAGTTTAATTAAAAAGACTCCCTAACATTTTATATGGTCTTTAGGAGTGATACAAAATTACAAATATTTTAAAGGTTTTGTTTTCAATCCATCATTCACCTTAATAGCTTTCAGGGTCATAATACCTCGGATCTTTATTTTAAATTAAACCTAATCTAATCTAACCTAAAACATGCATCTCACAAAACAACATAAACCAGAGCTTAATAAGGTATGTAAAGGTATTTACAAATATTTTATATAGGCTCATACTGTTATATAAAGTTGTAATGTTTTTTTTGTCTTAAGCTTAAGTTTTCAATAACTACTGAACTAAGTGAGCTTTTGGTATGGTTTTGAGCTATTTTTAAATTTTAAGCCATGCATTGGATACTGGATAGTTCTAAAGATAATTAAAACTATTTGTGAGATGGCATACCGTTTTGGGGAAATAAATATGGTAACAATGTTACTAGCAGCTGTGTCCCTAGCATCTAGAGAAGATAGGGTATTGGAATGGCCTTACTTTCAAATAAAACAGACTAAAACCATTCTGAGACATATGTGATACTTTTCTAAAATGAAGAACTCAATCGGTTTGTGTTTTACAGACAAACAGGAAAAAACTTACCACTCTATTTAATAGTTTAATATTTTTAATTGTTAATATTTTGGAACCCCTTTTACCATTAAATTTGATATATTAATACTTGGATATATCACCAGATTTGCATGTACTATGATAAAGTGATGCTTGCAGTTTACTAAAATAACGATACCCCTCATCCATTCCCCTAACCTCTCCTATTGAATGAACGAACTGACCAATAAATGAGGTCCATATAAGCAAGCTAAATAGAAGACAAATTTTCCCCTGTCAATATATCCACGTATATCCTATATCCATTATCATTAAACTGTAAAGCTGTGTGAAATGTTTACTACATTTCAAAAAATTATTGATTTCTTTAGAAAAACAAGTCGTAAAATTTTTAACTACATAAATCAGGCAAAAAGGTACTGTAGTTTTTTTTGTAAAAGAAAAAAATCAAAAGATCTCACATACCGACTAAACAATTTGGCTTGTAAAAAGTACTCCTGAAAATTTGAATGGAAAGGTTTTAAAGTTTTAAACTTTTCTAAAATAGTATGATATTATATCATTTTTTATATACAATATTTAAAAATCCGCCAATAAGATTTAAAAATCCCCTAATCACTGGTATTAAAGACATAAGCTGTAAAAAAAATTTAATGTATGGACATAATTATAAATTTGAAATGGGCTTGTGCTTTTTATATTCAATTAAAGCTGCTCTGTAACTATATCCTATTATAAAAAGTAGTGAGCTTTTTTTGTCTGTAGTGAAGCTTTATAAAGGCCTAGAGAAGGTTTATAACTATTTGGGGGAGATACTCCACCCCCCCCCCCCCCCAAGAAAAATAACCCCTAGAAAAAAATTTACCATTACCACAATTTTTTTTCCTTTTTCTTTTTAAAACCTAAATTGAAAATTGGGAGAGTCACCTTCCCCCCTTCCCATCCTAGACGCTTTTAGGGTCGTAGCCCACCCCCCCCCCCCCTCCTTTGCTGAAAGATATCCTTAGTCGATGTTTTTTGCTCATAAACCATGGCTGGAGTAGTAAAAATAATCAATAAGTAATTCATTTACCATTTCATTAAAATGTTTATGTGAACAATTTTCTCCGCTATCTTTCTCTTTTAGGGAATAACAAGAAAGACAACATCCATAAGTAGCGAAGCACCAAAAAAACATGGATAAAAGTACGTTTCTCCAATTCAAGGAAAAATATAAAAATAGCCAAAAACCTGCCTGAAAGACAGTGTGACCACCATGGATGTTTTATATTTATTTATGCTCCATAATGATGGTAGTGTTAACAAGAAGTTTCAGCCTTCTGTCTTCAATAGCATCCGAGAAAATCACATTTCCCACATAGCGTTACAGGATGACGGACAGTACATTTATAGAGAAGCTTCGCTATTTTTTTCGGAGGGAAAGGGTCAATAGTTTGATGGTTAGAAGGGTAAAAGAAGAACGTGATTGGGGGGTCAAATTAATCTTACCCCTAAAGTACAAAGATCCTGCTTCGTTAAAAGTTTTTCTTCATTTTGTGGTTCGGATCGTTAGTTTAAGCATGTAAGAATTGTTCTATCGATTTAAAACTTTGACTAAGGATTTAGATAATAGCAAATTATAAATTACTAGCGGCTACGCCCCAAGAAGACTCTAGGGGAACTTCAGGTGGGAGGGGGGAAAAGTCGCAGGGAATAAGGGAGGGGACAATGGATCGAATATTCAATTTTTATTAGTCTCAGACTTTTGGGACTGGCTTAAAGGGAATGTGCAAGAATTTAGCAGTTTCTGACTGAGTTTGGGGACTTGCGCATAGAATGCCGCTACTCGTTATGTATGTTTTGAATATTGCAGACGGGGAGAAGGGATAAGGGAAGTGGGGGGAAGGGAAATAAACACTCGTTGTGTTAGTTTGGAATGTAGCAGACGGGGAAAAGGGAGAAGGGAGGTGGGGGCAAGGGGCAAGGGAAATAAACATAATAAAAAGGGGCAGTCATATTCTTGCTAGCAGCTGGCCGGGTCCAATAATCTTTTAATATAAAAATCACACCAAAAAACCTCAATATATTTCATCAACAACAAGTTGTGATTTCACTTTACATGACGCTATGGAAATCTATTATTCAATTAACAATCCCTTTATAATTTGCTACAAATTTATTGGATTAAACTGGATTTCATGCCCTTTCTTTGATAACTCTTATATTGAATTAATTGCCCATTGTCCCCTCCCTTACTCCCTGGAAAAGTCGACCTCATACCATTCGAAATTTGTGTTCAAAAGTGTAAAAAATATTTTTAGGAGGGAAAGGGGTTAAGACACCAACCCCAAAAATAGTTTAAAACCTTCCCGGGACCTATAAGAAGCTTCACTCTAAAGGAGAACAATATATGTTCAGCGGTTAGCGAGATCTTTCGGGACAGACAAAAAACGCTTACTACTTTATATAATAGGATAAACGCAGCAACTCTATAATTATAACAAGAAAATCCTCATGTAAATTTTCAATATGAGACTTTTTTTACAAAATTCTCGTATGATATATTTAAATATCAATTTCTTTGTTGAAACATTAATTTTCTGCATTTCTTGGAAGAGGCCTAAAAGAGCTTGAGCTATAGAGAAAATGCGCTACCAATTTAACCAATTACTGAAAATAAAACAATTTTTAAAAATGTGTAAAACTTTACTTAAACGATAATTAAACGCTTCGCATAGAAAACTTCTTTTTATTTTACTATTACATTTACAGCGGCTAGTAAAAATCAATATTTTGGGAACCCTTCTTTCAGTAGCAAAGCAAATCTTTAAACCTAATTTGTATTATCTTTTTTGTCAATCCCATAATATAAAGTAGCAAGGTTTTTTGTCTGAAGCTTTAGATCTCAATGACTCCTTCATTGAATGGGTTCTCTATTTCAAGTAAGCTTCTTAATTTTATTTTCATAAATAAGTCTGGGTATTGTTTTAGGCTATTTTTCTGTCCTTCAATATTCCTTCGAATATAAGCCCTTAGATGCAAGAGGTGCATCCTCTAGTAATTCAAAAAGTACTTTGTATGAAATGAAAATTGTACATGTTAATTAATTGTTTAGAAGGCCAAGTAATCGAAACCGATTAATGTCTGCTGGATTAGAACCGATTCTCAGGAATACTGAAAAATATTGTATAACATCCTATATAGACAATTTTCCACGAATACTAAAATATAAAATCATAAAATTAATCCCCGTCTTGCATGTTAGCCCGGGCCTTTTGGGCCCTCGAGACTCACAAAACTGTTTTAATTACATAATTTTTCATTTTAATACCCGCAAAAAGCTGTCTAAAACATGATGCGAAAAATAAATATTCAGTTAATGCTGATTAATTACGTTAATAGAGAAAATAAAACTATTTTTCATATTATAATGTTAAATAATGCTTTATTTATTTTAAATTCATTTATTTCAGGAGCTTTGGTACTATCAAACGTTATTGTACTTGTTCCGTATGATTATTTGTCTGTGTTCTTTTTTTTGTCTGTCTGTCAGCAACCAATTTGCAAATTAACATTTACTATCTGCGAATATTTATATTCTTTTTTTGTCCTTTTAAGACACTAGAACGAAAATATGCAATATAATCAGCAGAAAATGTTCAAACATGTAACAGGAATCATTATGATTTAATTATTGGGATCATTTTAACACGTTCAGATTTACCAGGGCTTGGCAGCCGCGCGTCAGTCGCCTGTAAGCTTCAGGGAAATCAACCTTTTACAATTTTAAAAATCATCTAGAAGTCTAAACCTGACTTTTTTACATTTTTTTTCAAAGCCTCCAAACGGGTTTAAGTTTGAGCGCGGCTGATGCGCCGAGCCCTAATTTTTTTTATAAGAACTATCCTCAACGTACGTAATGGCTTTAAATGGAGAAAAACTGTATACATATACTTAGTAGCTACGCAACTAAAATATATTTTAGTATTTACAATTGCTCCTTTTCAAGTAGAGCAATGTTTTTACTGCCTTAAAAAGTGAATAATTACCCCCTCGGTTATTTTAAATATTGGCAAAAATGTTCATACACAATCACATCCATTTTTTTATCACACACAACTTAAGGTTATAGTTACTTTAGGCTTTTAGAGCTCGTTGTTTGGTGGGTGTTATAAAGACGTTACCATAGATCATTTCATGAAATAAGGGAGAAAAGTGAACCCATACTAATAAACTTTTCCTATAACAATGATAAAAGTAGAATGAATACTTTAATCCATTAACAAATACATTATACAGCCAAGCCAAAAAAATTTTAGTGCTTTCCTTCAAAGTCCCCCCCCCCCCCACTTCTTTTGAAATAAATTGAAAATGAAGTATGCTTCTTACTGTACCTAAACCGTTCGGGGCCTATACCTACGGTGTTCTAACTCATTTGGGCTACCCAGTATCCAATATAACCTAACCTAAAATAAGAAAAACCCGATAAACTACCCCCCCCCTCCCTTGACAGAAAAAACAAAATTTTCTTTAAAATACTCTAAATAAATGTACTAATTGTAAGAACACTAAAATTGGCAAAACTGTTGAAAAAAATTGCAAATCAAGAATAATTAGCAAAAAATATTTGCAAAAATACTTCGGAGCTATAATTTTAGCATTTTTTTTTTAAATATTTCCTAAAAATGTCCATCTTTTGACGAATAGTAAGTTTTTATTTTTGCAATTGCGCTGAAAAGTTAAAGAACATATTTTTTTACACTAATTAGAATATTGTTAAAATCTTGTTTTTTGTTGCGAAGGTTCTCTCAACTTGACGGTCATCATTTAGTCTTCGATTATCACTTGAGGTAGTTGATGTAAGACAAAATAACCCCTTCCACAGCTCAACATTATTGGTTGAAAAGTTTTGACAGTATCATTTCGTAACCAACTAAACAAAATCTTATATAACGCCGTTTTAAAACCTTGAAGTACCACTGGTATTTACAGTCCAATGTCCCCTCTCTCCAATGGAGACTCTCTCCATGATGTTTTTTTGGCTAAAGCTTTTGATTTCAGTAACTACTGAAAAGATTGATATCTTCATTTTAGGGAAGATTTAGATAGGTTCCCGAATTGTTTTAGGATATTTTTAGAATCAAGTCTCCAGATGATTTTAGGGTATTCTCTGCCCGTTTTTCTTTGAAAGCAAACCTTCTAGATGCTAGGGGCGCAGGCGCTAATTTTACTATAAATGTTATAAATTGTATTTATTTAGGTCAAAATAAGTTTAAAAGTATTTGCATGACAGGTGAACATTTTAAGCCACAGAAAAACTACTGCGAAAAAATTCGCAAATATCTAGTTTGGACATAAATGAAAAGTGTTTGTTTTAAATGTTTAAACGCCTAAAAAACATAAAACTTTAGTTTATTTCTTGAGCAAAGGGTCTCGATAACAGCTGAGCTAAAATGTTTTTTATTAGTAAATATTCTATGGATGGTTTTTAAATATGTTTGGCTTTAGGGAGGTTACCCCACCCTCCAAGTAGAATATTTTTTCAAATTTTTTAAATAGTAAAATGAAGAGTGGTGGCTCGAACTACCCCCAAACCACCCCTTTCCCTTAAGTGCCCCTGGAGGCCCTTAGTTACTTCTAAAGAAATTTCACAGTGGTCAGTGAGAAAATTCCTTACTCCATAAAAAAATTCTTTGTAATGATTTAATCTACAGAAAAAACAGGGAATGACATTAAATCGCAAACTTTTCTTACTCTAAAACCGACAAGTTGATATGGTATGTTAAATTTGAGATGGCGACTTCAAAATGTTTTAAAACGTTTGACCCTGAGCAATTTTTTGTGGCATGAAAACGGTGCTACAAAAATGTTGTTTTTACATCATTTTCGGTAGCAAAGGTTGTGCAATCAAAGATTTGGTTGTCTTGGGTGTTATCTTTCCTAAGGCAATTGGGCGCGTTACACTACAATTTACACGCTTAATATATTCAAGGTGGCGTGGACTTGAACCCGAAGCGTCTTTGTGTTGATTAATATAAACATTTTTAAATCTTTGGGTTAGGTTAATGAATCTATTGAAATTTGTAAGAATCGTATTATAGAAATTTTTCACGAATTTTGAAATAAATATCATAAAATTAATGCCAGTTTTAATCTTATAATTTTAATTTTAATATCCGCGGAAAGCTATCTATAAAATAATGTGATAAATAACTATTCTTTGGTATGAGTAAATCTATCACAAACATTCAATATGTTTATATCTTTTTTGTTGCTTTGCAAAACATTTTTTATCAATTGTTAAAATTTTTATTTTGTAGTACGTCCAGACTCAACTTTTTTTCTGAGACCAGGTGTTAACTTTTATTGTTTTAAAAGGTGAGTAAAAAAATTCTATTCATTTCAGACGGTTTAATTTGCGTTCAGATTATATAACAGAATACGCTTGCATCAACTGCAGTTATATTGTTATTTTAATCAATTTATGTTTCTAGAACCCATATTTAACTGTCCTTATAGACATCAAACCTTATTTTTTTTGAAGATATTGTTTCAAATCAAGGATATTAAATCTGAAGGCTTAAGAAAAACTAGGTGCCGCGCCCCTAGATTCTATTGGATGGCGAATGAGTTCAGGAAAATAGTCTAAATCATTATAAAGCTTTCCTGAAAAGCACAACTAATTCGGAATAACGGTTTCCGAGATCTTTTTATTATGGGATAACTGAAAGAAGTTGCACAAAAATTTACATAATATGTAATATGTATGTATATATATTTACCTCATATAAAAAAAAAAAACAGGTATGTTGATAGACCCTATCCTAAGTTTACCTTTTCTTTAATTCCAGGACTCGGCAGCCGCCCGTTAGCTGCGAAAAAGCCTCTAATTGTAACCCGTTAGGATGATTTAAAATTGTATGAAAAAAGGGATTGACTATGACATATATTGGTCAAGTTTAGACTTCCAGCTGATTTTTAAAATTGTAAAAGGTTGATTTTCCTAACACTTACAGGCTGCTTACGCGCGGCTGCCGAGCCCTACTCTATTCTAAATCGTAATATCAAACTAAAAATTAATTATTAAAACTTAAAATTTAACATATATTTCCCAACGTTTAAGTATTAAAAACTTTGAATTAAACGTTCACAGTTTTAAATTTCAATGGTTTAATGTCATTTTTTTGGGTCAACCTTTTGTTTAAATTAAATTCGGTTGTAACACATTGTTATTCTATTCTATTTCATTTTGTTTTGTATGCATTTTTGATTATTTGAATTTTGTCTAATTTTATTAACGGCTTATAGGTGAAATTTAACAGATGTTAGAATTGAAGATTTTAAAATAACCATACAAATTTATTCAAATAAGCGCAGCGTAGTTTGATAAAAAGATTCTGTAAGTCATACGTTTATCAAAAATATCAAATGTGTTGGCTTCAAATATTTTGGTAACATTCTTAAATCTTGAATAGTTTGTAGTACAAACTGGTTAGTATCCAAACTTTTCAACCAATAATATTAATCAAGGGGTAATTTTGTTGAAACACTAAACCTATTTAAAGTATGCTCATTTGATTATTTAAAACATTTTATTTATATTTGTTTATTAAATAATATTTTTTGATGATCTAATAATGACTTTTTGGGGGCTTGGTGACGCTTTAGGTACAAGTTCTCTCCACGCGCCACCTTGAACATACTCTGCCTGCATTTGAATTGTCAACAGTAAAGTAACAACCAATAGACTTTGTCTAGAAGTTCTAACTGTGCATGGTAATATGCTGCACCTGTTTTAAGTCAATGCATTCCCTCGAGCATCTGACAAAGCAGAAGTAGGAACCATTTTAACATCTTTATTTTTGACGCGGTGTCAAGACTCTATCCCATTACCTCCCCCACGACGAGCAGTTGCGTTACGCGTAAATTAAGCCACGGTCGCTGGTCAACTTTTATGATAGATATTCATATATTAGCCTCACTCTAAGAACCATAGATTGTTTCACCCCTTGATATTAATAAAACACATCTTTGAAATAGCCAAAACTTCCAAATGAAAATTGTTGAAAACCAAAAAATTCTATGTATATTTCATAAAACAAAAGTAAAATATTTTCAGAACTTTCAGTATAAGTAAGTTGATTGTAAGTGTTCATCAGATGAAAGATGTTAAAAAAATCTTAATTATTAAGTCTTAATCCTTAAACTTGCCTAATAAATTACCATAAAAAGTTAAAGTAAAACTATGAGAGAAGGGTTATGCAATAGAACTGTTTTAATTGTATTTTTTTCGAATTGAATTAAATATCTTGTCTTTCTTCTATCGAAAAAAAATTCCTTGTGCTAAATAGGTTAAGAATCATATGAATAATCACACCCCGTCCCAAAAAGAATATTTTCCTGTATTGCTTTGAAAACCGGTTAATATCCGCTGGATTAGAACCGGTTCCCAGCCATACTGAAAAGTCATAAATATTGTAGAAAATTTTCTATGAAAAATAAAATAAAAATCTTAAAAATAATATCAGTTAAGTAAGGCCGGGCCTTCTGGTTTTAATCTTATGAATTTTCATTTTAATATTCGCAGAAAACTTTCTAACTTTTCTTGTAAACTTTTCTACATATCTTATATGAATTTAGGTAAAGTTAACTATCCAAATTGTCCTGAAAATTTTTCCAGAAGACACCTTTTATTCTTGGGGGATACCACCGACAAAGTTGCGCCAAAAATACTCAAATGTCAAAAAAATGTCTGTCTTTTGTGAACTTTTCGGCTGGCTACATTTTTAAGACAATGGCCACTGTATGGTGTATATACATCAGGGAGGGAGGGGACATTGGGCTGTGTATTACACTAGTTCCTAAAGTTTTATAAGAACGTTTTCTTATTCGCAGGATTCAAAATATCTTTGGGGACATTTGTTGAATTCTAATTGGTTAAGTGTTTAAACGTTTCAATCACTAATTGTAATCTACAGAAGGGGTAATTTGTGTACCATTATTGAGAATGTACATCAATTTAACGTCCATTATCTTATCCCTTAAGATCCCTGACTACAAATAGTTTGAGAAGTGACATGTACATAATAGATGTTAGTTAAAATACAGAGTGGAAAAGAAGCATATCAAAAGGCGCGAAAAAGTGTATGTATTTAAACTTTCAGAGATTTCAGAAAGAATTATAAATGAAATAAGTAACAAGATGTTTGTCTGTCTATTCATAAATCTGTTTGTGTATGTGTCTTCAATAATGGCTGGATTAATATGACTCTTCTTATAGTGAATTTTCTTATAGGTACCAATAAGGTTTAAACTATTTTTTGGGATTAGTAGTTCCCATCTTTAGAGAGAAATCACTCACAGAAAAAGAATAAACCCCCATGAAAAATTACAGTGATGCTTCTTGTTTTCGTAGTTTTTTTTTTGGGGGGGGGGAGTGTCCCTCCAATTCCTAAATACCTTGCCTTTTTGGCAAATTTATGTGCACGCGTCTGAAATACTAAAAAAACATACAAAAACACAATACAAAATTACAGAGTATGTACCATATATATTGATGAAAGGGCATATTAAGCCAGGGCAATATCCAACCAATCATCACCAGGGAATGAAAACACCCCTTTTTATTTTTTTATAAATGTATTTTTGTTGCTTCTCAGCAGGAACATCCAAGCTTTTTTTGAGGGGGGTAAAAAGAGGGGTTTCAAAGGTTTGAGGGGGGTAATCTAATGTGTTTTTTTAGATAAAACTTGGAGAAAATGAGGTGTTTGAGGGGGGTAACCACCCTTTTTTTCTAACCATCGGACGTCTAGGCTTCTTAGGGTTAGTTTAGGTTATGTATGTTAGGATTAACCTTGTGGGCTGAATTCTTAAATAACAGGGAAGGGGGGGGGGGGTGAATTTTTGGACATTAACGTAGAGATGTACCAATGGCAACTTAGAGTATGCTGCCAATTTCAAAATTTGCAAACGAACATTGCATGTTCAGTTGTAAAAGAACAATATGCTTAAAATACGCTAAATTACACGATATTTTTGCAATAATCAAGGATTGTAATAATAGTTCTATAAAATATTCAAAATCTTCATGTACGACCGTGAAATTGTATTGTATTAAAATATTCTAATCGATATATAATTACTTGGATGATGAACCAGATTATCGTGTACTCTAATAAAGTGAGACTCCCAGTTGGCTAGAATAACAATTCCACAAACCCTCCCCTCCTACTGAATTAACGAACTGACAAAGGGATGATGTTCATATTAGCAACCTAAATTAACGACAATTTTTCCCCTGTTAATATATCAACGTATTATAAATCCTTTGCATTAATGTTAATACTCTTATTTAATATTGATTGGTTGATTCAAACTAGCTGTGTCCAAACTTTTCAACCAATAATTTCAGTTTAAAAATTAAAATTCTGAAAAGGTGTTTTCTTTTTACGAATCCTTATTCCATGATTATGAAGCAAATTAAACTTTAAAAGTTTGAAATGGATATTTCATGGTATTTTATAAGTAATTTCACATGTGCCGAAATAAAATTGTATTTAAATAATAGCCCATCTATGATAGACAACAATGGCATGAAACTTGCTAGAAACCATTAATATTTTCCCACTGCTGTTTTTGAGACAATAAGTAACACTCATACTTAAAACATTGGAAAATAATCTTTTGATCATTGTTCTTACCGACTTGTAGATTGGCAGTTCTGTAAAAATCTAATAGGTGCTAGGGGAGGGAGGCCTGTAAAATATGATAAAACGATCCAAACATTCAAATTGGAAAACAAAATAGCCAAAAACCTCATAGTTATCAACATCTCGTTATTATCTGATGAAATATCATATTTCCTGATTTAAAACCTGTGTTAAAAAATTGCAACAATTTTTTATCAACTTCTACGTGTCTTTCTATAATCAAAACTTAAAAATATATTTTTTGAAGCGTAATGCAATTTTGCATAAAATTGTATAAAACCACTAGAAAATCGATAATCTTGTACAGAGTATTAAACATGATATGTATAGATTTTTGCAAAATTACTTCATATTAAATCATGAGTAAGGATAAATTTTATGAAAATTATTTGATAAGAATAAAATTATTTTAAAAGCAATATTAATGAAAAAAGTAAATAACAAAAAAATCTCTTAAGAAGTATATACATTTTGAGGACAATGAACTATAAATTTAACTGGTGCCCAAAGTTTTATAAACACGTTATCTCAAACGTTGGTACTTTCATTGAGTTGTGAAATATTGTTTACAAACTTTTCTTCCACTAATTTCAAATGACAGAACGTGTAACTTTGTTTATCAATCATTAGGGTTGTATATCAATTTATCATCCATTATCTTATCCCTTAAGATCCCTGATTGTAAGTTTGTTTTTGTTAATATCTGTACCCGCCCCGTCCCTGGTTTCATTAATCGATATATATTTACTTGGATGCTGCACCAGATGTTCACGTACTCTATTAAAGTGATACTCCCAGCTGGCTAAAATAATGATACCCCCCATCCAACCCCTTTACCCTATCTCCTCCTTACTATTAAATGAACAAAATGATTAATAAATGTGGTCTATATTAGTAACCTAAATTAAAGATAAATTTTTTCGCTGTCAATTTATCCACACATTGTATATCCAATGTATCATCTTATTATGTTGTAAGTTTGAAACTTGACCTCTGGGATTAAGGGACACGGGATAATCACAAAATCAATAAAATATAATCCAAATTTTTGGCAAAAACTTTGAATAGTACTATCGAGATATAAATAAATGTGAATATTTTACTACACCTCTTTCAATTTTAGTTTTTAAAAGCAAAGATTTTTTAGGGGGGGGGGGGCAGACAAACATCCTATTTCTTTTATATAATGATTTGTTTTTCTTATTATTTCTACGTTTATTGAATGGCTTTAAATTTTAAAACATATGATGCTTAAAATCGAATGATATAAAACAAATTTACTCCTTCTGTAGATTAAAACTATTGGTTGAAACGTTTGGACACTCAATCTAATGAACTAACAAATTAAAAGAGTATCCCAAAAGTGTGTAAGTCAACGATAACAAACGTATTTATAAAACTTTGGGGGCGTTGCTACAAAAGACCAACTCTACAAAAGACCAACGCCTACAAAAGACCAACTAGTTGGTTTTACAAAAGACAAACGCCTACAAAAGACCAACACTACAAAAGACCAATGCCTACAAAGGACCAACGCCTACAAAAAATCGTAGAGCTGGAAGGTCTATAGCTGAAAATGGTGTACCTGACCTGCTTAGCCGCGGGCGCTCGGCCCCCTAGCCTATAACCTAACCTAACCTAACCTATGTTAGCACCAGGACATTTATTTAAGAAAAATATCCTCAACTGTTAATACATAGGTGGTTTAGAATTTCGTGGATTTTACAAAAAGTGGTTGGTAGATTTTTACAATTTTTAATATTGTTTTTGAAATTTTTATGTTAGGTTAGGTTAGGTTATAGGCTAGGGGGCTGAGCGCCCGCGGCTAGGCAGGCCAGGGGGCCGAGCGCTGCGGCCATGACCTTTATTTGATGTTTATATAACAATAAATATTTGTTGGTCTTTTGTAGGCGTTGGTCTTTTGTAGTGTTGGTCTTTTGTAGGCGTTGGTCTTTTGTAGTGTTGGTCTTTTGTAGGCGTTGGTTTTTTGTAGAGTTGGTCTTTTGTAGGCGTTGGTCTTTTGTAGAGTTGGTCTTTTGTAGCAACGCCACTTTGGGTACTTTAGTCTAATTCACAGTCTAACATCCCCTCCCTCCCTGTATACAATAACATCGAATATAACAACAAAATACCCCAAGCTTAAATATTTTGATGATTCACAAAAATATATTTTTAATCTTATTTTCTTATTTATCCAAATATGACTAATTTAGTAGTTTATATGAGTGCAGCTACATTAAAATAATCCCAATGATTCGTCGCTTAACATATTAAAAACAGCAATTTAAAAATATTCCCTTGAAAAACTTCTATGAAATATTTTTAAAGGGAAGATTTTCTATATTTAGAGCCAGTCCGTCCGTACGTCCGTAATGGATAGCTTTTTTCGTTAATTTAGGCGTGTTAGAATTGTACTATCAATTTCATATTTGCATGGTGATTCCTTTAGTAATTAAGTACGATTTAGAAAGCGTACCAACTCTATAATCATTACCAGAGTGTCCGTACGTCCACTTTAAACAGGTTGATTTTTTTACTTTTTTTACAGAAAAATTTTATGTGATCGAATTATCCGATTGATCTGGTTTTTGGTATACTGATTTCTGGAACAACAAAGTTTAATATTAGCAACTCTGTAATTAAGTCCTAAAAATGTAAGTATGTCCATAAACATTATTCTGTATCAAGCAGTTTTTCAACAAATTTACTTACAATTTTGCTTCGTCTCTTATACATTTATATTCTGATTATTCAGTTGTGATATTATACAAGTGTTAATGTCCGTTTGTCCTACCGTTTCAGTGCTTCGCTTTTATGGATGTTGTCATCCTTGATTGTTAATATAATAACATCACAATTTCATACCAGTGATTTTCTTACAGGACGATGGTGTTTGTTAGATCTCATGGTCCTAAAAAAAATTATTCATTAAATAATGATAATTTATGTTTGCCTAAAATTAGAAATGCGTGCTACACAGCACTGCTCATAGAATTGTCCTTGTATTGTTTTTTTAATATAATATGTGGAATTAATGTGACTCATGCATGATAAAGATTTTTTTTACTTTTTTAATAACTAGTGGCTGTTCTCCTAGCATCTAGGAGCTCTGTATTTGAAGGAGTAAGGCAAAATAGATGAATAATCTAAAACCCCCCTAGGCCTAAAAGAAGCTTCCATAAAATGATGACTCATTCAGTTCAGTAGTTATCGAAATCTTAATCTACAGACAAAAAAACCTTAATACTTTATATAATAGGATTAATTAAAGGAACCATATGCATGTAGACGATTTAAATTTAGTAGTAGTAGAAGTAGTAGATTTATTTTCCAATATAATAAAAAAAAGACAATAAAATAATGTACGATAAAATAAGCATAGGTATATTTATAATAAAATAATTTCATATTTGTGTTGCTTCTGTATTTACATTGGCAGCTAAGATGTCGCGTGAGCGGTGTTGTCTCTAGCTGTTGAAAAAAAAACTTCTTTGGTTACTGAAGCAAGAAGATGTACATATGTACATTTATATCAGGTCCCGTTTTCCCGTGTGCAGCTTTGTAGTTCCCCCCTTTTTTATACACTTGAATTGTGTATTGAAAAATAAAGTTATGTACTGAAAACCTTTCTGAAAAAGAAATAAATATAAAAACAAATTAAAAATTAAAAAAAAAAAAAATCTTTTACATTTTTATAGGTTTAGATGACAAACAGGGCATAGTAGTCTTGAACATTCAATATTAATAGATTCAATAAGATGTGCTTTAAGTTTATTTTTAAATTGAATTTTACTGGCCAAATTTTTGATAATATGGCAATCAAAATCATTCCAAATTATAGGAAAATTACAGTATGGCAATCTTTTTAGAAGCCCAGTTCTAAATCTAGGAATTCTATAATCAAAATTGTTTCTTAATTGATAATTATTATTGAATTCTGCATTAGTTTCCCAAGTGTTTGAAAAGGATCTAGGTAAATTATTCATTTTATAATTATGCATAAATTGCAATTGAAAATATTTAACAAGCAAATCAAATGGTAAAATATTTAGCATTTTAAACATTGGCGCAGTATGAGCATTATACTTAGAGTTCATGATACATCTAATGGCCATTTTTTGCTTTGTTATAATCGGTGTTAAGTTGGCAGAGGCAGCAGTAGAATAAATAAGAATTCCATACACAAGATGGCTATGAAATAGTGAATGATAAAGAGAAATCATAGATGTTTTATCAAGTATGTTTTTTGATCTTCTAAGAATAAACAATGCTTTGGAGAGCTTAAGACTCAATTGATCAATGTGATATTTAAAATTTAAAGTTGGATCAAAGTATATACCAAGAAATTTAATGGCAGGAATTTCACTAGAATTATTAACATAATCAAGTTTTTTTACTAGAGCATCATTGTAATTTGTACAATCAGGATCATTTTCATCTATAACAAGGTTGATATCATCCCAAGGAATATTTTGTCCTTGGGTGTGGAAAATAGTAAATTTAGTTTTTACAGGATGTAAGGACATTCCATTAGCCCGAAACCATTGAGAAATTTTTCGAAGTTCAGTGTTTACAAAATTGACAAGGTCATTAAGATTTTTTCCTGAAGCAAGAATAGTTGTGTCATCACAGAATAATAACATTGATAGTAAAGTTGATCTTGGAAGATCATTAAAGAAGATCAAGAATAATATAGGGCCTAAAATACTTCCTTGTGGTACACCACTATCAACTATGAGTAAGGAAGATTTGTCTTGGCCTATTTGAACAAATTGTTGACGTTCAGTCAAGTAGTTTTGGAACCATGTTAAAATGTTTCCATTAATACCTATTTTACTTAGCTTATTTATTAACAATCTTATTGGAACCATGTCAAATGCTTTGGTTAAGTCACAAAATATTCCAATGGTAAACTCCTTATTATTAATAGCTTCAGTGATTTTATTAAGTAAATGAATCATGGGATGGATTGTTGAGTGATTTTTTTGAAATCCAAACTGGTTTTTGTCTATTATGTTATTAGACAATAAAAAACTACTGAGATGATTACATACAATTTTTTCTAGTAATTTACCAAAAAGAGAAATCAAAGAGATTGGTCTATAATTATTTGTTTCATCTAGAGAGCCACTTTTAAAAACAGGGTGTACCTTAGAAATTTTTAGTTTTTTGGGTACTATTCCTGTCGCTAGAGATCTATTAAAAATATGAGAAAGGGGAGATGAAATTAATTCAATAATGTTTTTCATGAAATGAGAAGAAAGATCCATATAATCACAACTTTTTTTATCTTTTAAATCCTTAAATGCTTCAATGACTTGGTTAGGGGTAATTTGGGGTATTTGAAAGTTTAAATTTAGTGGCTCAATGTAATCATCTGGAGGCTTATCTGTGGGAGTTATAGTTTCTTTAATTTTATTTGCTATGGAAGAAAAATGCTTATTAAACTCTTCTGCTATGAGTTTATTATCTTTTACAATGTGACCATTGATATTTAGATTAGAAGGTAGACTAGAAGCTTTAGCTTTAATACCTGCAGCTTCTCTAATAGTCAGCCAAACATTTTTTAAATCACCTTGGTGTTTTTGGATTTCTTGCTGATAATATAATTTTTTCATATTTTTCAAGAGTTTGTTATATAAATTTTTATAAGTTTTGTAAATATTATGATCTTCAATGGTTCGGCTTTTAGAATAAATTTTGGACAATTCATCTTTTCTTAATCTTGATGTTAAAAGACCAAGAGACATCCAAGGTTCAATTTTATGTACATTACGATTAAACCTTTTTTCTTTCTCTTCAAAAACAATGTTAAAAAGATCAAAAAATTTGTTATGAAACAAATCATAACTTAAGTTGGCATCATTTTCTTGAATAACATCAGCAAAGCTTAATTGAGAAAGTAGTGATTTAAAGGAATTTATGTTATCTGCAGAGTAATCTCTATATTTAAAAGTTTTTGGAATTGAACGTTTTTTCCTAGAAGATAAAATATGAAAGATAGGAAAATGATCACTTAAATACATAGTTAATATTCCTGTTTTATATTCATTACTAATATAATTTGTCCAACAATGGTCTATAAGAGTAGCTCTATTTTGTGATATTCTAGTTGGATGGTTTATAAGTTGAATAAATCCACATGCAAATAATTTATCTATGAACTCTAAGGTTTTAGGATGGTCCATAAATCGAATTAAATCACAATTAAAGTCACCAACCAGGTAGACTTTTTGATTAAGTGTTGATAATTGATCTAAAATATTACTTAGAATGTCTAAAAAAGAATTAAATTGCTCTGAAGGAGTTGATCCATTATTTGTAGAGGGTGAACGATAAATATTACCTAGTATAAAACTATTTTTTTCGGAAACATCTACTTTGATAAATAAAGATTCAAAAATTTTCTCTTGGAATATTGAAATTTGTATGAAAGATATCTG
The DNA here is from genome assembly GCF_053477335.1 of Acartia tonsa. NCBI lineage: Eukaryota > Metazoa > Arthropoda > Copepoda > Calanoida > Acartiidae > Acartia > Acartia tonsa. The sequence goes on from NC_137268.1 coordinate 11,787,390, forward strand.
AAATAACATTAAGTTTTGTCTTTTCTCTGTATCGATTATTGCTTTAGGATTACGCACAATCAAAGAAATAGTCTAATATTCAGAGATTTTAGTGAAGATATTTATATTTACTAGCAGCTACACCCCTAGAGGCACTTAAAAAGTTTTTTTTCAATCTATGTTAACCAAAATATCCGTTGTGCGGGGCGTTATATATTTTTTTATTTTTGGCGATTTTTCCCCACAAATAGCTATAAACCCTCCCAGGACCTATGAGAAGCTACACTGTAAAGGAAAACCATATCAATTCAGTGGTTAGCAAGATCCTTCGTTATAGAAATACTTTATTTGGTTATTAAGTTATATTAAGGGTTATACAAATGGTTATTTGTTAGTAAAATATAAACTACTAGCGGCTTCGCCCCTAGCCTTTAGGGGCTTTGCCCCAAGAGGTGATTTAAAAAAATTAGGCGAAATTTGTAAAAGGACCAGGGAAATCTTAAGCAAATTTTTTTTTAAAAAGTGGGGGATTTTTTGTTTTTTGGGGGGTTGGGGGTGTCCCACCCCACAAGAAAATAGCTTAAAACCACCACAGGACCAATAGGTATATACCCAGAAGAGTAGAATCCGATCGGTTTAGTGGTTACCGAGATCTTAAGGGACAGACGGACAGACGGACAGACAGACGGACGGACAGACAGACATCGTTCTACTTTTTATTATAGATGAACATACTTTTAAAAACGACAATTTATATGATCATATAAATTTTTTTTTGTGTTTGGGTCAGAAAGTAAAGTAGGGAAGCTGCGTCTAGAGCATTCTGTATTCTGAACTATTGTTGGTGACATGATACACCCTATAAAAATTTCGGAATATCTGTCCCTCTTCGTTAAAGTTACCAACTTGTTATATGAGCCACTACACTATTGGAGATTAAGAGTGGATATACATGGATAGATTATTAGTTATGTTGATAAGTCAGGACGTTTCAGATAGTTATTTTTAAAAGCGAAGCTTTTCTATAATTAGGGTCGGTCCGTCCGTACGTCAGTCTGAGACAGATAGCTGTTTTTCGTTTATTTAGGCATGTTAGAATTGTTCTATCAATTTCAAACTCTGCATGTTGATTCCTTTAGTAGTTAGGTATGATTTAGAAAGCGTAACAACTCTATAATCATTACCAGAATGTCCGTACGTCCATTTTAAACATGTTGATTTTTTTTACTTTTTTACAACTAATTTTTATGTGATCTAATTTTCCGATTGATCTGATTTTGGGTATATTGATTCCTTGGACAATAAAGTATACTGTTATAAGTGAAGCATCTCTATAATAAAGTCCTAAAAATGTAAGTATGTCCATAAACATTATCTTGTATCAAGCAGTTTTTCAACAAATTTACTTACAATTTTGCTTCGACTCTTACACATTTATATTCTGATTATTCAGTTCTGACACTATATAAATGTTAATGTCCGTTTGTCCTACCGTTTTAGTGCTTCGCTTTTATGAATGTTATCATCCTTGTTACTATTGCGTTCTTTAGATTATCTCTCCAAACGTGAAGCTACTCTATAATTCACTTTGACCAACGTGCAAACATTGTTTTGTCCGTCTGTCTGTTGATTATTCTTAAAGGTGCTTATTTCTGATTAAGGTTTCGTAATTTTCTTTGATTTTTTTTGCATATATATGTTTAATTATATTACTCAAAATGGGTGTTTAAAGTTGTTCATTAATACCCAAGAAACGGTTAAACCATTTGCAATTTGATTTTCTATGAAAGATTTCTTTGAGTTACTCATGGTTTTAGTTTATTTTTATGAAGAAAGACCATAACTGTTATAATTCCCAAAGTAACAACATTTTCCTAATTAACTAGAATTTGTCAAAATTGTAGTAACTTAGATATTCGCTAATCTAAGAAAAATATGGATTATATACTTATCAAAGACAATTTTGTCCATAAATAGCGCATCCACGATAATCAACAATAGAACAGTAAAGTATCATACATATTGAGGAAAAAAGAAGTACTGTATTTTTTATGAGAAAACAAGGATGACAACATCCATAAAAGCTAAGCTTTAAAATATAAAAGAAGGACAAACAAAAAATAATTAATCGTTACGGACGTACAGACGGACCGACCGCAATTATAGAAAAGCTTCATATTCAAAAAAAATAATATTTGCAATTTGTCTAAAAACACATATTTTTAGAGACACTGCGCTACTAAGAACCTAATAATATAAATATTGTGTGCCTATTATACTGAGTAATCCTTTGATTTTTAGTTATTGTATATTAGTTAATTATTGCATCTTATTATAGACAGCTTTCGAAACTTTTTTATTTTTAAAACTACAATTTAAAGTATGAGATCGACTTCCCTATTCCTCCCCCCCCCCCCCCCCCATCTAAAGGTTCCCTAGAGGTGAAGCCGCAATTTATGTAAAAATGCTAAATCTATTGTATTGTAAAACGATGCTCTCATATATATAAGTAACCCCTATCTAAAAAATGATAATTAATTATTTTCTATTTTGTGTCATCCTTCTATTCAATTTTAACCTAAATATTTACATTTTTATTCCATTAATAAGTAGTAAAGATACTATTCAAAGCAGCAAAATATATAAAAATGCCTTAAACAAGAAAATTATAACTTGACTAATTAAATGAAATTTTGCAGAAATTGTCTTTATCTGCGGTGCTCTAAACCTGCCTTTTTACCCTGTATCTAATTTAACGTAACCTAATGAAAATATTAACAAAAGAAAAATAATCCCCCCACACCCCTTCTATTTTCATCTAATTTTTAAAAATGGGGGGGGGATTTGTGCTCGACTAGACACTTTGAGGGTAACCCCCATGATCCCATCACTTTTGATCGAGCTGTTTGTGAAACGTACGAACCAGCAAAATAGCATTGCATATCCTATTGGACATATAAGCTACGATATTAAAAATTTGTTGTATTGTTTTAACTCCTGTTTAATAAATAGTCTGATACGTAGATTCTACTTTTACTGACTATCAACAAATTTAAACCATTTATTACAAGCTAAGCTTTTCTATAACCTGGGTCTGTACGTCCACCTGTACGTCCATATGTAGGTAACTGTTAGTTGTTTTCGTTAATTTAGACTTGTTAGCATTGTCCTATCGATTTTAAACTTTAGAAGAACTTAGGCACGATTTAGAACCTCTAATACCAACTTTAATTTTGTCAAATGCATTAATCCTTTATCATAAAAGAAGAAACAATTTATAATATGTAAAAATTAGAGGGGTAAAAAAATAAATAGAAATAGGAGGAGTTTTTTAGCATAATTGTTTTACCATGACATATTTTTTGTATAAATTTTCGATTTGATTTCATTATTCTTAAAATGTAAATTATGATTTTGGATAATCTAGCAATTGTTACCAAATTTTATATGGTTAAAAAAATATGTAAACAGTGGTATCTAATATATCAATTTATTATCAAAAATAATTTTAACTATTCTATTTGGATTCGATTATCCATTAAAGAAAGGTCTAAATAATGTTTCGGAATTTAAAGTGATAGTAAAATAGACGATACATTGATGTATAGCCATCAATTATAATAAACAAAATTACTCATCTAGTTTTTACCAACCAATCAAGGTGAAACAAAAAATACATCTGAATAATTTATGGTTCAATATCTTATTCCTCCCTGAGAATATTAGAGTAATTAAATTATTGAGGCCACTAGGGTCGTAGCCTCTAATTGAAATTTGACTACAAAGTTTAACTCTTTAATATACTTACATAATACATATATCCCTAAGAGGGGAAATAGAATGCACTGGCACCCAGGGATATTAAGAGATAAGACAATAAATCAATATACATCCCCAAACAAAATTACCTCTATAGATTGAAATTATTGGTTGAAAAGTTTGGACACTGTTAGTTTAAATCCAACCAATTATTGGTCATCAAAAGTACCCAAAGTTTTTAAGCCAACAAATAAAGTAACACGGATTTAAAACTATTGGTACCAGCGTAATTTACAATAAAATGTTCCCTCCCTTCCTCCCTGACTGGAAGCATAAAACTGGCAGGTGTCCAGTGAGATAGGGGCAAGTGGTTTTAAGATAAAGGGGTCATTTCATCATTAGGATGATATGAGTACCTATCTGTTTTTTTGTCTATACATAGGTTTATCTATCTTATTCATCTATCTTTATATCAAATCTATCTATCTATCTATCTATCTATCTATCTATCTATCTATCTATCTATCTATCTATCTATCTATCTATCTATCTATCTATCTATCTATCTATCTATCTATCTATCTATCTATCTATCTATCTATCTATCTATCTATCTATCTATCTATCTATCTATCTATCTATCTATCTATCTATCTATCTATCTATCTATCTATCTATCTATCTATCTATCTATCTATCTTTCTATCTATTTAATGTTCTATCTATCTATCTATCTATTTATCCATCTCTTTATCTATCCATTTGTTCTTCTATAAATTAATATATACATTAATTATCTATCTTCCTATTATGTATTTATCTATCTAAAGTAGAAGGCGTATATATCTGACTAATCCCTCCTAATTGAGAGAGATTATTAGAACAAATATCACTGATTATAAGACTATTGTTACATCAATAACATACTCTGTATATTGATTGAATCATTAATGAATTGGAATCTAAATATGAAATAAGAAACAAGGATGGCAAGTTGTAGAGTGGCTGTACCCCAAAAAATTATAGCAAGAATATAAAAAAAAGAATAGACATTCCTTAAGAGGTAGCTTTTTCTAAAATCATTGATTCATACCTGATAATGCTGCAGGCTTAATAAATCCTGACTTTAAATTATTTCTTCATTTTTAAATATAGTTTGCTGGATTTAGAACCTTAAACTACAATATTTAATTGAAAAATACATATTTTTATTCAAATCTTTTACATACATTTTGTTGCAACTTTTGACTCATTTTAAAACTTCTTTCGCTGTAAAATGCAAAACTCTCTTTTTCTGTTTATATTTTCTAAAATTTGCACTTGAAATAATATTCTCAACATATGTATATTTTTACATGTTTCTCTTCTGAATATTTATTTGTATGTTTATTTAAAACAGTATAAAATTATTTTTCAATCATAGCTTTTCTATGTTTATAGTCTGTCCGTCCAGAAAGGGAGGGGACATTGGGCTGTTTATTACACTAGTTCCAAAGTTTAATTATAACGTTTTCTTATTTGTTGGCTTAACAACTTTGGGGACTTTTACTGAATTTTGTTTGCTTCGTTTAGTTGAGTGTTCAAACGATTCAACAACTAATTTTAATCTACAGAAGGGGAAATTTTGTGTGTCATCATTGGGGATTTATGTCAATTTTCAATTGATCAGTCATTGTCATATTCCTTTAGATCCCTGCATACTGCAAGTAGTGGTTGACTTATTCTTTTTATCTTAGAATAATTTATTATTTGAAGTATATTTCTGTTTTGCTATGACATATCTTAAATATATGTCTACTCCCGAACACTTTCTGTTTGTTTTAAACATGAAGATTAGAGAAATTAAGTAGATAACTAGTTTTAATAATCACATTTATTAAACCTTTTTTTGGACTCCTTTTACAATGGATTAGCATACCCCATGAGTAGCACAGCAAATGTAAGTTAACATTTAAAAGTAAAATAAGACAGTTTAAAAATAAGACTTATTTTAGATGTTTCTTTTCAGTGAAGCTTTCTCTGTAAATCATTGGATTTGGGCTATTCCAGATTATTTAAAGGCCTTCTAATGTCGCCTAACACTATGTAAATGCATGACATGTACTTACAACCATTTGGCAGCTAGCAACCTTTAAAGGTTATAGATTTTTGGAGATAATCGTTACCAGGAACTGTCTATTTCATTTTTCACAATTAGGAAGATGAATTAAATGATCATTCATAGTCTTATCTAACTAAAATAATTAAAAGTCAACGAATAACATACCCTGTTTATGAAGTAGCTGCGCTAACAAAAAATAAACACACTTTAAATCTCTGTTACACTTATTGTATGGTAAAATTGTCGCCTGGGAAAATGAAATGTGTTTACAGAAAAGGTTTTTGTTTCCACCATATGTATTTAATTCCAGAGAGTGAGGGGACATTACACTTGTCCCCAAAGTCTTATAATTGCGGTTTTTTTTTCGTTGGCTTAACAACCTTGGTGACTTTTATTGAATTTTGATTGGTTTGTTCATTTAGTTGAACGTCCAAACGTTTTAACCACTAATTGTAATTTACAAAAGATGTAATTTTGTGTATTATTATTGGGGATATACAGCAATTTATCAGCGATTGTCTTATACCTTTAGATCCCTGATTTAATTCGGAAATTTCCCTCTTATCATTAGTGGACCATTCAAACATCCCCATTGTACCGTACTTGAAGACGTTTATTGCTGATAAACAAACAAGATATTAAGAAAGGTTTATGCCCTGGCGCATTAACAGGCGCAATTTAAAATAAATCATGAAAAAACATTAAAATTGATTAAATACCTACTATAATGTATAATTTAAAGTATGTGATTTCGAAGATATTTAGTATGATAATTGGAAAGCAGATAGAAAATGAAAATTATTTATTTCTCATTAAATGCTCTTTTAAAGTCAAACAATCATAATTAATTTCTTAAAATGCTTTAATTAATTCATTTAAAACTCATTTTGAATGGATGAACTGTCAATAATTGATTTTTATGATTTGTGGAAAAGTTTGAACACTGATAATTTAAACCATCAAATCGATAGTTATAAAAGTCTCCAAAAATTTAAACCAACGCATGAGAGTTTAAAAAACATTAAATCCAGTGTAAATTACTGTATAAAGCACGAAAAATAAGAGAAATTTTCAAGTTTTTAAGGGAAAAGAATAAATGTATATGAATATAATTTATGTGCAGGGATCCAAAGGGATAAGACAATGTCCGATTAATTGATGTACATCCCCAATGATCTACATAAAATCCCTTCTTCTGTAAATTACAATTATTGGTTGAAACGTTTGGAGACTCAAATCAATCAATCAAAATTCATTAAAAGTCTCCAAAATTGTTAAGCCAACGAATAAGAAACGTTATTAAAAAAAATGGGGACTAGCGTAATAAACAGTCCACTTCCTTCCTGATGTAAGTATTATTATATGGTTGACCCCCTGGTTAACTATTTTATTCATATATTCAAAGGATACTCTTTTAGATAAGCTTATTTGTAAAAAATGAATACGTGTACTTCTTTTTTAACTTCTAAAAGACTTTAAACAACTTATAATAATAAGAAATTTGTAAATATAAGATTAAGATTTTTAGCTTTTCGATAAATTTGTTTTAATTTTGAATTCATAAATTTAAAAATTCAGAGTATCTTTTATATTTTTGGGAAAGGTATAATAACTCTTTGAAAGATATTCTAAAATTATATTGTTAAAGATATTATTTTCTTTCAAATGTTTGATATAATTTATTATTGAATTAGGCCCCTACTTAAATTTGTTTTTTCTCTGCTTTACTATTTTAAGATTCTTTCCCTCAAAAATGTTTATCGACCACTAAAACCCTACCTATCCTATTTTTTCAATAAATTGAAAATGCATTAGGGAACTAAACCTTCGAGGCCTATAAATGCGGTGCTCTAACCCCAAGGGCTACCCAGTTCCTAATAAAGTTATATCCCACCTAATTTTTATTTTGTTAAAAAAAATAAGGGTAGGTGTTGGATTCTTTTCTCGACAAGGCAGTTTTAGAGAAATTGCCATTTTTAGAATACTTATTTCACTCTATGTATTTCCCTCCCACCTACTTCTGTGTAAGTAATACCTTCTATTCATACTTTTACAATTTTTGGCAGATTTATGGCCCCAAGTTTTTCTCTAATTCCTGAATAACCAACACAAACACTTTTTTTGCGCATCTGCAAATTTTTCTATTATTTGCGCAGCCATACATACATACATACTTAAACACTGGCTTAGAAGTGATACAAATAAAACAACATCTAATAAAGCAATGTTTAACAAATAAGAAAGTCAGACAAACGAACGTTAGCAAGAAACAGAGTAATAGAGCATTTAATGTTCTATATCTTTTAGGAGTTTGACCAAAAAATCCATTTAAATCTATCCAATAATTACTTATATAAGAAATGCTTAAAATAAACATACTAATATCTTGAGTCTTGGTTGCTGAGATTCTTTGCTTAAAACATCTGATTGTTCTAGGAATCCAAATTTGAAATCAAGTGATATAAGACAAATAAGACAAAATAGGACAAAGAGAGGGGAAGGTAGGGAAGGTTACACGCCCCTATAGTCTCTTCTTACCCCTTTCTTGGATATCCCTGCAATTTAAAGTTTACAAAAAGGATAGGAGTAAATAAAGTAATTTTATTATTAGTCTAACCTTTAATATTTTGTAGAACCATAACACACAGAACAAATAAGCCAATCCAAAGAGACACTTCAAATCCAGTACAATAATTCAAACAACATAGTGTCAAGTTAAGAATATATAGCTGGATAGAAAGATAGATAGAAACACAGATAGATTGATAAAGAGAAAAAGGCAATTTCAATTCAGTACAATAATTCTAACTACAAAGTGTCAAGTAAAGAATAGATAGTTGGATAGATAGATAGATAGAAACACAGATAGATAGATAAAGAGCAAAAGGCAACTTCAATTCAGTTCAATAATTCTAACTACATAGTGTCAAGTTAAGAATAGATATATAGATAAATGGATAAAGAGAAAAAGGTAACTTCAATATAATACAATAATTCAAACATAGTGTCATGTTATAAAAAGTGTAGATAGATAGACAGTTAGATATATAGATAGAAATACAGATAGATAAATAAATGGTTGACAACTTCAATACAATACAGTAATTCAAACGACATAGTGTCAAGTTAAGAATAGATAGCTTGATAGAAAGATAGATAGAAACACAGATAGATTGATAAAGAAAAAAAAGCAATAATTCTAACTACATAGTGTCAAGTTAAGAATATATAGCTGGATAGATAGATAGATAGAAAAACAGATAGATAGATGAAGAGAAAGAAGCCAATTTCAATTCAGTACAATAATTCTAACTACATAGTTTCAAGTTAAGAATAGATAGCTTGATAGAAAGATAGATAGAAACACAGATAGATTGATAAAGAAAAAAAGGCAACTTCAATTTAGTACAATAATTCTAACTACATAGTGTCAAGTTAAGAATAGTATATAGATAAATGGATAAAGAGAAAAAGGCAACTTCAATATAATACAATAATTCAAACATAGTGTTATAAAAAGTGTAGATAGATAGACAGTTAGATATAAAGATAGAAATACAGATAGATAAATAAATGGTTAAAGAGACAAAAGACAACTTTAATACAATACAGTAATTCAAACGACATAGTGTCAAGTTCAGAATAGATAGTTAGATAGATAGATATGAGATAAATTCAACTTAAGTTAGAAAAGATAGATAGTAATTATAGATAGATGGATGGTAAAATAAATAGGATAAAATCAAAGAGACAATAATACTAGATTAATAGACAGATTGATATATTTGTTAATTGATGGATAGATAGAAGTATAGATAGATAGATAGTTAGAAACATGGAGAAATAGATAAGTGATAGAAGAATAGATACACAGATAAATGGACGGATAGATATATAGATAGATAGCTGATGGATATATGGATGGATAAATAGATAGATAGATAGATACAAATGCACTTATGATTATTTATTGCTTGTGCTTAATAAATTATAATAACTAAAGGCCAATAGACCAAATAGATTTTTATTGTATAAATCAGTACATACGTTTTTACCTATGCTGCACATTTTTGAGAGGGGTGTCCCAACAAATTAAATTATTTTATATAGATAAAAAGCTAGCTAATTACTATAACAACATTTCTAATAATATTTTTTAGGCTTTTTATTTTTTTGTGCGGTATGACTTTGTGCTGTCTTTAAACAATGGATGTAGAATATACGTGGATAAATTGTCATCAACTTAGCTTGAAAGCTTATTATAGTGCCAATAAAAAAAGACTTTATACTGGCTTACCATTGGTTATTTAAAATGTATACTGCCCTGCTATCGGTAATTTAGTCTGTGTATTGGCCTATCATTGGTAATTTTTTTTAAAATAAAGAGCTTCTTTAGCTTGCTAACATGGAACTCATTTATTGGCCAGTTCGTTCATCCAGTAGGGGTTGGGGTAAAGGGGAAGCTTGCTGTGTGTTTCACTTCATTAGAGAACATGAAATTCTAGTGTAAGATCCAGGTAATAATATATTCATTCATGAAAATTATAAGCACTGCACTGTATTAAGCTATAATTCAGATTTGCTAAATTGTTATTTTGACTGTAGTGTGAAAATATTGATGCATTATTGCTATAAGAGGATCAAGGGAGGGAGGCGTTTTTTTCTAAAAATTTTTGGGAGATTTATGTGATTTTGGCAGATTTATTGCAGTGACTTTTCTGTTTTTACACAGGTTTTTCTAACATTTGTTTAATTAAAGCAAATCTCATGGGTTACGGATGGGTTTAAGAGTAGAGATAGTTTTAGAGTGTTCAATGTTTTTTTTTATGTTTCTCAGCAAAGAGTCTTGGAAGGGAATTTATAGCCTATCGATTCAGGAATCACCATTAAACAGGTAAAAAAAATTAAATTGATGCAAAGACTTTTTATTTAGGGATCTAAAGGGATAAGGCAATAGCCGATAAATTGATGTATACCCCCAATGTTGCTACACAAAATTACCTATTCTTTCGATTACAATTAGTGGTTGAAACGTTTGGACACCTAACTTCATAAACCAACCAATCAAACTTCATTTAAAGTCCCAAAAAGTTGTTAAGCCAGTGAAAAGAAAACGTTAATATAAAACTTTGGGGACTAGTGTAATATTAAACAGCCCCTCTCTATCTTTTTTTTTTCTTCAAGATTCAGGAAATATTACCATACAATGTTTGAAGCAGTCTATTTTTTGTCTATTCTAAGCAAGAAGCACAAACAATAAATAAAATATTGGCACATATAATTTATTGCAAGTTTTTTTGGGAGATTTTGAGTATTGGCTTAATCAACATTACTTTTGTTCACAATTTTTACAGTTATAAAATGTTTTTTTAGGACTAGAGGCTTTGTCAAAAGAGAGGTTTCAAATAAGGAATTGTTTCGTTTTCTTGGGTATTATGAAGCTTTTTATAGTGCTCATATAAATTACGTCATTCTGGCCTACCATTGTTCGATTAAAATGTATACTTGCCTGCCATTGGTTATTTAGTCTGTACATTAGCCTATCATTGGTCATTTGAATTGAATGACGTCATTTTTATATGCACTATAAAGAGCAATAAGAACTATTTGTCATTCTTTGATATAAACAAGTAAGGTTTTTTATGTCTTAAGCTAAATGTCTTGAAAATTGTTAGTCTAAATTGGTTATACTTTTTAGGGAAGATTTAAAAATGTATTTGGATGGTTTTAGGCTATTTTCCTGACCATTTTAGCTCTCCCCTATTAGGCAACTATTATAATCATATGCAAAAAAAAGATTATCTATTTTTCATTTTTATTTATCTGTGAATTAGTTGTTTTTGGACATGATTGTCATTGTTTTATTACGGTTTCAGAATGTAAATCTAATCAACTTGTGGGATCATTTAACATTAAGACCAAAAAAACTTAATTAAGTTTGACCTAATCCTGGTCAGGCAAAAGGACATTGTCAAATCAATATGTAATTTTTATTCAAAAATTTTTTAGATTTGTAAGAATAGTTATCTTTCTGATTTTTATTTTAACATTCGTGGGAAGGTGTCTGTTATACGTTGCTATACGTGATTTTTCAGTTTGGCTGAGAACCGGACAAATATACCGGATGTTAATTAGTTTAGAAGCAATACTGGGAAAAAAAATAAACCGCTCTCTTATTTTTAATTTTTAATAGTAAGGGTAAGGGGTCCTATGCTCTCTTGGAACCTTAGTGAAAGCACAAATTTACTTAAGCTTATTCATCTATCTCTAACTTTCTGAAATCAAGTCTAGTAAAAAGACATATCAAAATTCTTCCCTTTCTTTATTTTACTATTTTCTATCCTTCGTAAATTTTGATAGTTATTGGAGATAACGAGATGAAGCTCCTCTTTATATCAATATCATTGATATTTTGTCTTTATCATACTACTTTGCTTTGCCCCTCTACTCTTTAGGGAAGGGCAGTGGAGGTGAGGAAAATAGCCTAAAACCACCACTAAACATTGATAAATTTTCCCTGAAAAGTATAACCAAATAGGACCAGCATTTTCTTTGATCTTTACCTTAAGACAACAACAAAAACTTTCTAGATTTTTTGAAGGGTATTAACTTATAACAACTGCAGTCGGTTTACTGCTAATTTTCTCATTATGAGTGCTGGTACTATTGGCACATTTAGAAGGAGGCTGCGCAACTTATGAAAATATGTCCTTGTTCTGCTACTTATCTGTGGTAGCTTGGTTGGTGGCCTTAATTATTTCCACTGCGGACTTATAATAATGTGTTTGTACTTTTCTGAATAGTAGTGGATTCGCCACTAGCATATAGATTAAAGAATATATCAAAGATATATATCAAAAAAGAAAATAATGAGAAATAAAATCAAAGCTGTCTTTGGACCATTAGATATATTCCCTAAAAAGTATAACATAATCGGTTCAGGGGATACCGAGATCTTCTACATTGTAATATACAAGTTAAATCGCCCTTAGCCTCTAGGGGAGGGAGGAGACTACAGATAATAGTCTAAAACCTACCAAAAACATTTATAAAGCTTTATTGAAAAGTACAACCCATTCAGACTAGCCATTTCCATTAGCTTAAAACCCATAATATTTTATAGGAAGTTATTTGACCAAGCGAAACGTTTTGAAATCAAAACAATAAGATAGTTTACTATTTTTATTTAATACCGTCCATGAAAAGTAATCTAATATTTTTTTTTGTAGTTTTAGTAGAAAAAAAATTAGTTAACTTTTATTTACTGAAAATTATGTCTTCTATTGAAACGCTATAAAATTATAATTTACATCATATAAACACTTTTTGGTAGTAAGATAAGAATGAAACTATAATATTTAAGAACGCCCAATAGGTTAAATATGAAACTTTTTGTAATCTTTAAATCATTCCTTAACAGCTGGCTGTATCTGTATCTAGCCGCTTTTTTAGCAAGTTGGTCGCAAAATGAATTGACAAACCGTGCCTGCGGCAGCCATCCAATTAGCCATAATTTTTTTCAGGGAAGATCCAAATAGGTCCTAGGATGAGTTAAGGCTATTTTGTTTTTAAATTTGAGTCTTGGGGTGGTTTTACGCTATATTTCTACCCCCTTCTTACACCTATGAATAGAGAGCTTCTAGATGCTAGGGACAGAGTTACTGGTAAACAAAAAAGGGTTAAAGAGAAGAAAAATTTGAATATAAACAATGCAAGAGATACTTTGGAAAAGTTTTTACCTTTCCCCCCAGGTTGTGATAGCTCTAATTATAGTTTTCTATTGTAAGTATCAGATAAAAATCTTTAGATTTCTCATGGGTCCACTATATAATTGTAGTTAGACTAAAGTTAATCAATAAAGATATTTAGATAATTTACAGTAAAATTTTACATCAGGTTCGAGACCGGCCTTCTAGCTTATCCAACGGTACTTTGTCAGTCGGGTGAGAATAAATCTAGTTCTTGTTTAATAGCTATGTAATTGAATATGAGGTTGCAGTCTTTAAAAATAAATATTATAATAATATAATCTTATATTTAGATAACCAAAATCATTCAAATTGCATGTTGTCGATACAACAAGCTTCCATTAAGTTACAAGTGGTGTGCCCCTATCATCAAGGGAATTACATACAAATAGCCATAAACCATCCTAAGACTTAAATCTAAAAATCAAAATAGCATAAAACATCATGGCCCCTATGTGAAGTTTCTCTTAAACGTAGAACTCAATCGGTTCAGTAGTTATCGAGATTTTAAGCTACACACAAAACAGTGTTAGTACTTTATGTAATAGGATAAATTTTAATCAGAGTGTGTTTTAAGTTCAATTTAAATAGATGGGTTATTGTAGATTTTTGGTAGATTATCTCTAGTTTAATTAAGGCGTTGTTGTCCCTTTTTAACATGTTAGAAACACGCGTCACAGGGATATTAAGGGATAAGACAATAGAAAGTAAATTTATGTACAACCCCATTAATAATAAACAAAATTACTCCTCCTGTAGGAATTGATACTATTTGTTTAAAAGTGAAGACAATGCTAGTTTTAACAAACAAATTAAGATTTAAAAAGTACCCAAAATTTGAATGGTAGTGAATAAGAAATCGTATTTTTAAAAGTAATACAATGTCCTCTCCTCCCTGCAAGCGACCCCATTATAGATTTGGTTTATCTTGCGTCCACCTGTCTTAGCTGAGTAGAAGGGTCATGTAACTAATTCTGATCTAGTTAGCTTCAGCATTATCATTTATGTAAAAGATCATCAACACATAAGTTTTTTGTATATCCGTTGAAATATATAAAACCACTGAACCGACTGGGTATCCTATTGAGGAAAGCTTCAAATGGGTCCTGGGTTTAATAATTTCCCTTGACCTCTCTATCCCTTTGAGAATAAGGTGGGGTGAGATTTTTTACCCTTCACCTAACCCAGGATGGGGAAGAGGGGATCTTGGACAAAGTAGCCTCGGACAAAGTAGCCTCCGGACAAAGTAGCTTCCTAAGGAAAGTAGCCTCCACTGTTAATAAAGGTCATGGTCGCAGCGCTCGGCCCCCTGGCCTGCCTAGCCGCAGGTGCTCGGCCCCCTTGCCTGTAACCTAACCTGGCCCAACCTAAAAATTGCAAAAACAATGTTAAAAATTGTAAAAACAATATTAAAACTTTTAAAAATCTACCAACCACTTTTTGTAAAATCCACGAAATTCTAAACCATCTATGTATTAACAGTTGAAGATATTTTCTTAAATAAATGTCCTGAGGATAACATAGGTTAGGTTAGGTTATAGGCTAGGGGGCCGAGCGCCCTCGGCTAGGTAGGCCAGGGGGCCGAGCGCTGCGGCCTTGACCTTTAATAAGAGTGGAGACTACTTTCCTGAGGAGGCTACTTTTCTTAAAGAAATGACCCGAGGCTACTTTGTCCGGGTGCTACTTTGTTCGGAGGCTACTTTGTCCGAGGCTACTTTGTCCAAGATCCGGAGGGGGAGGAGGGGGTTTACTGCAGAGCCTTAACCCTGCGAGGCTACCAAGCATCCAATATACCTAACCTAACCTAAACTAAAGTACAATGAATAAACTAAGAAAAAAATTTCATATTTTTTCCGCTGAATATGACTAAAATTATCTTTGTATATTTATAAATATTTTTGAGACTAAACATAATCGCAGAATAATCGAAAAAAAAGATAAAATATACTCAAAACTAATGATAAAATATAAATCACCTAACATGTGTGTATAAATGTCGAAAAATGCTTAAAATATACAAAATAAATTACAGTTTTCTACATAAATATTATATTTTGATACATTTATACATACAGAAATTACTAGTTATTGATTAAACAAGGATAATTATGGACATAAGTAGCGCAAAAATAATAGGCTTATAGCATTTTTGTTAGAATAGATTATCAATCTTCTTAAAAGAAAGTATTTTTAGTCAATATATAAAGATCTTTTATTTTTTGCATAATAAAGGTTGTATAAATACATTATCTTATTAATTGGCTCAAACATTTTGGGTACTTTTTTCAAATTTTGATTGGTTGCTTTTAAACTTTCAAAACCAATGATTTTGATTGAAGATATGTACAAAATTATCATCCTTGACTTTAGGTACTTTTATAATTATTGATTGGTTCGTTCAAACTAGCAGTAGCGTTAACATTTTTTAACAAAAGATTTCAATCTACAGAATTGTGTAATTTTGTTTTTCATCATTTGGTAATTTATTTCCAATTAATGTACATTGTCACATCCCATACAATCCCATTTTTATTTAATTTTCAAAATTTATCAACAAGCAAGAAAAATGATTTATAATAAAACATCATTTGGACATATCAAAAAAGTACGGACATCATCTACTTATAGAGCACCATCACTGATATTAAAGAAATTATTTCAACAGTGGTTGGGTTACAAAAAAATCAACAGACTTTATCTTTAATTTCGTAGTTTTTTTTAAAGGTACATAATTTAACTTAATGGTGTAGCTTTATTTTGATATTTTCAAATAAAAATTTATATTAATATAGAATATAGAGTTTTTATTTTTAGTTGCTAGTTGATTAATGTAAAACAGAAGATCATCCTACTACTTTGCAAAATACAGAGTATTTTACCCCAGGGAAAAGACATGGCCAATAATTTGATGTACATTTCTAATGATGATAAAAAATACCCATTCTGTAGATTACAATAAGGTGTTGAAACGTTTGACCACTAAACTTGACCAACCAATCAATATTATATAAAAGTCCCCAAATTTGTAAAGACATCTGAATTCATATACAGAATTACTAGGAAGTTCCTCTTAAAACCCATACTTTTTTCAATCCAGCAGTTATTGAGATCATTAACATAAGTCAGTTGGATGGACAGACATTGTGCTAGTTTTGATAATATTTTGGGCATTTCATATCACAATTGGAATAAATAAATAAGAAGGAAATAAATCTAAAAATTTCGTGTAAAATATGATCATCATTATCATGGATATATTATTACTTGGATGTTACGCCATGTTTTTATGTTTTGTAATAAAATAAAACTTGCTAAAATAACGATTCCTCCATTCATCTGTTTATCCCATCCCCTCCCCCCTACTGGATGAACGAACTGATTAAAAGATGAGTTTCATGTCAGCAACCTAAATTAATATCCACATATTCTATATCCATTATCATCTGATCATTGATCTGATATGCACTATTAAACATATAAGAGTCTTATTTTACATTTGGGGACACTTAATATTTAGTGGCGTAGCAACTCTTTATTTTAATTTAACTGTTTGTTTTTGTATAATATTTTGTGTAATAATGAAATTAAATTTACTTGATTTAATTTTTCTCGTCCTCTCCTTCAATTTTTCTCTCTCTCTTTCTCCATTTCCTTCTCTTCTGTAGGATAAATTTATTGGTTGAAAAGTTTGGGCACTACCAATTTAAAACCAACTAAATATGTAAATTCTAATGTACCCAAAGTTTTTTGTGAAGATAAGATAATGTAGTTATAAAACTTTGGGTACTTTGAGTAGTTTACAGTCCAATGTGTCTTTCCTTTCTAAATTCACAAAACCTATTAGAGTATAACTCCTAAGTTAATAAATTAGTTTGTTATGATTTTTAACCCTAAATAAGCTGATAAGTAATAATACAGGAAATAACAAGTATGCCAATATTTATAACAAGAAATTCATTGCAAAATTCAGATTTCATTAACTTTCTTCCTATGACTATGTCAGACGGTCTAACGACGACGTAAATACATTTTCAATTTAAGGAATAAGAATATTAAATTGATGTATATTCTAGTTTTTCAATTTAAAGAATAAGAATATTAAATTGATGTATATTCTAGTTTTTTAACCAACCAAAATAGTAGCTACTAACCTTAGCAACTAAACCATGACTTTTAATTGTTATAATCAGTCAATAAACAATAATTGATTTTATTAATTTAAGTTTGAAAAAGGATAGATGAAATAAACAATATTTAAACTGTCGGACATACAGACGAACATAATTAAGCCACACTAGCTGCGCTATTTGGAATAATTAGTTACTGCTCACAGTTTAATGATGTTTAACTTCCTTAGATAATAATCATACACTTAACACATATTAAGCAGGGAAATAGGGATAAGACAATGGCATATAAGATTACTTGCATTACATTAATCGCCTTGGGCAATAATTAAAATAACATCCGTCAGACAACCAACTTTTTTTTTGTATTGCATGACCGTTTCCTATCTGTGCATGGTAATGAGTTGTGACTATTTGTTGGGCAAAGGCATTCCCCTACTCTAACACTGCAGCAGAAGTTATCATTTTTAACGTCTTAAGAATGACACAGCATGATCAGACCCAAAATAACAACTTTTCATGCCTCCAAAGGTAGAATTGTCAGATTTAATTTAGAGAGAATCTTAGTTTATCTTACATTGCCTATTCCAGCATCCCTGTAGATTACGAATCAACTTAGAATTTTTGGTAATTACAATCAAATGCTGGTCATTTAGGACTAGTGGCGTGCACAGTGATTTTGCAAGGGAGGCGGGAGCCTAGATAGGGGGAAAAGAGAAAGGAAATTCTACAAAATGTTGAGTGCGGTGTTGACACCTTTCTTCTGAGAAGCTCGTTATAGTGCCTGTAAAAAAAGGGGATAAAGAAAATAAAACATTTGGCTGAAGTATCCCATATGATGTCATATTAGAATAATAGACTATTCTAATTTGACGTCATTTTGGATACTGCGGTTAAAAGTTTTTTTTAAGTATCCCTTTTTTATAGGCACTATAAACAGATTCTTCTTCCGAGTGCCTCTTTGAAAAAGGGGAAGATTCAATTAAACAGCTATGTTGATAAGATATATCAGCACTGTCCGAAGCAACTCTATACTCATAATATTTCAAGATAAGACTTCTGACAAAATGGACATATGTCAAAAATGCCATTTCCTCCCAAGAAAACACATAATTATTATTTTCTAGGCGTGAGCTCAGCTAAGGGTTGATTTATTATTCTTGTTACATAATTTAGATTTGATAAAGATCTTTGGTATAACTCTTAAGCGGGGGGTATTGCATTAGCCAATAAACAGACGCAATCTATTATTTTGAACCGTCAGAACCTTCAGACAAATATCATGCAATTTAGAGTTTGTTGGTAAATCAAATAAAGATTTATTTTTGGTGCCTATTTAAGTTAGAGTGGTTAGCGAGATCTTTTGGGTCAGACAGACAATCATGAACCTATCCATAAAATTGCCTGGTTGAAAATTAGTAAACAAAAAATTTAAAAAGGGGGGCTGGTTATAACCTTAGGTTGTTAGGTAAGGTTATATTGTGTACTAAAAAAACACACAAGGTTAGGTTAATCCCCACAAAGTCAGGTCCCTACAGGGGTTAAACATAGTCAAACATCCCCTCCCTTTTTTCCAAAATAAAGAGTCAATGGTGGGGGGGGGGGGGGTGGTAAATGATCGACTGGTCCTTTGTGGGAAATCAAAAGTGTTTTGTTGATTGCTTTGCATATTTATTGTTCTTGGTATGAAATATTTTGATTTATTATTTGGTGAAAATCTTCTAAATTTGACGATGATAAGAATTTCTCCAAGAATTTCTTAATTTGTGCATTTAATGGGTTTGATAATCACGCAACCTTTCAACATAAAAAAAATCTAAACAGATCTAATTAAAATTCTATTGCGTTAAAATTTCACGGAACCTTTACCTTGGTATTTCATATTTTGTATAATATGTAAAATTTTATTCTGTCGTATTATAGACAGCGTTCCTTGTGTATTAAAAAAAGGTTTTAATTTTATGTTTTTTTCATTTTAATATGTCTGTCATACGATGCTATGCATGATTTTTCAGTATGACTGAGAATCGGCTCTAATCCACCGTATATTGATTGGTTTCGAAGTTATACTGGAATAGTTATTTCTCGCATCGTATTATAAACAGCTTTCCGCAGATATCGAATGTACAATTATAAGATTAAAACCATTTTTTAGCCCCGAGGTGCCGAAGGCACGGGCTAAAAATACTGGTTTTAATCTTATGATTTTACATTTTTATATTCATAGAAAGCTGGATATTATACGATGCTAGACATAGTTTTTTCGTATGGATGAGAACCGGTTCCTATCCACCGGATTCGAATGAATACGAGAAAAAGTTTTAAATTCATTACTAAAAAATAACACAATCGATAAAACGCAATTATAATTACCCTACCCCCACCTCCAACAAATCAATAATAAGCCCCTAGAAATTAAATTAAGATATATAATTATCGTGCTATACCTTGCAAAATAACAAAATGGTAAAAATTTGATGGTATGGATAATTGTTCTTAAAATTTCCTATTTACAAATTTTGTATGAGGTGATTCATAGGACAATTAGGATACAATTGTAGCTTCTCTATAATCGAATATCTAAGTATGACTTATTAGGCATCCTGTATACAATTGACAAATTAACATCGAAGTTTTGTAAAAAAAATTTTCTGTTTTTCTATTTTTGTACAAGCAACCTCCAAGAAAATAGCTTAAAACCAACATAAGATCAGTAGGTATATTCCCTGAAGAGTAGAGCCCAATCGGTTAAGCGGTTACTGAGATCTTAAGCTTCAGACAGACAGACATCATCTTCTTTGTATTGTAGATTGTTTGTTGGTTCGACTTTCTTATTAATTAAGCTTCGGTTTAATTAATGTTGTCATCCTTGATTATATTAGTCAATAAAGTTACCTTATATTTTATCTACTCGCTAGCGGCTACGCCTCCAGAGGCTTCTATGAGGTCTTTTTATTTGAGAAGGTGGTGCTTCCCTCCCCAAAAATAGTTATAAACCTTCCCAGGACCTATGAGAAGCTACTCTGTAAAGGCGAACCAATTAGGTTCAGTGGTTACAGAGATCCTTTGATACAAACGGACACAGATACTCTTACTTTTATACAAGGATTTGTTTTTAAGAAATCATTTCCGTGTTCGTTAGCATCATATGGTATAATTATCAGTATAAAGTATTTTCAACTCTTTGCGGCCATTTCCTGTTATTTTCATAATTTTGGCTGCAATGTTAATCTAATTATGCTTTATTTTATTGAAATAATAATGGGCCAAATTTCTTGGACTAGCCTAGAAGAATCGATATATTATTACTTGGATTTGCAGCAAAGTAATGCTCCTAGCTGGCTAAAATAACGATAACTCCCATCCACTCCCTTTACGCCATCACCTCCTCTCCTGCTGGATGAAAGAACTGATCAATAAATGAAGTTCATATTAGGAGGCTAAACTCCCCTGCTAATACATTCTACATCCATTCCTAGGTGCTAAGGTTTACTAAGTGTTACATTTTTTTTAAGGCTAAGGAAACACTAAATCCTAGCCTAGCCTAGGAATTTGTAAACGATGTAGGCTAATAATTTTCTTCGCAGCCTTAGATCTATATATGTTTAAAATCTGTGCAGTTTTTATGCCAGTTAAAACAAAATTATTGTGATTTTCCTCAAAATGCCTACCGAGCACAGAAACCTCTTCTCCCATCTTATTTTTAGAAATATTTTTTAATGTTTTTTTGGGGGAGTTAGGGGCCTTAACCCTGCGGGCCATAAACCTGCGGTGCATAACCTTAAGTAAAATACAAGCACAGAATCTACCCCGCCCCCTTATTTTCATTAATTTAAAAAAAAAGATATTATTTTCTGTGCTCGACTAGGCATTTTAAGGCAAACAATTCTTTAGCAAAATTATATCTATATAGAAAAATTGTAAAAAAAAGTAGATGATTTCTTAGAACATGTGCGTTCATATCTAACAATATTTTGAAACAATAAAAAATTCCATGTTGAAAAGCAAATAAGCCAAATGAAAATTGTGAGAAAAAGGTTTTTTTTGCTCAATGATTTTTTAAGGGTTATGACCCTTAAGTACAGTGTGTGTTTTTTTTACCTTTTTGGTTATAGTTCTAAAACACAGCTTTTCTGCATTAAGGCCAACAGAAATGTTACTTATTATATGATTAGATTATATTATTCGTAGAAAATTACCATAATACGATATTTGAAATAGCTTGAAACTGGTTTTTAACAATTCTTCTTGCTAGCCAAAACTAATTTATAAAAAGATTGAATCTTATTTAAGGTTTATGTTTTATATTTGCTTGTACAAACATAGATAGTGAAAGATCTTAGGAGATTGGTGGTACCCTTCTTAAAAATAGTTACAAACCTTCTCAGGACCTGAAAATCTGTTCAGCGTTAGGCGAGATCCTTCGCTACAGACAAAAAAAAACTTGCTACTTTATAGAATAGGATATATTTCAATTCTACTTTCCCTTTTATTTAACAAATATTGTTATATATAAATATTTGATAAAATATATGCTATGATAGATATGGTTGGTATATGTATAAATTAAGTGTAGGTATCACCTGTAATCTATCAAATATTTTCATTATACTATACACCTTTATTATGGGTGTCTTATCATTTCCGCATTTGGCTTCCACGAGGATATTCGCCTAATGTTGATCGCATTTGTGTGTTATGTGTAGTTATTTATTACATCGTATTATAGACAGCTTTTCACAGATATTGAAATGAACAATTATCAGATTAAACCCAGTTTCCTTAGCCCCGAGCTAACAAAACTGGTATAAATTTTATGATTTTTAATTTCATATTCATTGAAAATCCTATACATGATATTTTAGTACGGCTGATTACCGGTTTCAATTCAGCGAAAATCAATCAGTTTTGAAGCCATACTGGAAATCATCTTCTGTCTCCGATATTTGATGCTGAGATTTTTAACCTGAATATACTTTTGCGAATTTTATGTTTATCTTTTGCGTTTATGTTACCTTTCGCTTTTGTTAACCATTCTAGTTCTCATAAGTCCTTTTCATATTTGAGCTTATATTTAACTGGTTTTTATGCGATAGTGGGGGTACACTCAAATTATTGCCTTATTCCTTCCCCTTTTTACTTTATATTTTATACCTCAGTAACATACCCCTTTTTATATTTTGACCCTTTCCTTTTACCTTTTTTCCTTTACCCTTTTCTATTATAATAACGCGATCAGAAGTATTCTATTAGACTAACAGCTATTAGAGATAAAAAAGTTTTTTTATATAAAGTCTAGTAGCGAAGAAATAAAAGGATTTTAAACTTTTTAGACAAAGAGATCTCGCTAACCGCTGGACTGATATGATTTTTATTTACAAAGTAGCTTCTCATAGGTCTAGTTAAGGTTTGTAACTATTTTGGGAGAGGGTATCACCAACCTCTCTTAGATGCTAGGGGTGATGCAACTTGTGATTATATAGATTATTTGCTCTAAAAACAATGACCAAATTTAGGATGAAAAATAGTTGAAAAACGTGATCACTCTAATCTAATGGGAGCTTTTACCTTATTTTAACTTCTCCTTTTCCAATTGTTCTCCACCTTTTTAACCCTTTCCCCTTATTGAGTCACATACGTCTATCTCCTATATATCTGATGTATATTATAGGATTATGACTTCCTGTATAAATGTTTATGTTTTGATGTATTATCTAGAGGCATCAGCTAAGGGTGTTTATTCACAACTGCTTAACAGCTATCAGAACTGTAAAATTTAAAAAATTGTATTTTAAAAGCAACCCTCCTCCCCCAAACCCTTCTTTAAAGTACCCTCAGAGGCCCATATTGTAAGGTTTTTTTTGTCTGTCCCCTAAGATCTCGCCAGCTATCTACTAAACCGATTTATTTCTAATGCTTCATAATTGGTTTCGAAATATTTTTTGGCTATATTATTTATCAAATAAATCTTGGTCTAGGCCTTTTTTTTCTGCAACTTTCCTTAGATACTTAGGTCCAAGCCGCAGAAAATTAACCCCTTCTGCATCTCATGATTTGGGCATATATCTTCAAATATATAATAAGCTAAAATTGCCCAAGATATCCATTACAGACCTCCTAAACTTCCTTAATATTTTACATTGATTTTAAATTTAGTTAGAATATGAAAACACTAGGTGTTATATGCTACAATAATTAGATGCATTATATACATACTACATACTATTCGGGCTTACTATACCAATTTTATAAGCGGAGCTTTTCTACATTTTGAGTCAGTTCGTTCTTACGTCCGTCCGTTTGTTCATTTGTAAGTGTTTTTTGACCATTGCAAAGTTTCGCTTATATGTATGTTGCATCCTTATCATACATATATCAAATAATTCATTTATCTTAGCTTACTGCATTCAGCGGATTTTTAATAGCTCTCCTAAAATCAACTTTATATGACTAGGTGAAAGGTTAAAAAAGAAGGTAGATCTGAAAATCACCAGGAAAGTTTTCCTCATATAAAAGTAACAGGATGTATGTTGTCAAAAATTCCAAAATTGTCCCTAAAATCCAATTGTAAGCAAAGCTCCTCCTACTTTATGAAACCGCTCCAGGTGAACTAAACTATTTTATTTACATTTCTCTGTCATAAAGTGAGTAAAGACCATATTATTCTTCATGTGTATTAAGAAAGATGTACGGAACGTTTTTGTAAGACAACGAATTTTTGGAGTTAGCTTATAGTTCAAACTTTCATCTCGAATAACTGAAGCTAACATTCCGCTTATTGTAACAGTACTTTTTTTTCTTGTTTAATTAATTAGAGGTAAGGGATTTAAATGTTTTTTAAACTCAGGGATCTTAAGGGATAAGACAATGAACAATAAATATTATAATGATAAGAAAACACCACATCTGTAGATTTAAAGCATTTGGTGGAAATATTTTCTGCAAGTTTGTACAATCCAATTAAGATTTATTAGAATTTTCAAGAGATAATATCAGTCCGCATGTCCCCCTCTCCCGGGTAAAGTTATGAAATTATTTTCTTACTTTTCTATTGAAAGCCATTGCTTTAATATAATTCTGTTTAACTTTGTAATTAAACATTTTAGATTTCACTTTTTTATAGATTTTCTGTATAAACACCCTTGTTTGACCGAGCTAAGCGACAAAGGTCATTTACATGGACATGTGAATTATTTCCTTTATCAAAATCTAATGTCTTAAGTTTATTTTAAACATTAAGAAATAACAATATTTACTTAATGTTATAATTAAAAAAGGTATTAACTAATGTTTTTTTTTATTTATTAATATAATAATTTTAATGAATGAATTTAATAGACTTTTTGACGCCTTCTTAATGATTTATTTAATTGATGTATTATAATTACTAGATATAAATCTCTTTTTAACACAGAGCCTTTAAATCCTCAAATTTGTAAGCATTTTTCGTTTCTTGTTTGTTGCTTTATGCCATAATAGGTTAAGTTATATTGGGTAATGCCTCCCTAGCTCTGATAATCTGTTTATTTTTAAAAATAAGAGGTGTGAGTGAGATAGTTGGGATTGCTCGATACGAACTTTAATGAAAAGAACCTCCTTTTGTAATCTTGACTTGATGACAACTAATCAACTAATATAAATGGTTGCAGCTTAAAATCATCGATGTGCATTTAAAGAGCTAAAAGTATGTTTTGGTTAAAGTTGAAGTTAAACAAAAATTACACTATCACAACTATTCCAGAAATCATAAAATAATTTTTAATATCTTTTTATTTATAGTTAGATTTACAATTTTTTCTAGAGCAGCTAAATGAAAACGTTTATATAGTATTTTAACGGAATTTCCTTTAAACTACCTTTTGAGCAATGACCCCCCCTTCCTCTCTTATATTGAAACAAAATTTTAAACAAGGAGAGGTGCAATTTATTTGATTGTTTGTTCATGTCTTTAGGTTAGGTTATATTGGATAGCCTTGCAGAGTTATGCACCGCAGAAAATGACGTCGCGAAAAAAAAAATCCCCCTTATTTCAATTAATTTCAAAATTAGGGGATGTTAGGGGGGATTCGGTGCTCTACGGACACTTTGTGGGAAAGAACAATTTTAACTTTTGTATTTCCCTTATTTTAAAATCAATTTTGTCCAACGTGTATAATAACTCCCTATCTTATTTCCACTTATAATCCACTGTGGTTTCTAAAACTATTATATTTCTTTGGTATCACATTAGAGTATGGGGACATTTAAGGATTACATTCTAATGTGATATTAAAGTATTTAGCAACCTTTGAACCAACTTTACAGTAAGTCTTTAGCTTCGGTCATTGAAAATCATTGGAAATGTACATCCATTAATTTTTACAACTCTAAAATATTGATTATTTTTCTCTAAATTGTATAAATTTACTCTCTATAGTTAGGGATGCTATCCATAAAGTAAACTCTTAGTAGAATAATGGCGGCTACGCCCTACTCACTAGAGGGTTTGCTTTAGTGTTTGTGAGACAAAAATAGGGTATAGTCCTTTCCACGACATCCCTCCATAAGGAGCGATTCTTCGTATTTTTCACAGTAGCTTTTCTCCTATTTCTAGCCTCTGCGGGGCCAATTACCTAACCCTGTGGGGCAATCACCTAACACAATATAACCTAACCTAACCTAAAATAACCTATAAAAAGCCATTTAAAAAATACGAAGAATCGCTCCTTATGGAGGGATGTCGTGGAAAGGACTATACCCTAAAAATAGCCTAAAACAACCTCAAGACCTATATAAGATAATCTTTTGATTTAAAAAAAAATATCTATCTATCTATCTATGTGTATGTCCAGTAGAATGTCAGTTGATGCCACCCAACAAGTTTGCAAGCCAATTAACCAATTCACTTGCAAAATAAAATTTGCATAGGCGTAGGAATACCACAGCAAAAATATTTGTTATGTGTCCACAAAGGAGTTTTAGATCTATTTTGTTTTATATTAAAGCTGATCAACAAAATTTTAAATGTTCTGATGAAAAGCTAATAGAAAATCAAGATAATATATACAAAGAAAGGGACATTAAACTGTACATTATTAAAACTTTGGGTACTTTTATTATTTACTAAGTATATTTGCGATAACTTTTATTTAATGAAATCTTCCAATTTTAAACATGTACAAAACGGCCTGCTTAATTGCTTCAAGATCCATGTCAGATCTATATAGGAAATAAATGTCTATAAACGAGCTCAAGTTTTCCAAGGAATATTCGTTTAAAACTCATAGTGCTCCAATAATCCATAATAAACTCTCATTGCCCAGAACGATAAGACACATTATTTTACTTTATTAAAAATAAATTCCTTTTTTTAATTTCATGTTGCTATTTACCTTATATCAATGTATTTAATTTCTAATCATAAAAAAGAAAATTTAGATTTATAATATAATAAATTTAAGAAAACTCTATTTTAAAAAAAATCGATTGTGGCGACACTTTGTGTGTTCAAATATTAAACTAAAATTGTAATCATCATCATTAACCCTTTGGTGATGGTAATGTAAAGAAAAAAATATAATTTAAAAAATCTTTTTAAAATCATTTAGATTATTAAATATTTACTTTCTTTTAGATAGTAATGCCGGGTGGGGAAAATAGATTTATTGAGAAATAGATATGCATATAGAAAACTAGCCAATAGGGAGATAATTATATTGAGCCAACTCTAGTATCTTATATAGTTGATTTGCCTTATATAGTTGATTTGCACTAGCAGTGTAAAAACTTTTAAATCTAAAAGTTTAATCTATAGATTATTGGTTTATTATTTTTGATTTGATTATGAGCGATTTTTAATCTGCTATTTAAAAAATCATTTTCTGAACTTTTTAAAATTGTTGCTAAAAGTGGTTTAGTTGCATAATTTGCACACTTGATGTATTCATACTAAAATTCGCCAATTTTGCATAAAACTTCGCAAAAGCATTTTTACAAAGAGGAAAGGTCGAATTACAGTGGATAAAAAGATGGGACGGGGGATAAGTAAATTCATTCGATTATTTATGGGGAGTTTTATATTAGTCCTGGGAAGGTTTTAGGCTATTTTCAGGAGTTTATGTTGATCCCCCTAAAAAGAAAATTTTTCTTAAAAAACATGTCAAAGATCACACTAATGGCTTTCAATTTTCGCATATCTAAAATGTTTTAAATTAATGTACTTTTAAAAATCTTATTTTCATTTCCTACATTCATGAAAAAGAGATAATTTGAAATAAGAAAGGCATTGGTTAAGTATAGTTTAGGGCAAATGACTTTTACAATTTAAATTGGTATTCAAACTTAAAAATTTATTTACAGTTTTTGAACAGAAAAAGTAACAAGGATGACAACATCCACAAGTAGCGATGCTTATAAGTATGCAACAATATTCTTAAATAATAAGATTATACCTAAGAACAATTAGAAGAGTTTTATTGTAGAATTCCATAAGACTTTATTCAATACCCCAAAAGCGTTATACTATAATTCCTGTAAATGTTTTTGTCTGACGCTTAAGATTTCGGTAACTACTAAACCGATTGAGTTCTCCATTTCATAGAAGCTTCTTATAGGTTGATTTTTATATCTAAGTTTGGTTTTAGGCCTTTTCTTTATTTTTCTTCCTCCTACGAACAGGAGCGCAGCCGCTTGTAGACATATAAACAGACTGGTTTTTTTTTATAGTTATTTCATAAATAGAATATCCTTGTTTTCTCTCCTTTTTATCTTTATTCTAAAGGTTAAAGTTACTGCATTGTAGAGAGGGAGGGGACATTGGACTGTAAATCAAACTGTTATCTAAAGTTTTTTTTACTACGTTATCATATTATTTGGCTTTAAAATTTTGGGTACATTAAACAACCTTGATTTTTTAAAAGCTAGCAGTGCTCAAACTTTTGCACTAATGATTTTGAATAATGTTTTGTTTATCATCATTGGGGCATTTAGAATTCTTAAGAATCCTTCTAAAAAAAATTCTGATATTTTATGTTTGGTGTGTCATTTCATTACTTCCATGTTGAAATATTCGCAAATTGATGTTCTTCAAAAGAAGCAAAAGAAAAAGAATGAAGCAAAGACGAATCGACAGTTTGAGCTGTGTAGTAATAATACTAAAGAATTATCAATACGATACATTTGGCAGAATTGACTGCATACTTTCATGTTTTTATATATTTATTTACTCATAGTAGCAAAAATCTTAAGATAAATAAAAAATAAAGTCATGATTTGCCAGCGAATATTATTATTCTTATGCATTGCGTATTATTCTATAAAGTTCGTTAAATTTGAGTGTCTGTATGACTTAGACATTGGCATTCTATTATTTTCAAAATTTTTAGCTGATAGCCTTTTTACCTTTTTTTTAAAAGAAACGCCAAGTTTTTTATTTGTTTTTTTTCGCAATATCAAACTACAACTGCTAATTTTGTGCAATGGACAGTTAGAAACAGAAATTGAGGAGAAAATAGATTGGTGGTTAATATTAGTAAAAAAAAAAAAAATGGGGGATAATTGTTACTTATTTGTTCAGTTCTAGCAAGAAGATTGCTTTCAAGTTTTCGAGATCTTAGTTAACAACTAACAGACTTTTTATTTGATTATTAATTAGGGTTTGCAGAAATATATAAATCGTTGCAAAAAAAATTGAACAATTTTTAAAATGGTAATTTGATTTTCCATACTATTTAAGATCGTTAAAGATAGACCAACACACAAGTAATTACTTATTGTAGAGAAGCTTCTCTACAAACCAAATGGAAATGTGTTATTCGTACATATGGGGTGCGTGCGTGCTTATATTTGCAAACATTACAAGGATATTGCTCATAAAAGTTAGGACTTGCAGACAAATTTTATCCTTTGAGTGTTGGAATTTGAGTTTGTTTTTTGATATAGGCATGTGTGAGAGGGGGGACAATAGACTAAATATTTCTCTAGTCTCCAAAGTTTTACAAGAACGTTTTCTTACTCGTTGGCTTAACAACTTTGGGGACTTTTACTGAATTTTGATTGATTGGTTTATTAAGTTGAGTGTTCGAACGTCGTAACCACTAATCTATATCTACAGCAGGTGCAATTTTGTGTGTCATTATTGTCATTGTCATTATAGTACATCAATTTATCGGCAATTGTATAAGTTATATTTACATAACAATTAAAATCACTACAAGAAACCTGTATCAATCAGTTTTCAATTTTCTAACTTTTACTAGAAATTTATTAGAAAACACATTTGCAAAAATGTCCTTGAAAATTTTGCTCATCCCTTTTATTCTACGCGCGTTTACACATCCTTTTTATTTGCCATATTTCATATGGGTAAAAAGACAGGGATTTGTTTTCTGAAGACAAAATTTAATACAATTTTTTGTCTGAGTGTAAGCTATTGGCTTTCATCCACTCGTTGTCGGGAAGGTGATAGGTTTGAATCTAACTAAAACCGTTAAAAATAGTCACTGAGGCTTCTATGTCAGGTGACGACATAAAAAATTGGAGTACGGGAATGCCTTGGCTTAAAACAAGCGCACCTCTGTAATATGCAAATTTGTTTAATAGATACATAAAAAATAAGATATGTTGGTGTATTCAGTCCTTTATGAGCTATCGAAGGTTGTATAAATGTTTAATTTAAGACTGTTAACTTCTACTGTTAATGCAAGAGTTTTACCTTTACAGTAAAATTTAGTATTGTGTATTAAAACGACTGGTTGTCTTGAAGGGTACCTTTCCCCTAAAGAGACCTTTTTTTTACTTTTTAGAATACAAATTTAAATAATTATATTTTATCTATTTACTGAGAAAACTTATCCGTGTCTTTAGGATGTTTATCTATAATTTTTTTATGTTTGTTAAAATTTCTAGTAATGCTAGCTACTATAAAATTCACTTTGGTCTTCTGTTTAAAATATTAAATGTTCAATTTTACATTTTGTCCTACAGGCTGATATATGATGATTCATTTTAAAAAAATATTTATAAAATGTATAAATGATTTTTTATCACTTGGATCTTACACCAGATTATCATATATGTATATACTCGAATAAGGTCAAACTTTTAGCTGGCTAAAACAAGATCTATGTAAAACCACCCACTTGACCCCATCCTTTCCTCCTACTGGATTGACGAACTGACCAAAAATATGAGTTCCATATTATCAAGCTAAATTGACGACAAAATATCAAAAATGGCAAAATTTACACCTTTTTTGCTCATTTCTAGCATTTTTAAAATTGTGCTTCCTTGAAATCATAGTTATGGATGTTGTTATTCTTGTTTAACATTAAGTTTCACCTTGTTATATGAAAACACAACGGATGTAAACACAAACACACATCTCTTAGTTGACGTCTGTATGTTTTTCTGTCCATCTGTTTGCGCGTGTGTCTGTCAAAAAAGGTAATAAAGACAGTTTTCTGCGGAAAGTAAAATAAAAATTAAGAATATAAGAATAACTCGAGTTTGGTTGGGCCTAAGAATTGGTTTATGAGTTTTTCTTACTATTCGTAAAAAATTCTCTGTAAGACAATATGAAACATGATTTTTCAGTATTGCCAGAACCGGTTTTAATCTAAAATACCTCTAATTTGGGAATTACTATGTAAAGATTTACCTGTTGAAATTTAAAACTTTTATGTACTTTTATAAAGTTATTTTCTAAATAAAAATAAAGATATAATTTTTGGCAAAAAAAGTGTCCTATTTCAAAAATACGCCTTTGCAAAAAAATATTGTGTAATAGACCTTAAAAGTAAACTCTGAAAGTTTATCTTTGTGATATATTTTAAATTGTAAACAGATTTTGTAAAAGAGATTTTAAAAATATGTAGCACAGCAATAAAACTACCTATAGTAAATATTACAAAAATCTTTCGAACTGTTTTTTTACTTTTCTCATAAGAAACATTGATTTGATTGTTTTAGGTACCAGTTTTTGCTAGTTGATTTTTACTAAAAAAATTTACTCTTAGAATATTTATTAGCGATTTTCGCCCTTAGCATTTCGGAGCACGCATTCAAAAGTGGTTGGAAAGGACATAAAAATATAATTCAACTTGTTAATTATCGAAGTCTTAAGCTACAGACCTTACTACTTCATATTTTACGATTTGCTATTGTTTAAGATTATTTTACAAATCCATGGATAAGGCAATGGCCGATAAATTGATGTACGTCCTCAACGAATTAGAAAACGGTAACATAGTACTTTGGGGACTGGGGAAATAAACAGCCCAATCCTCCCTGATAAAAATCAGATTTCGATTGGTTGGTAAATTCTATTATTCGGCTTTGTAAGTTTTGGATTTACTCTTTAAATATAAAATAAAATTGTTGGTGAAAGCCATTTTCTCCAAATATTTTGATAGATCGGTGACAGATACTTGCCCCAGGCAACTTTTTAATATACCCCTAAAACACCCCAAAAAAGTGCTCAATTAATCGAAAGAGGTATTTTTAGAATTAAACATTTTTAAAATTGTTTTGGCATAATATAAGGTGTTAATAAACTGTAATTAGGATGCTATCTAAATTTTATAGGTGATGGATTTGATCTAAATTGCAAATAACAAGAATAATGAAGTCCATTTCATACAAAAACTAGAAGTACTCAAATGGATGCAGAATATACGTGGATATTATGACAGGGGAAAAACTGTCGTCAATTTAGGTCGCTAACATGATACTCGTTTATTGGTCTTTTCGTTTATCCTATAGGAGGGGAAAAATCGTTATTTTAGCCCGCTGCGTGTTTTACACATTCAAAAATCTAAACACACAATATCACAGATCACTCTAATTGATAAAATCTAAATCTACTGACAAAAATAAATGTGACAGATTAAAAGACGTTGCAACCTATATTATAATCCAAATATGTCAATAAAATTTAGTCCGTAACTAAATCTTGTCAAATTGGTGCGCTAATGAAGGATATTAATATTATTATGCACTGAACACGGAGTAATACTCTGGAAAAAATATAATTTTCCATAATGGCTTTGAAACCGTTTGAAATCCGCTGGATTAGAACCAATTCTAAGCCATACTGAAACCATGTATATAAAATTGAATTACTGACATTTTCACGAATATTGAAATAAAAATCATAAAATCTATGCCACTTCTGTTATAGTTACAGGCCTTCGGTTACTCGAGGCTAACAAAACATTAAATCTTATAATTTTTCAATTTAATATCCGCCGAATGATGTCTATAATACGATGCAATAAATAATTATTACATTTGTATTAGACAAGGCAATATTTTCAGGTATATCTTTTTTTTTCGAGAGTGGGGAGCCCCTCCCCCCTTAATAGGGTTAGATTAAAAAAGGCGAGAAATTTTGCCTAAATAATTTTCTTGAGTAATTTTCCCTGTCCAATTCCGAGATTAATACGTATGTCAAAATATGGCCATAGGTAATTGGACGTAAAAATTAGGAAATTTTACTTTTCCTTAGTTAAAGCTTTGAGTAAAATTGGTTAAATTAAGAAAAATAAATTCGGACAGTGCTTTTAAAGTCGTTTTATAGGTCGTTTTATAGCTCTTTAGATAAAAGGATAAAAAAAATCTGATTAATACTTCTCTGGACGGCTGATCACAACGTTGCTAAGAACTTTATAGTAGTTTCCAAGTCAATAACATCCTAATCATTTCAGACAACAAACCTTTTTGATTGTACAACCTTCGTCTAGAAATCCTAACTGTGAATGGTAGTCGCGATTCAAACCCATTACTTCTCTGATAACTAGCGGATTCGAGACTTTTTACGCTACACCCTTGCGCTTTAAAATTTTGTTTTAGAGTAAAGATTGATACAAAGCTAAGTACTTTCCTAATTTACCATATTTAAAATATATTTCTATATTAGATTTTGCGAATATAATGTGATAACAATGGTTATTAAAAATAACTTTTTCCATGCAAATTAGTCCAATGAATAACTATATGTATGTATTTACAACTGAGGGCAAAAAATCAGTGAATTATGGATAGGTTAATGTTGTAATTTCTTTTTGTCTAGATGTAATATACAACACATTATTTTAACTGATTATACAGCCGAAGGCCATGTAAAAAGTACTGTTATATACCTAACCTACATCATTTTTATTTGTGCGATCTAAAATAAATGTATTTAAGATTTATAATCCAGATAACTACCTGGATCCAGTATTGAGGACCTTTTAGCAAATGGCCCTTTTGTAGCGACTTGGCTGTGTTAATATTAACGACGCTATTAGCAGATATTCAAAGACCAAATTGAAAGTCGGCACAGAGTCCAGGGGGTGGGAACATAAAGTTATGTCACCCCTTCTTACTCTATTGTTTTACTTAAATCTATCTGATGATATATCTAAAATCAAAATAAGCAAACAGACCTATCAACCAATAATTAAGAGCAGCTAAGCTGCTATAAATATACCCATCCTTCATCCCTGAACAGAAGTAAACAAATTGGCATGAAATATTGTAACTAATAACGCATGCAAAATTAACAAATTCTCGCTCGTGCTACGGAGTCTATCAAGGAAGGGTTTACTAAAGGTTAGAATGACTTTGACTGACAAAATGTCTGAAAAAAGAACATTTTGTCCAAACAAGAAACTGACATGCAACAAAGTCTTCCATAGCACGACCCTTATCACAAGGTTCTAACTCTACCTTGTTATACAAAGCATTATTCATTTTATATCATTTTTAAAGGCGAATCTTTTCTTTAATTAGAGTCGGTCCGTCCGTCCGTAACGGTTAGCTCATTTCGTTAGTTTGAACAGGTTAGAATTGCCCTATCAATTTCAAACTTTACATGATGATTCATACAACAGTTAGGTACGACTAAGAAAGCGCAGCAACTCTATAATTGTTATAAGAAAGTTAATACGTCAATTTTAAACATGCTGATTTTTTACTTTTTGACAACAAATTTTTGTATGTTAAAATTATCCTATTTATCTGATTTTGGGAATACTGATTCCTATTACAACAGTGTACAATGTTAAAAGTAAAGAATATCTATAATGAAGTTCTAAAAATATAAGTATGTCCTTAACCCTTACAGATCGGGCCCCAATTCCCACCTTAATAGATCGGGGGGGGGGGGGGTCATATTAACACCCCCCTCTATCTCGGCTCCTGTTACAGATAAAGACGTAAATTTTTTTTTGGTGGTTTATGTGTATTTTTAGAGAAAATTACTTTTTCTAGTCATAGCGATCAGGCCGCTCCTTAGCCGCTTTTTAGCGGCCAGCCGCTAAATTTTAAAATAGCTGTAGAGCGGCCAATTTTGCAGCTAGGATGACCAAATTTAAGGACGAACTTTTATTTTTCATAACAAAAAAATTACTTTTTCTATCTGTTTATTGTTGCTCAAGGATTCACAAAAAAAAAAATTATAGGTCTCTAGCTGTAATAGAAGCCACGATATATATGATATATGTCTGTAGTAAAAGCCGGACAAAAATCGGTCATAATGTCGGTCAGGCAGCGGTCAAACGGTCATAACACCACTTTTCTCAGAAGGTCATTGATATCTAAGTATTCACCAAAAAAATTTTAGGTTTCTACCTTATAAACAAAAGACATAATGTAAAAATTAGGATTTATTTAGATTTTTTTTCTAATTTTGGTGCTACCCAACCGACTTTGACCGGACGCCACGACCGACACAGACCAGATATCCTTATAAGATCAACTCTTGCCGACGTATAATTACTAAACTTAAAAAGTCATGAAGTCACAACTCTCTATCTTACCTACAAAAAAAATGACATTGAAAAAACTAGAGGGGGGGGGGTCAATATGACCCCCCCCCCCCCCCGATCTGTAAGGGTTAAACTTGATAATTATTTTGGCAGTTTTGCAACAAGTTTATGGTTACAATTTTGTTAAGACTTATCCATTTACATTCTGCTTATTCAGTTCTGACACATTACAAGTTTAATGTTTGTTTGTCCTTTCATTCCAGAGCTCCGCTTTTATGGATGTTATCATCCTTGTTTTTTAATAATTTGATATTTTTCTTGTGAAAAAAATTTGAAGAAAAAAAAAGAAGAAAACTTTTTTCAATAGAGAATATGAAATGCAACAATATATGATATTAAAACCTAAATGATATAATTCTTTTAAGTTAGCATTTCCATTCATGGCTGTTTAGTAAAAATTCCTTGAAATTTGAGGTCTGCAGTGGGTAAAACTTAATTTTTCATGCATGCAGTTGGGACTTAAAGCAACTATAAAAATACTATATGTATGATTTGATTATATTAAAATGTTTTAGCTATTACTAAAAAGGTGTATCTATCTACCTCGTCTCGATTAAACTATCAGGTGCTTTAACTCAAAGAGCCTGGCAAGCCGAGAAATCCCCCCTTCTTTTTTAACCAAATTAAAAATAAGGAGTTTTTTCTGTAGGTCTAACCAATGATGAAATACCCTGCGGAGCTATTGTACCCAACATAACCTAACCTAACCTGACCTAAATTAAACACAAACACACAAAGACTACCTCCCAATCCTTCTACCTTATCAATTTATTGTAAATTATAAGGAGTACGAAATCCCCTACATGTCTTAGTAGATGTGTATTATATGTACTTATATACTTTTTGCCTTGGTAGTCTTTATTTCATATTCTGTTGCAGTTATTATAAGCATGACTTAGAAATACAGAAAAATAAATTTAAAGATAATTTTACTTTGTATAAGATCATCCTTGTAAAATCAGCAGATTTTGCCCCCCTTTTACTAGAGTACACATACATGCATGCCATATTATGGGGGGCAAGCCACTGGAAAATATTTCAGACATTAGAGTTAAAAATCCTAGATTTTCTATTCCAATTTCAAATATTGAGATTTAAGTTGACGTATAATTATGAATGTTTTTTGTCGACCATATGGCAAAAAATATACTAATCTGTCCAAGCTTTTTTTGAGAGGGGTGTGAAATGAGGGATTTTAAGTGGCTCAAAAAAATGAGCTATGTGACGTCAATAGATCCATACCTTTTTAAAGAGATTCCTTTCCCACTTCTTCTCTCCCATTTATGATGTTACACGGCTAATTTTTTAAGCAACTTTGTCGAGTCTCGATTTCAAGGTTTGAGGGTGGTTATGTATTTCTTAAAAGTTTGTGGATGTCAAATGAGATGGGTTTGAAAAATTTGATCGCAAATTACACTCTAATGGCATTCATGGAGTATAAAATTATCACATTTGCACTATGCGTGTGCGTGAATTTGTGTGTGTGTGTGTGTGTGACAATACTTGCCCAGTTGAGTAATGATCTTTTTTGCATATACACAGTCCCCCAGATTTGACTGAAATTTATTATTTTCTACAGGGTGACAACCTAAAGTAAACATCATATTTAATGTTGGTAGATTTTCAGGAAATGCGTTTAGATTCAGCAATTTTAGATACTGATTATTTTCTATTCAATTACTAAATTATAGGCATGTAATTTAAAAATTTGCTTAGAAATATTCTGACCTCTTCAAGCTAAATCTTTTTTGTTTGTTATAAAGTACATGGAACTAAAGTGTCATATATTTATGTTGTGATGTCATATATTTAAGTTTGCAGACCATATGTTAATTGTTACTCTTAATTGCTCTTTAAGTGCTCTCAGAAAGAATAAAGAGAAAATATATTTGAGTCAGTTGATATTGAGAGTCCTAACGCAGAACATTATCTGGTTTGGGTTCGAGTCTTTATTAAGACCAATACAGCTATTTACAGACATCCTACTACTTTAGATCGTTTGCACAGACAGATATTCTACCCCTTCAAAGTGCATAGTTAATTAATACATTGTATTAATTAAACAGACAGTCATCCTGTTGTTTGGTGTCCTGATATACAGACAGACATCCTGCTACTTCAGAACTATCCAGCTTTGAATAATCAGTAGTTTTGACTTATTAACATATTTAATCATTTCTAAATATAGTATCAATATATAATCTTATTTACTCAAAAACTGCATTTAATCCAATATAATAAATACTTGAAAATCTGTTTGCATTTTGAATTGAACATTAAGTCTACTCTATCATTAGCTTATGCTGTTTGTCTATATCACATTTGGCGCAGTCTTATTGTGCTACGTGTTATTTAGACCTGCTGCTGAGTTAAGGGTGGGGGAAGTGGTGTTTGATTTGAAGTCACTCACTTTTTGAGATATTTTTTTATCTCGGATTTTTCACAGTTTTGTTTTAGTTTTTATATTTCTAACTTGATTTATATTTCAGGTTTCTGTGGAATTTCATTCTTTAACTCTTTTGATCTAAATTTCACGGCGGATCTAGTTCCAGTGCTCGGATATGGCTGATGGAGAAAAAGGAGAGCGGGGTAAAACTGAAGGCAAGCGTGGACGGCCGCCTAAACGTCCTCGGGAGAATGACAGTCAGGATGATGATGGAACTCCCGAACATTGGGAGGAGGAGGATGCTGCGGCTGAGGATGCTGGTGCAGGTGCCAATGCGAATGTGGAGTTGGCGTTGGGCGAGGTGGAGAATGACGTTGTGCCTGAAAGCATAAAAAAATATGTTAGGGCAATGTTGCAGGAGCATACGACTGTCAAAGATCAGGTGGATAAGTTAACGGCGGCGAATAAACGGCTGGAGAATAAGGTGAAAGAGTTTAAGAACTCTGATGAGCATAATAAGTTAGGTTATGATGTTGATTTGGCTACTATTAAGAAAAAGGTGGCGCAATTGCCAGTGGATGGGGATATTAGCGGTTTTTTGTATGAAACAAGTATGGGGGCTAGTGTATCTGCAGTCAAGGCGACGGGGGATGATTCGTTTAATACATCTTTCATTAATCGTTTGAGTGTGGAGGCTAAATTGGATTCTACAAATTTTGAGGCTAAAAGAGGGAAAAGTGCTCCTGGACATTTGAAGTTTTCGCAGATTGAGTTTTTAGGTCCTGTTGGGAATGGAAATTGGATGAATGTTCGTGAGAGTTGTCTGACCGAATATGAAAATCAATTGTTGGATATATTTCCTTTAATTGAGGAAAGGGCTGACGTGCTTAAGGCCTATAAAAAGGTGGCCGGCGGTAGTGTAAGCCAACAGACTGTAGAGGAGCAGTTTAAGGAGTTTTGTCTTGTAAGAGGAGTCAAGTGGGATAGTGATTTTGTGCGGGATGCTCCATTTTGGGATGGAAACATTGATTTTGAGGATTATTTCTTATCCTTATGGAGGGTTGCTAGGTTCGCAAAGTTGGAGGATCCTATGCTTTTCAAGGACATCCTGTACAATAGGATTTTTGAGTGCAAAGGGAAGAAGATGGGGAGGTTGATTACGCCGGAGGCTAATGCTTCCTTAAGTGCTTTAGGTTATTACCTGTTGATAAGAAGGTTGGTGATACCCTTTGCTGATACAGAGTCGGCTACCGAATTCTTTTACGCCCTGAAACAAAAGAGTGGTCAGAATGTGGATGTGTTTTTCAATGCTAAATTGCGTCTGTTTAGGCTTATGCATCCTGGTCAAATTTCTAGACAATCTTGGCGTGATTTCTATAATAATGTGGCTAAGAATTTGCTGTTTTCTGATTTAGCTAGAGATATGGCTAATTTCATTGAATCTATGCATTACCTGGAAGATTACAGTGCTTTCTTGACTTATTTGATTCGCAGAGGTCAGCATTATGTAAGCTGGGCTCGTTCTGGACACGTATCACCTGAAAATGTAACGTCCTGTTATTCTCAGGCTATGGAAGGGTTGAGGCTAGAGGATTCTAGGGAGGTGAAAGCTAGGCCTGTAATCAGTGAAGTGCATGTATCTGATATGGAGGGCAGGACTGAGATTGGCGATAATAATGCGTGGATTGAAGGGGATGATGATATTCCTTGGGATCAGGTTGAGAACGTGATTGGGGCTCTGAATTCGAAGGCTAAAACTATGATTTGTTGGTATTGTGGGAAAAAAGGTCATGTAGTGGCTAGTTGCTGGCAGAAGAGAGATGGCAAGCCGCCAGCTCCTGATTCTCGCATAGGAAAGACCAAAGCTAAGTTTTTCTCAGCCGGTAGCGAAAAGAAAGAGGGTCCTGGAGTGCCTAATAATAGGGTAATACCTGAGCAGTTTCTGAAGAAGACAGTCAATCAGGTGGGGCCTGTTGTGGATAGGTGGGGCAATCAGGTGGGGCCTGTTGTGGATTCTGAAAAGAGCAGAGATGAGAAACAGTATGAGGCTATGATTGCTGACATAGCCAGAAACAATTTCCAGCAATATCCTATGTAATGGATATGATTGATTTGATGTATAAATCTCATTCTAGGATGAAATTTATAGATCGTTCTTTTATTCATATTCATTATATAGGCTATAGTACTGTAAATAGTTAATTTTGCTGTCTTGTATTTACATTATTGCTTTCAACTTTATAAAGCATTACTGTCTTGTTTATTCGTCAGTCAAGGTGTGATCGTGTTAATGAAAACATTATATATATATTTATATATATATATATATATCTACTATATATTACTTTTTGATAAGTACCTATGCAAGGTTGAATACTTCGAGAGGTACTTACCTGTATAAAAAAAACTTGGAGTGTAGCTGTGTGATGCTGGTAGTTTGGGAGATGTACAGGATTTCATAAATTGAACAGTATGTTGGCGGCTGGTGACAGATGAGGGGCTGACTGCTGTGTAGTGGAATGATGTATATCTAAAATATATGGATATATTAATTATAATGACTAGTGTTTTCAAGAGATTGTGAAGTTTTTGAAGATAACGAAAATGCCTATTTGTGCGGATTTAGAATTTCTTGTGCCTGGGGCTGATATTCCGGTGAAGGAGTTAGGAATTATTGATACAGGAAATAATTTTAATTCTTTGATATCTAGAGAAATTCTTGATAAACATGGAGTTGAGTTTTGTCCTGCAAAATTATCAGCATATTCAGTAGATTTAAAGAAAGTTAATATTATTGGATATGTTGAGTTGAAATTTAGATTTGCTGGAACTCAAGCTGTGTTTACGGAGATATTTTATGTACCTGAGGTGACGAGTAGGTTGGTAAATCTTGGATCTGATTTCCTGAAAAAGAATAAAATTAATATTTGTTTGGATGAAGATAAGTTTGAATTTTGTGGGGAATCTGTTCCTATTAATTCCTGTTTACAGAAACAGGTGGTGGCAGAGATACAGAAAATTCCTATTTTGTCCGGACGAATGAATTCTGAAATTCCATCTAAACCTACCTTGCCAGGGATAAAGGAGGGGGGTGGGTTTGGAGAGTTATATTCAACGAAGTATAATGTGAAGTTGCTGGATAAAACTATTTTTTATCCTGGAGGATCTACCGCTGTGGTGCATGTGACTGGATTAAAGAATGATGGGCTTTGGTACGTGTCCCCTAATTCTTCTAAGATGACAAGTGGCAATGGGATTATGATTATTGAGGGGGTGTATCAGCCACGGAAAGATGGGTCCTGTGTGGTTAATGTGGTTAATGCGTCAATAAAACCTATTACCTTGCTGAGAAATGTGAAGATGGGGCATTGTTTCATCATGGATAATCAAGATGTTACCTGTAATAAAACAATTAATGAATTGGATAAGCCAGAAAAGTTGTCGGGGCAAAAAATGCATGAACGGGTACAGTTTATTATTCAAAAATTGAAGTTAGATGAAAACCAGATGATTAAGGAAAATCCAGAATTGAAACCCAGGATTATTAAAATTTGTTTGGAAAATTTTGATATCTTTTCAATGAATGATTCAGATATTGGTGATTATTACAGAGGATATTTTGCTGATTATGCCAAGAGGTCGTGCATGTTAGATAGTCACAGGAATGACACTATAATAAAGTGGACAGAAGAGTTGAACAGAGTATGGACTGAATTTATGGAAATGTTCAAGACTGAAATGTGTAAAGGCTATCCTCAATGGGATAATCCTAATCTTTTTATTGTGGATGTAGATTATAGTTCTCAGTATTTTGCAGGGATTATTTCGCAAGAACAGGATGGTGTGGAGAGAGTGTTTGGTGTCTGTAGTAAGAAGTGTAATGCTGCAGAACAAAATTATCCTTCCTATAAAGGAGAATTAGGTGCATTAGTATATGCATTAAAGAATTTTTTACACTTTTGTAGGTTTCGTGAGTTTTTGGTTCGGACAGACAGTATTTCACTAGTGCATTATAAACGTTGGGCTAAAGGATCAATAAACGGTGTCACCTATCGATGGATAACTTTCTTGCAAAGTTTTGACTTTACAGTTATCCATCGACAGGGGACTAAGCATGTGAACGTAGATTATTTGTCGAGAACTGAGTTAGATTGTAAGAATCATCGACTGAAGGATTGTCAGGAGTGTAGAGAGACAGATAATAAAATTTTGGATCCTTACCTGGATGATTCACCATTTCTGGATCAAATCTACTCTATTATGCAGGTACATTCTGCAGAGGATGAGGCGGATGTTGAGTTTGTCTGGCAAAGTAGTCTTCAGCAGGACGAGATCCTAAATGAAATAAGGTTATGGATATTGGAAAGGAGACAGTTGTCGTCTTATGAGAGGGCGGAGTTATCGGGCAGAAAAGAACTATTGTACAATCTTATTGGCCACATGTATGTGCTAGAGGGGGTTGTAATTTTCAGACAGCCTTTGGCCGAAGGGGGTTTCGTCGAGAGGCCTGTAGTGCCTCTTTCTTTATACAATGATATATTTGATTCAGCTCATGGTGGATATGGTTCTGGACATAGAGGTGTGCAGGAGACAATACGTAAAATAAATGAGAGATTTTTTATGCCTGGCGTGAACAAGTTTGTGGAATCGAGAATACGAAGTTGTATTACATGTTTGAAAAAGGCTGGAAGTAATCCTAAACATGTTTCACCTATAACTCATTCTGTTCAAAGTAGTGAAGTTTTTGCTAATATGTCCGTAGATCTGGTTGGACCTTGGACTCCATGTTATCATCAGGGACAGACGGTTAAATTTGTCCTAATCATGGTTTGTCTATTTTCTAGATATGTTTTTACATGTCCGTTGGTTGATGCTAAAACTGAAACAACTGTAAAGGCTATATTGGAAAATTTTGTACCTACCTATGGTTTATTTAGAGCTTTGAGATCGGATAGAGGTACAAATTTTACAAGCAATGTGTTTAAAGGCGTGATGAAAGGATTGGGGGTGGATACTGTCCTAATTCCCCCCAGGAATCCAAATTCGAATCCTGTAGAGAGGCAAAATCAAAGTTTGTATGCTGCTTTGAAAGTAGATGAAAATCATGGAACAAAGGACTGGGCTAAAAAATTACCTTTGGCTACGTTAGTGATTAACTGTTCCAGGAGTACTAGAACTGGATATTCTCCATTTTTTCTGGTTTTTGGTCGGCAGCCACGTATTCCTCTCGATTTCCTATCACCAGTTCCGTCTGCTGAATCTTCATCCTCGCGGTCGTATTTGGAATTTCTGAAAAATATGGAGGATGTAATTAAGAGAATTTCTACAAAATCCAAGTTATATTTAGAGGTTCAAAATAAACACAGAGTACAGAGGGAAGCATTAAGAGTTACAGATGTTTGTTATGCTTTCTTTAATATTGTAAAAACTGACGTGTCCAAGAAATTACAGTCTTTCTATGGAGGGCCTTTTATTGTGGTTAAGAAATTTTCGGATGCATTGTATGAGTTGGCACCTTTTGGGAATAATCCCATCAAGAAAAATCAGGTTGTAGCTAGGGATAAAATTCGAAAAATTCATGCTCGAACGGAAGTTCTAGGGGAGGAGGTTAATTTTAACGTTTTTCCTTTACCTGAAATTTGTCCGTCCGATGAGATATTTTTGGAGGTTGACAATATGCCTGTAGAGAAAGAAACTGTAGAGGAGAGAGAGAGAGAAGATGTTGTGTATTTGTCATCTGAAAATGATGGTTTTGAGTTGGCAGAGGAAAGACAGAGTGACGAGATTCAGGAGAAGGAGAGTGAGGTTGAGGTTGATAATGACAGAGTTTCAGAGAATGAGAATAGAGAAATTATACCTGTAGGTGAAGGAGTAGAGGTGGGAGTGACAGATGAATCTGTGGTGCCTGCTCCTGTAGCTGAGGGTAATTTTGACGAGGTTGAGCTTCCATCGGAACAATCGTTTTTGACGACGGCGCCGCCACAATCTTCACCTGAAAAATTAGTTACAATTAAGAAAAGTGGATCACGGGTGGCGAAATATTTATGGGACACTGGGAGGAGGTTAAGATCTCAGGTAGGGGGTCCTGTGGTACATGTTCAGATAGGAACTCGAGGACGGAGAAAGTAGGGAAAGGAGAGCTGATAATAATTATTTTTGAGAAAAAAAATATTATTAAAATACATATAAATATTTTAAAAAAAATATATTATAATAAGAGTTCATGAATTGTTATTTGATT
Source organism: Acartia tonsa (assembly GCF_053477335.1). Taxonomy (NCBI): domain Eukaryota; kingdom Metazoa; phylum Arthropoda; class Copepoda; order Calanoida; family Acartiidae; genus Acartia; species Acartia tonsa. The sequence goes on from NC_137268.1 coordinate 11,831,520, forward strand.
ATTTTAATAACAAATATGTGCTGACAAAGCTAGTAGGTAGAAAGTTGCCCTGCAATGAAAGGCTAAATCAGTTGATATTTGCGGGTGAATTGGTGAACAGTTATCAGCTAATAATGTCTGGTCATAATAATAAATTTAAATCAGGTAAATATTTTTTAATTTGGGGATTGTGTTTGTTACCTTGTGGTGCTGATGTGATATCTGTGCAAGTAAAGGAGTGTGTTGGCGACGGTCCTGAGTTGAGGGCTTCAGAATGTACAGTATTTGGTCAGCATGAGTTTAATGGAACAGTCAGCGGTCATCTGTTAAAAAAAGTTGGAGTGAGATTTTTGCCGCGGTACAATGTCACGTCGACAGAACGGTTCACACCTGGTATTGCGGCAAATATAGCCATCTACATTTAGGGGCACCAGCTGTTGTTAGTAGTGATGAGTTAATTTCTAGTGAAGATTGTAAAAGGATGGAGGAACAGAGGGTGTTAGACATAGATGGACGACGGTTGCCTGTAGCGTTTTATGACCGGTCACTGACTTATTTCATAAATGGTAGCATCCTGTATGATGATATGATGACGTATGGGATTGACCCTCAGTGCAGAGGAGATGGTATTTATTTAAATAATACCTTTGTGCCTAATACTTTTCAAGAAGTTCAGATTACAAGTTATTTGAAAAATATACAAATTTCAATGTTACCTGATAACAGTTGTTTTCTTGAGGACCAGTTCATTGGGGCACACTGTCTGGAGTCTGATCTGCGGCTTGGGCTTGATCGAGTGATAGTTCACAATAGATCACAGGAAGATAGACGTTATTTTAGTTATTTTCGGACTGTTGAAATTGTAAATTTAACTTTGTTTACATTTTCTAATATGGCGGATGATGCTAATAATCAGGGTGGCCAAAGTTGGTTGGCGATTTCTCCACAGTTTTCGTTGGGATTAAAACTGGGGAAAAAAGTGGAGTTTTCTGACTTTCTGACTGATTTGCATTATTTTCATACCAACGTTCCTGATGTAGTTTTGTGGATTACAACTGCTAAAAAGAATTTCTTTCCTTGGATGCGAAAAAAAGAGGAGGATGGTGCTTTATTATTACAGTTAACTTCTTCCTATCATCAAGTGGAAAGGATTTTACAGGCAGAACAGGGGTGTTGGGAGAATAATTTGTTTCATTCCAACATCAAGCAAGTCGGAAATTTGTTGGTACAACATCTGGGGGAGATGGAGCTTGTGTCTGTATGTAAAAAAAGATGGTTGAATGTGACTATAGGAGCAGATTTGCCGTGTTATCTTGGTCATTTTTCTCTGTTTATGGATGATAGAATTGTTGCTGTAGAACCATTCACAAGATTAGTTAAAAATGTTTCCTTGTTAATGGTTGTCGAGTGTAGGAAAAATCCAGTATTCGTGAGAGTTAAACCTGGATTATATCTAGGCAATAAGGGGGCAGGAATGCAGCTGGTTCAGACTAAACGGCTGGAGGATAGTTGGTTGAAGGTACCATTGAATTTTGAGCATCTGCTGGATAAGGGAGAGAAAGGACAGGTGTTGGAGTCTGCGGAAGAGGCTAAACTTTCGGAATTGGCTGCTAATTCAAATGCGTTTGTTGTAGAGGTGACAGAAGATTGGTTTGTACATTTGTATAATTCCTCAATTGATTGGTTGACTAATAGTTGGCAGCATTTTGTTATGGCGGTGATGGGTGCTGCTGGGGTGGTTATTGGATTGCTGTGTGTTGGTTGTCTAGGCAGACTGTGTAATTGCGTCAAATTTTCGCATTATCGGGAAAACAGTAATTAAAATTTGGCATCCCTGATAAATATAATTTATGTAAAGTATTTCGTTTTGAATGTCGTCTTATATATGAAAAATGTTAAAATATTAAAATATTAAAATGTTAATATTTAATTATTGATTATTATCAGGAAATGGAGATGGAAACGAAAGGCGGTATCAGTGGCCGTCTGCCCCACCTCGGCGGGAGGAGCGTGAACCGTCTGTTGAGATGTTGGAAGCTGGCAGATCTAATCGGCGGCATGTTGTGTATAGAAGAGATGACAGGAGGCAGTATGATGTAGAATCTCCCAGGTATGAGCCTGGATATGATGATGAGGACGATGTTGGCAACGTGAGTCTTGAAGTTGAGCTTGATTCCAGGGATCGTCTGCCCAGTGATCAGAGTGGTTCGGAGATAGACAGTTGGACTGAGCCTACTACGGACAAGCCTGAAAAGGTGGCAGATACTGGTTCTGGTGATGGACGGCGCAGATTTGGTAAGTTTGTGCCAAATCAGGCTGCTGGGTCGGTCAGGTCTAAGGGAGCCAGCAAGGCTTATGATGATGCTGGGGAAGGTACTTCCAGAAGGGGAGCCAGCAATGCTTATAATGATGCTGGGGAAGGTACTTCCAGAAGGGGCGTGGTCAAGCGGCCTGCTGGGGCAGATTCTCTTGGGCCTAAACAAAAGAGGGAGTTACCAGATTTACGTGCTGAGGTTGAGAGAAATAAGGCTGAGCGCAAGAATGACAAACGTGGCTTGGCGCCGCTCAGTGATGAAGATATAGGTAAAATCAGTAATTCTGTTGCTGTGACTCTAAAGCCTATGATTGAGGAAAAAATTCGTGAAGCTGTAAGAGAATCAGTCAAAAGTTTGAACACTGCACAGAAACTTTGGCAGACGGACAGTCATAATCGGATTAAAGATATGTTGGCCTCGCATAAGAGGGATCTAATGGACTGTATAAGGAAGGTAGATACAGAGATGCAGCAAATGGTGGCTACTACTGCACAGCAAAAGACTTCTTATATGGTACAAAGTGTACAGACAGCAATGACTGATAATTGGGAAAGTAGTTCAGCCAAGTTGGGACAGCAGGTGAGCCAACAAGTGGAAAGTGTTTTGGCAGGACAGGGAACTAAGGTTCAAGAGGCTATTACTGAGATGGCGAAAAAAGAGGCTGAAGTGCAAAGGCACCTGTCCAATATTTTTAGTGAGCTTAGCGAGATCCGGCGCAGAATAAACAATGACTTACCGGCGGCGTCATTTTGGCAGTTGCAGCAGGCTGGAACTTCTGACGGTGCTGGGGCTGGCAACGGAGTGATGATGGTCTCGGGAGGTGTTCAGGTCACTGGTGGCGTTGAGATGGAAGTGGCAATGTCGGCAGATGGGCCAGCGGTTGCTGCAGAGGTGGCTGTTGTGAATGATACCGCCTCAGCGGTAAATGATGCTGTGATGGTGGCTGTAGGAGGGCCTGTAACTGCTGCAGCGAGTAATGCTGTCATAGCGGCAACAGTGGGCGTTTCGGCTGAGGTTGGTGGAGGGGCGCTGAACACTCCTCCTCCAGTGGGTGAAGGAGAGGAAGGACTGGAGGCCGGGGTTAATTTCGATGTAGGTTCACCCAGTGAAGACATTGATCCTAGTTTATTGGATCAACCTGATGGATGGTGAAACCATGCTTAGCTGGATGGTTTCAGAAGGGGGTAAATGTCATATATTTATGTTGTGATGTCATATATTTAAGTTTGCAGACCATATGTTAATTGTTACTCTTAATTGCTCTTTAAGTGCTCTCAGAAAGAATAAAGAGAAAATATATTTGAGTCAGTTGATATTGAGAGTCCTAACGCAGAACATTATCTGGTTTGGGTTCGAGTCTTTATTAAGACCAATACAGCTATTTACAGACATCCTACTACTTTAGATCGTTTGCACAGACAGATATTCTACCCCTTCAAAGTGCATAGTTAATTAATACATTGTATTAATTAAACAGACAGTCATCCTGTTGTTTGGTGTCCTGATATACAGACAGACATCCTGCTACTTCAGAACTATCCAGCTTTGAATAATCAGTAGTTTTGACTTATTAACATATTTAATCATTTCTAAATATAGTATCAATATATAATCTTATTTACTCAAAAACTGCATTTAATCCAATATAATAAATACTTGAAAATCTGTTTGCATTTTGAATTGAACATTAAGTCTACTCTATCATTAGCTTATGCTGTTTGTCTATATCACAAAAGTAAGACAATCGCCGATAAATTCATATACATCTCCAATGGTGATACACAAAATTATCTCTTTTACAGATTAAAATTAGTGGTTTAAATGTTTAAACAATTAACTTATTGAACCAACCTATCAAAGTTCCCAAAGTTGTTCTTATATAAAACTTTGGGGACTTGTTTAATAAACGGCCTTTTGTCCCTGTAAAAAAAAACACTTCACTAAGAATTCAATTTAATAGTAAATTAGAATATTTAAGTGATTCGATTATAAACAAGGATGACAACATCCATAAAAGCGAATTACTGAAACGGTAGGACAAACGGACATTAATACTTGTATAGTATCTTAACTGAAAAATCGGAACATAAATGTATAAATGTCGAATCAAAATTGTAAGTAAATTTGTTGAAAAACTGCTTGTACAGAATAATGTTTATGGACATACTTACATTTTTAGGACTTGACTATAGAGTTGCTTCGCTTATAATATTGTACTTTGTTGTCCCAGGAATCAGTGTACCAAAAATCAGATCAAACTGATAATTAGATCACATAATTTTTTGTTGTTAAAAACTACTACAGTAATTATCATGCAAAGTTTGAAATTGATAGGACAATTCTAACATGCCTAAATTAACGAATAAAAGCTATCTATCTCGGACGGACGGACGGTCCGACCCTAATTACAGAAAAGATGCGCTTTTAAAAATATTTGCTAAATCTTTTAAATACAGGGATTAGACAATAGCCGATAAATTAATGTACATCCCCAATGGTGATACACAAAATTATCTCTTTTACAGATTAAAATTAGTGGTTGAAATGTTTAAACAATTAACTTATTGAACCAACCTATCAAAGTTCCCCAAATCTCAATGGTCGGTAAAAATCTAATATAATAGTAAATTACAATATTTTAGTGATTATAAATAACTATTATTAATCACCCAGTAGAGTTAAACATATAAACTATTTATTATATATTTGTATTATGTATTGATTCGTCAATTTTTTCCTTCGCTGATTTTTTCATTTCATTTGCCATTATAATGGTAGGTAGGAGGTAGAGAGGAAAAGTCATTTATAAATTTAGAAATATATTTCATTTAGATATTTTGCTTAATGATAAATTATGTTGGTATTGGTTATAACTTCTAGAATAGAGAGTTTTAGCTTTTCTGTGATTCACTTCATTTATTTTTTTCAGAATCATAAAACCCTCATATGGGATTTATAAAACTCTTAAAATCATATTTATCCAGGGAAGGAGTGGAAAATGGATTGGTACCCAAAGTTTTATAACAATGCCATCCTATACGTTGGCTCAAAAACTTTGAGAACTTTTATTAAATTTTGATTTGTTGGTTCGATGTTAGTAGTGCTTTACTTTCAAACAAATAATTTTAATCTGATACAGTGGAAATTTTGTTTACTATCATTGGGGATGTATATAAATTAATCGTCCATTGCCTAATCCTTTAATATTTTTCAATGGTTTTATTAGGTTTTGGATGAATTTGTCACTTTTCCAAATTTAGTTCTAAACATAGATTAAATTTATTCGTGGAAAAGTTCTGACACATACAGTTTGTAACAACCAATCAAGAGTGAATAAAAGTACCTTTAGGCTTTATGTCAATGAATGTGAAACGTCTTTATAAAACTTTGGGTCCCAGTATGATTTAAAGCACCTTATCACCCCTCCCAGAAACATTACCAGCAACACGTTTTAGAGAGGAAATGATAATAACCAAATCTTTTAATACTCCAGGAAGGAAGGGGAAAATGGAACCCAAAGTTTTAGAACAACCTTATCTTATTCTTGTCTCAAAAACGTTGAGTACTTCTGATTTTTGGGTGGCTCGAAGCAAAAAGTTTCTTAATTTTAAAACAATAGTTTTATCTACAGCAGGGATAATTTTGTATATTATCATTGTACATCAATTTGTCTTATCCCTTAAGATCCCTGAATTACTCGTATAAAATAATGTTGCACCTGGACCATTTGAAATGGTATTAAACCTAATTATTTAACTTTATATGACACTTTTATTTTAATGGATTAAGTGTTTTTAAATATCGATAACTATAAAAGTTAATTATCGCATCGTATTTTAGACAGTTTTCCGTGGATAGTAAAATGAAAATTAATTCCAGTTTTCTTGGTCCTGAGGGGTCTGAGGTCGGGGCCAACTAAACTTGTATTGATTTTATTTTTAGTATAAAATTGGCTACAATACGATTCGCGATACATGGCCCAGAACTGGTTCTTATCCAGTGGATTTAAATAGGTTTTAAAGCCATACTGGAAATCAGATTCTCTATAACTTAAAAAATGTTAACTGATTTATAGCCATTTTATAGATCTTAATTGACAGAGAGGCACATTTAAGACACACAACCTATCCTATTATATAAAAGCAGTAAGCTATTTTTGTCTGTAGCGAAGGATTTAGGCTATTTTATTGCCCATTCATATCCCTATATAGAGCCCCTAGATGCTAGGGGCGCAGCCGCTAAGTTACTTTATATTTAAGTTTAGGGGTATGATGTAAAATTTTATTATTATGACAAAAGGATTTTATTGCTCACACCTTTCCTCACACTTCCGTTAGATAAAGGTGGGGATATAACACTCGAAATAAATCTATGGAAGCTTCACATAGGTCTAGAGATGCTTTTAGGCTATTTTCTGTTTAATAACTACCCCTTCGAAAGAGGGCCCCTAGAAGCTAGGGTAACAACCGCTAGTACATTGTGTTTGTTTTCTCCCAACTGGTGCTTTCTCCTAAACCTATTTCATGAACACAGATCCCCCTCGCCCATTCTGAGAACAAAAAAAGTAATTTCAGCTTGCAGCTTATTTTGTACAAGTTTAAAAGCGAACAGGGATCTTAAGGGATAAGACAATGGACGAAAAATTAATATACATTTAATCATATATGCACAAAATTGCCAATTCAGTAGATTTAGATTATTGGTTGAAAAGTTTTGACACTTTTGTTTAGGACAAACATACAAGATTCAATACAAGTGCCTTAAGTTTTTAACCAACGAATAAAACAACGTGGTTATGAAACTTTGGGTACCAGTCCAATTTCAACTCCCTCCCTGCGAATAATATCAAAGATAATAAAATAACGCTAACGGAAGTGGTCTAAATTCTATAATAATTTACACAATTAAATTTTATCCTTTTGTCCAAAGCATGTTATATCATTGTTAGGGTTAAGAATTCTAAACAAAAATAGTTGTACATCGCATCGTATTATAGACAGCTTTCCGCGGATATTGAAATGAAAAATTATAAGATTAGTTTAGAAAGCCCCGAGAGGACGAAGTTTCTAATTTTATGATTTTTATGTTAATATTCGTGGAAAATTGTCTGTAATGCGATGCTATACATGATTTTTAAGCATGCCTGAGAACCGGTTCTGATCCAGCGGATATTAATCTAATATCTAATATTTTGTATAATTAGGGTAAATTGAAAAATCAAAGAAAAATATTTTTGTTAATACTTATCCTTATACTGGTATGTTAGATTTATCTATCTAATTATAAATCCACACTTTGTTATTCAATTATATTATACTTTATATAATATCCTATTAAAGTTATAGATTATTAGGGATCTAAAGGGATAAGACAATTGCCGATAAATTGATGTATATCCCAAAAGTTTTTTATAAAAAAAAGTATGCACCATTGTACAACATAACGAAAAGTGAAAATATTAGTGTTTTACACTCGCCCTTATTTGTAAATAGATTGAAATTAGGGGAAAGGTAGTTTTTTTTGTATGTTCCAGTTTAATCTTTGGTTAGGTTAGGATATATTGGGTACAGGGTTGTCCCGCAGAGGTTAGGTATTGAAGTAAAAAACTACAACCCCCCCCCCCATCCCATGGAAATTTTCAATTTATTTTCATTAAATGTGGGTGGGGGGAAGCACCAACATATTATATGATTTTAATCAATTGAAATAGCTGAATGTCAGTCAATATCCCTTCACAGGAAGGGGTCAGATGGGTGACAAAAAAAAAGAGTTTAGTGAGGGGGGCATAAATGGGGGGGAGGGGGGGTGGCGGGGGGGGGGGTATAATCCTTTTAATCTGCATATAACAACCGTGTAAATTCATTATATTTCCACCAAATGCCATTATATCAAAATGCTTTGTATTGTCAATCAAAATTTTTACGCGAGTCCATTTTAATTATATTTTGTTGGTAAATAAATAATTTTATCCTTTTATAATTGATAGAGATTATAATTTTGAAGGGTTTAGGTCATTTAGTTCATTTCCTTTTATAAAATTAGAATATTTAGACTAATCTTTATTATATTTTTATCCTTATATAAAAGTAACAGGATGTCAGTAAGATATCGTTTATCACTGGACTTATATAATTCATCTTTACATTGAAGCTTCTTATGGGTCTGGGGAGGTTAATTTGGAAGAGATTCATTCGCCCTCTAGAGAAAAATCGCCCCTGGGCAAAAACTCCCACAATTTTTTTTACTTTTTTCTAAATAGAACTAAATTTGAAAGTGTAGGGTGATTCTATTTAAAAGTTCCAGTAAAACTAAACGGACAGACCAAGTTATATAAAAACTATGCGACTTAAAATCTGTCAAATTAAGGGGCAAAATTTTTAGCAAATTGATGACAAATGGTAAATGGATTTGAAAAGAGCATGGAAAAGGGGCACATGGATGGTTAAGGGTGTTTTGAAACTAATTTTGGTTCAACAAGAACAATTAAAATACAAAGCTTATAATAAAAGTGCAGTTTAAAATAGGTTATACAAATGTTTAATTGTAATTAAATTCATATAATTTCAACAGTTATATTATTATGCAAAAGTAACAGGATGTGTGTCTTCCTCTATAATGGAGCTTCTTATAGGTTCCAGGAGAGTATTCTACCCCTATCTTCTTAGGCGACATCGCCCCTAACAAAAAATAAACCCAAAAAAACTTTTGTTTTTATATATAAAAAATATTGAAACTAAATGGAAGGTGACCTTCTCTACAATCCTAATTTAAGTACCCCTAGAGGCGTCGGGGAGCTTTAGTTTCATATTTTTTACAACATTTTCATTAGACAACAGTTCTAAAATCATGCATCTATATTAGGCCGCTATTCACAAAAAATGAATTGATGACTTATATTTATACTTGAAATTCATATGATTACTACATTACATTTCCTTTTTAAAAGCGAAGCTTTTCTATAATTAGGGTCGGTCCGTCCGTCCGTACGTCCGTCCGTCCGTCCGTCCGTACGTCCGTCCGTCCGTCCGTCACGGATAGCTTTTTTCGTTAATTTAGACATGTTAGAATTGTCCTATCGCTTTCAAATTTTGCATGGTGATTCCTTTAGTAGTTAGGTACGATTTAGAAAGCGTAGCAACTCTATAATCATTACCAAAATGTCCGTACGTCCATTTTAAACATGTTGATTTTTTTACTTTTTAAATAGCTTTTTTCGTTTATTTAGGCATGTTAGAATTGTCCTATCGATTTCAAATTTTGCATGGTAGTTCCTGTAATAGTTAGGTACGATTTAGAAAGCGTAGCAACTCTATAATCATCACCAAAGTGTCCGTACGTCCATTTTAAACATGTTGATTTTTACATTTTTAACAACAAATTTGTATGTGACCTAATTATCCGATTGGTCTGATTTTTGGTATACTGATTCCTGGGACAACAAAGTACAATATTATAAGCGAAGCAACTCTATAATCAAGTCCTAAAAATGTAAGTATGTCCATAATCATTATCCTGTATCAAGCAGTTTTTCAACAAATTTACTTACAATTTTGATTTGACTCTTATACATTCGCATTCTGATTATTCAGTTCTGACATTATACAAGTGATAATGTCCGTTTGTCCTACCGTTTCAGAGCTTCGCTTTTATGGATGTTGTCATCCTTGTTAGTTTACTACCTATTGATTTAATTTTGGTAAGCAATTTCTCACAAATAAGGATAACTTTTATTGATGTAATAATATGGGTTATGCTTGGCATATATGGTTTTCAAAGTATTGATTTCTGGTCAGATAATTACCATACATGGTTACAGGATTATTATTAGGCTTATAGTTGTTGTAGCCAGCATCGCACTTTAGGCTTCAACGAAACAATTTTTCTAGTAGCGCAGCTACTTTTAGATATGTTCGTCCGTCCGTCACTGTGCCAATCCGTAAAACTCCCACAAAATTATTTACTACTTTGTATACAAGACAATTGGCAAATTTTTGTTGGTATTATAAGTTGTACTGGTGGCTACGCCCCTAGCATCAAGTTGCTTTGTATTTCAAGGGCAGAAGAGAGAGTATATAAAAAAAACCTTAAAGATAAACTATCTGAAAATAAAATAGCCTAAAACCAAAAAAGGGCCTATGTGAAGCTTACCTAAAAATAAGAACCGAATCGGTTCAGTAGTTATTGAGATCTTAAGCTTCAGTCAAAAAATCCTTTATTTCATAAAAGGATATGCTTGCATATAAATATTAATTTAATTACTATAATCATACATATGGATAGCTATAAAAATTATCGTATGTGGTTTTTGGTTTGTCTTTTATGCTCATTTCATGTACATAATGTCAATAAAATATTACATAAAAATAGTTTTAAAACAAGAATCAAATTATCCATTTATACATCCTCGAAAATCATAATTTGTAACAATCCTATGAAGTAAGGTTTTGTTTCTGTAACTAAAGATCTTAGAATTTAGTTGTCCTTTTTAGGGAAACTCTAAGAATATTCTTAGGTGGTTTTAGGCTATTTTATTTAAGCTTCCCCAAGGTGCTAAGAGCGAAGCAATTAGTTCATTTTAAATGAAAGTATAAACTTTTTAATGGTACAATTGTAATGTAGATTTTTATATTGAATTTCACAATGATAGAACTATTCTATCATATCTCAAATCCAGTAAAACGTACACTTATTGAAGAAAAGCTTCGTTTTTAATAAAGTTTTCCCATGAAATGAAAAGATTAATTTAATATATTGATAAAACAAAGCTATCAATTGGTGAGTAATTTATAGGTTTTGGTTTTACATGTCAAATTTATAAAAATCATATAGTTGAAATGGATGTATTATTACTTGGATCTTGCACCAATTTTTATGTTTTCTAAAAAAGTAAAACATGCTAATTATTCCCTCCTTCCAGCCCTTTTATCCCAGCCCCTGCTCCTATACTGTAAGAATGAACTGACCAATATGGAAGTTCCATGTTAGCAACTTAAATTGTCGACAATTGATGATTCCTGAAGTTTACATTTATTTACATTAATATCTCTGGTACGGCTAGTATTTACTTATAGAAGTCGAAATATTGTTAAATTCAGAAGATATAAAACATTGGTGAAAAAGTTTGGACACTACCAGAGTTTACCAACATTAATAGTCCTCAAATTTTTAAGCAATTGAATGAAAGAATAAGCATATAGAACCAGTATAAAACTTTGGAGACCTGTGTAATTAACAGTCCAATGTTCACGCATAAACTGTACCTGACTGTTATAAGAATTATCTTTTCAAGTTTGGAATCGATAGAACAATTCTAATTGCCAAAGTTGACTAGAGTAGCTACCTAGACAGACCATTTAAACAGAAAATCTTTGCTTTTAAAAATATTGATTATTTTTTCATTATTTATTAAAACGTCCATTAAAGATAAAATAAAATATAAGGATCACTCTAGGTTTTATTGTCAAATGAATCTCTAGGAGATTTTTGTATATCAGAGAAATCAAAGATTTTTTATATAAGGTTAGTAAATAGAAACACACTTGAATTATTTTGTTTTCATAAGTTCACAAACTATTAAATAGCCTAAATCCTGTCTAGAATAAAGTATGGGGACAGTGGAAAGTGTCATGTGTGACGTCATACAAATACGTCTAAAAAGTAAGGAGGAGAGGAGAAGGAATGTAAACCCCTAAGCAGAAATGGATAATAGACGTATTTTTATGACGTCACACATGACACTTTCCGCTGTCCCTAAAGTATGTTAAGATCTTTAATATATATTTCAGTATAACAGAATGAATAAAACCAAAATTTTAATAGTAGTTTTGGTAATATAAAGTTTTGGTAATATAATCACCTATAAGTAAATCAACTTTATATGAATAGGGGGAATATTTATTATATAAGAGAGAATATTTGATTTTGAAACAATGGCTCTTACCCCTCCCCTTCTCCTCCTTCCCTCTCAATGATTGACAGCCTTAGTATCCTACCATCCCCTTCCCCTTTTCTGGCCACGCCTCTTGTGTCGGAGTCCCCTCCCCCAAACTCCTAAAAACTGGACGGAAAATTTTTGGGAGGTTTTGTACCAATTAACCGATATCCACTTTTAAAATCACAGCAAGCAAAGTTAACTTAAATCCAAAAATTCTCATTTAATTAAAACTGTTGGAAAACTAAAAAGATTGTATTAAAACTGTAGAACAATATCTCTCCGACTGTCCGTCTGTCTGAAGCTTAGGATCTCAGTAACCGCTGAACCGATTACGCTCTAGGAAATATTTGTAGATACTGTTTCTGTGGTGGTTTTAGCTATTTTGTTGGGGGGTTTGACACATTCCTACCTAATATTTTTTTTTTTTTGATATTTTAAAATTTATTATGCTAAATATAAAGTTGTACGCAACGTATGAGCACCCAAAGTACGCACAGACAGTTGGTTACGCGCGTCACAATGATTGTAATTTCATGTGTTATCATACAACATTCTTTTACACAAGATCAATACTTATAAACAATATAATTACAATATACATGTGCGCAAATCACAAGAGGATACTCTTAGATTTAATCATTTTATATACCATACTATTTTTCTGATGTTGTATTAATGTTTTTAACTTAAATAAACTTACATTTTTTGCATTAAAGTAAAAGAATCGAGGTGGCAGGGTTAGATACACGCATGTTCCCGGGTTGAGGACTCTATGTCATCTTTCAATTGGGTCTTTAATATCAGCCAATAGTATCGGAAGTATTAACTCAGCTAAGTCGCTTCAAAAGAGCAGAAAGGAATTTTGTAGCAGTCGAAAAAGGTCCCCATCTCTAGAAGAAAGTAGTTGTCTGGGTTATACATCTATACATTTATTTACTATTCAGTGAAGTTTAGTATTGGTGTAAGTAGAAAAGAGATTAGAAAAAATTATGCAAACAAATTTAAAAAAAAGACTGTACCATTAATTTATCTGTGCACATAAATAAGAGAATCTAATGGAGATATGTCAAAGATGTACAACCCAAAATTGTTCTTGCTAATTACATTTGTTTATATCTACTTAGTGAATCAATAATCTGCATTATGTTGAAAATGGTTCTTAACCTCATCAAAAATGGATTAAAGTAGAACACCTGTCTTACAATCATAATAATTGTTTAAAATATATATAAATACAGGTTACTAAATAGGGGAATATCTCTTACTTATGTATGAATCTAGTATATGCATTTGTCCGTTTGTCTGTTGTTCATGCTTCAAGACATCTATGTATATAACCCACTTTGTACGTTTGTCCATTCCATTGTTTTTTGTGCTTCGCTACTTATGGATGCTGAGATCATTGTTAAAAATCTTAATCTAATGATTTTAAATCAAAAACTATGTATTATTCTATTTGGAGCGAATCCGCTTTATAAACTAAGCTGCTCGTAGATCAATCAGACCTGTTTAAATTTTCTATTACAGTACTACTACTAAACAAATTTCTAAAAGTTTTTTTTACTGGATTTCTCAAAATGTCGGTTCCTGCTCTAGCTGCGCTAATTACAGACATATTTATACTTTTTTTTATGAATAGATTGGCCATAACTCATGATTTTTAATTAAACTTTGAAACGAACTTTTAGATGGATGGATAGTAAGAGATATAAGTTTTCCGGAATTGTAATGTAGGGAGTAGATTTGAAATCTGCATCAAATTTTAAGGATTTTTTATAAAAATTCGTTTTTTTGTATAATTCTTTATCTAAAAGCGGAAATACAAATTAAGTTAATTAATTTTGGCATCCGTGATTGGTGGATTTAAAAAATCTGCGCTCTGATTGGATGTCGTACATCATTCAACCAATTACAGCGCAGGTAGTTTAAAATCCACCTATCCTATTGGTCAAAATTAATTAACTTAAAATGTATTTCCGCTTTTAGATAAAGAATTTTACAAAAAACGAATTTTATAAAAAATCTTTAAAATTTGATGCAGATTTCAAATCTACTCCCTACATTAAAATTCCGGAAAACTTATATCCCTTAATGGATAGTGGTAGGTACTATAATATGAATGTGTAATTTTTGTTTTCTAATTAAATATCGATCATGGACAGGGAATATTATGTTTCAATTGGCGAATTTTTATTCAAAATGATAATTGATTTTTTGCCAGTAGAAATAAGTATAGATGTAATCAAACCTAACAAATTAAATTTAAGATGTATTCATTGCAACAGATCTATAGTATAGATGTTTATACAGATACCTACCTCCCTCCCTTTTTCAATGACCATTTTCGTCTCGTATTCATTCGAATCCGGTGAATAGGAACCGGTTCTCATCCATACAAAAAAAACTATGTCTAGCATCGTATTATATCCAGCTTTCTATATACAAATATAAAAATGTACAATCATAAGATTAAAACCAGTTTTTTTAGCCCCGAGGTGCCGAAGGCACGGGCTATATCCGCGGAAAGCCGTGTATAATACGATGCGAGAAATAACTATTATCATTATTAATATCTGTTCTTTTATTTGATTTTCAGAATAGTTATCTCTGTTGATATCGACCCAACAATATTTAGAAATTTGACCTCCCAAGGGGATGGTCCAAATTTTCAGGATGGGAGGAATAGCTACCTTTTCCCCACCCTACCAAAATGAGGTTATTGACTATTTAAGGTGATATTAAAGCCCGGGCAAACAAAACTGGTATTAATTTTTTATCTTTATCTATTATTCTTGGAAAATTGTCTGTAATACGATGCTATACATGATTTTTCAGTATGGCTGAGAACTAGTCCTAATCCAGCGGATATTAATCGGTTTCGAAGCTATACTGGAAAATACCTTTACTTTTTAAGCCAAAACGAAATCCCAATTTCTGTTTCTTGAAACTGAAAGAACTTTTAACTTTTTGTCTTTAAAATAAATATGAAATTAATCTTTTTTCCTTTTGTTCGTCAATTCTTCCTATTCCACTTTGATCTCATTAGCCGATATTTTCTCACTTTTATCTCTCTCTATCTCTCTCTCTCTCTCTCTCTCTCTCTCTCTCTCTCTCTCTCTCTCTCTCTCTCTCTCTCTCTCTCTTTGTTTTATTCCCCTTTTAGTAAGTATTTAACCCCCATGGGATGTTTTTGACACATGGTCAATAAAAAACTGTACCTACTGCTGATACGTTCATTCATAGGGAATATACGCTTTTAAAAATACTTTGTAAGCGAATGAAATTCTAATCCTTATACCAGTTTGTAGGTATGTTATTGTTCATTATGGTTTGCAGTTCAATGAGTGATATCCTCATATGCTGTAAGACATAAGCATCTGATATCTTTATGAAGATTTTTTCTTTATACATTAAACAAGCAACCTTTAAATTATTTTAAACTACAAATGAAAAATTACAAATATTTATGATTTATTATTTTTATTTAACTATAACATAACAAATTTAACATTTAGAGTGGTAAGATTTATTTACAAATAAATCAAACGTTTATAATTTAGCTGTTTGTACAGAAATGGATATAAAATACGAGGATATTTTGACAGGGGGAAATTTGTCGTCAATTTAGGTTGATAATATGGACCTCATTTATTGGTCAGTTCTGCATGTACAAAATTTGAAACTAAAACTAAATTTAACCCCCAAAATATGTAAACTAAAAATGTAAACTAACACATATATCTAAATTAGATACAACAACATAAGATGTAAGGGCATTTGGTATATTCACATGATACTACAAATTTACTTTGGTAAATAATTAGCATACAAGGATGACAACATCCATAAAAGCGAAGCTCTGAAACGGTAGGACAAACGGACATTAACACTTGTATAATGTCAGAACTGAATAATCAGAATGCGAATGTATATGAGTCAAAGCAAAATTGTAAGTAAATTTGTTGAAAAACTGCTTGATACAGGATAATGATTATGGACATACTTACATTTTTAAGACTTGATTATAGAGTTGCTTCGCTTATAATATTGTACTTTATTGTCCCAGGAATCAGTATACCAAAAATCAGACCAATCGGATAATTAGGTGACATACAAATTTGTTGTTAAAAATGTAAAAAAATCAACATGTTTAAAATGGACGTACGGACATTCTAGTAATGATTATAGAGTTGCTACGCTTTCTAACTCGTACCTAACCTTTCGAGGAATCACCATGCAAAATTTGAAATCGATAGGACAATTCTAACATGCCTAAATTAACGAAAAAAGCTATTTAAAAAAGTAAAAAAATCAACATGTTTAAAATGGACGTACGGACATTTTGGTAATGATTCTAGAGTTGCTACGCTTTCTAAATCGTACCTAACTACTAAAGGAATCATCATGCAAAATTTGAAATCGATAGGACAATTCTAACATGTCTAAATTACCGAAAAAAGCTATCCGTGACGGACGGACGGACGTACGGACGGACGGACCGACCCTAATTATAGAAAAGCTTCGCTTTTAAAAATGTAAACTAACACATATATCTAAATTAGATACAAAAACATAAGATGTAAGGGCATTTGGTATTCACATACTACTGCAAATTTACTTTGATAAATAATTAGCATATAATTACAAATGCTTATTATTTGTTGCATAGTAACTTAGCTAAAGGTTTTATCAATGACTCAAACGTAAATTGCATTTTTTTTACAAATTTCATCTATATAAAATATCGAATAAAATTGAAACCATGTTACTGTTTTGTATGCACGTCAAAGCATAAACCTATATTTATAAGGATACAAGGGCATTAAATCTCCAAGCCACGCCCCCTCCAGCTTAATATCGGGTCCTTGGTGCTATGTATTATTTCAAGCACATCAGAAATTGCCCTTTAGATCTTTATTGTTATTGTAATTTCTAAGAAAAATGGTTGTCGTAGGAATCATTATTTTTTTAGATCAGCACTTGACCTCTTTCCCTTCAATGCACCCACCATCCTTAAATTTTTAGGTATAATTGTATTAGAATAATAACAACGTATTATATGATAAAAAAAAATGTTTTTATATTCTTAAATGCATCTAGGTTTTCTCAGCATAATCAATATATTATTAATTGGGTGTTGTACCAGATTTTTTATGAACTCTAATAAAGTCATACTTGTAGCTGGCAATAACTTCCCATCCACTCCATCACGTATCAGCGGTTTATTGATAATACCTACAAATTTTCTTTCTTTTTACTGCATTTTGTACTGTGTTGCTTATGGACATAATTGCGGATTTTTTTAATAATAGTTTTTAACCATAAAACTTTTAATTTAAAGAATTCGAATTTTAATCAAGAATTCATAGGTCTAACATTACCATTCCCTTAACCCCTTGAAAATTATTTGGGGTGCTATAATTACAGCGGATTCAATTAGAGTGTTTAGGCTGCATAAATCTTTACAAAACTCCGCCCCCTAAAAATGGTGTCCATAAAATCCCACAAGTCATATCTACAGCTTAAGTTTTCAAATTATACAGTGACTTTATATTTTACTTGTAGCTAGATGCCTCTAGGGGCAGTTGAGGTGAATGGGAGAAAGTCTTTCTTAAAGAAGAACTCTTTGATTGGGTGGTTCTTTTTTTCTAGTCGTGATTTCTCTTGGGAGGGTGGTGGTAAACTACCCCAAAATAGTTATAAATAAGGAGAAGCTACATTGTATAGGAGAACCTTATCAGTTCAGAGGTTAACGGGATCATTCAGTAAACACAGATAGACAGCAATCCTGTTACTTTTTTACTAAATTCCCCTTCTAATATTTTTGAAGAATAAATATTGCTTCTAGATGTGTCCATTAATATCTCTAAAACAGTTGTCTCTAAAGATCTAAGTTTACATCTTTTGAGGAACACTTATATTCCAAAATCTTTAACCAAAAATATTATGTTTAATAGAGAATTGGCTAAAAGCAGCAAACTTGTGTTAAAATCTTTTTTTTCTTTATCAAAATTTTTAACGCATGCTGTAATTGTTAAGGGCAAAGATAGTATAAAAGGCTTTAATCTTTAAAACCATGAAAATTGTTCTCAATTTTGGCAAACTTTTTATTTGTTACGTTAAACCAAGGACAAACTAGGTCCAAAAAGGCGGAAATATGTGATAGATGCACCGCTCTTTAATACCACCTCTCCATTTATCTATCTATTTATCTATCTATCTATCTATCTATCTATCTATCTATCTATCTATATATCTATCTATCTATCTATCTATCTATCTAACTATCTATCTAGCTATCTATCTATCTACTTACCTAATCTATCTATCTACTTACCTACCTATCTATCTATACTCTCATCCTATTATCTAACCCTAATTTATATTTACCAATAGTAACCTCAACATAAATCTTGCTACAAATAATAAATATTAAAAGTGTCATGTTAGAAAAGTATACAAAAGTATTTACAAATATTTATGTTCAATTCATTTACAGATGCCACACTCCTATAAATTAAAGTATTTGGATGTTTGTGTGTCTGTCTGTTTGTTTCTATAGGATCTCCAAAGAATCCATAATAATAACTCTAATACAAAAATTGACAATATTAGTTGTTATGATAATTAGTCAGAATTTTTACATCCTTATCATAAAGTAAAAGGATGTTTGTGTGTCTCTTTGTACATAACCACTGAAATGATATTCTTCTTCTTTACAGGATAGCTTCTCATAGGCCTCTAAGAGTAATATATGAACAATCTACCTTACATAGCAGCCAAGTTAATCCCATAGCATTAGAAACGGACTGGCAGATATTGTGAATTTAAAATCTGCTTTCCTACTAAAATGAAAGACTTTTACTTTTCAGGTTCTTTTATTGATTGATTGACATGTATTTAAAGATCCTTATTTTAAACTTCCAAAATCGAAGATAAAATGTGAGTACTTTCCCATCGAGTGCACGAATGAACCCCCCTCTCCTTCTTATTTTTAAATTTAATTGAAAAAAGGATGTATTGTTTTTTTTCTCTATGCCTGATACCTGCGGGAGGCCTTAAGCCTGCAGGATCTACACCTGAGGTACCCTAATCCTGCAGATCCTCAAAAATAATTTTAATATTTCAAAATGTGAAGGGGGATTATTTGTGCTCCATAAGGCACTTTGAGGGAAAACGCCAAATATTGATCTCAAACCCTAAAAATTTATATCAATGTATTTGTAAGTATTTTTGAAAATATTTGACCCAGAATTTTAAACTTGGAGGATTTTAAATATTTGGAATTCAGATTCTTAATTTGGAACATTTTTATTTGGTGCCCCACCCCCCACATCTCAAGTTCGACAAAACTATAAATGAAATCAGCAGATACATAAAAATTAATTTATTTTCATGAACAATTTTAGTTTAAATGCCAAAATCCAATCCGAATAATAATACATTCGACTTTCATTCGGAAACCAATTCTAAAGTTTTGACTTTTTAGACATAGTTATAAAGTTGCTTTTCTAGTACCATTGTTTGAATAGTCTTATCAATAACATAATCCTTATACAAAAGTAAGTGTGTGTCTGTGTGTACCCAAGGATCTCGCCAACCGCTGAATCGATATGGTTCTTCTTTAAAGACTAGCTTCTCATAGGTCCTTTCTTTCAAAAGAAATATAAGTAACAAATAAAGTAACAGAGAACTTTTCATATTGTAGAAAATATTTGTTTCAAAAAGAACGTTTGTTACTTTACTAATCCCTAATGAGTAGTTTCAATATTGGTTTGTCCCGCTGCTTGCCAATTTTAAAACAAGCCTCTGCAAAAATATTGCGAAAGCTTGTCAGCGCATTAACCAGGAAGAAAGGATAAGTAAATGTGCAAAACGTAGAAATAAGAATCTAAGATTAAATTTTTTAAAGCAATCCTTCTATAAATTTCTGTAACGAAGGATCTCGCTAACCGCAAGACCAATAGGTTTTTTTTTACAGCTTCTTTAGGTCAAGAGAATGTTTATAACAACGGGTCATGACTTATAACGTTTAAAAATGGTTTGTACTACTGCTATATCAGGTGCCCTGAGTTGGTTGTCTTTTGTTTGTTACTTACTTAGCCCAATACCCTGGGACCCCGGGCATATGGGCAGAAAAGGAGCTACCCTTGGTTGTTAGATCTGACGGTAAAGTGTCATGGACAGCAGCCTTTCCCGTAAGAGGTATTAAGGTAATAACGACTCTTTTTTCTTACACTTACCTATATCTCATATTCCAAGGGATTAGCGAAACCGTTTGCAAAAATGACAATTTATCTTACTTACACTAAGTTACTGTAATAAACTGCTCAAATGACCAAGAAGATCTTTCAAAACCGTTCACAAATTTAAATAGCTTATTTTGTTTCTTTTAAGGAACTATGAAAAGCTCAATGAAAAACTCAAACGGTTCTGTTTATTAGTTATCGAAATTATATTTAAGGTATAGACAAAAAAAGAAGCTATAGTTAAGTAAAATCAAATAAATGGCTACAAGTTACTCAATGAAAGGGTATTTATTGTTTTATGGAAACTACCTGCCAAAATATAAAATTTATGTTCATAAAGCCCCTCTAATAATTACATTATACTTAATTTTCACTTTATTTTTGAAGAGCTAATATAAAAACTTGCAAAAATGAAGAAACACTGACAATGACATCTCCGCCCCCTTAATCTTTCAACCCTTTGATTTTTAGCAAACCGTGGCCATTGCTAAAAAGATTGCTAAAGATTCATTTTTCACTAATTTAATTTTGTTAACTAGATTGCAAAATTCTCTTTTATAACATTGGTTTTTAAGAGTTAATTTCTCAAGTTTGAAATATAAATTAAATTTCAAAAATTAATCGATTATTAGCACAAAAGTTCGGTGTAAAAGTTTATATATCCGATTTGCTATAGAAGAATTAGGATGTATATCATTCTGTATCTTGTTAACATCTGAACCGATATGGTTCTCCTTTATCATGTAGCTTCTCATAGTAAGGAGAGCACCACAACTCGTCTAAGTAAAATCTCCCATGGAAAAGTCCCCCCCCTTCCTTCCCTCCAAAATTGAAAAAAAACTTACTTTTTTAAAATAACATCAAAAGTTGAAGGAGTACAACCACACCCCCTTTTCTTAAAGCGCCCCTAGAGTTCTCTAGGGCGTAACCGCAAGAATATTCATAAGATTATAGAACAATTGTCCAACATCTAAAAAAAAACACGTTAAAGAATAGCCTAACTCCTCCCTCCAAAACATTCGTTTGCAGAAATTTAATCCTTTGCTTTTTGAAACTAGGACACCACAAATCCGCAACGTTTTTGCAAACTTACGGTTTTAGCCATTTACTGAAATTAAAGAATATTAGCTAATGAAATTCAAGAAAAGGAATCTCACAATATATGTAGCAAGGATTTTCAAACAAAGATTATGCTTCACATACATATAAGTAAAAAAAAGTCATTTCCTTATCTACAATTATCTCTCTTGGGGGTTAGGTGGTTTACCCAACAGACATATAAATCTTTGATTGCACGATCTTTGTCTGGAAGTCTAAATGTGAATGTTATCTTGAAGAAACAAAATTATAAAATTGCATAGTTTATTTTCTTAGTATTATCAAACTTTACATTATGTACATTATGAGGACTCTTAGGACACCTAAACCAATGGACCCTAAAAGCTTCCCAAAACGTATTTTTTACATTAATATTACAGTTAAGCAACAAGACAAGTAAATTATAAATTAAACTGTTAATCTAAGTTAAAAGATAACTCCGAAACCCAGTTCAAAGTCTGCAAACAAAAGAAAGAAAGGGCGCAAATTTTTTTTGTGCAAAATCCTTTAATACTCATACTGCCCAAAATAATGGATTTTTTTACTTAAAAGTTAAGAATACAAAACTAATATCTTTTTATAAAAGTAACGGGATGTGTTCTCTTTTACATTGTGGATTTTCATAGATCCAGGGAAGGTTTAAAACTATTTTGGTGAAGGGCACCTCCAATCTACTAAGAGAAATCGACTCTTCAAAAAAAAATACACCCAAAAGATTTAGTATTTTAACTATTCTAAAACTAGGGTAAGCACAATAATTTTTTTATTATATCAAACAATGAAAAAGACAAGGACGTCCAAGCTTTTTAAGGAGAGTAAAATAAGGAGTTCAATGGTGTGAGAGAGTTAATCTAATGTATTAAATTGAGGGGGCTAAACACGCTCCCCATTAACCCACCCTTGGACGTCTAAGTAAGAAAATGGCACCTGTCTATCATTTTTCGTTTTGCAGCGCTATTATGACCATAATTATCCTAGTCTAAGAAGCTAGTAAAAGTAACTGTACAGATTATGACTTCAAAAAAATTAACCAATGAGAGGCCACTTTAAATTTTACCATTGGCCAATTACAGTGTATACTGGCCTCTCATTGGTTAATTTTTTTGACGTCATTATCTGTGCCACCACTTTTACTAGCTTCCAAGTCTAACCTTCATGTATATAATCCTTGTGTAAACTCGTTACTCATCCCATTCTTTATTCTTTTCACTTCTCACAACAAAACTTGATCCCGTAAATTTGCGAAATATTTATAGACAACTAGAGGCTTTAGGGAAACTAGAGGTGATGGGTGGAAGTCAGTACCCTCCATCCTCAAATATAGCTTTTTTTAAAGAAAATATTTTTTTGTAAGGGGAATCTTGAGATGGTATGGGGTACTCTACCTCAAAAGAGAAATAAACCAACCTAGATCCAGCGGTTAGCGAAATCCTTTGCTACACATGAACAGAAACACACACGCAGATAGAAATCCTATTACTTTTAAATAATCTATATTTTCTCTATTATATTTTTCTGAATTGGATACATTTTTGGTCTAATGGAACTTTTAGAGGTTTAACAACAAAATATCGCAAGCCCTTCCTATTGTCCTGATGAAAAAAGAGTTAATCCTTTGTATGGATAAACTCAATTGTCGACAAATTTTGGCGGTTTAAAATATATGATACATCAGTAAATATTATCAGTAAGTCTTAAGTGCATGGTAACTAGCAAAAAAAAATATAAAAACTCAATGGGAGTAATCGGTCCGCAAATTTTATTGTGCAAAAATGTGATTCCTAAATTTGCGAACTATTGGAGTGTTATACGTTGGTAATATATGGACTTGTGGATTTAGTCAGTGGTGATTCAAAGTTACAATAATATTTTGAAGGATTTCTTATTTTGTATTGTTTTTTGTTTACTTTATTTTGTCTATTACTGTTTTTTTTTGCTTTTCCTGCTTTATCAATTTATCATATTTCAATCCATACACCAATTTATCTATCCATCCATTCATCTATCAATATCAATTAATCTATCTATTCTAAAATCTAGCCACTCATCCATCTATATATTTATCTCCTTATGTAAATATCCATACATCTATCTATCGAGCTAGCTACCCATCTATCTATATATCAATCTAGCTACCTATCTATCTATCGATCAATCTAGATCCCCATCCATAATATTTATAAATCAATCAACCTTCCTTGTATTTTTTCTATGATTATTCTTAAAAATTACGAATTTTGTATCACCTCCCGTTTTGTACTTCTATAGTAGTTATGTGTCAAAGTATATAAAAAAGTTACCCATCCAAAAAGACTTAAAGCATCAACTTTAAAGTAATATATGTTTTTGCAATTTAGCAAATATACTAAATTCTGCTATAGCAACGAAGATTTCTCATTATTCCAAATTTCGTCTGAAACTTTTATGAATATTCCCTATACCAAAGAATAATCAGAATATAATTTACTTGGTCCTATGGTCTGTCGTCGTTTACGCTTCAAAAGACATAATTTGTTGTTTTTTTTTTGGGAAGGGGGGGGGGGCTACATTTTATTTCTCTTGGTAATGTGGTAGTACCCTCCCTTAAAATAATTGAGAACTTTTCCAGAACCTATTGGAAGCTACATTGTAAAGGAGAACTATATCTGTCTTAACCTCTTTTCGAGGAAGCTTTGTGTTTATCAAGTTCGAAATTAAATTCCTTATCATTAAACCAAAAACAAAGCGCAAATGTCGTCTTTTAGGGCTTTCCTTTCATAATGTGGCGCGGCATAGAGTGTTTGTTTATTTTGAAGCGCACGTTCTTTACTTTTGAATAAGATATGAGAGTGTGAAGATTGCGGAGAACAAAATTGGGCCTATCATTGGTCTCATTGAGTGTGAACTACCCTAGTATATCAGGGATTTGAAACCATAAGAGCTTCAGGTAGAATTTGTTAATTTGATTAAGAAGTATGGTGTATAGGACGATTATATGTAGTTTTAAAAAGGCTTTAGCCAGCTAAGCATGAAACTTAATTATTATTAATATATGTTTTAGTAATTTTTATGTGCCTTATTGTTGCATTTAACAATGATTTATTAAACCAAATAATTTTCCTTTAAAAGCCAAAGTTTCCAAAGATTCTTTAACCATAAGAAAAGAAAAAGATTTTTTTTAGTGCTCAAAGTTTTAAGATAACGAATAATATTTTATTCTGTTTATTAATTGATCTTGTAATTTCAGGTCTTTTGAAATAATTTCATCAATAAATCTATATTCAAACCTGCTGTTGAATCTTGATGGTTCCTGGTATTGGGGGTTTTGTCTGTTCACCAACTGATCTCGTGAACTTCCCGCTAATTCGGAAGTCCAAGCTCAACCAAAGTGTCATGGTTGAGACAATTTCAAAATATCTGATGAATAGGCGTTAGCATTCATCAAGAGATCAATAGCATCTAGTGAATTATTGATGCAATAAACTGTGACAATTTTTCTGTGAAATAAGTACCTAGTGAATCAATATGCCACTAACCAAAAAGCAGAAAATTGAGCGAGCAATCGCTATTGGCAGTGAAAGGCTAGAAGTTTTTGATGAACAGTTAAAATTGTTTTATGACAATCTAAAAGCCTGCCAAAGTTTTAGTTCATGTGAAAATGTGAATGTAAAATCAATTCGTGACATTTTTAGTGAGGTCAAGGACCAATCTGACCTAATAAAAAGTCTAAAACCTGCCGTGGAGACTAGTGAGCTGCGTGAGTTCAAGCGTGATTTGGATGAAGCTAGTGAGCAGAAAACTGTTGCAGATAAAGTTTATGCGTCGTTGGAGCAGTGTACAAAAATTCTGTACTGGCTTGACAATGATTCAGATGACGCGAGGTCAAGCACTGTCGCCAGGAACCTTGACGTCATTGAGAAGGTGAAGATGGACATGGGAGTGCTTAAAATTTCCGTGGAGTTGCGCCAAGAAGTACGTGATATGTACCGAAGGCTTAGAGAGATGGAACGTCGTTCATCTAATCTGGATGAGAGTGGGACACCTGCCATGCTCTCCAGAAGTATGTCTGCTGTGGATATTCGGAGTTCCAACCCGCAGTATGGGCGCTGGGACAACAGTTTGTTGCCGTCGTTCGACGGTACTGACACGGATTACCCAAACTTTAAACAGGTCTTTAAGGATCTATGCTCTGGTTATGGATTTGCTGACCAGAGGTTAAGTCTGATGTTGTGTATGGAGAAGGTGATAACCAACCCGGAGCTACGCAAGCAAGTGTCAGCGATTAGAGATCACAATGAACAATGGGCGTTTCTTGACCAGATGTTTCTATCAAACACTCGCCGGTTCATGAGGATTTTAACTAAGTTGAACAAGATGAAACCTGTGGATAAACCTGTGGACGTGGTTAGCGCAATTGCTACCTTCAAGAGCATGATGCAGGAGGTAGAAGCCATCGTTGGTTCTGCAGCTAAGGATTACAACCACCTAACTCTCATTCATATTTTTAAAGACAAGTGCCCTGAAAATTTGAGGGACAAAATTATGATGGAGCTTGGTAGCATGAACCAACCAAACATCCCGAAGATTGTTGAACTGCTGGAGAGGACCAGAGGTGCCATGTTGGCCGGTGATATGTCCTATGATAGTGGCGCCGGCAAGAGAAATCGTGATAGAGCTGCCGCCGCGCAAGTATCTGGCCGCAGCGACGATAAGAATGGAAAGGCTGGAAAGGGCAAGGCTTCCAAGTGGAACAGTGCATGTCCTGTGGAGAGCTGCAAGGAGAAACACCCGATTTTCCGTTGCCTCACGTTTAAGAAGATGGATGTGGTTGACCGAAAGAAAATTGTCCAGCAGAAGAAGTTATGTGAACTCTGCTTGTGCGACGGCCATACTGCTGACAAGTGTAATAAATCTGAGAAGCTTGGTGTTTGTGGTACTAATAATTGCGACAGATACCATTCCAGGTTACTCCATGAGGCTAGTGCTGGTGTGAATACAGTCTACAAGTCAAGTTCTGCACCCAGCCCCTGTACCTTCTTACTTCAGTTAGTTCCTGTTGTAGCACCTGGCGGCGGCACCTGCCACGCCACGGTAATGTTTGACTCCGGGGCAAATTTGCCACTTGTGTCTGAGAAGTTATCCAACAAGTTGAAGCTGAAATCTACTGGCAGATATACAACTATTTCTGTAGCTGATGGCAGTGAGTCTTCCTGCCGCAATGTTGTGTTTTATCTGAAGGATAGGGACGGCAATCTGAGGGAGTTTGAGGCAGCTGTCATGCCTACCCTTGGCGGGGCCAACGAGATGCGCTCGGTCCACCCCGAAACTGCCGCCGAGATATTTAAAATGCCGCCAGAAAGGTTTACATATGTTAGTGGAGGCTTAGATATCATCATTGGAAATACACATCCTGACGTGTTTCCTTCAACCTACCAGAAAGTGGGCCAGTCTATGTTGTGGCGAACCATTTTTGGTAGTGGTTTTATCTGTACGAGTGCTGATGGTGGAGCTGGAGATCAAAAGTCGGCTTATAAGGCTGTCAGTGTCAGTGGAGGCACCTTGCCTGACTTTCTGACGTCTGAATCGTTTGGCATACAGCCGCAGGCACTTTGTCCAGGATGTACTGCTTGTCAAGAGTGCAAGGCTATGGCCGACGGCACTACCTGGGACCAGCGTGAGAGGCAGAGGATAATTGAGGCAGGGTTAACACTAGACTTGCAGTCCAACAAGTGGACAGGTCAATATGCTTATATTGAAGATCCTCACACTTTACCCTACAATGAGAGTTTAGCCCGCAAAATTGCTGAAAAGGATCGTGCCAGGATGGTCAAGGAAGGTACCTATGGAATGTATGTGGAGGTATTCAACGACGCCATAAGAAGAGGCGTTTTCCAAAAAGCCACGCCTGAAGAGTTGCAGTATGAAGGACCTAAGTCTTGTTCATCAATAGTGGTTGCTTTCAAGGAGGATTCAAGTTCCACACCCATGCGATTGTGTGCAAATAGTTCTCTGACGTTCAAGGGTACCAGTTTTAATAACATAATGCTGGGAGGCCCGCCGCCAATGCAGAAGATTTTTTATCATTTGATGCTTTTCCGCGGTTACAAGGTTGGTATAACCGCGGATATCTCCAAGTTTTATAACTCCATCCTGGCCACAGATTTTGACAGCCAGATGAAGAGAGTTTTATTTTCCCCGACGCCAGATGGTCCACTTGAAATTTACCTGACCAAAGTTGTAAATTTCGGCGAGTTAGCTGCGGGAAATTTGGCAGTTACAGCCCTGAAGTTGACGTCCCGCCTGTTCGGCGGAAAGAGTGAAGCAGAGGTCAAGGAGATGTATGGAGAGGGACAAATAAACGGTAGTGAAATTGTTGCCAAACCTGAATTATGGAAGGAGCCACAAATACCTACCTACCCTGATGAGGAGTTCAAGTTACCTCAGATTCCAGTTGCAGTCAAGCTTGAGAAGCACAGCTTCATAGATGACGTTATTTCGGGAGCAGGATCGAAGCCAGAAGCCAAGGAGATGATGAAAGAGGCCGACAGGATTATCGGTAAAGGTAGTTTTTCCTTCAAACAAGTCATTTATTCTGGAGATGATTGCCAGCATACCAAGGTTCTCGGGCTGATATGGAAGCCAGCCACCGATGTGTTGTCCATCGCCACAAGAGTCAACCAAGATGGTAAAGTCAAGGGAAGGAAGGTGAAAGAGGATGCTGATTTGTACAACCTTCAGGACGCCTTGGACGAGAATCTGACAAAGAAGATGGTCCATAGGTTCGCCGCCCAAACCTTCGACCCGATCGGGCTTTGCAGCCCTATTCTGTTGAGAATTAAACTTGTCCTGCGGAAAACCTGTTTGCTGAATTTGGGCTGGCAAGATTTCATTCCAAAAAGTCTACGGGATGAACTTGTTCAGTCGCTGGAGGACAGAGCTGAGGTCGCTAAATTGGAGTTTGACCGTTGTGTGGTCCCGGATGAACCAACTGGCCTTCCATCCTTGATGATGTTTTCGGATGGGTCATCAGAGGCTTATGCATCTAATGCATATTTGAGGTGGCCAACTAGACAAGGTTTTGAAACGTTTCTGCTAGCCACCAAGTCAAGAGTTGCGCCGGTCAAGTGTGAGTCAATTCCACGCCTTGAGTTGATGGGGTGCCAGATGTCCACAAGGTTGGCAAAGTCCGTCAGAGATGCCCTGCCCTTTGATATTATCAGAGTGATGTATTTTACTGATTCATCGTGTGTTTTATCACAAATAGTTTCCAACAGTGCTATGTTGAACACATTTAATTCTCATCGTATTGGAGAAATTCAATCTGCGACCAACAAGGATGACTGGAGGTGGGTCCCGGGGACGCAAAACGTTGCAGATTTGGGCACCAGAAGCACCTGCAAAGTATCAGATTTGGGACCAGGTTCCAGGTACAGATTGGGCCCAGAATGGTTGCGCCAGGATGAAAGTGCGTGGCCGGTGAAAACTGCCGAAGAAGTCAAGCAAGTTTTACCCCCAGAGGAGTTGAATACCAAAATGGTTAAGTTATGTTCAATGAAAGTTGCCGGAGAAGCCGCTGAAGATGTCTTTAGGTTTAAGCACAGGAGATCATTTGGACAGGCCAAACGTATTATGGCAGCTGTCCTGCAAGTTGCGAACACCTGGTTGAAGAAGCTAAAGAGCAGACAAGAAGGTAAGGCTACAGCCGCTGGTAGTCATGTAGCAGCCGCAGATTCTGTGTACAAGCCGTCTTTGTACAATTTTATGGCGGCGGCGGAACTTTTCATTGTGTCACGAAGCCAAGAGGATGAGTGGATAAATGATGCTAAAGGCAATTATGCGTCATTAAATCCATTAGTGCATGAAGTATCATTGACCTGGCCTGTCGTTGGTCCCGGTGGAAATTATGTGACCAGGGAGATGAGGATTCTTAAGATGGTTGGTCGTGGACAGCCAGTCATTGACGCCATTACTGGCGGCCGTAAAATGATATTTGAAGACATGCCAGGTTTAATAATTTTGGAGCCTGGTAATTGGTTAGCTGCTGTTTTTATGAGAGAAGCGCATGTTGAGCTTCACTCTGGTGTCCGTGGAACTTTAGCTGAGAGCCGCCGTTGGTGCTGGATTGTGAAGGCAAGGAGGTTGGCCATCATGGAAGTGAAGAAATGTTGGCCCTGCAGTGTTGAGAGGGCTAAGGAATGTCGTGCTACCATGAAGGAAGTATTACCTGACAAGTTGGTCCCGAGCAGGCCTTTTGAAGCTGTGCAAGTCGACCTGATGGGTCCGCTGGTTACGAGGAGAGCTGCCGCCAAAACGAGGAGTCAGACAGCAACGAAGAAGGTGTGGGTGTTCGTGGTGGTCTGCAGGTTCTCAGGGGCGTTGTGGTTAGATGCCTTGGAAAAGTATGATACCAGCAGTATCCTGTTGTCCCTGCGCAAGTTGGAAGCTGTTCATTGTCTGCCGAAGATCATAGTAAGCGACATGGGCACACAATTATCCGGTGCTCGCAAGGTTTTAGAGCAGAAGTTGGGCAGCCAGGTAGAGTTTTCTTGGTCTCAGATCCCGGCCCGAGCCCACCATTATATTGGGCAGGCTGAGAAAATGGTGGGATTAACCAAGAGATTGCTGTCCAAGAAGTTGGTGAATAGTTCTGTTAATTTCAACGAGCTCCTGGTGCTGTTGGCGGAGGTCAGTAAAATTATGAATAGCAGACCACTGACGATTGAAGCTGCGAACGACGTGGAGAATTGGCGGCTAATTACCCCTGGCCAGCTGCTGGGAAATGTTGACCGCCAGCCGTTGTGCAATGTGGCGATGAAACCGGAGGACCAAATTTCCTCCAGGTTGAAGTTGTTGGAAGATTTATCTGCCCAGTTTTGGACTGCCTACCGCCAGGAGATCCTACCGAAGATATTACGGATGTCCAAGTGGAAGGATGAGATGGCAGAGCCACTAGCTGACGGAGATGTAGTTCTGGTTACGAGTACCAATCCGCTGATGAGATGTTTGAGGATGGGCCGAGTGACGAGAATTGAGGATGGAAGAAAGACGGCAAGAGTCTTGTTCAGACTGACAGATAAATCTCCCCTAGAAGAACATGCTGTATCAGTCAGGCAGTTGTTAAAAATTATGATTAATAATTGATTCTTATTTTATGGAAATTGAGATTTTTTTTAGTAAAAAGCCACATTTTTCATATGCCTATTTTTATGCCTATAATAAGAATCAAATGAAATGCGATTAAATATTCTTCTATTTCATATGCTCAAATTTAATTTTATTGAGTTTAATTTCTTTTCAAAAGTACAATTCATTTTAAAACTTACCTGAAAAGTTTAACAAAAAGGAATAAATGTGTCGAGGTTGCGTGATTCGACATTTATTCTAAGAAAAAAAATCAAGTATTTTTTAGCAGATTTTTTTTAAAAAATTATATATGAATTTCAATCAAGTAAAACATTTTTATTCAGATCAAGGAATGATTGAAAATTCATATTTAAAGTCTCATATTTTTTTACAAAGAAAAATTGGTATTTTTTTTCATAATTTCAATGAAAATTCTAACGAAGATATTATTTTGCTATCTTTAAGTATTAAAAAGTTTTATTGTTGATTAAGATATTACAGTTCTTATTCATTAGGTTTGAAAAACTTTCTGCCCAAGGATTTTGAAAAATTTTTTCTTACTACTCTTTTTGATGCTTAACAAATTTAGTTTTAAGTACCTATAAATCTTAATTTTCTTGTCTAAGATTTATTTCGTTTATTTTTACCATTATTGTTTACATTTACATTTCAACCTGATTTCGTAGGTACTTATTGATTTATTAATAATGATTTATTACCTATTGATTATGAAATGATTATTATTTAGTATAGTTGTTATATTTACAACATCATGATTAATAGGATTATCTATTTTAGGATTGTGTATATGATCTTGTGATTGTCATGTGCATGGAATGTTGTATGGTACAAACCAATCCCCATCCTTCTATCCTAAAATGTGAGGTATTATGAGTCCTAGTGAGGAGTATAATATTGTGTATGCATTTCACGGGGTTTCATTTAGTTAGGAGCAAAATTGTCACGTTTTCGGGATGTGGCCATTCTCATGTGATTATGGTGAGTTGAGTTTAGTGAGAAATGTTGCTAGTGCTCAGCGCGAAAAAAACCTTGAATCTCGTTAAGGAAGTTAATTTGACTTTCAAACGGGGGGTGTGTCTTAACCTCTTTTCGAGGAAGCTTTGTGTTTATCAAGTTCGAAATTAAATTCCTTATCATTAAACCAAAAACAAAGCGCAAATGTCGTCTTTTAGGGCTTTCCTTTCATAATGTGGCGCGGCATAGAGTGTTTGTTTATTTTGAAGCGCACGTTCTTTACTTTTGAATAAGATATGAGAGTGTGAAGATTGCGGAGAACAAAATTGGGCCTATCATTGGTCTCATTGAGTGTGAACTACCCTAGTATATCAGGGATTTGAAACCATAAGAGCTTCAGGTAGAATTTGTTAATTTGATTAAGAAGTATGGTGTATAGGACGATTATATGTAGTTTTAAAAAGGCTTTAGCCAGCTAAGCATGAAACTTAATTATTATTAATATATGTTTTAGTAATTTTTATGTGCCTTATTGTTGCATTTAACAATGATTTATTAAACCAAATAATTTTCCTTTAAAAGCCAAAGTTTCCAAAGATTCTTTAACCATAAGAAAAGAAAAAGATTTTTTTTAGTGCTCAAAGTTTTAAGATAACGAATAATATTTTATTCTGTTTATTAATTGATCTTGTAATTTCAGGTCTTTTGAAATAATTTCATCAATAAATCTATATTCAAACCTGCTGTTGAATCTTGATGGTTCCTGGTATTGGGGGTTTTGTCTGTTCACCAACTGATCTCGTGAACTTCCCGCTAATTCGGAAGTCCAAGCTCAACCAAAGTGTCATGGTTGAGACAATGACAATATCAGAGTTCAGAGGTTACCGTGATCTTTTGATACACACAAACAGACATACCTGCAAACATACTAGTACTTTTATATTAAAATAATGCCAAATCTTTTCAAATGTTAGCAATTTCTTAATTTTGCAGTTATATATTGTGGAAACTTTAAAGAAAGCAACAATGTTAGTAAGTTAGCGAAATGGATAAAGGATATACGTGGGTATTATGAAAGTGAAATTTTTTTTTTTCAATTTAGGTTACTAACACCACTTATTGGTCTGTTCGTTCATCCAGTAGGAGGGGAGTAAGGGGGTGAAGGAAGTGGACGGAGGAAGCGTTTTTTTTATCCTTTATCAGAGTACATAAAAAACTGGCGCAAAATCCATGTCACAATATATCCATTGTGACGGGCTCTTAATTCTAGTTTGACAATAGAATTTTGGTAAAATATATGTTTAGCATGGATGTATTATTACTTGGATCTTACATCAGAATTTAAACAATCTGTTCATTTTTTTCTTTCTTTTTTATTATTGAAAATGTATGTTTTTATCCTTGTTTATTGAATATAAAAGAATAAGAGTAAGTAAAATAGTAAAAGTGCTTTAGTTATTATGTTGACACTAGATACTTTTTTGCAAAATATTTTTGCTTGTAAATTTTTTTAGTTCATCTTCCAAGTGAAGCTACTCTAAAACTATGTAATGTAATTTCTTGAATGGCAGAGAGAAAGGGGACTGGTACTCAAACTGGTACTCAAAGTTTTATAGACACGTTTTCTGACTTGATTGGTGCTTTTATCAAATTGCTGATTTGCTGTATTAAACTAGCCGTGTCCAAACTTTTCAACCACTAATCTAATTCTGCAAAAGGGGTAATTTTGTTTTTATAATTGAGGATTTACATTAATTTATCGTCCTTGTTATTAACGCAAAAGTTATCATAATTTTTGTTGATAGATTTTTGCTTGTAAATTTTTTTGTTCTTCGTTTATTATTTTTGAGTAAAATCAACTAATAGGATTCCTTTTCAAAGTATTTTTGCACATCGTTATTTAGTTGTAAAATTATTTAGAGTTTGTCTTTCTATTGTTTTATTTATTTTTGGTTGATAAATTTTGATTGTAAATATTTATGGCATATATTTTCTGTTTGTTTAAAAAAACCCAAATCCTATATTTTGCTACTATTATAAAAGTGTAAACTTTTTGTCTTTCGATGTAGCTGGACAAAGTGTCTTAGAAGGCAGCCATGTTACGTCATAAAAATGAGGGAGATGAGAGGAGAAGTGGGAAAGAAAACCCCTAAACAGAGATGGATAATCCCTCATATAACGTCACAAGGATGATTTTTTGAGACACTTTGTCCACCAGCTACCTTTCGATTTTTGGCTGAAAAAAATATATCCTAAAGATAACTTACCATTTTTGTTTAAAGTTTTCTCCTATTTAGGAAACAAAATAAACACTATAAATATAAAATATTTTTTATATTTGCTATTTGATGTATAATTTTTGCCTCTAACTTTTCAGCCAGTTAAAAATCAACTGTCCAAATTTTAATATATTTTTGATGTTTTCCCGCAATTACACTAAAAATAGTATGCAAATATTAACTGGTAAAAAAGTTGGTTGTAAAAAGTTATTTAGAATTTTAGAGTTATTTGAAAAGATGTTTGTATAATAAATGTATAAGTATGGAGGTTTAACCAGACAATTACCTGGCCCCAGTGCTAGGCACTTTTTTTTGTCTGTTAGCAAATTGCTTTCTGTTCTTTTGTGGCGACTTTACTGTGGTAATATTTCTGACGCTTTTGGCTGAATTTAAAGACCAAATTGAAAGTCAGCACAGGGTCCCCAACCTGTGGACATACAGTTATCTAACCTCTGCACCCCTCTATTCTTTTACTTTAATATTTAAATAGTTTTTTTTTGTGAAAACAGGAAAAATAAAGACAAATGGACATAAAAGTTTTGAATAGATGAAGAAAGAGACAGATTGAATATATCCTACTTCTATATTGATATAAATGGATCCAAAGTTCTAAATAGAAAAGTTTTTAAAAATTTTGAAAATACACAAAGAAAATCCACGTAAAAAAGATTTAAAATAAAAACAACAACTAGAAAGTCAAGAGAAGAAAATGTTTTTAAAAATCTTCAAAAAGTGTGCATACGCACATCACACTCAAGAATATGTCTATCCACTAAAAAAATATTTTTAAACTGTTAATGGTAAGGTGCAATAATTTTTTTTTTGACAACCAATATGTGCAATAATTCAGGAAGAAGGGGACATTGGACTGTCAATTATACTGGTATCCAAAGTATTATAATCAAGTTGTCTCATTAGTGGGTTTTAAAGTTTTGGACACTTTTCTTAAATCATGGTTGTAACATTTGCAGAATTCAAACTTATTCGGTGTTTACAGAATGCAGGGGCGTCCAAGCTTTTTTTTGGGGGGGGGGTAAAATTTTTTTAAGGGGGGGGGGTAATTAGTTTTTGGGGGGGTAAATGGTAAATTTATTTCACCCCCCCTAAAATTTTTACCCCGGGGGTAAAATTTGCTTGGAGGGGGGGGGGGTAATTACCCCCTCTGAAATCTGTTGGCTGGGGTAAATTTTTGTTAGGGATTTTTTATTTTGGGGGGGGGAATTTACCCCCCCCCCAAACTACGACACCCCCAGGGTAGGGGTAAATCTAAATGGGGGGTGGGGTAAACCCCACTTTACCCCCCCCCCCCCTTTGGACGTCTATGACAGAATAATAACTTTGTTTATAATCATTGGGGAATGGAGAAGTACATCGAATTTATTGTCTAATGTCCAAAGTCTCTGGCAATATTATTGTTTAGAAATAGTGTAGGGCAGAGAAACCTACAGAGTTGGGGAACATAAATCGCGTTGCGTGTATAGAAGACAATTTTCAAGATGCTTTTAATAAACTGAAAGCTATCATTACACACTAAATAGACTATTAATGTTATATTAAACATGCTTCTAAACTAAGTGCGTGCACAGGAATTGTCCGGGGGAGGATGTGCGAAGATTAATTAATGCCTAGAGTTGTAGATGGATGTATTGTTCAAAGTATCCCCTCGACCCCCCCCCCCCCTCCTCATATTGTATTTTTTCAAGGGATTGTGTGCAATGCGCCTTTGCACCCAGGGTGTTCAAACGCTCTTAAACCCCCTGATTCTATACTAATAACATTTAAATTGAAGCATATTAAAAATTTAATCAAAATAAACTATTATTAAAGTAGTGAGATGTCAAAATTTTACAATCTAAGTTTTCATCTTTTTAAAGCTATAACTAAATTAAGATTTGATGGTCCATGTCGATTAGGAGAAGTAATTGGCAAGGATCTAAAGGGATAAGACAACGGCCTATAAATTGATGTACATCCCAATGATTATTACAAAATTACCCTTTCTGTAGATTACAATTAGTGATTGAAACGTTTGGACACTCAATTTAATGAATCAACCAATCAAAATTTAGTAAAAGTCCCAAAAGTTGTTAAATCAACGAATAAGAAAACGATATTATAAGATTTGGGATCTAGTAAATAAACATACTTTGTAGCCCTTTTCTAATAATGAAATTATGACAATAGTCTTATATAGTTTAATATTACAGCAAAGTTTAAACTTAATATTGAAGGAAAAAAATGAAATCTCAGTTAATTTTAAAAATTGTTATGATTAAAGCAATCATGTTTGTCGTCTAAGTCCGTTGATATTATTATCTTATACCCTTCTTTTTTTAACCCTTATAAAGTGTTATTACTAAACAACCAATTATTTACAATTACTTAGAGAATATAGGATATATATGGATATATTAAATGGAAAATATGTGTCAATTTAGGTTGTTATAATGAACCATTTATTGATCAGTTTTGTATCCAGTTGAAGGGGAGGGGATGGGGTGTATTATTATTTTTGTCAGCTGCGAGTGTTACTTCATTTCATAAAATTCTGGTACAATATACCAAGTAATTTAGACTTAAGACTTGGGATGGTTTTAAGCTGTTTTGTAGCCCCTATCTGCCAATGGAATACAGAGCCCCTATAGACTAAGAGTGTAGCCTTTAGTGCTTATATACAGAGCTATATGTTACGACTAAATATCTGAAAAAAGAAATAAAACGAATGCAGGAAAGCTTTGCGATTTAAAATATTAATTTCGCTATTGTACAAAAGATTAAATTTATTGTAAAAATATAACTATTATGCTTAAATGAATTATTTCCAAAAAATAACAGTTTTAGGTCCTACAAAAAAAGTAAAAACAAAAATTATGTTCAAACATTGCGCAGAAAAAAAACAGCAATTTTTTTATAAAAGTAAACAAAGCAGCTTGGAAAAATCATTGAATATTCAGGGAAGGAGGGGACAATGGAATACAAATCAAAAGTTTAAGTACTCTTATTCGTCAACTACGTTTATTAAATTGGAATCGATTGGTTAAAAATAGCAGTGTCTAAACTTTTCCACCGCTGATTTTAATAAACAAAAGGAGTAAGATTTTTTAATATCATGTTTTACGTACAACAATAATTTTTTATTGTTTTATCCCCTAAAACTCCTGCTAAATATAAGTTTCTTATTTTTGTAAAACCCCTTTTTGATTATAGAAAATTAAAGTGAGACAGCTTGAAAACATAGAAAGGGAGAAGTTTAAAATTAGATTATTACATTCTTAAACGTACACAATATATCATAGAATGTTACATCTTTATTTAGTCCAAAATATGATTAAGAAATTATAAAGGAAAAGAAAAAGGTAAAAGAAAAAAGGATGACAACCTCCCAGAGGTAGCTAAGAAAATGACTAATAAAAACAGCAATTTAAAAAGCAACCATATTATATAATAGATTTATATTAAAGATCAGCTAGGAGAAGATACTTTATTTAGTGATTTTGATCAATTTAAATTAGGTCAAATTTTATTATTGAGATTTTTCTTAAATAAAGTTAAAATGCTTGCTCCTATTCCAGAGGCGTGCAGAAGGGGAGTGTATCCAACCCCTGACAAAATTCAGAGGGGATGAATAAACCACCTTAAGTGTCCAACAATTTTCAACACCCTTTGTCAACGATTTACATCACTCTAAAAAGGGCCAAGGGGGATGTAAACTTCAAAGGTCAAAACCACCTTAAATTTACAAATCAAAGAATAGTTATTTCTCGCATCGTATTATAAACAGCTTTCCGCGGATATAGAATGTACAATTATGAGATTAAAACTTCTTTCTCGTATTCATTCGAATCCGGTGGATAGGAACCGGTTCTCATCCATACGAAAAAACTATGTCTAGCATCGTATTATATCCAGCTTTCCATGAATATAAAAATGTACAATTATAAGATTAAAACCAGTTTTTTTAACCCCGAGGTGCCGCGGAAATTGTTTATAATACGATGCGAGAAATAACTATTAAATTTTAAGTATGTTAACTTGTAATGGGTTGAATATCTAGGGGGGTGTATCCGCCCCATTGACATTATATTTACACCCCTATTGTTGTCTGCATTATACCCATCCCGATTACTAAGGGGGGGTTGAACATTTTCAGTAAAACCCAGTGCACGCCACTGCCTATTTCCAAAAGAAACAAATGGATATAGAATATGAACGTGGATATTATGACATAGGAAAAAATTGTCATAAATTTAAGTTGCTAAAATGGAACTCATTTATTATTAATCAGCTTGTTTATCCAGTAGGAGAGGAGGGGATGGGGTAAAGAAGTGATATCTTTATTTTAGCCCGCTGCGAGTTTCACTTTATTATAGAACATGAAAATATTGTGTAACATCCAAGTAATAATATATCCATTGAGAAACAGGTTAAATTAGAGGAAGTAAAGGAAAAGGGTTAGAATCCGGGTGACATGGATAGGCCAGTGAGAGATAAATAAAATTAAAATCACGTCCTATACAGCATTTTAATAATTTTTTTTATCATATTTGTAAGAAAACAATTAATATCACATTGACCTATACGACTATCCGTGGGTAAAACCAGACAGATGGGACACTGGGCTGTTTATTACACTTGTCCCTAAAGTTTTATAATAACGTTTTCTTTTTCGTTGCCTTAACAACATTGGAGACTTTTATTTAATTTTGATTGGTTAGTTCATATATTGATTGTCTAAACTTACCAACAACTAAATTCAAACTCCAGAAGGGCTAATTTGTGTATCATCATTGGGCATGTACTTCAATTAATTGATAATTGACTTATCCCATTATCCTTGAGTTAAAACAGTGTGCGGTTAAACATAATAAACTGTTGAGAATCAAGCTCTTTTAAATTACAGGATGTACCATTAAAAAATCTTCCAAATACGTTCAAGAAATCTACGAAAGTTAAAAAGTTTTGGGAATCACCCTTTAGAATTCCACAGTTTTTGGGACCCTATTAATTTAATCATGTAAGGTACTTATATTGGTTACAAAAATCCCACCATTTGGGTTTTTAGTTATAGGATTTTATATTTGAAGATATATTTTTGTAGAACAGAGTAAAAATTCAATAACATACAAAGAGGAATTTAAATAGTTATTTATAGTATAACAGACAGCTTTCTGCGGATATTAAAAGGAAAAAATTATAAGTATTAATTTGGTGGCTTTTTATTTCAATATTCATGGAAAATTGTCTGCAATATTAGGCAATGAATGATTTCTCAATACAGCTGAGAACCGGTTCTAATCCATCGGATATTAATCAGTTTCGAAGCTATACTAAAAACCTTTAAATACTGGATCAACTATACATATGTAGTCGTCAGTATATTTGAAAATTGAGTTCTACTACTTTTTGTTTTTTACATCCTTGTTCAAGAAAAGATTCAATGGCCAAATTGTACAAAATTTATAAAATATCTTTTTGAATTAACACCTATATCAAATGACACTCTAGTCACATAGGCGCCACTTTCTTTTATCAACCTCTGCGCGTCAGTCTGACCGTCCGTTACAAGTTGACAAATTTGGAGCGAAGCCTTTCTATATATTTATGCATGTATGTACAGAAAGATCTTGTAATCGACTTTACATTAAGTCCAGTTTTTCAAAGAGCATTTGTACAGATCCAGAGCAGGTTTTAAGCTATTTCCCTGTGGCCATTGGGATCTGCTTAAATTTACAAAAACAGAGAGGTAGGAGGGGAGGGTGAATCGCCCACCCCCTCTTGGAGACTCTAGTAGGTTTTGAAAGGAATTGATTTTTTTTAAAGAAGAAAGAATAATATTATCTTGAGATGTCCAAATTGAATATCTTTAAATGGGAAAATATTAAACAAGGATGAAAACATTCGCAGGTTGCGAAGTGTTAGAAGTTTAGAATGACAATTATAACAGCGAAACAGCCATCTTATTTGATATTTTTCGATAAATTTGCGGGGATCTATAGGGGTAAGACAATGGTCGATAATCGATTTACATCCTCAATGATTATACACTAGATTATACCTTCTGTTGGTTACATTTAGTGGTTTAAAATTTTGTACACATAACTTAATGAACCAACCAATAAAAATTTAAGAAAAGTCCCCAAAGTTGTTCAGCCAATGAATAAGAAAACGTTAATATAAAACTTTGGGGACTGGGGTAATAAACAGATCAATGCAATGTCCTGAAAATTGGTGACATAACTTTTTCATAATATTTAGCTCTTTACTGATTATCAAAATTTGACGCTAGCTTAATAACAACGTTTTGGATAGAGTTTATGGTTAACAAATACTAAACGGACGAAAAGTTTACCAGACAAAGATATTTAAAAGTATCGTTGCTACTAAGAATATAAAAAAGTGTCGTCTTTCCCTTTTATTGACAGATCTTCAAATCTTTTATTCACATCCTTCTTATGGGGAATAAACAAGGATGAAAACATACATGAACGCGAAGCTCAATACATAGGACAATCAAACATTTACATGAAAAGAGCACTTACATTTAAAGATATTATTATGTAAGCTTATAGCATTATGCCTCATCGAGCTAGGAATCACAATTATAAACCTAAGTTAATTATATATTGCCATGTTTTGAAAATATCTTTCTTTTATAAAAATTGGGTTGCTACTCTTTCAAAGTTTTACCTAATTGCAACACTCACATACTAGGTTAGAAAAACATAGAGCGATTATAGCATGTTAACACACGACCACATATATGGCAGACGAACATACAAACCCTAAATCTTCCCTAGTAATATTCAATACAGATTTCAATAAAGATTCCCTTTCCATAAGTGTCAAATTTTGATGAGAAACGCAGACTTAATGGCGATTATCAAACATTTCTTTGTTTTGTGAGAATTTTTTATTCTTGGGTTTTAGAGATTAAGTAAATGGAA
The DNA here is from genome assembly GCF_053477335.1 of Acartia tonsa. Classification (NCBI taxonomy): domain Eukaryota; kingdom Metazoa; phylum Arthropoda; class Copepoda; order Calanoida; family Acartiidae; genus Acartia; species Acartia tonsa. The sequence continues at coordinate 11,872,395 of NC_137268.1, forward strand.
AGTTTTTTTTCCAGTATGGCTTCGAAACCGATTGATATTCGCCGGATTATAACCGTTTCTCAGCCATACTGAAAACTAATATATAGCATTGTATTATAGACGATTTTCCACGAATATTAAACTGAAAATCATAAAATTTATAGCAGTTTTCTTAAGACGGGCCTTCGGTTTTAATCATATATTTCTTATCGCTGAAAGGTGTTTCATAATGAATTTAAATAAATGGGAGGTATCAGATTAAAGCACAAATTAAAGTTGTTAAAATAAAAGTGCCGCCGAAACGGTTCTTGTGCATTTTTGTTGAAGAAGACCAGATACAAGAAATAAATCAATATTTCAACTACTATTTATTTTAGTGGAAAGTACAAGGAACAGATTGTTCTAAGAAGGGGGCTGTGGTTTTTTTTTGATAAGATCATTTTAGAAATACACAGATGTTCCACCTGACCCAAAAAATCGTCGTAAAAAGGGATTCCTTAGAGGACATACACTTTTGTTTATTTTGTGCATTAAAGTCATACTAGCGACGAAATTTTTCAAACGAAAACTTTATCTTAAGTAATGCGACTATTTATAATTTCTATATCGAATCTCAATAAAGTATTACATTAAACCACAACACTTTGTTTGTCATTAGTTTGAAATCAAGATTCATAATGTCTTAATTTTTTAGACAAGACATTCTTTAAACTCTCAACGTTAACCGTCAGCCTCCTAACTAACCTACATACATTTTCCACAAAACCATACATACTGCGCTTCTTACATGTAAAACAATATAATACTATACCTTGCTTAATCTCACTCACAAAAAATCTTTAAAGTATTCCAATATTAGACTGAGAATTTTAGAGTAAAAGGCGTTTTCTCTTTAAGTGCCTTGTTGAGCAAAGAAACCCCCTTTTTCCTTAATGATAATAATAGGTGGGAGGGGGATTGAGTTTTTAGTTTGTTTTTACTTTGTGTCAAGATAATTCTGTTAAATGTGTACTGGCTAGCCCACAAGGGGATAGCGATCATCCGCAAGGGTATGGTATAGGTGAAAATAAACCCCACAGTTATTTCAACAAAAATAGGGAAAGAATGATTACAGCACTCGAGTGAAATGCCCGTAAAACTCTATATTAAATCCTTATACTAAAGTAACAGGATGTCTGTTTGTCTGTGTGTTTGTGTGTTTGTGTGTCTGTGTGTCTGTACCGAAGGATCTCGCTAACCGCTGAACCGATCGGGTTCTCCTTAACAGGGCAGCTTCTCATAGGTCCCGTGAAGGTTTATAACTATTTTCTTGGGGGGTGGGACACACCCAACCCCCCAAAAAAATGAAAAATCCCCCCCCGAAAAAAAATTTTTAAAATTTTTTTTACTAAAATTAAAAATGAGGGGAAGCACCCCCCCCCCTAAAAAAATTAAAAAAATTTCGCCCCCCCCCCAAAAAAAAAAAAAAAATTTTTTTTTAATTTTCTTTTAAAATCTAAAATAAGAAATTGGGTTATTAAATTCGACTCTCTCCTCCTCAAGTGCCCCCTAGAGGCCTCTAGGGGCGTAGCCGCTAGTTGTAAATATTGAGGAATACAAAATAATAGACTAGGGTTGGAGTCACATTAAAAAAAGAAAAAATATCTTGGTATTTATATTACAGACTTAGAGCAATGGATATAGTATCCGTGGATATTATGACAAGATAATTTAGGTTGCTAGTATAGTCCTTATACTTTTGTCAATTCATTTCAACAGAGGAGGAGATGGGGTAAAGTCATCAAGGATGGGTATCGTTATATTAGCCAGCTGGTAGAAACAATTCCTCAGAGTATGCGACAATCTCTTAAAATATCCACGTATTCTATATCTAATCTTAGTGTCTTACATGGAAATTGAATTAGATTCTCAAAAATTATCAGCCTGAACCAAATGATTTTGCTGCTCCCTAAACCAATAAGTTTCATACTCCCAATAAGAAAATTTACCTCCATCCCCTACTTCAATTAAAATCTACTGCTAATCAGGATCTAATAAATTTCTCCAAAGTTTTTAAGCTAACCAAGTTAGCAGTCCAGAGTCTCCGCTCCCCTGTATAAATAAGTTTAGAATCAAGTTTTAAATGTTGGATATCGGCCCTTTTTTTGAGATGGAAGTATATAGAGAAACTGACTTTTAGAGTGGCTTTGCTGTTGACAAAAGTCAAACAAAAATGTAAAATACCCAATAATTTGCAGAAAGGTATTTCTAGAAGAATTACAACATACAAATTATCTTTCACTTCTGTCAATCAGAAACATCTTTCTTCTTTTTCTAAAACGAAGCTTCTCTGTAATTAAAGTCGACTTACCGTCCGCCAGTCAGTCAATAACACTATGAAGGAATTATGATTTTTTAGACTAATTCTTTTTTAAGTTGGCTCTTATCCATTAAAAGCATCCAGTATACACCAGGCCCGTCAGTCTGTTTTTCATGCTCTAAAGGTCATTAAATTGAATTTTAAAAAGTGATTTAATCTGAGATTTTTAAAGACTTCGCTAGCTATTCAGCATTAACTTTTAAATTTACAAGGTTCGTCGGTCTATCTGTAATGCTATACAACCTCAGCAAATTAATGTATTTAATCGACTGTCATAAAAGATGGATGGCTAATTTTTGCTGTAAAGATTCTGCTAACAAATGGACATCTACTCAATAAAACATTTTGTATGTCAGTCGGACATATTCATTACAAATTGTTTTAAATTTATGAGCTTCGCTACTTATGGATGTTATCATCGTTTCTCTTGGGGGACTGCCATTTACACATCCAGCAAATTTACAGTGGATGTGTTTTCGCCAGTGCAATGGATGTGTTTATGACAAACTAAATTTTTACTGTATAAATGACAGTAAAATCGATTCTCATGTCATAAATACATCCAACACTGGCAAAAACACATCCAATATTTTTATACATATGTCAAAAATACATCTGACACTGGCATTTACACATCCATACGTTTTCACCCAAGGAATATAATGCTATCTCCTATTCAGCAATCAACCAATCATGCAACAATGCAACAACCCAACCTACCAATGAGTGCAATTATGGCAGACCTAAGGCTATCGCAACAGCCAAAATATCAAAACATATATACAACCACTTTTAAGCAAGGTCCATATTTGCAGCAAAAACACTATAGCGTTGCATATCAAGCAATTGGCCCAAGTATATTTAACAATTGTCCAATTTATACAAGCCCACCAGCTACTCAAATATATTCAATGCCACCACAAACAGTAAGCCAAAATAGTTCACTTCAGGATCAACAAGAACAAAATTCTAGCATTGATGCATTTGCTAATATGCTAATTGGATTTCATAATAGCCAATAGAATAATTTAAATAGTATTAGTGTACATATATTAACCTTTATAATTGAACTGTATTTTTTTATCTAAATTGCATGCAATAACAAATAATTATAGAGTAGCTGCGTTACAATAATAAGTATATATTTCTTACAGTTCACATGAATATATAAGGAGTTTTGTAGGAGGGGGGGAGGGGGGGGTAAGTTAACCCTTTACTTATACGTGGGAAAAATACTTATGTTATTCCTAGCTGCGGGGGTCTACTATAAGGAGATGGGGGGAAGAAATTTAATGGATAGATGGAGGGGGATGGGGGGGGGGGAGGAAAGTTTAGATACAAAAATAAAAATTTTCACACATACACACTAGACTGGTAAAATACTTCTAGATTATAATTCTGTTTCAAAAAATTTATTTAGGAAAGTCCTCTATATTTTAAGATATTAATAGTTCTTCTGCTTCTTTTGATAATTACTCTACAAGGGAAAAAACCAACCCATCAATTTTGAACATTGGTTTAAGGGGTTTATTTGATAAATAGACCTTAGATTGTTTTGGTTTGCTAACCAACAGCAATAGTGTAATACTTTTAGGGAATGAATAGTTTACCTAAAAGCCCTGTAAATATACTATGTACAAACGTCAGAGGTTTGGGACAGTTTAAGAAAAATAGATATAGATTAAATGGTGTCCCGTATAAAATTAAGGAAATGGTTTCTTCTTGCAGACATATTCCAACTATTTATTTTTGCCTTGAAACTAAACTTAAATCTTTTCACAGAAGGATTCGATTACCCAAGGGGATGAAATATATTGGGGAGACTTCATGTGATTCGGGGCAAGGAGGCATTTTTGGATTCATGGATAATTGTTATTCAATTGAGGACAGAAAAAGAGATGTAAAAGTTATTGTCTCTAAACATGCTATGTTTGTAAGGGTAAAAATTGGGAATGAATATTTGAATCTAGTCCCTGTCTACTTGCCCTCAAATAGGGAGGAGTGCAACAAAATATTAAAAAAAGTTAGCTCATTTTTAGACAGAAACAACATAACAAATTTTAGTATGTTTGGTGATACCAATTGTGATTTTAATCAAAAACGACATAATAACAGGAACATCCTTATTCAATCCTTTCTTGAAAAATATAATATGCATGATTTAGCAAATAAACTAAATATTGAACCAGGCTATACCTGGAGGGGTACGAAGCAAAGAATTAATTCTTATTCATATATTGATCATTTTTATACAAATATGGATTTTTTTAACTTTATTGAATTTTCTTACAATTCTTTCTCTGATCATAAATCAATGAGAATTGGAAACAAGAAAAAATTTAAATATTCAGCACCAAAATGGCAAGGGTATCTATTTAATAATAAGGATTTTATTAATTTAATGAAAGAAGAAACATCTAAATTTCTAATTGAAAATGCAGATCCTATTTCTTTTAAAATTAGCAGTCACAATTATAGTAATAATTTTGGGTTAATAGATAATGATTTTACATATGTAAGCTCAGAACATCAAAATAGCACAGTTTTATTTGATTTAATAAATCATCTCAAAAAAGCGCATGATAGATTTTTTTCTAAATTAAAGTTCAAATCTTATAACAAGACTAAAGAATTTGACAAACAAATTAATTTGCTTTATGATATGATTGATTCAAATATAAATTGTGGCCAGGCTAGTAAGGAAATCAATCGGCTTATACAACAACAGCAAGAATATTTTAAAATGCTTGTTCAAACCAATTCTGAAACTTTTCAAATGAGAGCCCTCTTACTAGATGGTTTACCAAACAACTTTACTTATAAAAACTTTAGAAACTCAAAAAAACAATGTTCAAACTTGCTGGTTGATAATGAATTGATTGATTGTCCAAAGAAAATAGCCAACATTTTTGGTGATTTGCATGCACAACTAGTGTGCCCAAATGTTATGCCTAATTCGAATTTAGATGAATTACTTAATTTTTTTGATTTAAAGCTTGATAATATGTATCCTAAAATTAAGCATTTAACGAATCCATATTCAACAACAGGTGAATTTAGAAAAGTAATCATGAGCATGAAGTCAAATAGCATGCCTGGTCCAACTTCACAACCAACACAATTATTTGCTTTCTTGCTTGATAACTTACCTAAATTCACCACTAAAGCTTTTAACAACATGTATGATATTGATTTGGATAATTCTAGTTTATCATTTGTTAAGGAAAGAAATATTACATATATTCCCAAACCAGGACTTGATCCAACAATACCTGGAAACCGCCGCCCTATTGCACAAATGGAAAATGTTTTGAAAATTCTTGATAAAGCAATTAATAAAAAAGTCACTCCTTTTCTTTCTAAAATTTGTCATTCTGACCAATATGGATTTATACCTAAGCGTCATATGGCCAATGCCACTATTTCTATTGTAAGCATAATAAATCATATAAAAGCGCACAACTACAATAGCCAACTTATATTTTTTGATCTACAACGTGCATATGATAAGGCATTACATTGTGTATCAAATACTATAATTAAACATATTTTTCCAGAAGGCAATTTTGCTAAATCTTGGATCTCTCTTACAAATGGCGGAAGCTTTAAAATTGTTGTAAAAGGAAACTCATCTAAGAAATATAAAAATAAAATTGGTTTCTCTCAAGGGGCACCTTCAAGTGGAAGTTTATTTGATATTTACAACCACATATTTTATTGTTGTTTAACAAGTCCTAAAATTAAAAACCTAACTTTGAAGTTGGATGGAAAACCATTTGATCCAATTTTTTTTGCTGACGATGGCTTTAATGCCTTTCAATTAAAATCAAATGAAGACATACAATTGGTTTCCAACTCACTTCAAAAATTAGAGTCAACAGTAAACATCAAAATCAACTTTCAAAAAACTAAAATTCTTACAAATGGGGAGTGTCCTCTTAACATATCAATTCTAGGGACTAAATGTGATATAGTAAAACATTTAGGGGTATATTTATCTTTTAATTTGACTCAAGCAGCAGATTATACATATGAACAGTTATTTGAAAAACTTAACACAAAATCTAAAAAATTTGCATTTTTTTGCAGTGATAATGTTTTCAAACGTAGAAATATTACTTTCTCCTTAATGAACACCATGGCTTTTCATATTTTTAGAATTTATGCTCCTAATCAAAAGCAAATAAAAAAACTTTGGAAAATAACAGCAAAATTTCTTTGGTCTTCAAAAAGCAATGAAGGCAACAATTCTTATAGATACAAGGTTGCAAAAAATAGAATAGAGATGGATTTTTCTCACGGTGGGCTAAATATGTTGCTACCATCTCAACAATCATTTATTATTTGGTTTAATGCTTTTTTAAATTTAATCAAGCACGCCCATCTTTTTCCAAACTCAAATATTGCAAGACTTTTGTCTCACAAACATGTACCAATAAGTAGTATTTTTGATAACCTTGGATCTGAAATCTTTCATAATTATATTAAAAATTTTAGAACCTTTTATCCATTAGAAAGTGGACTAATGTTTAGAAAAGCCAAAGGATTTTTAGTACTTTTAGAAAAGCATAGAGAAACCTTTCTTCATTCAAATATTACTTCATCTGTTTGGGCAAAAAATGTCAAATTTAACAATGTTGATATAATGGAACTAAACGAGCATGGACTAAACACCATTGCATCAATTCTTGATTTCATCAAAATACAGCACAAAGTTTTATATCGGCCATTGTTAAATTCTGCCATTAAAGAAAATCTTACTGAGAAACCAGTTTTATTAAAACTACAAAAAGTGGTGGAAAATATGTGTAGTGGTTTTGAATTTAATAACTTAATCTGTTTAACTGAATCAAAACAAAAGTTTGTTTTGAAGCCTATCATAAAGCTTTTTGAAAACTCTCCCAGAATATATACCTTTTATTTTAAAAAAACAAACAAAGAATTATTGCAAGATCAATTTGTCCCCCCTTCATTTAAAACTAGAAAAATGGATAAAAAATACAATCCAGAATTTGAGGTTTTCAAAAATAGCTTTAATAAAATTCTGTCGCTTCCTATTGTTTTATACTATAAAAGTTTTCTGTTTGAACAATTTAACCGTACTCTTATAAGTAGAAGCAAATTGTATGAAATGAAATTATTGGATAATAATCTTTGCTTGAAATGTAACGTAAAAGCAGACACTGATCATTCAATTATGGAATGCTACTTCCCTAGTTATTTTACGCATTGTCTCGCATTATTTCTTGATAATTACTACAATGATGGTAAACCAGATTTTATTTTTTTGAAAGAAAACTTTTATCTGTTCAATATACATTTTCCTGTATATCAAAATGATGAATATATTCAAATTAGTATTTTAACACTTATAGCAAAAGACAGATCATTAAAAATAAGCAAGGATGAACAAATATTGAAATTCAGCGATTTTAATTGTTTTGCTCAGACAATGTTTATTGCTCAATTTGCTTCTAAAATTCTCAATAACACTGGAATTAATAGTAACTTAATTGATAAATTTATTGATTATTTGATGCTCAGTAAAAATAATGTCCACTTATTAAATTAGTTAGATATTATAATTTACAATATTGTATTATCATAACATGATAATTATACCAAATATTAAATGTGTTTAATTTGTTTCATTGAAATAAATTTTAAAACAACAACAACAACGTTTTCAATTATATGTCATAAATACATCCAACACTGGCATTTATACATCCATAAAAATTTAATTTAAAATAATAAGAAAACAACTTTTATATTATTTGAGTTATAATATATTTGTCAGGTTAAAATAAAAAGCATTATAAAGATTTAAATTATAATAAATATGTCAGGATGTCTTTTTTTATAAGGACATGTTCTTAATGATATCTTTTTTAGTAATTAGGGAATGGATGTATTAAGGCTCATTTAAAAAGCATATCATTTTGAATCTAATCAAAATAAGCAGGAATATAGGATAAACTCAATTTAAGCAACAGCTATATAGGTCTGATTATTTAAAAGCATAATGTACATTCAATGAATATTAATCCTTGTGTTTAAAATACACTGCAGAGTTATATTTTAATGTTTTATATATTCTTCTAAACATAATAAAAATTCTATGTTTTATCCCTTTCTTAAACCTTACCCTACCTAAATCTCACAACCCTATTTTAGAATTTTTCTAGAAAATTTACAAGGCTTAGTCATATCTACAACATTTTAATTAAGATTTATTTTATCAAATGTTTGTATTTCATTTATTGAAACAATGAAATCTGTTATTTTATCTTTAGTTATTTAACTGAATTGTAATTTAATGAAACTAAGAACTTATAATGTAGTAAAGCATAACTTGATATATTTAAATCTTAAAATGCTTTAAGCTAGACCTAATAAAGAACAATACTTCAATATAGCTCGAAGTTGTTCATCTTGTTGTTATAAATGTATTACCTAAATCTCACAACCCTATTTTAGAATTTTTCTAGAAAATTTACAAGGCTTAGTCATATCTACAACATTTTAATTAAGATTTATTTTATCAAATGTTTGTATTTCATTTATTGAAACAATGAAATCTGTTATTTTATCTTTAGTTATTTAACTGAATTGTAATTTAATGAAACTAAGAACTTATAATGTAGTAAAGCATAACTTGATATATTTAAATCTTAAAATGCTTTAAGCTAGACCTAATAAAGAACAATACTTCAATATAGCTCGAAGTTGTTCATCTTGTTGTTATAAATGTATTGATGTTTTGTAGGGAGCATCTTAAGAAAAAGGGAAGTATGTAAATAGGGGGAAAGTATCAAAAATAGGGCAAAAATTAAAAACTTGTACATACTGTACAAAATCTAATTAATTGTATATAAATGAATATTCTTATAAATTAATCTAGATGTATATTTGCCAGTGTTGGATGTACTTATGACATATAATTGAAAACGTATGGATGTGTAAATGCCAGTGTCAGATGTATTTTTGACATATGAATTAAAATATTAGATGTATTTTTGCCTGTGTTGGATGTATTTATGGCATGAGAAAAAGGAAGAAAACATTTTGCCAAAAATACATCAACTGTAAATTTGCTGGATGTGTAAGTGCTATAGCCCCTTTCTCTTCATTCCCTACAAATCATCTATATTTTTTAAAGTCAAACCTTACACTTATTTTTTGTGTACTTTTAAGTAGCTCTAGGAAAAATGGTTGAGATTTAAAATCAAATAATTAATTATTAATTCTTAGTTGTTTTTTATTTAATTTTCTTGGATCAAAGTATTTTTGGTCATTCATGCACTTTTGACAAATTGCTTTTAAACGAACCAAAAAGGATTACGCCATTAGGGGTAGTTCAATGAAACTTTTTTTTTTGTGGTATAAGAAAGGTCAGCAAAATCATATATCCATTTAGTAAGTCGCCCATAAACCCCACCACCCTCTCCGACCGACAGTCTGTCTCATAGTCAGGGAGGGAGAGGACATTAGACTGTAAGATATACTGGTACAAAAAGATTTTAAAATACATTTAGTATTTTTTGGATTAAAACGTTGGGTACTTTTCTTAGACCTTGAATGGTAGCTTCCAAGAAGCAGTGTACTATTCAAAATAATTTTAATCTATCTTAGAGATGGTTTTGTGTATCATCATGGAGGATGTACATAAATTAATCAACCATTGTCTTTTCCCTGTTAATACTTTGCAAGCAGCTTGACGAAAGGCTATATGAGATAATGGGGGGAGGGGGGGGGGGGCGATGTTAACTGGAGAAATAATGAATTCCACCAAAAGGTCAAACGACCTCTTTAAAATCACGAGTCAATGTTTTTTGTTGTCCTCCCAGGATAAGTGGTGATAAAATAAAATTACCTTAATTCTAAACAGGGAATGATATTCTAGGGAAAAATTTCAAAACTCGAAAAAAGAGCAAGGGTCCAATGATGATAGGCCAAATACCCCTTCTTTATATTGAAGTTTGGACAAAACAACTTTCGAACTAATGAATCAAAATTTAATGAGATTACCAAAAGTTTTTAAACAAACTAATAAGATGACGTGGTTATGAAACTTTGGGTACTAGTACAAGTGTTCCAATATTCTCTCAAGCGTGATTTTTAATCGTTTTTTATTGTTTCGTTCCATTCATTTACCAACGAAATGCTTTAATTTTTCATAAAAAAAAACATTTCATAATGTGTTATGACCGTACATTGCCTTATTATTTTGATAATAAAATTACATACAGCAAATTTCTAATATATAAAGTAATTTAATAAAATAATATGTTATTATTTCTTACAACATTACGCTTCAAAACATCTTCAAAATATCAGATGAAAAGCACATATTAAGTTTGAGATGGTCTATCGAATCAATTCCTCCAAATTGTATATATAACAATTGTGAGATGAAATTTTACATATATTCTGTAATGATTGGATGTTCCTTAAAATATCTAAAACAGATTGACTGTCTTGTTTATAATTAACTACTACAGCAAATGCCATATTCTATGGCAATGAATAATACTTGTAGGGTTGTAAGCAAAAATTAGATAATTTATTTTGGGCCGAATTAACAATTTCTAGACTCCAGGATGAAAATTAGATTCATTTTTTATGATACTTATGAATGTCCAAGAGTGCTCAAACCTATGCTATGCCATTTTACACAGGGATAAAGGGTAAGAGACATTAAACCAAACTATATTGCTACCAAGGGCGTCCAAGCTTTTTCATTTTGGGGGGAGGGGGGGGGGGGGGTAAAAATTCATAATTTAAAATTTTCATATCATATAGGCAAGGACTTCCAAGCTTTTTGATATTTTTTTTTTTTTGGGGGGGGGGGGGGTAAAAATTCAAACTTAAAAACTTTATTTGGGGGGGGGGGGGGGTTGCCCTTTATTGCCCCCATTAGTTTCATACTTCTCAACCAATAACTTTAATCTACAGAAGGTGTAATTTTGTTTACCATCATTGGGGACAGTGATGTCTAAGGGTGGGGGTATAGCGGTGTTTACTCCTCAGGGTCTCAAACCTTTGCTATCCCTTAGTTTACTCCCTTATAATAAAAGCTTGGACTTCCCTGATTGGGAATACACATTACACATAAATTAATCATCTAATGTCTTATACCTGAAGGTCCCTGTATTTTACAGTTTCGCAACACCTGTCCAAAATCTGTATCTGGTTGTGGAAAAAACGAATCCTTTTTGGAGCCATTTGGTGTTTCTCAAATGTTGCTACAAAATACTTGATGGAAAAATGTTCCCACTATTGCTTAGGGAAAGATTAATATCCGCTTCATTTCTAAATTCTCTTCCAATTATTTTTTTTTCGTTTGTCCGTTAAGATCTTGCTGACCATTTAAGTTCTCCATTGAAAGGGAGACTTACATAGGGTTTAGTATGATTTATGGCTGTTAATATTATAGATAAAGTCTTGGGATGGAAAGTTACTTTTAAGCTACCGTCCTCAAACTTCGATTACAAGGCTCCTAGATGCTAGGAGCGCGGCTGCTAGCAATTATAAAAAATAAACTATTTGCTCCCATTCCTGGAATCTTTTATTATTGATTTATTAAAAATATCTCTTGTGTAACAAAGTATTCACACCTAAATGCCATATAAAGGTCTGCATATCCTCACATTAGTTGTGTGTGCGTGTGTGTGTGTGTCTGTGTGCTCATCCAAAGGTGCCATTTTTCTTGAAACCCCATGTCTGTAATTTGACCAATTTCAACCCATTTTTTAAAGGGACATTCTACTGCGTATTTTTCAACAATATTATTTTCTTAAATTTTTAGGTTTAATGTCATAAAGAATATGACAAAAGTTTTAGGTGCAACCCCAATTATGGTATACAATATTACCCCTTCTGTTGTAGACTAAAATTCCTAATAGAAAAAATATTTGAAAATTTGAATTTAGGAGATTAAAAATTCTATGATAGATGTCCTTTTAAGTTTTGAGCTTAAAATAACACGCGCGGTGTTTGAGCTTTGATTTTCAGGTATTTTGTTTTTTCAACATTTTGTTAGGAGCTTAGGTATTCTTTAAATCACTCGAATAGCTTCACGTACTAGTCCATATTAAAGTTTGAGCTAGTTTTCTTGGAGATAGGACTCCTCCCTACAAGAACAATAAAAACTTCAAGACCCCCCCCCCCCCCCAAAAAAAAAGTAATAATTTCAAGAATCGTGTTAAGACACTGAAATACTTTTTGGTGTAATATACGTATTTATTATTCTAAGAAGAAAAGAGGCAAAACTGCTTATTTCATTCTCCTTCAAGTTATTGTTTTCTATCTTTCTCTCTCTCTCTCTCTCTCTCTCTCTCTCTCTCTCTCTCTCTCTCTCTCTCTCTCTCTCTCTCTCTCTCTCTCTCTCTCTCTCTCTCTCTCTCTCTCTCTCTCTCTCTTTCTCTCTCTCTCTCTCTCTTACTCTCTTTAAAATATAGGAACAGAAATTAAATTAAGTGGCTTAGCTCAACTGTAGGAAGCATACACTTGTTGTAACAATAATGTACTAATAGCCAGGTTTAAATTATATTAGCTGTGGTCATGAAAGTTGTGGCTTTTAGTTTCAGCTTGTGTATCTCTTATATACAAAATAAAAGATCGCTGATATTAATTTTCGAGACTTGTTAATCCATGTTAATCCATAGTTTAAAAACCGACTTATTTTCATCTAAGGATGACGCTGTTTAAGTTTTTAAATCTGCTTTTGTTTTTTAAAATATTGCCATATTTTGGTAGATGTCACGACCATAAAAAAATTTGTCCTAAGACTTAAATTTTAAATTTTTTAAATGAAACAGCCTAAAACCAATGTCAAGCTTACTTGAAACAGAGAACCCAATTGTTTTAGTAGTTGAGATCTTAAGCTTGAGCCAAAATAATCCTTACAACTTTATATAATAGGATAATCTACTCTAATTTTCCTGTAGAAGATAAATTGTTTTTTTCTCAATAAAACTGGTAATCATAAGAAGTTTATCAGTTTTCAAATTGTGGAAAAGTTAAAGGCAAACATTTTCTTTCACAAACGAATATAAACTGTAATATTTTTAAAGTTACATTTATAAACAATAAAGTTAGAGAATAGAGGGAGCAAGGGTACATGACTATATAGAACTATCGCAAAGACCTACCAACACAATCCCATTGCTCAAGAAATTTGACAGCTTAGACTCTAAAATGGCTGAGTTTTATACAGGGTTTTTCATTTTTAGAAACAATACCCTAACTATAAAATTTATTATGTATTTGTGTTTGTCCTTTATAGATAATGCATATATCTTAAAATTAATATATTAAAAAAAAACAATTTTGGCGTTGTCAAAAAATTATAAAATCGTAAAAATCTGGATAGTAATTTCATTACAAGCTGTCTTGAGTACAATTATTTCGGAAAGTAGAGATTATTTCCATTTTTTATAATAACAATATTAAAGTTCAAGTTAATAGCACTATAGATTTAATTTGTTTTTAAAAATATATTTCTTTTTTTAGGAGGCTTTTAAATCTTTATCTTAGTACTAGATAGATAACTTTCTTCCTTACAACTTTCCTAAATAGTTTAACTGTCCATAGCAATGTGAACTGAACCAGAGCGCATGTATGTGTATATGTCATATTTAGTAGCTAAGCTACTCTATAATTCACTTTGTCTATCCATCAGAAAGTCCGGATTTTTTTTCAATGAACTTGTAATTAAAATCAATCTGTATTTGCCTTTTATAAAAGGATATTACATCCCAATAAATATATGTAAATTATTTCAAATTGTAGCTCATTTATGACACTATACATGCTATACTCTGCTTTTACCGTTACAAAATTAATGTAATTATTTTAAATTCCTGAAAATAATAAAAATCTGTAAATTGCTATATACATTTTCAATATTTCATGCAATAAATCAACTGATTTTTGAAAGACATATTTATTAAATGTTGCTAAACTTGATATCACCATCCTTGTTAGAATGTACTATAGTATTTGAATAAAAAATGTATTATTATTTTTTGAAGCTAGCTTTTTAATAATTACGTTTAAATTCTTTTAGATTTACTGATAATTATCATATAATAATTTTTTGCTTATTTTCAAGGTCTTACTATTCTAATTATATATACATTATTATGTTTAATAAGAAAATTCCGACATTCATCTTAAGTTATTTTTAAAAAAAATTGCTATCTTTGAATTAAATATTCAAATAAAATTACACAGTACAAATAATAAAAAACAGGTTTTGCTTACAAAACAAAATCAAATTAATGGAAACACTTTTGAAAAGATAGCATTGATTTTAAATGATAAATATGCTCTAAATTTTACAAAAATTAGGCAAAACATTTATTTTTTGTTGTTGATAACAATATCTTATTCTTATACTCTTATTTACACTAAAATCTTTTGATTTAATTGTTTTAACTCTTGTACATTAGGTCACATGACTTTAATTAATAATAAAGGTCCCCCAAATCCTTATACCAAAATATACGGTGGTTTTGATTAATTAGTAAAGTTCCTTCAAATCTTATTCCAATGACAGCTTATGAGCTTTCTAGCAGCTAAGTGAGAAAGCAAAATTTTTATCGATAAACAACCTTCTGCAGCGTCAGGGGTCTTTGAAAAAAGAAAATGGTTTCATAGCTATTTATCACTCTATATATATTACTTTAATTTATAAACTGTACAAAAATAATAAATAAGTCTGGTAGATTGTATTTTTAGGTACTAATTTTGCTTGATTATGCCCTAATATTAGAGTATATATATGTATGGTATTATAAGTTTATAAATGAAGATTCATCATGCCTTATTTGTATTTCTTTAAGTATTGTGTTGAACTGAATTATCCTTTTTGATTAAGAAAATCGTTAGCTTATTTTAGCTTCACTTCTCTTGGACATGTTTGCCCTTTTTAAATATATGACTGGTCTATAAGCCATAACTCTAATGTCTAACTCTTCTGTCCAAGGTCGCCCCACATTAATTGTCAAAAAAGGGATAATTTCTAAGGCTTTGTGTTTGCTAATGTTGACTATTAACTTTTTTCTTTGCCTCTATTTACTCGTTAATGCTTTGATTTTAGCTACTAATTGACTTTTAATGTGCTTTAACTGAAAAGACCAATAAGTTATCGGGAGCTAATTATTTGGTTTTGAAATGTGGGGTGCGGTCCGTCCGTCTATTCCCCAATTAATACATGTTAGAATCGTCTTATAACCTTTAGTTCCTATTTAAAGATATATTTATGTAACAATCATTTTTAGAATATTAATGTCATTTATACAGCTAAAATTCAGTTTGCCATACATACATCCATAATTTTTTAATAGCACTGGCTAAAATACATTTACTTTACTTTTGCTGGTTGTATAAATGGCATTACCCCCCAAGGATTCATGTAACAATAAAGTGTAATCCCTTTTTAAACATTTTAAATTATCTTTTTAAAATTATATTATCTCGTTTTACATAGATAATAATACCATCATCTTAAAGAATAAATGGGGTATTCCTGTCCAGAAATATTCATTCCTAAACAAAAAACTGGACAGGAATATCATTCTCATTTAAACAAAAAAACTCATTTTTTTTATGCTAAAATGTGGTTTAATTTTGGTTTTTAATTTTCATTTATTTCCCGGCTATGATCATTTATATCTTATTTTCTTTCTTTTAGTAATTAATAAAAATTATAAAATCTTCCAAAAAAAATTAAAAATCTTCTAAAATCATACCAGGGATATAAATGAGATACCAGGGAAATAAATGAATATTTACATCCACTATTTAAGGGGTTGTTTATATGGGAATGGTTATTCCTGGGATGATATTGTAATTTTTTTTGTCTGAGTGAAAGCACCTTAAAAACAAATACAAATACACGTATCAAGAAACCCGTGTTCTAAGTACTTCCTTAATGCTTTATATTTTGCACTAAATTTTTTACTTTTTAAAAAGTCAAGTGTAACTTTTATCACAAGTAGGGATAAGGGTTCTGTAAAAGAAGTTGGAGTAAAAGGTATTTTATTATGTATTGTGTATGTTTAATATTTTGTTAATTATGAATGGTATTCTCTTCAAGTGAAATAAATCATTCAAAATCAAACCAATTGGAAGTTTTTCTTATAAATCTAAATATGTTTAGTTTAAATGCTATAAGGTAACAATAAATGGATCTAGATTTTTCTCCATTTTAAAAGTTTTGCAACAGAAGCCAGATATAAAAAAAATACAATTATTAATTAAAACTTTTTTGATTATTAGAATATTTTCTTCGGTTACCACTTCCCTACCACTGAGCTAAAAGTTGAAGTGTTAGTTTGAGTAATTAAAATAATAAAGAACCGAGGGGGGAAAATTATTTTCTCTTCCTCTACAAAAGTTAAATAAAAATTCTAATAATAACCAATGGAGATAATAAATAATCATAATTTCGATTCACAAGGAGGGTAAATTTGATTGTAGATCATTCTGGTACCCAAAGTTTTATAAACATCTTCTAAAAAAGTTGGCTTTGGGTACTTTTTATTAAATATTGATTAGTCGATTCAAATTAGCAGTGTTCAATGTTTTGAATGATAATCTTAACAACAAAAGATTATTATTTTTATCCTCAGTTTGAATGTATATAAATTTATTAACCATCGTCTTATCACTTAAGATCCCTAAATGTAATAATAAATGGCTGAATTATAACAAAAAAGATATAAATTTTGGGAGCTAATTATGCATAAGTTGTCAGGGTTCTAATGAGATAAGATAATGGCCGATAAATTGATGTACATACCGAATGATGATACATAAATTTACCCATTCTGTAGATTAAAATAAGTGGTTGAAACGGTTGAACACTTAACTTAATAAATCAACCAATCAAAATTACTAAAGTCTTCAAAGTTGTTAAGCCAACAAATAAGAAAACGTTATAATAAAACTTTGGGGACTAGTGTAATTTACATCCCATTGTCCCCTCAGCCTGTGGTAAAATGTATAAAAATGACATAATATTAATTTTATCTATGTTTCGCTGAAATCTCTATATTTAAATATTTACTATCTCTATGTTACCCTGAGGGTAAAAATAATAATCTATTAAAAGCATATTTTTAGGTGCTAATTACCCCACTTGTACTTTAGAAAAACGAGCAAATTTTGAGTTGGGTATATTCAGCAAATATGTAATAGAGCAAAATGTAAAATTGTTGTTGACTTTTTTGACCTATTGAGTGTTCTTGAAATACATATCTAATTTAAATTTTTATTCCAGGGGACATTGGACTGATATAAAAGTTTAAAAAACATGATATCTTATTTGTTGGCTCAAAAACTAAACGTTGGGAACTTATATCTAATTTCTCTAGGTTGGTTAAGTTTATAAATCAGGAGAAAATTTAATTTGCTGACTTACACCCATATCCATTACCCAAACTTTTATGTTTGTTTTAAGTCATTCATTTACCTTCCTGTAGAGCTTTATGTGCAACAATTCTTTAAATAAAAAGTAACAGGATGTCTATGTGTTTTTGTGTCTGTCTATGTGTATCGAAGAATCACCTTTACAATGTAGATTTGCATTGGTTAACAAATAATATGGGAGAGGGTACTACTATCCTCTTAAGAGTATGGGGAATAGTCCTAAATGTGCATGGTAATGAGTTTTTCTCGTATTCATTCGAATCCGGTGGATAGGAACCGGTTCTCATCTATACGAAAAAACTATGTCTAGCATCGTATTATATCCAGCTTTCTACGAATATAAAAATGTACAATCATAAGATTAAAACCAGTTTTTTTAGCCGGTGCCTACGGCACCTCAAGGCTAAAAAACTGGTTTTAATCTTATAATTGTACATTCTATATCCGCGGAAAGCCGTTTATAATACGATGAGAGAAATAACTATTAAGCTATGGATAGAATTGTATTTTTTTAGCCTATAATAGACTATAAAAGTAAAAAGTTGTAAAATTTCAAGCATCAATTTCTATGTAATATTATTTAATCAGTTTTTATGATTGTTTTATCACGATAAAAATCCTCCCCATATTTACCTTCAACATAAGATTTTTTTAAATCTCTAAAATTGTGCAGCCAATATTCCTTCAAAAACTTCATTTTACCAAAAATTAATGATGTTAGCTTGTTGTTGCTAAGCTTCTTATGGACATAAGTGTTCTTGTTAAAAATGAAAAATATGTGTATATTTTATTTTCAAAATGTATTTTAGCAAAAGAAAATGTTATCTTATATGGTTTAAAAAGCATGAAAAAAGTTGGTTTCTTGCTTTGATCACATGCAGCGTTTTAGCACAATTTATTATTAGCGAAACTTCTCCATACGTAGGGTTGGTCCGTCCGTTATGGATAGCTGTTATCGTTAATTTGAGCATGTTAGAATAGTCCCATCAATTTCAAATTTGACATGATGAGAAGTACAATTTAGAAAGCGTAACAACTCTATAATCATTACCAGAAAGTCCATTTAAACATAGTTTGCTTTAAAAAGTTTTAGAAAATAGATTCTTAGGATAATCAAACATAATGTCATAATGCATTGTTACTCTATATTCATTTACGTTCGCATGTCTAACTTTTTGAAATTTGAGATTTATTTTTATAAATGTTTATGCAAGACTAGAATCTTCGTCGGTAGCTTGTAAGTTAAAAAAGCAAACTTTAAAAGACAACCAATAGGAGAAATCTAAATATTAACGGTTTCTCATATATGCTGACCGGCGACAAACCAAACCAAGATAAATATAGAGTAGCTTTGCTCCAGGGAAAAACTGAAAAAGTTGTATCTTATCAAGGGCTTATTCATGGGTATTTTAGAATTAAGCATGAACAAATTTATTTCTTGTGAAATTCTCCTAAATTATATTTGAATATTGTTGGGCATAGATACTATAATTAATTAAAATTATTTTGAAAATGCTGTATAATATTGTAGTACATTTTAAAATATTAATAAATACTTAAACAAAAACTAAAAAAAACTTTGGGTACTTTAGTCCTTAGAGAAATCGCCTTGAAAACAACCTCCTGATAATACTTTTTTTTATTTAAAAGGGGATGTTTTACCCACCCTTCCTTTACCTATTAGTGCCCCTAGAGGCCTCTATGAGTGTAGCCACTAGTGTTTTTATAGAAGAACAGTAATATATTCCACAAACATATCATGAAAAAGTATGAATTTTAGGGGAATCTCGAGCATAACAAATCTGGACTTCCCTTACAACAAGTTCAGTTCAATGTATAATATCTCTGGGTGTTCCCATATACATGAACATATTTTTTGTCCTTTTTATAAGAATGCAATTATTTCAAACTTTCCTAAAAGCACAAAACCACCAATAGAACAATCAGTAATGTCCCATTTTAAACAAATAGTAAAATAAGAAGAAATCAACAAAATGCTCACTTTAGTTTGCAAAAAAATGTGGCTGGAATCGAACATCAATTATATAAAATAGTAAGTTTTTTGTTTAAAGCTTAAGATCTCGGACAATACTAATCTAAATTGTGTATACTTCTCAGGGGAGCTTTATATTTGTCTATGCGTGGTTTTGGGCTATTTTCTTGATCATCTAGATTCTAGGGACGAAGCAACTAGTTTCTAACAAAATGTAATAACTTTTGGGCTACTAGCGGAATTACGTTCGATAATGCACAGGGAGTAAAACTTATTAGCGAAAAGGGGCTAACATAGGTTAACAAAATTGAAACAAATCCCAATTAATTCCTATCTAACGAAAATTCATTTAGCTTATAAAAGGGCTGCTGTTATAAATTTGCAAATTAATGGTGAGAATATTAAAACACCCGTTTTTTATATTGTATTGTATATGCTTTTTTTTTACCAATGAATTTTTACAGTTTAACTAACTAAATCACTATTTTTTTATTTATAAAAGTATGTTTAGTTAAATTAAAAAAGACTTAGATATTAAATAACTAAATTTAATATAACTAATTATTTGTCTATTAAAGTAAAAGGATAGAGGGGGCAACTCATCCCACGCAGTTGGGACCCTTTGCAGACTTTCTATTGGAAATATCAGCCAATAGTGTCGAAAATATTAACACAGTTACAAAATATCAGAAATCAATTTGCTAGCAGACAAAACCACCTGTACCAGGTAGTTGTCTGGGTTATACATATACATATCTATTCTTATGCTACCTATCTCATTTCTCTAACTAGTTATTTATTCATCTAACTACATATATATCTATCTTTCTACATTTAGATGTATCTATCTATCTTACTGTCTCTCCATCTATCTATCTATCTATCTCTCCATCTATCTATCTATCTATCTATTTATCTACCTATATACCTATCTTTCTACCTATTCATGCATCTAGTTACCTTTCATCCTATATTTTCCAAAGCTTTTTAAAACTGTAGCATCTCTATAACCAATTTGTTATTTCTACATATATTTTAACCATAAATATTTTTAATGTAATTATTGTTTTGCTTAAATCGTTTTCTAGTTTTATATGTATGTTTCAAACACCTGGGCATTCAATGACATTTTATGTAATTTTATGTTTTTAACATAAAATTTTAACATTAATGTTCATATGGTTTAATACTCATAATGACTAAAACACATTAGACTTAAAATTTCAAAGCAAAGTTTTTCTATCATACTTCTATATATTTTGTAGAACGGGATATTTGTCTATCTTTTTAATCTGTCTGTATGTTCGCTAAGACTATGTGATCATTGATCTTAAGGCATAGGACAATTGAAAAAAAAACTACGTATGTACATGTAACCAATTATGATAAACAAAAATACACTTTCTAAAAATAGAAATTTTTGCTGGGAAAGTTTTAAATTGCTTGTCTGTACAACTCAATCAGAAGATTATGAAAGTCCCCAAAGTTTTCAAGTCAAAGAATAAACAAACAAGTTTATAAAACTTAAGTATCAAATGTCCCAAATCCCTCTGAATAGTTTTTGATATTTTCATTCTTGTTTATAGTTAGGTATATCAAGGCATGGTAAATTAAAATAATTAAAATGACATGATTTTACATTTTTTAGAAACAGTTTCAGCATTTTGGGGGATTTTAATAACCTTAAATTGCAAACAAATGTGTTGATTTAGAAAAAAGGTATAGGATACTTTTCCCTAAGTCAAAAATTTTTAAATTTTTAAATATTTTCTATTTTCAAGTTCATTTTTCTTAACTAAAAAATATAAATATCAATAAGAAATAATGAAAAAAGAACAATAATCATGTCTTGGGTTTGAAATCTGTAGGACGATTTTAACATTATCTGTTGTTCGCTTTTCCTAAGTTATTGGTTAAAAGTTTGGAGATTACTAGTTTGGAACCATCCACTAATCAAAATTCAATAAAATCACCCAAAGCTTTAGAGCCATTGAATAAGATAATTTCCCCTTTCTCCCTGTATTCTTCATTTCTATATTAGATTTTAATATATTTAAAAAGTAACTTGAAAAGTGATACATTACATGTATTTTATCGTTCTTGTTTTTATAATCTTATGAAATATGTTGATAACTTGTTCCTAATACTACAATGTATTTTATATGAAATCATATTTCCCATGTTATAAAAGATACTAAATCTGTTAAAATATGTGATTTATTTTATATGTTATTAGATCTAAGAAATTTTGACACGGTTCTATAGATTACTTTTAAGGCATACTGTTTTTTTGGGTAGCGAAGTTACTATATGATTGGGGTATGTATGTTTGTTTGTCCGTCCAATACAATTACGTAAACAAACCTGAAGGAAAAAAACTTTAAAAGTAAAATGTGTTACTAAATATTAAAATGTGTCTAGTTTGAAGTGTTGATTTTAATTCAATATATTGTTTTATGTATTTAAAAGGTATTACAATTTACTTTTTTCGAAGAAAGTCCTCTTACTAAATATAAAAAAGCTTTATCTAAATAACTTTTGGAAGACTTCCAAAAATACCTTACTGTTTAATTAGCGAATTCGCCCCTAGCATCTCAAGGCTCTATATCGACAAAGTGGCGATTAAAGATCATAAAAATAGCTTTAAACCATCAAAAGACATATTTTGATACTGAAGTGGCCTAAAAACTCCCTCGTATATATGTAAAGCTTCCCTAAAGTGAAGAACTCAATCGGTTCATTAGTTATCGAATCCTTAAGCTACTGAAAAAACGTATAATTTTATACAATAGAATATAATTATAGTATTGAGCTGCTAAACTTTGAAATGTATTGTTCTAGCCGAAGAAACGGTTAGGCCTGAGATCAAAATCTCTCATTTCCTACAGAAAAATAGTTCACTTAGTGAAACAGGGGACCTAGCTATTACAGCCAAATCCAGTCCCTCTAATTTAACAGCCAATCAAGTATGGTTATAGAATCCAGATAACTACCTGGTTCCAGTGGTAAGACCTTTTTCGTCTGCTACCAAATTGCTTTTTGTTCAATTGTAGCGACTTGGGTGTGTTAAGATTTCTGGTGCTATTGGTTGATATTCATGGACCAAATTGAAAGTCGGCAGCCCGTAATCATTTAACCCCTGCCCCCTCTATTCTTTTAATTTAATAACCTGATCATCAAATAAGTAAAAATTGATTATGTCGAGAGAACTGACAAACATATATAACATGTATAAATGCTTTGCAATTAAAAGTTAGAAATGGTAAAAAGATATAATTATGAATGGAATTGATACCACCATATCTATATGAAAGTTTTTACAAAAGAATAAGAAACCATAATACATAAAACATATTATACAAGGATGAGTAGGTTATAGGTAGACAATTTACAGATTAATTTTAATTAAAATTGAAGATAATAAAACAGAATAGTAAGTCAAGAGAAAGTAAAAAATAGATGCAGAAAGGAATAGAAAAAAAAGAGAAGAGAGAGAGAGAGTTTTACCTCTTGGGTCTTTTCTTCTGAGAATAATAAGTATATTACCACCAAAAAGTACGAGAGAAAGAGAGAGAGGGAAAGAGATAGAAAGAGAGAGGGAGAGAGATAGAAAGATAGAGGGAGAGAGAGAGAGAAATAGAGGGAGGAAAGATAGAGAGCGAGAAAGATGTATAAATAGAAAATCAAAACCCAAGAAAAAAAGAAGAAATATTTTGATAAAATGAAGAGAAAAATATTACAATCTCGATAGCAAGAGAGACAGACAGTTGGACAGGAAAACCGTGTATTTAATAAGATGCTTCGCATCTAGAAGCTTTTCTGAACAGAGATAATGATAGAATGGCGGTGTTAGATGTTAAAGAATATTTCTTATTTCCTTTTCTTATCTTCTAGACATAATAAATCAGAAAAATATTTCCTTAACTTCGGATTTAGAAGTTAATCTAATAAAATAAATTGTATATATGTATATAAATGTTCATTCATGTAAATATATTCATTCCATATAATGTCAACCTGCTTGAAATAAATACTGCTGTAATTATGTTGATGATAACCCTTCTATGATTTTTTAAAATTTTTGTAGATTTTTAATGTGATTTTGGAGGATTTTTCTCGAAAACAATTTTGCCCCACTAACCTGGAGATGCGATCCTCAATTTTCAAATTCTTTGAACGTACATATGAGACTTTTACAGAAATGCTTCGCATCCACAACTATCTATCTATGCTTGATATAAAGTCAACACTTTATAGATCATATTATGAACCTTTGATTGACACGTGCCCTGCAATTAACTAGTAGCACTCAGGGGCAAGACACAATTACTTTAGCTAGGCCCAAGGCATTATTTGTATCAATTTATGCATTCATAGGCCTATCCTTACCTATATGACACCATATATGGGTAACGCTAGCCTATTCATGGTAATCTGTATGTGATTTGCTAATAGTATATGTTTATTAAAGATATTATGTTTATAGTTAATGTAATCATACAAACAACTAGTTCAAATATGTATGCCTACAACCATGCCTGATTTACGTCACATATTAACACACAGATATTTAATTGCACAGACAAACACTAAAATCCTGGTCCAGAGCTAATGTTATAGCATGTACCTCTTGAATTTATTCAGTTATTTACTAACTCTCCTACCATCAACTTCTCTTTCTGGCTTTAAAAGGTAATGACTTAGTTGTTTGGCATGCATTGTAGTTTAAATTTAGGCCCCTTAGTACTTAGCATGAATTGAGCTCAGGCCTTATGTTAGAACTCTAACACTTAGCACAATTCACTGCTTGGGACTTAGGGCATATTTCTGTCCTACTCTACTTATAATTTTAACACTTATCCTGTAAATATTTTCATACTTAACTTATGCACTTGTGATATAAATACACTTTATAAAAACATTTTCCTTCCTTAATACTTAATATACTTATACAATTCTGATCGAATATCAAAACCAACCATTTATTCTTAGGTTAAAGCAACATAATACTTCGCGTGGGTCTTTGGTTGAGCTTCCACCAGCTCAACCAAATTCGTATTATACTTGTGGGAATAGAGGGTTAAGCATTCTAAACAAACGAACCGACGATGAGAATGTCTATGTGTATTGCATTAAAATTAGGTTTTAGTAGTACTCATAGAAGAGCGGTCTCCATACCTAACTATGGACAAACGCCCCATTCGCACACACAATGGTGCAACTTACCGGTTGTATCTTGGAAAATTTTACTTCATAAATTTTTTTTCTTTTTTTTCCTTACCGTACCCGAACCGCCTAAGGCAGGTATTTTTACCAAAATCGAATAATTGTAGTTATGGCAAAATCGGATTTACCAAAACCTGTGATACTATTTGAGAGCAAGGTTAGGACTATGAGGCGTTTGAAGAGATAGGGACTGAAAGGCACGACACAAATGCAATTGAGAGCCTCGTGTACGAGCAGTTGCACTAGCTGACACTCTAGAGGCCCTAGGGAATGCTAGCATATTTGTGGCCATTGGTCGCCGCCCTATAAGGACACTTGCACTGGTTGACACTCTAGAGGCCCTAGAGAATACCAGCACACCGGCACCTCCATGTCCGCCTCTCTTTAGTAAAACACTTGATTTGGAATAATCTATGATTGAGCTATGTGCAAAATTTTGATTTCTGGACTTAGTCAGAATTTTGAAATTTAGGAGTTGTGCTAGGTGGCGGAGTATATATATAAATCTTCGGACTTAGTATGATTTTTACTTATTCGGAAATTCTCTAAGTGTTGAAATACTTGAATCTTTGATACTTAAACCAGAACTTATTAAGAATCAAGCATGGAGTAACTTTTCATTTATAAGCTATCAAAATACTATTTGTAAAGGACCATTTTGAACTGCCTTATTAAATGAAAACTTAGGAGCAAATCCTATAGAACACGGGAAACGCTGTTAGTTGGGATACATATTGTCTTTGGAGCCATGTTTCTGAAACAATATGCCGAAAGCAGTTAGTACTCTTGAGTCGTAGTAAAGGGCCAAAAGATTATTACAAACTTGTAGCATTTATACTCAAGTTAAACTGTACTAATACTTTGGTGCCGTTAGAACCGATTTTCTAAGATTTGCACTTACTTATACATGCCTAGGACTTATATTCTTAATGCAATTCTGATTTATATGCGGATGTATCAAAATAACTATTGCCTCTAAAATTTTGAGTTAAACAAAGTATTTCAAAGTCTCAAAGATATTCTCAACATCGATCGGTTGGAATGATATAAGTGTAGACAAATTGCTGTATGCAATCAGAGAAATAACTCCAGAGACTTCCTGAGACTCTGAGCAAAATATTCCACTTTTGGACTTAGCACCGTTTCTATTTCTTTTGTTACAGAGAGAATCTCGAATTTCTGGACTTATAGTAATTTTTATGAAATTGTGAACTTGGTTGGAAATTTACCAAAATTCGGACTTGTAATAATTACGATTTTTCCAACTAGATTAACAAATTTCATTTTCCACACTTAAAAGAAAATTTTGTCTTAGAGTATTTTTGTCTTAGCCAAAATATTCCAATTATGGACTTAGAGAGATTCTACTTCTTTTGGTGAAGGATAATTCTAACACTCTAATACTTTATAATTTTAAAATCCTTAACTTAGCGAGATTTGCATTTAGTCAAAATATTCCAATAGTGGACTTAGAGTGATTCTATTTCTTTTGACTTATAGGCAATCTCTAAAGTAGCTTTGTGAATGAACTGTTAGGAAATTTCATCTCGGACAAAATATTCCACGTCTGGACTTAGAGTAATTCTATTTCTTTTGTCTCAAGAAAATTTCACTATTTTTGTACTTAGCATAATTTCATTGAAAGGTTTTGGACTTAGTCAAAATTCACTAATCTTGTACTTAGCATAATTTCATTGAAAGGTTTTGGACTTAGTCAAAATTCACTAATTTTGTACTTAGCATAATTTCATTGAAAGATTTTGGACTTAGTCAAAATTCACTAATTTTGTACTTAGTATAATTTCAATAAGAAAATTTTTTTTGACTTGGTCAAAATTTGCTAACTTTTTGTACTTAAGATATTTTTAGATTTTTTTTTCCTAAGCCAAAATTTATTGATTTTGTACTTAGAATAATTTCATTAGAAACTTTTTGGACTTAGTCAAAATTTTCCAACTTTGGACTTAGAGTGATTCTATTTTATTTTGACTTAGAAAGTTTTTAATTCAATCTTAACTTAGAAAATCTTTTTTGTTTGTATGTTCCTTACAAACACATACATAAATACAATAAACAGTTCACTCAACAATAAGTAGGACATGAAAACTAAATTTTTACTTGCTTTGCTAATGCTAAAATTTCTATTTCATGTGCCGCCAGAATTCAACAGACAACTTGAGAAGAGTTATAAACCATCAATCATTAGTGATAGTGAATATTAGTGATTTAAAAGTATAGTCAACAACCTAAGCCCTATATGTAATTTAAAAGCACACTTATAAGAGACAAAGTTCTAGTAACCAAACGCAGCAAAAGGTTGCAGCAGCCTATCTTGGGAGTCTTGGGACGTCTCTAAAAGAAGTAGCAAGTAATATTGGAAGTACTCTACTGTCTTTATAAACATCCGGATTAAAACAAAGAAAGAACATTTTCTTTTTATACCATTGAGAAAATTTAATTTTACTTAGGATTACTAGCATAAAGTCTATAGCCAAGTAAAATAAAGTGTGTACATATAGTTCATAATCTTTATAATCTAAAATTGTTACTTTTTTAGAAAAAAAAGTGCACTAATTCAGCTAATTTGATTTTCAATAATATTTGACCAAGCAATAACACCAACCTTGTAGTCTACTTTAAAGAGTTTGATTGACAACTTCCAGCGTATAGATTGATCACCTTGCGTAGGATATCACACTTCAGTAAGACACATAGAATATTGTGTTCTCACTAATTAAGTGGAGCACATCCGGTCTATAATAACCTTGAAAACAAACTGATTATATTCATATATATATAGGACAATCTAAATTGAGTCTCAATAATATAGTTATAAGGATTGAAATCACAAGTGAAGCCCCATAATAATTCGCGAATAATACTTAGTAGGATTGGTAGGCATACCCTAATACAACTATAAGTATTGGGTGCGAGATCTTTGATATTCAGGCAAAACCGTTGCAATACTATTAGAATATAGACGATCCTTTGGGAGTGAACCTTAGTAAGTTATATTCATAAAGCCTTACAGGAATAAGCAGATTGTAAGCTACATATCCTTAGAGTGGAGTAAGAATTCAACAAGGATTATAAATTGCTGTTTTTTTTTCTCAACAATAACATTTGCTAGGAAAAGTCGACGCCTAAGCAAATAACAGTTAATTTGTGATAGTATATTAGCATACCCAAATTAACTTCGCTGCAAACCTTAACATCCTATTTAACTTTATAGCTAATTTGTATAGCTAACCAACCCACATTAGCTTTATAAGCAAATATAGAATAAATCTAAGTAGAAGTGTTTCTACAGTTGAGCTTAATTAAGGATAAGAGTGCATTAGCGCACACTCCAGAATAAGATTCAAAGCTCACACGCAAGCATTCACGACGTAGAAACAACTGTAGGTGAAGTAAACAATACATACTCATCTATATTTAACAACTTTAAAAGAAAAATTTGCTATTGTAAACAATTTTTGATTGTTTTAACGTTAAGCGCATTAGTCAGTTTCTTCTTGTACCTCTGCTATTTAAATCCTAAAATAGTACAACATCTCATAAGCTTCTTTAAAGAACTCATAGAAAGTTTAAAAGCTTTAAGCTAGCTGTAATGCCATTATTTAATAAAAGTAAGAAAGATGACAACGCTGAAAAGGCGAACACTCCACGTCGAGGACGCTCGACGACGCCTGGAAGAAGAACTCCGTCAGCTGATGCAGCTTCTGCAGGAGATGATACACGAAGAGAGGAACCAATGCCCAACCAGGAGGAACCAGAACAGAATGGTGAGAGGACCAAGACGCCAGAACCAGACACGGAATCTGTAAGATCCATACCCATGCGCGAGGACTCACCAGATGCACTGATCAGAGATCGATATGTTAGAGCAACACTATCAGATCCTCTGGGAAATTTCCTGTTCCCACAATTCCTGGATACAATAAGACTTTGTAACCCCAACCTACGTGTGGACTCAGAAATGATGAGGAACTTCTGTACCAACTACACACAGAGTATGAGGGAATACAAAGAGGAACAAAGACGTGAAGTTGAGTTAGAGGCCCAGCGTATTGTACAGGAGGAGAATGACAAACGCACTCAACGACACTTCAGTAACTTCACCAACCAAACTGGAATTAAACCACCAAGCAGCTATGCAAGCAAGAGCACCCTAAGCAACGATCAAAAGCTTAAGTTAGCCAATGGAACCTTCCCTCTCAAGCATTGCTTCAAAGGAGACGGCAAACCACCCTACATTACTGATTACCTATCAGAGATGAACACTGCTCAGGAGTTATGTAACCTCTCAAGATCAGAATTTGAGACCTTTATGCTTAGGACCACCACTGGCGAAGCATATACTACCATCCAGCAGAGTTTTAATCTTGGACTATCTATTGAAAGTGTCTACAATAGCTTACTGCTACAGTATGATATACTCATCAGCCCACAGGAAGCTCAAGCTAAGCTGATAGCCTTTAAGGGAACCAAAGCCATGTCATTCCCTAAGCTTGTCAGTACAATTCAGAATCTTGCCAGCAGAGCCGCTGTTCATTATACAGACAAGAAGGAAAGACAGAATGTGTTCAACATAACTGCAGTGGAGGCACTCAAACGTAGCTTACCAACAAATAGCCGCAATATAGCATCTGAAAACCATCACAATCTCACACATGATCTTGGAAGATCCCCTACATATCATGAGTTGACCGCTTCCATGTATCCTAGAACTGAAGACCTAGATCTGGACCTACAGCAGAATGGTGTATCAGCCAGTTACAATGGAGATTTATCGCTTCATAAAAAGACAAACAACACCAACTACTCACATGACAGGGATACAAGAATGAATAGAGACAAACAGCCTGCTAAAGTTGCCGCTACGACGAGCTATTATAAAAGGCCAACAGTTAGAGAAGTTACTGCTAAACCAGCCTATCCTAAAACCTACAACAGAGAAAACAGGGATAATAGAGATAGACAACCACAAAAGAACACCAAACAAGATTATCATATCTCCTATGGAACATCCAATAAGCGCTACTGCGGTGCATGTGGTCAAAATTCACACAAAATATCAGATGGATGCAGACTACTGTGCGATGACCAAGGACGACAATATCAAACAGCACTAACATCCGGATACTGCCCGAGCTGTCACAAGAAGTATGGCAAAGACCTATACCACGCTCAACACCTATGCCCTGGACGACCAGCGATGATGGAACTGTACCATAGTGGTAAAGTGAGACCTGGTGGTGTGTTTAAACAGGCATATGAAGAATGGGTTGACGCCAAAGCCAATGGACAATCCAAAGAGCGTGGCAGAACAAGTAGGGTTAACGCTATCACCGTTCGAATGGATCCTAATGACCCCAAGATTTTAGCGGTAGATAGTTCTGCAGCTATCATGGATGAAAATAGGAAAATGTACCTGAACTGTTCCGGCTGTATGTCAAATGGAAACTACGATGTATACATGACAGCTTTATTTGACTCAGCAGCAGACAGAAATATCATGTCAACCAGCTATTTTGGTATGTTATTTGGAGTACAACAAAATGAGGTTAAGAACCATCTGGAAAAGAGTGACATGGTTCTTGTCAGCTATTCTGGACACAAAATCCCAGTAGCTGGAGAAATAACTCTCATGATTCGTCTCACACAATTCTCAGGCATCTATAGACCAGTACCATTTATGATTGTACCTGAGGAACACAAGAATGTCACACCTATGATCATCGGAATGAATGGCATTAGAGATCTCCAATTAGGGTTGACTTTCGTTGCGGACAACCACCCGCCAGCACCATATCTATACTCTATGTTCCATCCTGGGAGAGTACTAGATAGCCTGTTCTGTTCTGATTATGAGTTGCAACTCTGCACAGGGACAATAGACAAAATTGATCCTAATGAAACTCAGACTATAGAAATGAACATCAACCATTTCTTCAACTTAGCTCCTGGAACAAAAGTCATTCTCAGCGATGACCATATTGCCAACGATAGAAATGGAGGAATTAAAATTCAACCTGGACAAACGCAACTGACTGTCAACAACCGAGGACAACTTAGTGGAAGAGCAATGATAACAAATGTCACTGAACATGCAATCACTAACACTGTTATCACCGGATACTTGGAACCAAGCAACCAATTTGTAGTCAAGGAGATCACCACAGACTTTGATTTTACGCAATCATTCCTACACAATGTATCTGTGACAACTGAGCTAGATGAGATTGTACAAGCCCTGGAGCGACACGCAGAAAAAGCTACGGCTCCAGCCATCAATCAGATCTCACTAGACACCAGAAACCACTCAGTTCAACTCTTATAGCTACCAAAATACAGCGCCATCAATCTGGTAGAACGATCTTTTCCTTTAGCTGATGGATATATACCGAATCCTACAGCTATAAACAATGACACTCCAGTACCAGGAGTAGCCTTATCTGACTACCGTTCTAATATTGATGAAATTCTAACTACACCAGATCCTGAAAAGAATAAACTCTTTGAGAATAGTGATGACGTTATTGAACTTGGCTTAAAACATATAGCTGAATCTGATAACCTTATGGACTATGTAACAGAACCTACTGGCTATAGTGTGCCAAAGGACCAGTTTGTTAAACCAGAGGATCTTGTGGTGCTGTCAGACTACCCACCAGAGGTAAGACATTATATAGAAGACATATTCCTAAAATCTTACCCTGATATAATATCTACACATTCTACTGATAGAGGTAACATGAGTAAATATCTGGGCAATTATACAATTAGACTAAAACCTGGTCAAACTTTACCCCAGCATAAGAAATTATATTACTTATCACCCGTAGAGAAAATGCAAATGCAATCTATCCTAGAGTTTTTGTTAAAGAACGGGACCATTGAAAGAGCTAATTTGGATGGGGATTCCTATAACAACTATGCAAGCCCAGCTTATCTGATTCCAAAGTCGGATCAGGGGAGCTGTCCTCGTTTAATTGTAAATTTTCAACAATTGAATCCTTGTCTGCAGTCTGAACCTGCACTGCTACCCACAGCAGAAAATTTGATTCAGTCACTAAGGGATAAATTGTGCATAGTAGTAGTGACATGGCTAACGCCTTTCATAGTATAACGCTAGAACCTTCTTGCAGAGACCTAACATTGTTTGCAACCCCATTAGGAGCTTTTAGACACGCATCCTTACCAACCGGCATTAAGACTTCACCTGAAAGTCTATCACGCTTTATGGAAAAGATATTACACTGGGAATTGGTTTATGATGATAATGGTAATGTTGTAATGGACGGTGATTTAGCCAAAATGGTATACTCACCTATCCCAGAAGTCCAACACATTTACGATGATTTCATTGTCTCAACTGAACTAGCTAAAACTAGATCAGAATCATTGAATATACATTTTAAGATTTTGAAGAAAGTTATGGGGAGAATACACACGCATAAAGGAAAGATTAGTTTAAAGAAATCACAACTTTTTAAAAGTAGGGTAAATTTCTTTGGGTTCTTCATTTCACATAATTATTGCTGTGTAGATAAAAGGCGAGTACAAAAACTTCTAAATATTCCCATGCCTACTGATATTACTATAATGAGATCTTTTATGGGAGTACTACAAAGTATGCATAAACATTTAAGATTTGATATTATGGCTCCTACACATATTCTAACTTCACTTACATCTACTAGAATAGGTAAAACTTTTGTCCCAACTCCAGAACAAAGACAAGCATTCGAAGACATTAAGAAAGCTTTAGCTTCAGGACCAATTTTTAGCAAATTAGTTAACTTATCGGCACCTAAGATCATCTTATCAGACGCAGCCGGCACCTCAACTGGCTCATATTCGGCAGTCTTAGCGCAAATAGTGACACCAGAATTACAGGCTAAAACCCTACCCCCTGGGCTAAACTTCGATGATCCTGTACACCATGTTATTTATGATAATAGGTTACCAATTTTACCCCTACCTTTGCAGAACGAAGGTGAAAACATTAAGGATTATGCTAAGCGTATGTCTGAAGATGGACCACCCGAGTTTGAATATTTGGCTAGTAAAACTTTGGGCTATCCTGAAGACACTGTACACAATAGTCTCGGGATATCTTTACAATTGCTTCTAGAACTAAATAAAGTTCAAACACCTTTGACCACCATCCTGCAAAGAGCATCAAAAATTATACGTTCTACGATGTTGAGACAAAAGTATATTCAATTTGTATTTAATAATGATAGGGATAAATTCTTAGAATTTATTCGCAAACTAGAGCATGGATATGTATATCTAGATCCGCAACAACTCATATTTGAAGCTCTTAGTGTAGCTATGTACCGTCCTGTGATAGTTATCACAAATATAGAGGGTGCCAAACCTGTCACTCAACACTGTTCAGACAAAACAAAACCCCCTTTTGTATTTTTACTATATGGACACAAAGAGCAACACATAGTAAGACCCGCAATGGTTTCATCAACCAATAGCTTTAACTTAAAATCTTTAGCATCTATGTTTGAAATTATCGCATATACCTCAAAGAAAATTACCGTTGCTGAGTCAAGATTACATATCATAGACATTGAAATCCTAGGAATTATTTATGCAGCAAACTCGTTTAGAACTCTAATAGGTCCAAGCTGTGAATGTACTTTGTTAACAGACGCAAAGTGTGCTTACTATCTCTTCAATCCTAAAGCATTAACAGCCGTTAATAAGTTGAAAAGGTGGAATACCACTCTGTTAACTCTAATACCGAAGCTAACAATGTCTTTCTTGAGAGGAGAAGACAATTTGGCAGATTTCTTAACAAGGGCATATAAGGCTACTTTACCAAGCATTAAAAAGGTAGCCCTACCTAAATTTGTTAAATCTGGGTTTGAAGATAACTTACCCCAATATAAAGTTTGGACTATTGAAGAATGGACACAGTTCATTATGGATAACCCTGACTATTTGGGTTATGATGAACAACCCCCACAGCCAAAGCAACAAAAACCCAAAATCACCATAAATTCACTTGCCGCAGAACATAGAGTTATAGGCAAAGTACTAAGACCTTTGGAAATCCTAAAAGAAAGGATTAGCATAGAAAATATAATTGCAAACCAAAAAGAGGAATACTCTAACATTTACACACGTTGTCTAACCTCTAAATCAAACACCTACACTTATAAAAGACAGAACTACAAACTTAAAGACACGATTCTTTTTACAAAAATAAAAGGAGATTTAAAGGTCTATCTCCCAACCAAACTATTACCAGTATTAGTATGCTATACTCATCTTTTGTTAGTACATAGTGGAGAAATTAAAATGCTTTTGAATATGCAAAATTTCTTCCACCCTAACCTTAAGAAATATGTTAGAAATTACACTAGATCTTGTTTAAATTGTCAACTTCAAAATTCATCTACAAAACTAGAACAAGTAGGAACTTATAGTACAATTTCAAGACCTTTTGAATGTGTAAGTATTGACTATATACAATCCTTGCCCCCATATCGTAGTTATAATCATATCCTCACTATAGTCTGCCAACTAACAGGAATGATTCTTGCATATCCCATGAAATCACTCACATCCCATGAATTTATAAACAAATTCATGTTTTATTTCTATCCTAATTTCTCCCCCAGACAAATATTGTGCGACAATGCAAAATCATTTTTAGAAAAGCAAAATTTGATATTCTTTGCTTCTATTGGCATCCGAGTTTTGTATTCTACTGCGTACTTCTCACCCTCCAAAGGATTGGTGGAAGCTAGCAACAAAGTAATAAAATGGCCAATCATTAAAATTTTGGCACAAGACTCAAAAACCTCATGGGTATATCTACTACCGTTAATAGTCCGGCAATATAATTGCACTAAAATACCAAAAACTGGATTTTCACCCATGGAATTATTATTCGGGACACGTAGCTCCCTGTCTAAATTGTTCTTTGGAGCAATAAAACCGGATGAATATCACCCTGATATAGCTCGCACAGAAGCCTATGTGCAAGACCTCTCGGACGGTATACAAGAAAACTTGGACATTTCAGCAAAAGCTATTGAAAAGGGAAGGGAGGCAAGACTAAAGTATATTAACAAAACCCGCATACACAAACAATTTGATATAGGAGATCTTGTCTTGGTTAGAAATAACACTATTACACCTGGTGTTAACCCCAATCTTAGACCTATCTATCATATTTCACCCTATAGAGTTTTGGATGTAAGCCCTAACAGTTGCAAGCTTGAAAGAATTTCAGACAAAAGAACTGAAATATTTAAATACTCTTTCAACGAAATCAAAAAGTTCAAGCCTATGGACGAACATTTTGACACCCTCCCAGAGGAAATAAGGGATATTATTACAAAGCCTTATAATAAACTCACAAATCAAGAGATAGCCACATTAGTTAAAAATGACACACTTCCGCTTATATTCCCGGTTAATTCAAAGGATCCACAACCAGGAATACGCCCACACTCACCCTTAGAAACACGAAAAGAAGCGTCACAAAATAAGAAACCATTAGACTCTGATTCGGACATAGAGGACTCAAGTGCCGATGAGGACATGACACTCGATTCCGTATTTATTACCGGAGGTCGACGACTTAGGAAAATAAATGATAGACATGTCAGATTTCGGAATGGCACAAGTTCACAACCATAATTTACATTTCCATTTACCCTGTAAACTTGTGAACAATATGATAATATGTTATTCTAATCTGATAACTAAGTTATCATATTCATGTAAATTTTCCCACTCAAGGTTATATATCCAGTGGTAAAATATACATCTTTTCTCTTCAGCAGGGGAGACCTACTATATGCAATATACGTCGACTAAAGAGTCGATCCCTTCAAAAACACTTACAAAAAATTGCATATAGAGAGTTTTGATTCTGTATAGGCAAACAGAGTCAAACAATTGATACAGATTGTACAAAAATACGAATGTTACGAATGTCAAATACGCACCCTGACATATACACAAAAACTATTTAAAACATTTAATACAAATTGTACAAAATGTACAAACATAACAGTACTAATAGGCAACCTATATATATACGCCTTGAATTGTGATGAGTTGATTAGTTATTAGAAACTATAACCACTCTACATACAAAAAATATGTCAAAAACTTTAATTATAACTTCGGACAGGAAACGCCCACTCAGAATTTTAGTAGTAGTAGTAAACAATAACGATAACTTAAATTTTATCCTGAAATTGAGTCAGTTTACTATAACATATCCACAAGTGAGGAAATCACCAACCTTGTGAAGCACTACAGTTATCACATAACACGTAAGTCTTAACAGAATATTTTACAAAAGCTATAAAATGCAAACTAGATTCCGAAAGCCTATGCCTAGATCACAACGAATTCTACATGAGACCTTCGCGAACCTAGTAGAATATTGTTATAACTTGCTTACGATGATTAAAGAAATGTTATCGTTTAAAATTAGTTGTGGAATCAGCCAACCTAGTCGTATTGTACGATACTTGCATTGTCGAATACTTAGAAACACTTATAGAGACGCATACAACCGTTTGGTTATACGGTATAGACAGCAAGAGTATAGAAGCCGACAGACTATAACAGACGAATTACGGGCAGTAGCACGCCAAATAGAGAATCTGAGAGACACAGTCCTCCTCATTTCTGGACATTGTACTCTCCCCACTATCCACGAAGAGTAAACTAGATTAAAACTGATTCTTATAATCTGATTTCTAACAATGATGTACGGACGTATCCTAACGATATAAAAGTTTTGCATATGATAAAACCTCTTGTACATATGTGTATTGATGTAAAATACTTATATTCTCATATACCTCTATGTAATTATTGAAAACGATAGGAATTTAATCGCATAAATCATAGTTGAGATATCAAAAAGAACATAGCAAGAAATTTTGTTATTTATAAAAGTTATCATAAACCAAGTGAATGTAAGCTAGACTAAGCACCTTGTAACAATAAACTTTAATTATGTATCTAACTAAATTAAGGAACAGACAATAATACTTATAGAGTAGCTACGTAAACGGGAGTTGTACACAACAAATACTAAATCAGTAAATAACAGTGTATATGCTACTTAAAATTGCTATATTTATTTTAACAAAAGTAAATAATCTTTAGAAAGGTATAAAATTTTTTTTGACAAATATTTTTCTTTGGTGAAAACTTAAAATTAAATCAATGTTGAAAACAGAACATAAACTTTTATTTTTACAGTAATTGAAAAACATTATGATAGTAAGAAGTTTTCTGACAATTTAACATCTTAGTTAATATAATTTGGACATAAGCTGTATAATGGCACATAATAAAACTTCGAGATTGCTAATACGATTAATCGAACGCTAAATGTTGAATTTGTACATATAAAAAGCACATAGCCTAATAACAAGCCAACGGGAGCCAAAAATTTAACTCTACTTGTTGGAAACAAGACTTAGTTTTAAATCTAAAAGGGACATAAGAACATTTTACCTTGAGACTTTAAACTTTATGACTATTGTATTGAAATTTAAAAGGGAAACGCTATTTACTCTAAGCCTTACTAATTAAATAAAACTTCCTTAATGAAGATCATCCAATCAATGATATTACTTTAATTACTTGAATCACAAACAGTCTTTACATGAGTTTTCTTAAAAATACTTGAATAAGCGTATGTAAATAACTTTGTCTAACGTCAGTCTTTCGGTCTACTTAGATATTGGTTACAAAAAAAAATATATATGCTATTTACAAGTCCTCTCTATATCACAGCACAATTAAAATTCACGATTAATGCACAGGGATGGATATAAATGAAATTTAGAGAAAAGGTACTGAGGTGCGAGTTCGATTAAATATCTATATATACATGACCCTTACAAGCTAACAAGAATGAATAAACTGCGACATAAGGCTGTAATTACAGTTGTTAATATACTATTGAGAAAAGAAAAGGATTAGTTCGCTTACGAAGAAAGTAATTAAGAATTGAATGAAGTTTTAAATTATGGGCATAAAGAAAATACAACCTTATAATCATTTCCTTACATACTAAATATCCTTACAGACTAAACATATATATACATAATATAATGGCAGAAGTGTAAATTAATGTTTGGCTTTGTACAGTATAAAAAGTCATAATGTCTAATAACAAAAGTCTTTACTTCATAGTGATTACTATTTTGACTAGTTACATAAGAATAGAAAATCTGTAAATTTAGTCACATGTTGTCTAAAACTGGTCATTGTCTTAAAATTTGTATGTCATATTTTCAACCAAGCTAACAGCGCCACTTTACGGCGTACGTCTAGGGAACGTGGGACCCCGACGTCGAGGGACTCCCTCAACGCCGGAATCCTCTGTCCTGTTATTATCTGAGGAATGCGTAGCTGAATTGAAGCTACTCTCCGCTGATGTTATCTCTTCCAAGATGGCAGGAGTTGGAGTACGCATGGAGCGGCGCAAACGTTCTAAACTGAGGACCCGCAGTGGAGTGGGGTACTCGATCTCATCAGTCACCGCATTAAATCTAATGGGCGGGAGATCGGCGTCCTCGATATCGTCAACCAGTGGGACTAAACTGGCCGCATCCTAAAATTAAGAAAAGGGACATTATTAGACAATCATTTTAATAAATGTTCACAAGAGAATGTATCAACGCTTATCCATATATGTTTGTGAGACATTTTTTTATACATCACTAATACTTTATCCAGAATCTTGATATTAACTATTAGGAAGGAGTTACACCATAGTTAAAGTAAAGTTATTGTCTAAACGCATAGCTATCTGAGCTAAACAGCCTAGTCTAAGTTACGTAATTTTTGCAACGGAGAAAAATTATAAGAGCTTATCAAACTTACCACAGACAAATCAGCTGCAGATGGAGATTCAATGCGACTAAGGCACATAATAGAGCTCAAGGAAGAGCTGTCGCTGGATCCCTCAGCTGTCCTCTCAGAACTGACCCGATTACACCTCCCCATATTGGTGTAGAACTGCGTCAGGGGGATGGAGTTGGTCGCCTAAAATATAATAGATCTTATTAGTTTAATCGCAACGCCAACAAAGAATCTAGGAAAATCAGGAAATGAGAATGCCTAAAATCCTGTAAAGCTATATGATTAGGTAGCAATTCAACCCATTTTATACTAGAATTAAAATCTTAGATCGGTTCAAAAATGCTTACGCAACCATACATTTTAAGATTAATATTCTACCAATAAAAGAATTTTAGTTGCAAATACCTCTGGATACGTGTACAAATATACAGCCTCTTTCTGAAAATTAATAGAAAAACTAAAGCATGGATACTTACATGTAAACGCTCTGTTTGATCAAAGATCAACGGACGGAAGCCAGGACTTCCCGTCGAGGTGTCCAATCCCGCAGGCCCATTACTTCCAGTAACTCGATCCTCAGTGGCAGACAGACGGTGTACGGCAAACAGCCCAACTCTGGACCTTACTTCTGCTGGAGTCGATGGACTAGCAGAGGGAGCCTAAAACAAAAAGAAAACATTAAAGTCTTGATCTAACATTTAAACCCCCAATGAGAAACGTGCGGCACGAGCAAACTCTTAACCTTCCCAGAGGGAAATAATATTAGGTTGCTAATTAAGATTTTAGTGAAGGTTAACTGGTATCTCAATTTAATTGCGGTAACCGAGCGGATTTCTCTGGCGACATAAAACGACGACAAACGGTGAGCGATATATATGGAAGAGCCGAAAGTCAACGTTGAGGAAGTGAGAATAGGACAGAACAACCCTGCAACAACATGATGCTTTATTAGACAAAACGGGTGGCTAGAAAAAAAATTATACAAAACAGAAAAGAAATATACAACAGAAGAAAACTCACCTGTGTATCTGACAGAATATCATCAATCTCAGAGGACGCGGCTTCATACATGGTGTCCGACGGCTCCGCAGTTGGCGACATAGCCCCAGATCTAGTCCTGTTGGTCCTGTTACCGCAGTGAAGAAGCTCAATGGTCCTGACGCCTATGTTTCGGAGGCGCGTACATACATCTCTTATCCAGCAAGCCAGCGACCTGTCTGAGGTGTTGTCAATTCGTGTTAGAGTCTCAAGCCCTACAGCACCGAAGAAGACCACTATGAGAGCACATGAAAACAAGCCTAAACCCAACAACATGTTAATTAAGCCATCCATGTTGAATGTGTCCAGACTCGTCTTCTGGTCTCTCCTCGACTCGGCAGACCCAGAATCACCTCCGGCAACATCGTCACCAATGTCACCGCAGGAGTTCTGCATCACCGAATTGAGGAGAGACCAGATGATTTGTATCGTTCTACTAAGCATCAGTGAGAGATGCTCGTTGCCAAACATCTCCCCTTGATCCCTTTCGGACTCTACAGTATCAAAAGTACTTGTACTCCCATAGTCATCGACATCAGCAAGGCTTGGCATCCCAGACTGGTCGCTGTACACTGAACTCGAGTCGTCTAAGGAGTTTTCAAGAAACGAGGAATTGGCAAGAGTGGCCGCAGCCGCTCTCATTGATTCCTCGAATCTTTCCTTAATATTCTGATGCGCGTCCAAACTGTCAGGTATATACATTATGAGCGAATGTAAATTTAAAATAGAGGACTAGAGATTCTGAAAGGCAATATAGTAAAGTTAATTTTATGAAAAAGACTGTACACACGAATATTTTTTTTTGTATTCTAAGCAACTATGGTTGAACCTCCTAACCATTAAAACTTTGATTTATCATCTAAAAGTAAAATTCTTTAAGTTAAAGAATATGTAATTAATCTTACATGATTCAACGCTTAAAAATAGCTATCGTTAAGCTATTCAAACATTAAAACTTTGTTTTATTAGATTCAATTAAGTTAAAGAATATGTAATTAATTTTACATGATTCAACGCTTAAAAATAGCTATCGCTGAGCTATCAAAAACATATTCATTATGATGTATCAAGCAATTAAAAACTTATGTACTAGCTAAATCTGAATATCTTCAATGATGTTTTAAAAACACTTTAGATAAAGCTAGCTAAATATATTTTTTGTAAGCGACCATTTTAAAATAAATATGGTTGAGTTACTCGTAACGTAAATAACCTATCAATTAGCGTCATTATAATTGAATTAAGTAAAAAGAAAATCTTATTTTAAAACCTATAGTAAAATTGTTTTAGAAGATTTGAATCAGGACTCAATAAGTTTTGATTATAAAAAAAAGGAACGCTGTAATCAAAAGTTAAAACGAATAGAATGATGGAACATATCTGTGTCAATATAAGTTTTGTTTACGATGAACGAATTTAACTTTTGCAGACGGAAAACGTAAACAAAACAAGGTACATCAATTTATCTGATGACTCAGATATGTCCTATCAAAACTACAAATATTATATAAAACAAAATTGTCATATATTGAAGATGTACCCATATTGCTTCTAACTCACTTTCGTTTAAAAATACAGTGATAAAGGCCTTATCGACGAAGAAAATAAGAATCTTGAGTCTTAAATAGCGGCTAACGAATGCAATAATGGGCATATCAACAATCTATAACATAAAAACATTCATATAAAACAAACGGGTTACTATATTTTATCACGTTTATATAAATTCTCTTGGAATTTAGCGGTAAAATTAAACACTCGAACGCAAGCTCCGCTCGCAAAGACAATTATTATATAAATGAGCATAATTACTGGGCCGCCAGCTTTTTATAACCTCGCTAAAATCCAACCCCTATCACTTTTGACCGCCCAAACATAAACAAAGGGTTGACAACTTATTGTTACGTAAAATTTAAT
Source organism: Acartia tonsa (assembly GCF_053477335.1). Lineage (NCBI taxonomy): Eukaryota > Metazoa > Arthropoda > Copepoda > Calanoida > Acartiidae > Acartia > Acartia tonsa. The sequence goes on from NC_137268.1 coordinate 11,914,226, forward strand.
TACGGACGTCGAACGATATATTTTGTAGATATTAAGTCTATAAGGTACACTTGACAACGACGTAATGTAAGATATTAGTCTTTAAAATGATTAAAATTTATTCATGTTAAAAATAACATAAATACAGCTAATGCCAACAATGGTATAAACCATATGTACATATACAAAATATACAAACAAAGGGTTACCAACTATTGTTAGTAAAATCTTATATTTTTACATACATACGAGTAATGTAACCAAAGAAAATAATACGATATGTAAATACTAATTGTACTTATACATTTTTATATAAAATATTGTTTATATTCAGGAAACAGTTATATTTAACAGAAATAGAGATAACTAACCAATCCATTATAGGTCTATCTGTAACGAAAGAATTTCTAGAATATCCCAGGGATAAAAGGATTAATAAAAGATTATTAAAACTTCTTTTGTTTAGATTACCATAGCCAGGATACCCCAAGGAACCGGTTGGAGCACGCGCACTAACTCTTTTTAGGATCTACCATGGACCAGCCTGGAGATAACCTAGATGATCATGGAGTATTGGAGCCCTACCACCACCCTACCTTGGACGGATTGCGGTTGTGTTCCTGTCAACACCTTGACACTATAGACGAGAACAACAACATTATCACCACACCAGAGTACGATGGATTCTCAGAGAACCTGTCCATCACCATCAGGAATTTCTTGTTAAATACAGCCCTGAATACCAGAGAAGATAGTAGAGTGGAGACCGATAGTGACATTAGCTCCAGCAGCACACTATCCCTCTCTACAAATGACCTCAACCAACTCTACTATGACCTGGAGAATCACTCAATCACCTTGGACGAGAATGGTAACGAGGTAGCACAAGTGGACGCCCTTGGCTACATATCTACCTCACCCCCAACTTCAACCTACACTTCGAACGAGAGCACTTCACCACCTAGTTCATCATCAGAAGAAGCTGAACTATCCAGAACAACCAACGCAAAAACATTTATTGATGTGACAATGTTAGATAAAACTAAACCCCTCAAGAAAAGAATGTATTCTATTTGGGAGGTTTATCATCTTGTATACCCAGCTATGAAAATACGCAAAGCATACTTTCTTAATGGAAAGCGTATTTAGCTTAGCTTGGAATACATTTATAGTTTATTATATATGCCTATATACTGGGACTACTAAACTTTTTCTTTTTCTCTTTTTTCTTTTTTAACAACTTACCCCCATTGGAGATGCGATCCTCAATTTTCAAATTCTTTGAACGTACATATGAGACTTTTACAGAAATGCTTCGCATCCACAACTATCTATCTATGCTTGATATAAAGTCAACACTTTATAGATCATATTATGAACCTTTGATTGACACGTGCCCTGCAATTAACTAGTAGCACTCAGGGGCAAGACACAATTACTTTAGCTAGGCCCAAGGCATTATTTGTATCAATTTATGCATTCATAGGCCTATCCTTACCTATATGACACCATATATGGGTAACGCTAGCCTATTCATGGTAATCTGTATGTGATTTGCTAATAGTATATGTTTATTAAAGATATTATGTTTATAGTTAATGTAATCATACAAACAACTAGTTCAAATATGTATGCCTACAACCATGCCTGATTTACGTCACATATTAACACACAGATATTTAATTGCACAGACAAACACTAAAATCCTGGTCCAGAGCTAATGTTATAGCATGTACCTCTTGAATTTATTCAGTTATTTACTAACTCTCCTACCATCAACTTCTCTTTCTGGCTTTAAAAGGTAATGACTTAGTTGTTTGGCATGCATTGTAGTTTAAATTTAGGCCCCTTAGTACTTAGCATGAATTGAGCTCAGGCCTTATGTTAGAACTCTAACACTTAGCACAATTCACTGCTTGGGACTTAGGGCATATTTCTGTCCTACTCTACTTATAATTTTAACACTTATCCTGTAAATATTTTCATACTTAACTTATGCACTTGTGATATAAATACACTTTATAAAAACATTTTCCTTCCTTAATACTTAATATACTTATACAATTCTGATCGAATATCAAAACCAACCATTTATTCTTAGGTTAAAGCAACATAATACTTCGCGTGGGTCTTTGGTTGAGCTTCCACCAGCTCAACCAAATTCGTATTATACTTGTGGGAATAGAGGGTTAAGCATTCTAAACAAACGAACCGACGATGAGAATGTCTATGTGTATTGCATTAAAATTAGGTTTTAGTAGTACTCATAGAAGAGCGGTCTCCATACCTAACTATGGACAAACGCCCCATTCGCACACACAAACCGATTAGTGGGGCAGATTTTTTTCAGAATCCACCTCTGGATGAAGCATAATATCTTTAGGGATTTACCTACTGTCATGCGAAGATTTTAGGTAAATTTTGTGGGGGTGGGTCAGCCCTCACACTAAAACAAGGATGACAACATCAATAAAAGCGAAGCACTGAAACGGTAGGACAAACGGACATTAACACTTTTAAAGTGTCAAAACTTAATAATCAAAAAATAAAAGTATAAGAGTACAATTCTAACATGCCTAAATTAACGAAAAAAAAGCTATATGTCTCAGACGGACGGACGGACCGACCCTAATTATAAAAAAGCTTTGCTTTTAAAAAGACTCAACCCATAACACATAATAGCTTTTTGTTCCTTACTGGGGATTACAAAGAGTAGTCATGACTAGCGTTAAATGACAGATGTTGGATAATAGAAGAACTTAATTTTGAATATCTCCACCTATGTCTTAATGATGATGTATACCTAATAGGTCAACTTATTTATTAGATAGGTATAACTAATTTTCGGCGTTCTCCTCGTTCTTTCAATTTTAAAATTTGAGTACCTAGCGCTGCGGCCAGAGTTCATAGAGTTCTGTCGGAGGGGTGGGGGGAGTACTCAAATTTTCAAAATTGAAAAAAAAATGCTAAGAGAATATTACCTAATTTTCATCATAATTGTCCCTCTCTCTCTCTTCTTACTTAATTCTCCTCAGATTTTTTATCCTAATTTTCTTTGAAATACAATTATCTAATGAACTAAAGATAAGACCTAATGAAATTATTAAAATTAATGGAAAGTCATTTCCTAATACTTCTTCAACAGACCCTTGATTTTTAAAACAAGTTTTTTTTCGTAGATTTATGTCTTAATAATATGGAAAGCAATTTTTCATTAATCCTTAATTTGGCCTCGTCAAAACAGACGAAGCCCAATCTGTCCCACTTTTGAGCAAGACGTTTCCCTTTTCTCCCATCTCTTTTGAAGATATTTTCTTCTCCCCCTTCCTTTTTCTTTTCCCTTTATATGACGTCATATAGGATTCGTCTTGCTCAAAAGTGGGACAGATTGGGCTTCGTCTTCAAAACAATTTATTAAATTTTTAGGGTAAGCAAATTTTTATGGAAAATTGTCTTCAATATGATGTTATAAATAATTTTTATTATGCCTTAAAACCTGTTCTAATCCAGCGGATATAAATCACTTTCGAAGTCATACTTTAAAATGGGTACATGGCAGATTTACCACTAGCAAAAATACAGTGATAATACTGTCATAAACACAGTGATTTTATGTCATAAACACAGTGATTTTATGTCATAAACACAGTTTTACTGTCAAATTCACACCTGCATTTTTTGGGGTTATGACAAAAATACAGTTATTGCACTGGCATATTCACAGTTTTGTTGTCAATTATACACCTACAAATTGACAAAAATACATCCATTTAATTTATCATTTGTCAATTATACACCTAATTATTGACAAAAATACATCTATTAAATTTATACTTATTTATCCATAATATTTAATACATAATATAATACAGTTAGGAGGTTAAAATCATGTTTATAAAAGCAAATATAATCTATGATTATGGTTTTGTCCCTATAAAAAATGTAATGTATAATTCCATTTTTCCCCTCTCTTGGTAATTATATCATAATGGCCGACATGATTTTTGTATAAATGTACCATTCCACTTTCAAAAGAGGCGAAACTTGAATGGTACATTCAAGTTTAAATACCAGTGTATTCATAAACATTGATATCCTTTTTTAAATCAACATAATAGTATTGTATATAATAGTTATTTTTTTAATTTTACATAAAATTTTCATAATTATACATAATATCTTATGCATTTTTACAACTAACATAATTTAAAAATATTATGTATGATTTCTATTATGTCAATGTCAAAAGAGTAAACCACTCGCCTCTTTTAAAAGTGGAATGGTACATTACAAAATTATTGTTGTGTAAATTAATTTAACTATAGGCATTAATAGTTATAAGTTATTACAACTTGGTTAAAATACTTATAATAATGTAAAAATATTTAGGTGTATTTTTGTCATCAAAACTGTGAATTTGACAGCTCATTGAATTTCATGGTTGTGTAAATGACAGTAAAACTGTGTTTATGACAGTAGTAAAGGTGTAATTTTGACAGTGGATAAAAAAATCTTGCCAAAAAACAGCTAAAAACGAAATTGACAAAAACACACCCAATTTGTGTCAAAAACACAGTGGTTGTATTTTTACTAGTGGTAAAAGTGACAGCACCCCTTTAAAATAAAGTTATTTTCATATTATAATTACTAGCGGCTGCGCCACTATCATCTATGGGGTCTATATTCGTAGGTATATGAAAGGGCAGAAATTAAGTCTAAAATAAAAGCTAGGCTTTTATAGAAATAAAAAAACATCACGATGACCGATAAGAAACTTCACTGTAAGGGAGGACCATATCGGTTCAGTGGTAAGCAAAATTCTTTGCCACGGACAAAAAAAAACTTACAACTAATACGATTTCTACTTAAACAAATATCTACCAACTCTCTAATAATCTTAGCATGGTCTTAAATTGATATAAGAACAAAAAAAATTTAAAATTATTTCAATATAATCGGTAATTTTCTAAACCAAATCGCACTAAGTATCCTAGGAAAAAATCAAAATCTACAGATTTAATTTTGATTTAGTTTTTATGTTATTGTCACGAAAAAACCCTAAAACGCAATTCAAATAAAAAGTCCTGCTAACATATGGTTATCAATTACAAAATTGCCCTAGGCTTCAAAAGTTTCTTCAAATTTGGGGGAAGATAAAAATTAATAGAGGTATACTGAAGACTAAACAAAAACAGTTTTTAGAGAATAATTAATCAAAATATGTGAATTGTCAGTAAGTCAATTTATATACAAAATGTCTATTAAAGTAATAATCGCTGTGTTTCTCATTAATCATTTATTGGTCAGTTCGTTCATCTAATTGGAGGAAGGGGTTCAATGGTTTGATTGAGGGTATCTTTATTTTGGCTAGCTGTGAGCATCATTTTATTACAGTACATACTATTTTAGAAAAAGTAAGTTTTTTTTATTTTTATCGACCTAATGGCTTTAATAAAAAGTGTTAAGTTAATAAAACATATCGATAGGCTAATGATATTATACCAAAACATTAAAAATTAAAAGATTAAAATATAAAAAACGATCCCCTAGGCCTGATTAAAGTTTTAGACAGTCTACCTGTCCTAACTCTAATATTTGATACCAATAAAATAAGAGGTATATTAAACCTCAGAAATAAAGCTATAAGGAAAACGCAGTAGTTTACTAGGTTACCAACATCCATGAAGGCGAAGCTAAGCAGATTAAAGTAAATGTAAATAACTATCAACAATAGCAGTAGCATACCTTAAAATGAAAAAAAAAACTTTAGAAAACTAAAATATCCAATGTTCGATGTCCATTTCTTTGAAACGTTAAATACTTAAATGATTTTAATCAACATTTGAGCATTAGTTTACGTAAGTGTAGAAAAGTGTTGCTTTAAAAGTAGGGAAATTACTACTAAGATTACTGATTTTTTATTAATTGTAAGATACAACAGATTATCCACCCCCTTTACCCCATGCCCTCCCCTCAAACTAAATGAACGAACTGACCAATAAGTAATGTCCATGTTAGAAATCTTAATTGGCGACAATTTTTCATAATATTCACGTATGTTCTATATTAACTAGCGGCTTCGCCCCTAGCCTCTTGGGGCTTTGCCCCAAGAGGTGATCAAAAAAAATTTAGGTGAAATTCGTAAAAGGACCAAGGAAATCTTCTGCAATAAAAAAAAATGGGGGGGGGGATTTTTTGTTTTTGGTGGGGTTGGGGGTGTCCCACCCCCCAAAAAATAGCTTAAAACCATCACAGGACCAGTAGGTATAACCCCTGAAAAGTAGAGCCCAATCGGTTCAGCGGTTACTGAGATCTTAAGCTTCAGACGGACAGACAGATGGACAGACAGACGGACAGACATCGTTCTACTTTGTATTATAGATTATGATAGGGTACTGAAATTCAGTTATTTTCTTTTGTTATGAAATCAAATTGAAAGTCAAACAATTGCAACATACCCTAGTTATAGAGTAGATGCGATACTAAAAAATCATAGTTTTATTTACAAACGTTACATAATTTCCAAAAAAAACAAGGATGACAACATCCATAAAAGCGAAGAACAGAAACGGTAGGACAAACGGACATTAACAATTGTATAGTGTCTGAACTGAATAATCAGAACATAAAAGTATAAGAGTCGAAGCAAAATTGTAAGTAAATTTGTTGAAAAACTGCTTGATACAGAGTAATGTTTATGGACATACTCACATCTTTAGGACTTGATTATAGAGTTGCTTCGCTTAAAATATTGTTCTTCGTTGTCCCAGGAATCAATATACCAAAAATCAGATCAAACGGATAATTAGATCACATAAAAAGTAGAAAAACAAACATGTTTTAAATGGACGTACGGACATTTTGGTAATGATTATAGAGTTGCTACGTTATCTAGATCGTACCTAACTAATACAGGAATCACCATGCAAAGTTTGAAATCGATAGGACAATTCTAACATGCCTAAATTAACGAATAAAAGCTAACTATCTGGGACGGACGAACGTACAGACGGACGGACCGACCCTAATTTTAGAAAAGCTTCGCTTTTAAAAATACTTTTGATAATAAATGGTCAATAAATGAATATACATTAAAAAGTTAGTTCATTAACTGAATTAGATTTTAAGTTAATTTATTCATCAAATATTTACAGAATATATATTTACATAATAATAAACAAGAGTAGAACATTTCAAAGATAAATTAGGCCGGATACTTTTTTGACCGGATACTGGATACCAGATATCCGGCTGATTTCTAAAGTTGGATATCCGGTTCCGGCCGAATATCTGGCCAACGTTCGAAATCCGGCAAATTACCGGATATCCGGCCTGATAACCGGATATCTGGTGTAAAAAATCAGCCGGAAATTATGAAACGGGATAGTTTTAACATCCGGTATCCGGTCGGATATTGAAAATTACCGGATATCCGGCCGGATAACCGGCCAGACCGGATATCCGGCCTAACCCTAATAAAAACCATAGAAATTTATTTTCCAGAATCTTAGCCATACTCAAAAATCATGTATAGCATTGTATTACAGACATTTTTCCACGAATTAAAAATAAAAATCATAAAATCAATACCAGTTTTGTTAGTCTGGGCCTTCGTCTCCTTATATATAACAAGCCTTGTATTTTAATATCCGCGTAGATCTGTCTATAATACGATGCAATAAATAGCTAATATTCGATTTAGATCATAAGATGTTATCTTTGACTTTGACCCTTTGCTATTATTTTTTCCTAACCATTTTTAAGAGTTTGAATAAGAAGCCATTTTATTAGATTATGGCGACTTAACAATATCAATAAAACTTTTATAAGCTAAATAGCCTGACATCTACATAGGCAAGCTTCAACCAATACTTCTAAAACCGAGGAAGGGATGGGACAATGAACAGTAAATTATACTGCCCTAAATCTGGACTAAAAAAAACTTTAGAGGGTAAGGTCTATTATTGATTGGATTGTACAAACTGGCATTGTCTAAACTTTTCCACCAATAAAGACCCCAAAATTAATCATCTAGTACATAAAGAGATGCTACGCATCTACTTATAAAAAGTAAAATTAGTAGCTTTATTTTACTTTTTCAGAATAAACATCTGCGCATTTTTAGGCGTAGGTAAACTTTTATCACAAATTTTCTCATTAATTTTCAGGAAATTGGGGAACAGCAAATTGCGAGTAATTCTTTATCTCGATATGCATGGTATTTGCTTTCTCTTTTTTCTATTTCTCTCCCTCCCTCTCTCTCTCTCTCTCTCTCTCTCTCTCTCTCTCTCTCTCTCTCTCTCTCTCTCTCTCTCTCTCCCTCATTCTCTCTCTCTCTCTCTCTTCCCTTAATACTTTTTCTTTCTCACTTTTCCTCTCCATCTATCTATCTATCTTTCTTACTCATCTTATCTATTTTTCTCTTTTCTCTTTTTTCTCTCTCTTTTTTGTATCCCTCTTTCTCTCTCTCTCTCTCTTTCGTTTATCTTTCGTGCTTTTCCACATTATCTATCTATCATTCTGTCTTTATATCTCTTTTAATCTATTTTTTGATATCATCATATCTTTCTCTTTTTTCTATCTCTTTTTTTCTATCTCCCTCCCTCTCTCTATCTTTCTCTCTCTTTCGTTTTTCTTTCGTGCTTATCCCCAACATTATCTATCTATCTTTCTGTCTTTATATCTCTTTTAATCTTTTTATTGATATCCCCACATCTTTCTCTTAAAGTTCTCTAATTGTGTTCTTTTTTCTATCCTCTTTCTATCTCTCTCTGTCTCTGTCTCTCTCTATCTCTATCTGATTCTCTATCTATCTATCTATAACTGTAAATATGATTTTTTATTATCTTTCTTTTTCACTTACTCTTTTTTCTAGAAAAAAACCCTAAATTTACAACTATCCATTATTCCTGTAAACTATCTTTCTGAGATCCCTAAAAAAACTTTATTAAATATTGGATTAAAAAGAGAAGGGGACTCCGTGGATAGGAATAGTTATTTCTCGCATCGTATTATAAACGGCTTTCCGCGGATATAGAATGTACAATTATAAGATTAAAACTAGTTTTTTTTAGCCCCGAGATGCCGAAGGCACGGGCTAAAAAAACTGGTTTTAATCTTATGATTGTACATTTCTATATTCGTAGAAAACTGGATATAATACGATGCTAGACATAGTTTTTTCGTATGGATGAGAACCGGTTCCTATCCACCGGATTCGAATGAATACGAGAAAATATATTCCAATAAACATTATGTTGAGGGGCAGTTGATAATATAAATTCTTTTATGTTTTAATTTACGGTTATGAAAGAAAAATACAGACATTATTCTATCAAATGAAAGATTATTTGTAAAATGTTACTTTTAATTTTGAACCGCAGTGCTTATTTCAGGGAAGCTTAGTAAATAGTATGATGTAAAGCTTTCTTTTGATCTTTTAGATACTCTTTTAGTCTTTTATTTGTAGTGCCAAACTCTAGCCCTGCGGAGCCTATACCTCCGTTGCCTTAAACTTGCAGCTCCCAAAATAACTTAACCTGACAAAAGTAAAATATAAACACACGAAAAATTACACATCGGTTATAACCTACAATGCTATTCTAATAAATTTATTGAGCCGACAACGTTTTTTATTCTTATTCATGATAGTTGATCCCTCTCCCTGCGGGCCTATATCTCCCACGAGACTTTATTCATGAATTAATTAACTTAATTCAATGTTTTGGACAGAAGCTAAACCTTTCTAGTAGCGAGGCTACTCTGTATAGCTATGGTATGTCCGTCTGTCTGATTTTCTAGTAGCGAGGCTACTCTGTCTAGCTATGGTGTGTCCGTCTGTCTGATTTTCTAGTAGCGAGGCTACTCTGTCTAGCTATGGTGTGTCCGTCTGTCTGATTTTCTAGTAGCGAGGCTACTCTGTATGTATAGCTATGGTATGTCCGTCTGTCTCATTTTCTAGTAGCGAGGCTACTCTGTCTAGCTATGGTGTGTCCGTCTGTCTGATTTTCTAGTAGCGCGGCTCCTCTGTTTACCAATGGTGTGAACGTCTGTCTGATTTTCTAGCAGCGAGGCTACTCTGTCTAGCTATGGTGTGTCCGTCTGTCTGAGCTTCTAGTAGCGAGGCTACTCTGTCTAGCTATGGTATGTCCGTCTGTCTGAGTTTCTAGTAGCGAGGCTACTTTGTCTAGTTATGGTGTTTCCGACTGTCTGATTTTCTCATCTGTTTTGTAGACATTATTTTTTCTGTAAATAAAGGTTATCTTTATTTTCTTTTTGTTAATATGTTTTATGATTAATGTGTTTTTGCTCTTGTTGCGCCGGTTATGGACTTTTTATTTTGATGTCCCACAAGGAAAATGTTGAACAAATTAAACATCAAATATTTTTCAAAAACTTCCCAAATAGCATTTAAAGCTTTACTGTAACAACTTCAGTTATTGAAATCTTTCGGCATAGACAGACACTTGGGAGGTGAAGGAACCCTCCCCCAAATTAGTTATAAGTCTTCCCGGGAGCTTAATTGTAAAGGAGAACCAAATCGGTCAAGTGGTAAGCGAGATCTTGAGCTACACACAGACAGATGGACATACTGTTAATACTTTCTAGAAATCCCCTTTTTGTTACTAAATCATATTCATATTTTCATTTTTTCGTCTTTTTAAAAATTCCCTATTTATCATGTTTTTTTTGCACAAATCTGAAAAGGATGTTTTGTGTATAAAACAGTGTAATTTATTTCATTAAGCCTAAAAGAACACAAGATTCGTGGTACATAAGGAAGCATCTTCTTAAACCAAAGTAGAATTATACTCTAAGGAAAAACGAATTTATCTAATTCTTTCATAATTTTTTCCAGTATGGTTTCATAACCAATTAATAGCCGCTAAATGATAACTGGTTCTCAGCTGTGCTTAAAAATCATATTACAGACAATTTTCCACGAATAACAAGCTGTTTATAATACGATGAGATAAATAACTATTATGATGCTTTTTAATCCGAGTTATTGTTCGAACGTCCTTATTTGGGTTTTGGTCGCATTCAAAGTTGATTCAGATTTTGTTTGTCGAGTGAAAAACTTTTTGCTTTGAAACTTTGTTTAGACTTTTCATGGATAAATCAACGAAAGGTTAGAAATTAGGCCTTTGACTGACTAAAAGGATTATCAAATGGCCGATAAATTGGTGTACATGATTATACACATAATTACCTCTTCTGCAGATTACAATAAGTGGTAGAAACGTATGGACACTCAAATTAATAAACCAACCAATCAAAATTCAGTAAAAGTCCCGAAAGTAGTTTAGCCAACGAATAAGAAAACATTATTACATAACTTTGGAGACTAGTGTAATAAACAGTCCAATGTCCCCTCCCTCCCTGGACTAAGCTACATATAAAATGTATTTTTGGTGTAAAAACCTTGATGGTTATTCTAAAGTTATGTTTACTGTTTATATAATGTTATCTTATATCAATCTCTCTCTCTCTCTTTTTCTCTCTCTCTCTCTCTCTCTTTCTCTCTCTCTCTCTCTCTCTCTCTCTCTCTCTCTCTCTCTCTCTCTCTCTCTCTCTCTCTCTCTCTCTCTCTATCTATCTATCTCTCTCTCTCTCTCTCTCTCTCTCTTTCTCATATTTAATTCATTTACAGATATGGTTTGGTTTGTTAAAACTTTTTGCTACCTAGTTTTTGGAAGGCCCTGGATTTTAAAAGTGGTATACATCTAACTAGCCACTCTAGATCCTCTAGATTAAAAACGGTTCTTAGCCATACTATAAAATCATGTATAGCATCAAATTAAAGACAATTTTCCACGAATATTAAAATACAAATAATAAGATTAATACCAGATTGTGGGCACGGGCCTTCGGTAAAGTACACCTGGTACTAAGCAGTAGCTTGGTGTACTATTGTATGTACTGCTTCGTGAGACGGGGCATAATCTGTCATTAAATTAATGTTTTTTATGTTTATGTTTTTATGGCTAACAAAACTGGTAATATCTGCGGAAAGTCGTCTTAAATACGATGTGATAACTTACTAGCCTTCAATTAACCCTTAACGGTCGGGGGGGGGGGGGCGTTGAACGCCCCCCCATCCGGTTTTTTCTATCTCATTTTCTGTGTGTGAAAGATAAAGAGCCCAAACTGCTTGACTTTTTAAGTATTAGTATGACACATAACTGAGAGTTGGAATTTTTTGAAAATCTCCATCCTGGCGGGCACAGGATGCCAGCAAACCTGGCAGGGTCATCCAGGTAAAGAACAAAAATATTTTTTTGACTTAAACAAAGCATTTTATCTTACCAAATTACTAAAATATCCTTTAGTAGTACATCCTCATCTTAAATACAGGTGTTCAAGTCAATTTCAGGTTCCAGGCATGATCCTGCAGGTCCTGATCCTCCAGGTCTTCAGAAATCTTTAAAAGGCTCCTGTGGCCGCAATTTTTGACTTAGAGACTTCAAATTTTAAACTTAAGCTTTTCTTATATGTCTAGATAATGTATTAAAATTTCATAAAGATCCGCCGCCGTTTTCCCGCCGACCGCCGACTGCGGCGGCTGGCAGCTGCCAAGTACAGCTGCGGCCGCTGAAATTTATATTTTGATATTTTAAATATAAAATTTACATAAAAATAAACATTTTCTGCAAAAAAAATTTTCTTCTAGCTTTAAAAATAAAAAAATTACAGCCGTTTGAAATTTTTAAGTAAAAAAGGACCTAAAAACAAAGGTTGTTAAATAAAAGGGTGAAGGAAGCAAAAATTGACTTAGACTTATGAAAGGTCGGAAATTTATCATAACACAGGGGACTTGCACAAAAATTTTTAGCCCTCTAGCTCTAATAGGAACTGAGATAATAAGGGGGGGCGTTGAACGCCCCCCCCCCCCCCCGACTGATTAAGGTGCGGCAAGGGGCCCGACTGTTAAGGGTTAACATAAGCGTTATCATAAGCGTGCAGAATGGGAGTGTACAACTACACACCACAATTTTTACAATTTTTCTTCCCTCAAGGCATTACTCCCCCCTAGCAAAATCCTGCGCATGCCAATGTATAATTTTAATTATTGGTTGGTCATAATGCCAGCGTATATTTAAGATAACTATCTTAATAGTACTTACAGGGTCTCCACCACTTGAGGCAGGTAGTTGTCTGGATAATACATAAATACATTTATTTTTAGTAATATAAATCAATCTAATTTATCTACCTATATGAATTTCTTGTTTCATTTTTTACAATTTGAAAGTGTTCTTTCTATTTCAAAACGAAGTCCACCTGATTTAAACAGAACGTTTTTAAAACCCATTTTTTTCTCCCATATAACAAGGAGCATAGCATCCAAAACTGACTAATCTTCATGGACAAACAATAATTGTGCTTTTAAGATATTTTCACCGCTCATTCTATTATTGTCACGCGTATGACAATGTAGCAGTAAGAACCAATTTCAGATATTTGATTGAGACTTACTATTTGACGTGTAGAGTAGTTTTGCCTTTTTAAAAATGATCATTTAAAGCTAAGTAGGTTAAAGTGCTTATTTCCTTCTTAATCAGAAAATTTTAACAAAACGAATAAAAAGTGTTTTTACATAGAAACAAATATAAAAAAAATGAAGAGCGCATAATTTCTATCTTAAAGTGACTCTTGGACACAAGTAATTTTCAATGTTTGAAAAGAATATTGAATCGTTATACAGTGATATTAAAGTACATTATATTACATGGCGAGTAGATTAAATGCTTAAAGGAGGATTGAAGAACTTTAGACTGCAGAAATACTGTATAGATATATTGGGTCAATGATATTCAACAATTGTTACATAGGGGAGCATTGAAATCGATATAACAGACATGTCCTATTTTACAAAGTAATAAGATTTTTGTCTGAAGCTTAAGATTTCTATATCTGATAAACTGATTGAGTTTTCCATTTTAAGGAAACCTAGCATAGGTCACTTGATGGCTTTAGGCTATTAAAATGTTAGATTTAAACCTTGGAATGGTGTAGGAATTTATTATACACCTTCAAATAAAGAGCCACTAGATACTAGGGGCGCCGCCGCCTGTCCCAAATGTAAATATTCTCAATTCTTATGATTAAAGTTTGATTTAAGTTTAGCTAATTTGTAACAAAATTGCGATATTGTAAGAAATCTATCAAAAAAAAGAAAATAATTTTGAAATGTTGAAAAAAGTGTTAAATTTCTCATTTTTAAATGAAAGGATAATTCTCATGAGTTTTTAGATTTTAAGAAAACAAGGACGACATCATTCATAACATAATAGCGATTAGTTTATTTAAGTAAAGAACACAGTAAAAGTGTCGGACTGATTATGACGTAACAAATAAAATTAGCCAATGAGAGGCCATTATTGACCAATTGGTAAAATTTATAGTGGCCTCTCATTGGCTAATTTTTTTTTACGTCATAATCAGTCCGACACTTTTACTGTGTTCTTAAGTAAAGTATCTGGTGATTTCACAGAAAGTCTCTGTTTAGAACTGATAAACCCCATCCTTATTTGTTATTTAATTTGTTAATATATTGAAAGTAAGGAATGAGGGGGTAATTATGTCTTATTATATATAACCTTTCCTAACCTAAGTAATAAACGAAAAAAACCTGTTTATCTTTTATACATATCAAAATAAGGGGGGGTGGTTACCAGTGCTAATGTGTGTGAAAATTTCTCTTTCTTGGTCTTTTTTTGTAAGGTCGCTCCAAAAATCTTTCTAACGATAAATAAAAACAAACACTTTTCTATAAATACTAAAACATTTTAGACCAATTACTTATTATTGACATACAAACTAATATTATTGAGTTGAAGAGAAGCTGCGCTACTCAAAAAAGCGTTATGATCACTGTGTATATGTGTATGCTGAAAACTGATATGATTTCAAAATATTAGCTTTTTTCAATCCGTTATTTAATTTGTCTCTTTAAAAATTAAGAAATTCAATATCATTCCAAATTATGATTTTTTACTTTGTTTCATGATATTTCAAGAGGAATTAATGTGTGTAAAAGTAACATTATTATTTTAAATCTCAATGGATTGTATTACCTAACAATTTTAATGATTTTGTCAACATTATAGCATGCAATTTTTTTCAAGATTATTAACCCTTATATAAGGATCTGTGTCTTTGTGTGTGTCTGTCTGTCTGAGACTGTACCGAAGGATCTTGATGACTGCTGAACTGATATGGTTCTCCTATACAATTCAGCTTCTCATATGGGAAGAAATATAACTGTTTTTGGGGAGCATACCTCCACCCACCCTACCAAGTGAAATCGCCCTTGAAAAATACCACCCTTTTCCCAAAAAATAGTTTATGGTGTAGGATTGAACATCCCTTTAACTTTACCCCTCCGCACATTACTGACGCACCGATGGACCGACCCTAATTATAGAAGAGCTTCCCCTTAAAAAAAAGATTATAAAATACTCATAAAAAAGCCTCAAAAATCCGTTTAACAAACACTGACAAAGTGCCCCTCTACTTGAGTCGGGTCCTTCAAATTTTATGATGGACATCTTAACAATGAATAGTGTTACAATTAAAAATTATTTAGAAAAAGAAACAGTTAATTTTTGCAATATTTGATTTTATTTGCAATTTTTGTGACAAATTGCCATTGATTAATATTGCCAATAATGAGTAGCACAGCTGCGCCATAAGCAAGAATGTCCAAGCTATTCATTTTTAAAAGGTGTGGGAAGGGGGGGGGGTTCTTGGGAAAAAGAAAAATATAATTTTTATACCCTTTACCCCTGTATTCAGTTCTTATTAGACTATAAAAGTTTTAAAGATTTTTAATCAATATAATAGATTTGAAATCTGCATAAAGTTTTAAGGATTTTTTATAAAATTAGTTTTTTATATAATTCTTTATTTAAAGGCGCAAATACAAATTAAGTTAAATAATTTTGAGATCTGTGATTGGTGGATTGAAAACTATCTGCGCTCTGATTGGAGAAGCTTAAGTGACGTACATCATTCAACCAATTAGAGCGTAGGTAGTTTCCAATCCACCTATCCTATTGGTCAAAATTTATTAACTTAAATCGTATTTGCGCCTTTAAATAAAGAATTATATAAAAAACGAATTTTATAAAAAATCCTTAAAATTTTATGCAGATTTCAAATCTATTATATTGATTAAAAATCTTTAAAACTTTTATAGTCTAGTTATGTTTTCTAGTTGAGCTTCTAATTTTACTGAATGTTGGTACACTATTACTGTATATAAATTTACTGTTCTTTTAGATAAGCAACTATTTTATCATTTTTTTTTGCAATGTACATAGATTATAGAATATACGTGGATATTATGACAGTGGAAAAATTGTCATCAATTTTGTTTTCTAACTCGTATCTTGGTCAGTTCGTTCATACAGTAGGAGGGAGTAAATGGGGTAAAAAGGGTGGAAAGGATGGATGGGAAAAGCGTTATTTTAGCCCGCTGCGTATTTTACTTTATTAGAAAACATGAAAAATGGTGTAAGATCCAAGTAAAAATAAATCCATTAATTTTGTGCAAAATACATTAATTTCATCGTAATTATAGATTATTTTCAAAGATTTAACAAAGCTTAAATTCAAAAAAGGTTAAATTTTAAGTATCAGACCTGCACATGACTGCGTTCATGTCTTGGTGTCATTTACAGTCTTAAAAACATAGAACAATTAAACCTTACTGTTGTAGAATAGTAACACTCTTATGCTAAAACCATTGATATTAAAAATAAGTTCATATGTAACCCATGTAACAATAGCTTAAATGTAAGGCAAAATGGTTCGATTCTAAAACCAATTTGCCTGATATTTGCGTCAATATTGTGTCAAAATTCAAGAATAGAAACCCAAAATTACATGTAAGCTACCTACCTAATCGTCTATGGTTATCTAAGGCATCACAAGCCAACCCGAAGTCGTTGTACAACCCATAGTAAGAATAGCAATACTACTAGAAACCTATATTTATAACATAAGCTACCTACCTAATCGTCTATGGTTATCTAAGGCATCACAAGCCAACCCAAAGTCGTTGTACAACCCATAGTAAGAATAGCAATACTACTAGAAACCTATATTTACACTATAATCTACCTACCTAATCGTCTATGGTTATCTAAGGCAACACAAGCCAACCCAATGTTGTTGTACAACCCATAGTAAGAATAGCAATAATACTAGAAACCTATATTTACACTATAAGCTACCTACCTAATCGTCTATGGTTAGATAAGCCAACACAAGCCAACCCAAAGTCGTTGTACAACCCATAGTAAGAATAGCAATACTACTAGAAACCTATATTTACAATATAAGCTACCTACCTAATCGTCGTTGGTTATCTAAGGCAACACAAGCTAACCCAATGTTGTTGTACAACCCATAGTAAGAATAGCAATACTACTAGAAACCTATATTTACAATATAAGCTACCTACCTAATCGTCTATGGTTATCTAAGGCAACACAAGCCAACCCAATGTTGTTGTACAACCCATAGTAAGAATAGCAATACTACTAGAAACCTATATTTACACTATAAGCTACATACCTATCCATCTATGGATATCTGAGCCAACACAAGCCAACCCAATGTTTTTGTACAACCCTTAATAAGAAAAGGAAACGAACGATTAATCTAAAAGTGTTCATGCAAAATATAAACAATTTTTAGTAGCGAAGCTACTTTATATATGTTGTTGTTTTATGCTTGTTTGTCATTATTTTTACAACAAAGATTACCCAACACAACGTACAATTTAAAAAAAAATATTTTTATATTATAAAATTTAATAACCAAATTTGCTAAATTAAAGTTCAGCTTTTTAGTTTGAAGTATTAATTTAAAAATGTCCCCAATTGTATCTATGACTTTTTGGAGACAAGTTAAAGCACTGTGCGCCCTTATCTAATAATACTTGAGGAAAAATAGACAATAAGATAAAGACAAACATAATTCATACAGACAGACAAACATAATTCATACAGACAGACAAACAGACAAACAGACAGAAAAACAGACAGACAAACAGACAGACAAACAGACAGACAAACAGACAGACAAACAGACAGACAAACAGACAGACAAACAGACAGACAAACAGACAGTCAAACAGACAGACAAACAGACAGACAAACAGACAGACAGGCAGACAGACAGACAGACAGACAGACAGACAGACAGACAGACAGACAGACAAACAGACAAACAGACATACAAACAGACATACAAACAGACATACAAACAGACATACAAACAGACACACAAACAGACAGACATACTGACAGACAAACTGACAGACATACTGACAGACAAACTGACAGACAAACAGACAGACAAACAGACATACAAACAGACATACAAACAGACATACAAACAGACATATAAACAGACACACAAACAGAAAGACAAACTGACAGACAAATAGACAAACAGACAGACAAACATACAAACAGACAGACAAACAGACAGACAAACAGACGACAAACAGACAGACAAACAGACAGACAGACAGACAAACAGACAGACAAACAGACATACAAACAGACACACAAACAGACAGACAAACAGACAGACAGACAGACAGACAAACAGACAGACAAACAGACAGACAGACAGACAGACAAACAGAGAGACAAACAAACAGACAAACAGACATACAAACAGACATACAAACAGACACACAAACAGACAGACAAACTGACAGACAAATAGAAGTCATATAGACAGAAAACAGAAGACATACAGACAGAAGTCATACAGACACACAGACAGACAAACATACAGACAAACATGCAAACAAAAAGAAGTCATATAGACAGATAGCCGAAGACATACAGACAGACAGAAGGCATACAGACAGACAGAAGTCATACAGACAGACAGACAAACCCACAGACAAATATATAACATATAAGCACATCATTGCATACTAATATTTTAAAAATGATATACCGCACAGTAAAATAAAGCTGTAAGATAATTAAAGCAAAGTCAAAAGACCTTCATATTTAGCTCAGCATGCAGACTTTATTATTTTTATTTTAGTTGGTTTATAGCAGGGTTATTAATAGATAAGACAATGGACGATAAAAAGATACGTATTCCCAATAATAATAAACAAAACTACCCTATATATGGATTAAAATTATTGATTGAAAAGCTGTGCACTGATAGGTGGAACTAACTAATACTAATTTTTTTTAGTCAACGAATATGAGACCTTGCGTACTAGGACTAAGAAAAACAAGGGTGGCAACTTCCATTAAAAACAGCAAAATTTGTAAAGGCAGGATACTTATTAACGACATAGTTTACATTGTTCGGATTATAGAGATAGTTAATTGAAATATTAATCTTGTTATTAAGTTGTTATCTTGATTAAGAAACTAGATGAATAGGGTAATCAAACTCTAAAAAAATTGTTGCTAAAATAATAATAACTAGGACAACAAGGTACAATCTATGAGAGAGACATCTCTATAATCAAATCATAAAAATGAAAGTATGTCCTTTTACTATATTCTGTATTTACGCAATTTTGCAACAAATACATGTACATTTTTGTATAGACTTACAAATCAATGTTGTTCTAATGGTTTTCAGTCTCTCTACAAAAGTTATTGTTCTTTTTTCTTTCCTTAGGAACTTCGCTTTTATGGATGTTGTCATCATTGTTTCTATTAGATTCTGCTTTAGATTTATTTTAACCAAATTAAAAACCCCCTCAGGGCATTGCGTGCATAATTGTTTTTTAAAGAAGGTTTTTTGAGGACTGGATTTGTCTCATGAAAGCATCAAGACATTAATTTCTTAAATTTTTACAATAAATTTTATTAAGATTTAATAAAATTAGGCAATTTCAAAAGTAATAGAAAAAGTAAAATTTAAAACGAATAAACAATTATAACTATTACAGTATTCAGTATTTTTTTAAACTGAAAAATGGAAAAATGAATTTTGATGCCCAAATACTCTCTTTTTTACTCTAAATTAGAAAATTAGTAGTTTTTAGGTAAATTTTATTTTAAAATCATTAATTAGGCCACAAATTAGTTTATTTTAACTAATTTTGAAGGTCATTCAAAAATATTTTGTTTATATACTAAAAGTTGTAAAAAACGGTTCTCAGCCATACTGAAAAATCATGTATGGCATCGTCGTACAGACTGTTTTCCAGGAGGGGAGGGCTAAACCAACCAACCATATTTTTAAATTTTAGAATGAAAATGTAAAAAAATTGTAAAGTGGGTGGGGGGGGGGGGGAATACATTTTTAGTAAGTTAGACAAAAGATTCAAATTAAAGTTATAGTTAAAACCTTTACTGAAAATTTACCAACTTTATATTATCATTAGATTTGTTAATGGTAAAAAGCATGAAAGCTAAGTGAAAATTAAAGATACTTGTAATTACAGGTTTCGTAATTGAATCAATTAATTTTCCAAACTTTATTTTAAAAATCCTCGAAAAACGAAATTAAAAATCTTTAGAGTAAATAAAAGGTCATTGATAACCCAGGGCTTGATTGGTAATTGAAATTTTATTTGTTTGTTTTTTCTTAAAATATTGTAATTCTGAACTATTTTACTTTTTTGTTGGTATAATTAAACCTAAATTTTAATTGAATAAAGGCTGAAAGCGTAGCTATTCTACATGTTGAAAGGCCTGTAAGTACGTTTTATGATAATTAAGCATAATTTAAAAACTGTAAGTGATATCGAAATTAATTAGGAATGAAACGAGGATGACAACATCCCTAACAACAAAGCTCAATAAATTATTTAGAATTATTAACGAAAATTCCATAAGAATCTATAAAAAAAAACATTAAATAGGACCCTTAAAATTGACATACTTATGTTTTAAATACTCAAATATAGAGTGGCTTTATTTTTAACATCGTGCACAATCGCAGGGAGGGAGGGGACAATGACATGTTTATTACACTAGTCCCCAAAGTGACATAATAACGTTCTCTTATTCGTTGGCTTAACAACTTTGGGGACTTTGGTGAATTTTGATTAGTTGATTCATTAAGTTGAGTCTTCAATGTTTCAAAAACCAATTTCTATCTACAGAAGGGATAATTTTGTGTATCAGTATTAGGGATGTACCATCCTTGTCTCAGAAATCAATTTTCCAAAGATTATGCAAAAAAAGAAATTAATTGTCCAAAAGTGATTACGTTCGGATCTATATGAAGAAAAGCCTCGTCTTTGAAAAATAACTAACTCTTTGGTTTTGTTTTAATAGTATCAATCTAATGTTTACCCATAATAAAAATTTAATTTTAGCCTTATAAAAACATGATATGTCCAATAAAATTAATTTCCAGAAAAAAATCCACTAAAGTTCGTTATGTATAATGATTAGAGCTTTTAATAAAGTAATTATAGGGGAATGCGCATACTTAATTAGGAGGGAGATAGGTTTTCTGTACAGTGAAGTAGTTAGATGTCTGCTTGTATATAACAATGGATTTAGAATATACGTGGATAGTATGACAGGGGAAAAAATTAACTTATTAACATGGAACTCATTTATTGGTCAGTTCGTTCATCCAGTAGGAGGAAATGGGATAAAGGGGAGAGAAGGGGAGAGAATGGGGAACCGTTATTTTAGCCCGCTGCGTGTTTCACTTTGTTAGAGAACATAAAAATGTAGTGTAAGATCCAAGTAATAATATATCCATTTATATAAAACTAGCGGCTTCGCCCCTAGGTAATTAAAGATAAAAAAATTACCTCTGGAGATCCCCCCACATAAATAATTAAAAAAAAAAAAATAAGTACCTGATGATGATTTTTTTCATTTTTGGGGGGGTTGGGGGTGTCGCACCCCCCCAAGAAATAGTCTAAAACCACCACAGGACCAGTAGGTATATTCCCTGAAGAGTAGAATCCGATCGGTTCAGTGGTTACCGAGATCTTAAGGGACGGACAGACGGACACACAGACAGACAGACGGACGGATAGACATCATTCTACTTTGTATTATAGATACCACTGGTTATGGCTCTAGAGGCCTTTAGGGGGCACACTAATGAGGGAGGGGGGGGGGGGGATTTAGTCGATCATCATCTTAAACATTTATCGAAGGAACAGAGAGGGGCTAGAAAAAATAGCATAAAACTATCCAAAGACTATAATCTGAGGCTAAAACCATCACAGGACCTTTGTTTACCAAAAATGAGAACCCAATCAGTTCAGTAATTATTGAGATTTTTAGCTTCAACATTATACCCTTTCTACTCTATATTATAGGATATTTATTCATTTTTCAATAATATTAACCTATTTTATTCATAAAATATTTAATATCTAAAGAAACCAGGAAAGGAGGGGACACATTGTTGTTAATAACACTGTACCCAAAGTTTTATAACCACGTTAGCTTAATAGTTGGAACAAAAACCTTACGTACTATTATTGTATTTTGATTGGATGGTTTCAAACTTGTTCTGTTCTTTTTTTTAATCTATAGAAGGGGAATTTCATTGGGGATTCATACGGAAATTTATTGTCCATTGTCTTATCCCTGTAAATCCCCTAAAAGAAGCACATTTTTAATTTACCACAATTATTTAGTAAAATTTTCACACGGGCTTATTATAATATTAATTTTAATATTTTAAATTTTGGATTATCTAATAATTGTTTTAATAATACAAAGCATATATTTTAATAAGTTTGTTTATTATCTGTTTATCTATTTTATGATATTGATATTTGTAGTTTTATTTTTCTTTCTCCTCCTTTTTGTTTTTTCTCTCTCTTTCCTTTCTTCTGTTCTTCTTTTTCTTTCTCTTTCTCTCTCTCTCTCTCTCTCTCTCTCTCTCTCTCTCTCTCTCTCTCCCGCTTTCTCTCTCTCTCTTTCTCTCTCTCTCTCTCTCTCTCTCTCTCTCTCTCTCTCTCTCTCTCTCTCTCTCTCTCTCTCTCTCTCTCTCTCTCTGTCTCCCTGTCTCTCTCTCTGTCTCTTCTTTTTTCTCTCTCTCTCTCTCTTCCCTTTTCTCTCTCTCTCTCTCTCTCTATCTCTATCTCACTCTCTCTTTCTTTCTCTCCTTTTCTCTCCTTTTCTCTCTCTTTCTCTCTCTCTCTCTCTCTTTCTCTCTCTCTCTCTCTCTCTCTCTCTCTCTCTCTCTCTCTCTCTCTCTCTCTCTCTCTCTCTCTCTCTCTCTCTTTCTCTCTCTCTCTCTCACTCTCTCTTCTCTTGTTTCTGTCTCTCTCTCTCTCATCCCTTTTCTGTCTCTCTCTCTTTCTTTCTCTCCTTTTCTCTCTCTTTCTATCTCTCTTTAATTTATATCAATCATTTTTTTTCACTTTCTCTATCTGTCGTTAAAATCTCCTTCATAATGAAAAACAAAATTATCCTTTCTTATGATTAAAATTATTGATGGAAAAGTTAGGGCGCTCCTAGTTTTTACTAACCGATCAAGATTTGATTTAAGTCACCAAAGTTTTTACTGCAACCAATCAGAGGTCGTGTTTATAAACCTTTGAGTATCGGTGTAATTTACAAATGAATGTCCCATCCATCCCTGCCTAAAATAAGCGTTATCACTCTTATTAGTATTAAAGCTACTCTATAACTAAATCATTATGTACGTCCGTTTTTCTGTGTTTGTTAATAATCACCCAAAGTTTTTAAAGTTCATTATACAATTCGTCGGCTTAAACAGCGTAATTGAATTTTGATTGGTTGGATACTAGAATGTCCAAACTTTTTGTTTCAAAAAAATGGTAATTTTGTTTAATATCATTGGAAATTGTTAATGCTGCTCAACTTATGTACATCTAGTTATCCTGGTTTTTAATCCCTTACATCTACAAGTATAGGGGATTATTAAAAAAAAACTAGAATAATAATAAAACTATATAACATAACAGTAAATGTAAATTAATCTTAATGGGAAAAGTTGTTATTGACAGGAATCTAAAGGGATAAGACAATGACCGAAAAAATCGATGTATGATACACAAAATTACCTCCTTTGTAGATTACAATTAGTGGTTGAAACGCTTGGACACTTAACTTAATGAATCAACCAATAAAAATTCACTAAAGTCCCCAAAGTTGTTAAGTGAATGAATAAGAAAATTTTGGGGACTAGTGTAATATACAGCCCATTGTCCCCTCTCTCTCTCTCTGAAATGTAAGTTAATCTTAATGGGAAAAGTAGTTATTGTATTGATAACAAATAGGTTATTAAAACCTATCTACATTAAGTATTATAATATATGAAAAACAAGGTATATGTATTAATGTAAAGGGAAGCTCTTTAGTTATAACTCATACTTGAAAAGGAATTTTTTTGACAATAAGTAGCGCGCGTATCAATAGCATATTAATTTATATTTTTAAAAAATAGTTAAGACCTTCATAATCTTGTAGCAATTTGGGAGAACTTTTGCTTTCAACAAAAACCTTACTACATTAAAGGATACTAGTTGCTCCGCCCTAGCCATAAGTGAAGGGTACAGAATGAAATAGCCTAAAACCACCACAAGACACTTATAAAGCTCCCCCAAAAACTACAACCCTTTCGTTACAAGCAATTTGGGAGATCTTTATATTCAAACAAAAAACCTAACCATTTTTTGAATAAAACTAAGGCAAAGAGTCTACTTTAGATAAATAAGTAGGTAAATGGCTACTTGAAAAGTTGAATTTATTTGATGAAGCCGCGCTCCAATCATAGGTGGCCTAGATGGTCAAAAGGACGTTCTTACGTTACTACAGTTAACTTAATTGTGCGAAACTACTCAACAAGTGTTGTTTTTTTTCTATATGCATGTTATTGTTTTTTCAGTATTGCCCCGAATCTGATAGATTTCCGCTTGTTTGACCCATACTGAAAAATTACATATCGTATAATAAATAATTTCGCAAGAAAATTAAAATAAAATATTTGTTATGCGGTGAGCTGATTCTATCTATTTTACAAATATATAATTCTTTTCGGCTTTTGCTACTTTTGAATATTAGTTAAATAATAATATTAGTAGTCCTGTATAAACGCTAATTTTGTAAGGGGTTATATTATAAACAATTAAAAATTTCAATTTACAAGTATTAAGTAAAGTATTTTCTATATTTCTTTAAAAGAGAAACAATAATGTGAAAAATCATAAGAACTTTGCGTAAACTGCTATTATATTGGTTAAGCACTTAAAAGTTAGCTATAACTCTCATAAGAGATAGGAATACTTTAATAATTACTTTTATTTTTTAAATTTTATTCGTAGTAACGTATCAACTCCCCATCTAAAGCACTCGATAAATAAAACGGCTTGCTATGAAGATTATCTATTTAGATATACATAGGTAGATACGCGGTTTATTAGAGATGGATTAATATACTTTTCTCAGCAAGACCTATAGGACTAATACACGTTGAAGTTATAGAGTTGCTTAACACAGGTTTTTAATATGTAATTGCAGCTGTTTATGAACAAGTCACGCCCTCTTTTTTTCTGTGAATGCGTCTAACAAAGCAGAAGCAAGAACCATTTTTAGCAAAGAGAGAGGGGACAATGGGCTGTTTGTAACACTAGTCCCTAAAGTTTTACAATAACTTTTTCTTATTCGTTGGCTTTACAACTTCAGAGACTTTAACTAACTTTTGATTGGTTGGTTTATTAAGTTAAGTGTTCAAACGTTTCAACAACTAATTTTAATCTACACGAGGGGTAATTTTGTGTGTCATCATTGGGGATGTACATAAATTAAGGGCCATTGTCTTATCCCTTTAGATCCTTGATTCATAAAAAATTTTTAATAATTCAATTAAAACACTCTAAATTAATAACTCTATTTTTCATGCTTTATCGTTGGTCAGATTATTGCTCATCTTATTATTCTAATTCTAATATATTAATTACATATGGGTATATTCTATATTTTATATGGGAAAATTTGTTTTTTCAAAGAGTATATATGTACTTTTAAAATTAGGCATTTACTTGTGGAAGCAGTTTAAATACTTAACATGTTAAATCTAAAACAACGAGAAAAATGGACGATAATTTTGCGTACACCCTTAATAATGATAAACAAAATTATCATATCTGTAGATTTACTTTATTGGTTGAAAAGTTTTGACACTACAAGTTGGAAACCAGCCAATTAAAATTTGATAAATGTAATCAAAGGTTTTGAGCCAATGATTAAGATAACCTGGTTATAAAACTTTGGGTACCACTGTAATTTAAAGTCTAATGTCCCCTCCCTGTATGCTCCCAAATATTAGATATAAATTATGGTTTTATTAAATCAAACAAAATAGCCTTGTAATTTGTATAAATATGTTATTAAATTCTATTCAATTGGTCAACTCAAGTATTTCCTATTTATATATAGATCTTGAAGCTCTATATAGTGTCTTTAAAAATAACGTCATACAATACAAATGAACAACGATAGGCCAACACACAGACCAAATTACCAATGGCAGGCCAGTATGTATTTTATTTGACCAATGCAATGGTAGGCTAGTATGACGTCATTTTTAATAGAAAGCTTCTCAAACCTTTATCATCCTGTATAAAGGCCAAAAAAAGTTCAGTTGTTAATTTTCAACTGTAAAATATACAATAAATGAGACTTAGAACGCAAATACCACTTCTCTAGATCAAATTCATTGTTGGAAAAGTTTGCTATTTGCTAATTTAATTAAAAGTCCTCAAAGTGATCGAGCCAAGGAATAATAACTTTGGGGACTAGAATAATTTACAGTCCAGAGTATCTTTTAGATTTACGATACTATTATGACTATTAATTGAATTTATGTGGTTAACTAAAGTATTTCCTTTAATTTACAGTAAAGTAAATTAAAAAATAGCTTAAAACCTAGAGTGTTGATCGAGCTGTTGTGGAGATCCCTGGAAACATTGAAAACAATCGCAACAAAAGGAAAAGAAAAAATGCCAAAAATAGAAAAAAAGCAAAATTTTGCCTAAATTAAAATTTGAAATAAAGCATGTATTTATTTTTGGCTTCTTTTTGTTACTTGAGTGTTATTGTTTCACATAACCGAAAATCTAAATTTTTGAAGCGTTTGAACATTTTGGTTAATTTTTTTGATAATTATTAGCAAAGCTGCAAATTTATAAGATTTTTAAACAACAAGATAACTAGGGACATGTAAGGTAAGAAGAGGGGGTTGGCGACCATACTCTTCACATTTTAGTGTTAAACGTTACATTTGGGGAAGTAAGGTACTTTTTCCATGTTGATTTTTCTTAGTAGGGTGGAATATGCACCCCCAAAATTGTTATAAACTCATCACTAGACTTATAAGAGGCTTCACAGTAAAAAAAAGAACCATTTTGGGCAAGTGGCTTGCGAAAACCTTCAGTACAAACACATGGACAAAATTCCTTTTTCTTTTATAAACAGATCATTTGATCGTACAACTTTAGATTGTCATAATTTTTCATAGTAATTAGTAAGGGTCAGAGCATTTTTTATAATCTTATCATTGATATCACGCCCCTGCTATAACATTATGTATGTCGTAGTTCTATGAACCCATTACCCATTGCATGGACACCTTTATTTTAAGTGGTGGGAAAGTTTTAATCATCTAATTTATTTATCAGTGCGAAAATACCCACACAGTTAAAAAGGGTTTCTTAGTTCCAACTAAATATATTATTACACTGTAATAATGTAATCACAAAAAGCTTATATTGAACTGTTATTTATGTTATTTTATATTTATAGATACCACATTTATTCCGCCGTGCAATATATTTATACGAAGCCGCCAAAAACCATATTTGATATAGCCAAAATTCACATGAATGTTTGTTTAAAAATGTACTTCTCTTGATTTCCTAGGTCTTTATGTCTGTGCTTTTCCATGTTGTTTCGTGTTATGCGTGAGCAGGTTTAAAGCTATTTTCAAGAACTAATAAAAATTAGGCTGTTTAATAATTTATACCTCATTATAAAACAACCCGATTCCCCATTTTTCCTCGTTTCAACCATTTTAGTTTTGACCACCCCTTGTTTAAATAAAAGGGAGTAATCCCCCCACCCCCTCCCCAAATTACAATGTCTATTATTCTTTCATGCACACTTTATTGCCTAAAATTTTGGGGAAAGGGACTGCTGCTCAGCGATTTAAATCGACTTAAGCAATGTTTGGTTAATATGAAACTGTATACTGTACATGGTAAGATTTTACTTAAAAAGAAACTGATAATAGATATATTAGACTGCTTTTTGTTGGATTTTTTTGTTATTAATTTTCTATTCATTGGAATGTGGAAGGGGGCCGTCAACCCCTTCTTAAAATTAAAGTTGGGAATGCCTCCCTTCCCCCTCAATGATTACACCTTTTTGGCGAAAATCAGTGCACGCCATTACACTGTCCCCAAAGTTTAAAAAAAATGTTTTCTTATTCGTTTGCTTAACAACTTTAGGGACTTTTATTGAATTTTGATGGGTTGATTCATTAAGTTCAATTTTCAAACGTTTCAGCCACTAATTGTAATCTACAGAAGGGATAATTTGTGTATCATCATTTTGAATGTACTTAAATTTTTCGGTCATTTTCTCATCCCTTATCTCCTGGTGAAGGAGTTTTGTGTGGGTTTAACGAGGTAGGGTTTAAAAGAAATGTAACATAATTATTACATATTCATTATTCCTTATTTACTTGAATTCAATAATTTTAGATATTTAGTTGTGTTTTTGATTTTCAGTATTTTAAAAAATCCCTTCAAGTATTAATTAACAAGGATGACAACATCCATAAAAGCGAAGCACTGAAACGGTAGGACAAACGGACATTAATACTTGTATAGTGTCAGAACTGAATAATAATAATATAAATGTATAGGAGTCAAAGCAAAATTGTAAGGAAATTTGTTGAAAAACTGCTTGATTCAGGATAATGTTTATGGACATACTTACATTTTTAGGACTTGATTATAGAGTTGCTTCGCTTATTACATTATACTTTGTTGTCCCAGGAATCAATATACCAAAAATCAGATCAATCGGATGATTAGATCACATAAAAATTTGTTGTTAAAAAAGTAAAAAATCAACATGTTTAAAATGGATACGGACATTTTGGTGATGATTATAGAGTTGCTACGCTTTCTAAATCGTACCTAACTATTAAAGGAATCACCATACAAAATTTGAAATCGATAGGACAATTCTAACATGCCTAAATTAACGAAAAGAGCTATTCGTTACGGACGGACGTACGGACGGACAGACGGACCGACCCTAATTATAGAAAAGCTTCGCTTTTAAAAATACATAGGGTAAGTTACATGTCTGTAAATGATCGTTGACAAACTAATAAATGTAATAAGTATAGATGTATAACCCAAAAATCTTTGTACCTGGCCCCTTTCTTGGAGACATTTTTCGTCTGCTAGCAAACTGCTCTTTTTTAGCGACTAGGCTGTGTTAACACTTACGACGTTATTGGCTGATATTCAAAGAAGCAAAAGAAAGTCGGCACAGGGTCCACAGGGTGGGGACATATAGTTATTTAACCCCTTCTCCATCTATTGTTTTACTCTAATGACAAACTCCAACTTTTTACTCAAATATATTCTCCACATGGGAATGAAGGGAGGGAGGGGGCACAGTGGGATTTTTGGTCATTTTTTAAATTTTCTCAATTTTGAGTTAAATGTTCCAGGGGCTAGTATTACCATTCAAAAGTTGCCATGCAACAGATTTTTTTATATACTACAAAATTAGGCAAAATACAGCCGTTTTGCTGAACGTGGTCAAAGGAATATTTTTAAAAAGTGAATTTTTTCATTAAAATCATCATACATTGCTTTTCCTACTTTTTCCTAGAGTAAATTGGTGTAAAAATCCGATTAAATGATATGTAACAATATTTCATTGATATATACAGATGTTTCTACTTTAAAATGCAAAGAAAAATAAGAAAAGTTGTCATAAATCTGTAATTTAAAATCCAAGAACACCTAATATTGCATCTTAAAATAACATGTATTTTTTACGTTTAAAGGTTTTTCTCACTTGGGGCTACGAGTTGCCAAAAGTTATTTAGGCCCTGATTAAATTCAAGTATTCATAATTCAAGATTAGTTCATAACTCTTGGCAACTCGTAGCCCCAAATGAGAAATCCAGCTTAGAAAATAGATACTGTGAAGTTGTATTAATATATATTAAATACCATTATGAAGTCAAACTACTAAAAATTGATATCCTATTATATAAAGTAATAAGCTTTTTTTTTGTCTGTTGAGAAGGATCTCACTAACCACCCAAACGATAGGGTTCTCCTTTACAATGTATCATCTTATAGGTCCCGGGATGGTTTTAGGCTATTTTATGTTTATGTAATATATGGTTCAAGCTATTCTTCTTCCCTTACACATAACTTCGAATATATAGCCCCTAGATGCTAGGGTCACAGAAGCTAGTAATTTAATAACACACATATTTAATCTTTAAAGGTTACCTTTCCGTTTTTAATAGTGAAGCTATTCTGTAAATGATACGTCCGTCTGTCGGTACATCTGTCCGTTAGAAACATTATTAGGGAAAACGTGAATTTCTCGGCTGCTATTTAAAAGACTTTATTACCATACTAAGAAGCATCCAGATTATAATTTACTAAGTCCTTCAGTCTATCGGTAATGGTCTGACAACCAGTTGATTTATATTTGAACAAGGATGACAAAATTCATAAAAGCAAAGCTCTGAAAAGGGGTGACAGACAAACAGCGTGAATATGTAAAATATATATAAATAAGTCTTGTCAAAATTTTGCCTAAATTTGTTGCAAAAGTTCTAAAATATAAAATACTGTTTAAGGGTAAACGGACATTGTTAGGAATTGATTATAGAGATGCTTCGCTTATAATATTGTACTTATAATATAAGTTAAAAATCAACATAAACGTATTGACATTCTGGTAATGATTATAGGGTTGATACGCTTTCCAAATCGTACAGAACTAATGCAGGAATCAATAGAACAATTCTAACATGCCTAAGTTAACGAAAAAGCTAACGTTACTTCAATCAATTGTTTGAATTTTACTAAATAGATTTTTTTGTAGAAAGTACCTACTGAAATTTTTTTTTAAATCATATTATATAAAAGTAGTAAGGATTTTTTGTCTGAAGCTTAATTTCTCAATATCTACTGTACCGATAGGGTTCTTTTTGGGTATGCTTCAAATAAGGTCAATGGATGGTTTTAGTTTCTTTGATTTACAGATTTAAGTTTTAGGCTATTTTTATAGCCCCTCTTTACTATTACAAGTACAGAGACCCTACTATACTGAGCCCCTAGATGCTTGGGACACAGATGTTAAAAAGAAATGGTAATATCCAAAAGTAAATGAAAAAAAAAACATGAAACAAAACTTTAAACTGAGATAAACTTCAAACAAAACAATACAATTTTTGATTGTTTAAAATCAGTCAACAAAGAAGGAAGTTATATTGCTTTTTAGTAATCTATTATATAAAATACACATTAAAAACCTTTCAATAAGTGTTAATTAGGTCTTAAGTCTTAAGTCAGTGCATAAAAATCATTTTTGTTTCACAACATTTTTTATCGGAAATTTTGAATTTTTTACGGTATGAGTAGAGTAGTTCTAGGGACATTTTTCTTATCTAAAATCACAATACTATGTATGTAATATGTTATATTACATAAGCAATAACCTGTAGGTGAAAGGTTTTAACTTTATTTTTAGATAAAATAAGCTTTTGTTGGCATTTTTGACTGGTAAAGTTAAAAAATCCCCAAAAAAGCCAAAAAACCCACTGTGGGGGGGGGGGGGGGCAATATCCCAATTAAATTCAAAAATAGGAGGGCCAACCTTAATTACAGGCTTACATTCACCTGATAAAACCCTATGCACGCCTCTACAATTCTACTATTGCACAACAGACAGAACAACACATAGACCCACAAGTAAGACTTGTAGAGTATCTTTTCTGTTTCTTAAAAACAATGGATATAGTTTATACGTGGATATTATGATAAGGGAAAAGTTGTCAATTTAGGTTGCAACCATGGAAGTATTTTATTGGTCAGTTCGTTCAACCATTAGGAGGGCAGGGGTATCGTTATTTTAGCACACTGCGAGTTTCACTTTATAAGAGACATCAAAATCTGGTGTATCGTCAAAGTAATAAAAAATCCATTTTAAAAACACAACAGCTATAACCTTTGGGTATTAATCAATTTCATGAATCAGCTATTTCCTCCCAGAGACAAATGATTACCACGAATAAAGGGATAGGAATAGATATTTTTTGCGTCGTATTGTAGAAAGCTTTCCGCAGATATTAAAATGAAAAACTATATGATTAAAACCAGTTTTATGATTTTTATTTTAATTTTTGTGGAAAATTGTCTATAATGCGATGCGATAAATTACTATTATTGAATTTTGTTTGCCTGGTTCCAAACTATTAGTATCTAAACTTTTCAACCAATAATTGTCATCTACAGAGAAACATCATTTTCTCTTTCAACATTGCATTGGAAACTTACATAAAATTATGGTCTATTGTATCATTCCTGAAGAGCCCAGATTATCTTATAACCTTCCCTATATCCCTAAATATTTACAAATCTACTAACGTTTAAAATGAATGAGACTACCAATTATAATTCAATTTGTATGAATCTGGTAGAAAAATATTTGACCTATTAGCTACATAAAACTTTAAAATCCAAGCTTTCAGTCATAGTGTGGTTTTCAACTCGCAAAATATTATGCAGAGTAGCTTAAGTTCGTTCAACCAAAGTTACATCAAATTTACAACGATACCATGTTAACCCTTACAGATCGGGGGGGGGGGGGGGCTCAAAGAGCCCCCCCCCCTCTAGTTTTTTCAATCTCATTTTTTTTTGTAGGTAAGATGGAGAGCTGTAACTTCATGACTTTTTGAGTTTAGTAATTATACGCCGGCAAGAGTTGATTTTATTTGGATATCTGCTCTGTGTCGGTCGTGGTGTCCGGTCAAAGTCGGTTGGGTAGCAAAAAAAATTAGAAAAAATTCTAAATAAATCTTAATTTCTACATTATAACTTTTGTGTATAAGGTAGAAACCTAAAATTTTTTTGGTGAATACTTAGATATCAATGACCATCTGAGAAAAGTGGTGTTATGACCGTTTGACCGCTCCCTGACCGACTTTATGACCGATTTTTGTCCGGCTTTTACTACAGACATATATCATGAATATCGTGGCTTCTATTACAGCTAGAGACCTATAATTTTTTTTGGTAAATCCTTAAGCAATAATAAACAGATAAAAATATTAATTTGCGCCGCCAACCGCCGTTTTACCGCCGTAACCGCCGAAAATGGCGGTTTCCGTTATTTGCCGTTTTTCGGCGATGATCAGAAAAAGTAATTTTTTTGTTATGAAAAATAAAAGTTCGTCCTAAAATTTGGTCATCCTAGCTGCAAAATTGGCCGCTCTACAGCTGTTTTAAAATTTAGCGGCTGGCCGCTAAAAAGCGGCTAAGGAGCGGTCTGACTGCTATGACTAGAAAAAGTAATTTTCTCTTTGAGCCCCCCCACCCCCCCCCCCGATCTATTAAGGTGGGAATTGGGGCCCGATCTGTAAGGGTTAAATACAAAAGTTGGTTTGGTTGAAATTTAAAATTATGAGCAAAACGAGAGGGAACATTTGACTGTAAATTACACTGGTAACCTAAGACTTAGGAACACGATATCTTATTTTTGGCTTAAAAGCTTTTACTATATTTAAATTATGGTTTGTTGTAATCTCAGTTTCAGCAATAATTTAAGCTAACAATAATCTTAATGTTCAGAAGGGCTAATTTGGTTTATAATCATTGTAGTTATTCCTCATTAAAATAATGCAGAGTATTTATCCAGTAACAATATTCTAATAATGACATTTTATCTTCTTACCTATAACCGAGAAAATACAAATCAAACAAACTGATAAAATCAACAAAATCTTTTTTTGACACATTTATTTCTTTTTTCTAATGATAAGAATTTAAAAACTCTACTTAACAAAATATCAACATCCAAATAAGAATAATAATCAAAAATATAAACTAATAATAATTCAGTTTAAAATATACTTTGGTTAATGATAGACAGATAGTTGAAGGAATAAATAATAAGGTGCATAATTCTTAAATAATCAAATAAAAATCACTAATAATGCTGAAAGAATAATGAAGAAAATAAAAAAATAATTAAAAAATAAAAGTTTTATATAACAAATTTCTTTTTTTTTGTATTCTAATTTAAAAATGTCATTCTAGTAATATTTTCAAAGAAATACAAAAATATTTGATGTAAATGTATACAATTTTAAGCAATGCTTTTTATTATACGTAATAAAAAAAAGTAAGTTTACTATATTTTAATTTATAACATAAATCACATGAAAATTTCACTAGCCATTTTAATTTAATGTTATCTAGTTTTTTTTTAAATATTGTTTTCTTTTCAGCTAAAATGTTATTGTCTTTTTTTCAATTTATGAATTTTAGCTGATTAAGAAATGTAATTTTAAAGCTCATTTCACAGATACTAGAATCAGAACTCACAAATAAATAACTTTTTTTTCTCTTTTCATCTCTAAAAAATATTTTTTTATTTATCAGACTAATTTTCACTTTCAAGAGCGTCTCTAGATTTGTCTAAAATTGAGGCATCTTGTTGGGATGACTTTGAGGGCGTGGCAGCAGGGCCGTGGTGGCGGTGCGTGCTTGAATGACCGCCGCTGCGCCGCCGAATGTTCGCCTTCTTCTCGGCGATAATCTTGTGGAATGGGTTATCACGGATTGAGTCTTGGATGGCTTCGATCCACTCGTCGCGGTCCTCTTGACTGTTTGCGGACATTCTGAAAAAATAGGACTTATTAAAAACACATTAAAAATCCTCCAAATTTCAATAAACATATCAGAGAGAGAAAGGACAAGGGTTTATAGATCTTATCCCTTTAAACCCTGATATGAATAGATGCCTAGATAAAATCTAGGTATTCTAATATTCAGGGATATAAAATATCAAAATCAATTCAATTATCATTTTATTCAAAGAAATATTTCAGTTTAATATTTGCTTAAAATCTGTACTTAATCCTATTTCTTTTTTACTAATAATTTTTAGTTTACATTGATCTGTGTCCATTAAGATGTGTGGAAATGACGAGTTTTGTCCTCTAAAATTTACAAATATACACAAACACACAGATTTATACTTCTTCTTTCATCTTTACCACACATTTACAGATTTCAGGGACCCTAAGGGATAAGACAATCGACAACATCAATTATGATTAACAATATTACCCTTTCAAAAAAATTTTAATTATTGGTTGAAAAGTTAGAACACCAAGAGTTTGGAACAAACCATTGAAAACTTAAAAATTAAAGCACCCAAAGATATGAGGCAACCAATAAGATATGGTTTTAAACATTGGGTACCAGTGTAATTTACATCCTAAAGTCCCCTCCTCCTTCCTGACAGATTTTAAATTCTTATAGGATACAGTTATATAAGGAAGAAAAAAGGAAATAAAAGAAAAGGAGAGAGAAAATCAAAACTTTAAATGGGCTAAAAATGAAAGAAAACATTATCTGTCTTTGACAAGGAGAAAAATTGAAAAAGAGAAAAGAGTGAGAAAAATAAATAGAAACTATTTCTGTTTCAATTAGGCCCAGATATATATCTTACACACACAGAAACACACAAACTTGTACACCGACCCACACATACACACACACACACACTCACTCACACATACACACACACTTACTCACACACACAATATTGCCCAACTCTTTCCTTTTAAAAATCTGCACGTGAATCAGATGCACACATTGCTAAAAAGTCACAGTTGAAAAGAATCTGCCTAATTGTGGAATTTTAAAATATTTGGAAAATTAGGAAGCAATTTATTACATTTGGAATCTTATCAAACTTAGAAATGGAGTGGGCATTAGCTGTTTATTACACTATTCCCCAAAGTTTTATAATAACGTTTTCTTTAGCGAATTTTGATTGTTTGATTCATTAAGTTGAGTGTCCAAAAGTCTTAACCACTAATTGTAAACTACAAAAGGGGTAATTTTTTTTATCATTATTGAGAATTTACATAAATTTATCAGCCATTGTTTTATCCCTTTAGATCTTTGATAAAACTGGAACTTAAGGAAAAGATAAAAGGTCTAAAGACAATACCTGTAATATTTATGATTTCCTTGGACCACAGTGCCAGAACTATCCGTCTTACATCCCTTGATGATATCATTTGTCTCAGAGTAGATCTCAAAGGCCCACTCAGTCTTGCTGTCCTTGCTCCCGTCCTCCACCGCCCTCACTCTGACGTTCTCCAGCGGGATGATGCCCTTGGGAACGTTCTCGGCGGTGTGCTGGAAGTAATACAGGCACCGGTCGTTTAGGACAAACCAGCGGCGCTTCCAGGTTTTCCAACTTCCACCCTGCAAAAAATATCATTGTTACTTTTGCGCATTTTCAACTTTCTTAAATATATTTTCTTTTTTCAATGGGCAGAAGATGTACCAAATAAATCTCTTAAAGGGTTGGATTTAGCATACAATGGTCCTACAACATTTTTGTAGGTAAATCCTATTTGTAAAGGAGCATTGTATTTTTAATGAAGATGGCAGTTAATTCTTCTTTTTTCAGTGTTCATACAATCATTCCGCACACTGACAGGTATTATCAATGAATATTTTTTTCAATATAAAAATTTAAGCAATCTAAGCTTATTTTTCTTATTGATAAAATTTTTCTGGTATATTTCATTAAAGTTTTCACTGTTTTGAAAAAAGTTGTTAATTTCTTATCTTGGGGGTAAAGAGTGAAAATTTCGAATTGTATACACCAATTAGACATACTGCCATCATACACCCTTTTA
Organism: Acartia tonsa; assembly: GCF_053477335.1. Classification (NCBI taxonomy): domain Eukaryota; kingdom Metazoa; phylum Arthropoda; class Copepoda; order Calanoida; family Acartiidae; genus Acartia; species Acartia tonsa. Next base: position 11,951,156 of record NC_137268.1, read on the forward strand.
AACTTTCAGGGGTGCATACACCCCCCCCCCCCCCAAGGAATTTTTTTTTATGGTTAGGTATTAAATAATCTATTCTATTTTTTTTTTGTAAAATATCATTAACGACCAAACTAACTTTTTAATGCATAACTCTTAACTTTCATCTACTACAAACTTTTTGGCAGCTCTCTCTCTCTCTCTCAATAAAACTACCTTTCACTCCCCCACCCTCAAAAACCACCACCAGTTGAAAAGATCAGTAATGAACCAATAATAGGGGTGTTGTAAAAATACCAACAAACATTTTTCTGACCAGTTTTGTTTACAAAAAACACCCTTTTTTCTTTTCCCTTACAAGTTTCTGCATTTGCATTTAATTCCAATAAAAATACAATGAAGTTAATTTACAACTTCTGTTAACAAAATAAAGAAAGTCTGTTTTGTTAATTTTAAGCTTACAAATGGCTGCTTAATTTAATCTTTTTTTTTCTTTTTACAGTTAACAACTGTTATCTTAGACCATTTAATCTGTTAAATCAATGGTTGTATAGAAAAAGAATACCTAAAATGACTTGTGGGCTAATATATATGTTATATATAATATATCAAATACTAAGAAGTCATAATCTTTATTATAATGAAAAGAAATTGTTTGAAAGTATTCAATCAAAAAGAATAAAATGGGGGAGAAACAGCAAGGAAGGTGGACTTGAAAAACAGCAAAAAAAGGAAATTAATTGAGTTAGGTACTCTAATAAAAATCTTCCAAACGTAAAAAAGATTTTTATTAGGTATTTAGCGGATTTTCTGTATATTTGATAAAGATATTAATAATTTTAGCTATTTTATCATATAATTCTGTTTGAATGAATTTTAACTTTATCAATTTGATGATCAATCAATCTTGTGTAAACCTTTTGTTAAGAATTTAACCGAAAAAACGCAAAAACCCCACCCCCACCCAACCCCCATCCTTTTTTGCGGGCATTTAATCACATTTAATTATATATTTATTATCATAAAAAAGGAAAATATTATGGAGGAGGAAGAATGGTTTGTATAATACAATAGTTGGAAGATTAAGATAATGGATGGGTGGAAAAAGTGATAAAATGGATCAAATGCAGTTTTTTTTCGGCCAATCAATCAAACTTTAAGCTTTGACACAGTTTTATCTTACCCCCGGGGACAAAAAAATTGGAAGTTGATAGGCTTTATGTTTTTACAATGATATAAACAAAAATAAAATGAAACAGTATAATTTCATTTATTTCATATATTATTGTTAAAGATTAACCTCATTTTATAAACTAATCATGATGTCATATAAACAATGATGATCTATTAAAATAGTCTGCTGTATTTACAGCACATTTTGATTAAACTTAGTTTCACATGAAGATTAGTGTCTTCATCAGTTCACAATTGGATAATTCTTATAGATTTTTCCGAAAGTTCCAAAGAGTTTTTAAAAAAAAAATCATGAAAAGAGTGCATACCTGTTTCAAAAGCCATCCTTCCCGTTCAGGTGAAAAGAATGTGTACATAAGATCGTCATAAGTCTCATCAGGAATTTTGAAGGGCTCCTCTTTGATATTTCTAAAATATAAAATGATATTATTGACCTAAAATCATTCAAAAGAACACTTTTTAACAATTAGCAAAGTATTTTTTTTGTTTGATAGATGCCTAAGGATCAATACCTGAAAATGGCCTCTTGCATATCAACAGGGAGATCCTTGCCAGTGTCGATACCCTTGTTCTGCTTGATGAACTGCTCAACAGTGATCTTCATCTTGGCGTTGGGGTTGTGCAAGGCGGTGTTCAACATGATGATGGAGAAAGACAAGATAAAACAGGTATCAGGTTCCTAAAAATTCAATTTTGATTAAACTTTTTAGATGTAATTTAAAATTCACAAAATGTTTAAGTCTAAAATCTTACATAAGATGAATTAAATTAAAATCTGACATGTTACATTTAAGAATTTTTATTTTCAATTTATTTGATATTAACTCAAGCCATAAATTACACCCACTATGAGATGAAAAACGAATTAGAGTCTAGCTTTTGATGTATTTAGAAAATTATGTAAACATATTTAAATAAATGAGTCACATTAATTTTAGAATTATTTAGAACTTGTTCATTTTATTTTCAAATTCGCAGAATGATGATAAAACAAATTGTTTGTTCTAGATAAGAAAGAAATTCTTCATTCATTTTTGTAAAATATTTGTGAAATAAAATGTCTCAGAAGTATTTACACCAACTATGACTAAATGTCAATAATGTCTACTGTAGAAATGTCTATTCAATTATCTATCTATCTTTCTTGCTATCCAACTATCTATCTATCTATCTATCTTGCTATCCAACTATCTATTTTACCTGGAAAATATAAGGGTTTTGTCTGCAATAATGTTGAGCAAAGGCATCCATAACCCTGTCAATTTGCATGGCTTCTCCAGGTAATCTAAAATAAGAAAAGTATATAAACACGATGTCTCAAGTTAACAGGGAAGTATAAAAAAGATGTATTTAGCTTAACATATGTCATGATAAAAGCATACTTCATCAAAAATTCAATTAACATTTTTGCAAAAAAAAGGCCGCCTTTTTAATATCAACCTACCCACCAATTTTAAAGTACATTTTAATTCCTTAGATAAATAATTTTATAACGAACATTTAAAACAATGAACAGTTTTTTTTCAATCTGCAAAAAAAAAACTAATTAATGGGAGGAAATAGTCTTAACACGCGTATAATTTTCCTATCAAAATATTGTGAAAAATTATTTAATATCAATAGAGAAAATATATAATAGTATAAGGGCACAAGATACTAATGAATAAAACTATAAAAAGACGGGTAAAAAATTACATGGTACATTTTAAAGTTATTCAAAATAAATTGCAATGTAACAACCTATCATCTTTTAGATTAATTTTTCAAAAAAGGGCGCAATTTATATATTAAGACCCTTTTATTTTCATCCTCATTACCCCCCCCCCCCCCCATACCTCAAAAATAACTAATTCTAATGTCATAAAGAATTAAGATTGAACCGGCCGCTCAAAAATGTGCCTAAATTAAAATCTTTTATCAGTAAAATCAATCTAAATAACTCAGCTACTTTTGTTTCTGCCATTCCATAGTTCCCCCAAAAAATACAATTTTTAAAAGGTAGCAAAATTTTTTTTTCATTGTAGTATGAAAGTTTTAGAAAAAACAAAAAGACAAAGCTTAATCTATTTTAAAAAAAGTGGCAACTTGAAAAATGCGGATTATTTAAATAAAAATGCGGCAACCCTGTTTAATAAACTGCATACCATACCTAACCCCACCACATTAAAAAGAATATCTATCTAAAATTAAAACGATTTTATCAGCCAAATTCTTAATTAGTAAAACTAAAAAAAGATTTTTTTGAAATAATGATCTTTTTATTCGAATTATGTTATATAGGGTTGTGACAAAAAAAAATCATTATTGGATTGATGACGACTTTTTGGGTATAGTCCCTTTCGGTATTTTCAGAGTACCTAGCCTAATTTAAAAAAAACCTATTAAAAACCATTTTAAAAATACGACGAATCGCCCCTTAAGAGGCGTTGCCACGAAAGGGACTATTACCGATTTTTTTTGAGTCAAAGTAGTAGGTATTTTTAAAAAGAAAAATTTTCGCTACAACCCAAACTTTAAATGTAGGACTAGACAACTGTAAGCTGCCCCTAGGCTGCTACCGGTTAAAAATCCAAATTTCGCGGACTTTTATCCATCCCCTAGACTACCAAAAAAGGTTGAAAAGACAAAAAAAGATTTGTTTTATGTGTCTAAAAGGTGCTGTGTTAAATCTAAAAGTACATATTTAAATACAAATATATTTTTGGCGCGAAAGCTAAAAAAATTTCTGATTTTTAGTAAACTTAAATTTTGATAATATTAAAAATACAAGGCAAACAAAATTGACTTAATCTTTGTAAAGTTTCTTATCTAAACTTTTTGCAAAAACTTCATGACATAAAGTAAGATAATTTACGAGTAAATGTTGCTTATAAATAATGCATTTTGTCGCAAATTCTTAAGTAAAATTATTCAAATTTAGAGTTTTAACGTTTGAATATACCCTTGTGCAAAAGCCTATTTATCCATCTTGGCTATTTACATTTACAACCTTTTAAATTGGACCATTTTCAACCTGTTTTTAAACAAGAAAAACAACAGATTGTGCAAAAATTTATTGCAGAAAATTTTGCAAATAGACAGAAGCTTGAAATTTCTTTTCAACAACCTTTAACGTGTCGGTTATTGAAGTCTTAATTATGGCTGTATTTTTACAAGGATGATAACGTAAAAACTATATATCTTGAAAAGTAAAATCAAAGCATGTTTATCTGTCTGTTGGTTATACCTGAAGCTCCAGAGGAATTGGCGTAGCGCCTGGACCAGAAGTAGTTGACTAAACTCGTGGCATTCAACAAAATGTTGCAGCACCGAGCGGTTAAATTCTTTATGGCATCCAAGATATTTTCCTAAAACACAAAATTGGTTAAAACCTGAAAAAATTAAACTGTTATATACCAAAGTACATATTAGATATCCGTAAAAGACATCTTATTAATGATGATACCAAAATATTAGCATATTTATTTCATTAATCCCTAATGGTAATTTTTCATTGATTCTTTTTTTTGAATAAAAAGGACTGTTAGTTGATTCTTTTAATTAAGCACAGATTCTTTATAACTAATGTTTGTCTGTCTATCGCATATTATTACACTTACCAATTTGTTTCTTGGATAACCGTTCTTGTCTGAATAAAAATTTTGCTACACTTTCAGCGTCTGACTTAATGAACTGGAACTCTTGAAGGTATTTGAGGCCTCTGTCAGGATCCAGGTTAAACTGTTTCACTCCGTTCCACAGCTTCCTGTAAAATTAAACATAAAATTTAACATTTCCTTTAACAATTCAAGAAAAAATAACAAAAAATCTTCCAACAACTGAATTTTATCAATATTTATTGTAGAAGCAATAGGTACCATTTTAATATAAAGATTATTTAAGTTTCTTTTTCTTACTAATTGAAAAAGCTCTTTAAAATCTATTTGTTTGCTTTTTCTTTTGTACAAAGATAATCTACTAATCTATTCATGTATTTATCTATCTATTAATCAACTATCTTATGTTTTCAAGTAGAAATAAAAACTGAACAAAATACAAACAAGGTTTAAACTTAATTTATGCCATTGTCTACTCAAAACATTTCCCCATGGCTTCCATAGGTGTGGGAATTTTGTAGCAATTCAGATTTTAGCGACTTTAAAAATCTCATCTTAATTAATGATAACTGAAAAAAACACTCAGTTTTCTTCTAAAAATAAAAAGACAATGTAATTAAAATATTGTTTTGCTTTTTAAATTTTGCTACTACCAACCCAAACCTATCTACTTTAAATTTTACAATATATTTAAAAGCAAATACTATTATTTCCAGTAATGAGAAATCATTTGTAACATACAAAATCAGGGAAAATTTTGTTGCCGAATTTTTCTGAGAAAAAAATTCCCTAGAACCATAGAATCAATACATTGGAATATTTTTTTATAGCTTTTATAAAAAAATACCTAATATTTTACTAAAGCTGAAAATTTATAAGCATTTATAGAAATTTAAAGATATGATTACTCTGAAAATCTATTTTCCATTATCCTTTAGGTTTAGGGGGGGGGGGGCGCATCTATGTATTAAAAGGTAAATTCAATTTACAACAAAAAGGGGGGATGGGTCAATTCAGAATTTGGACAAGAGGAGGGGGGAGGGGGCGGACAAATGTCCGTTAATTAGGGCAACAAATCATCAATTGAGCTGGAGTGGGACATTGTGTAAACAGAAAATTTACTGTGTAGTACTTGAAACTTTTCAAACTTTTATTGAAAGAATATTTTTGGGGACGAGGGTGGGTGGGTGGCTTTAAAAGGCCTCCAACCATTGAAATATATTTTCCCCAGTAACAGAGATATGGCACATTAGGAAAAACTTTTCAGTCTCCAATTTTTCTTAGGAAACATCATAGATCTAATGCTTTATTAAGGACAATAATATGAATTTTTGTCTCATTACTTTTTACTTGCGGAAAACTTGGAGGCAACAGTTTTTCTATGGATGCCATATCTCTCCCTAATTTTCTGCTAATGAACGTAAAATAAAATAATGAAGTAATCTTCAATTTATCTTAAGCTAACTTGGCAAGTAAAAATAAACAATGATAAAAAGTTGGGGGGGGGGGGGGGGGCCAGATAATAGAGAGGGAGGGAAAGAACATTTTTCTCCTGTTTTTAAATCAATCTTCACTGTCACAGCCTTTTGTTAGCGAGCAAAGTTGTCGATACTTTTGTCCTTACACTTTTTCACAGTGGGTCAGATTTGTTTTACAAATTTAAAGAACAAAATATAAAAAAATGACCCATCTCATTATTGTATTGAGGTGTTTATAAGGTTGTTAAGCCAACGAATAAGAAAATATTATCATAAGACTTTGGGAACTAGAGTTATAAACAGCCCAATGTCCCCTCCCTCCCTGATAAAAATGCACAAATGATGCTAGTCAACCAAAAACATATATTTTGACCATTTTTGACCGCTAGTGTGCGGGCACATTCATTCACAATTTGTACAATAATTGTATACATGTTAGAAATACAAATAAAGAAATACACAATTAGGCTCCCTACTACTGCCTAATAATATAAGCCTCTGCTAATTAGCTTTAAATCCCCAAAACAGCCAGGGAAAGACGGAAAAAAGATGGAAAAGGAGGGAGAGAAATAATAAGAAAATATACAAATGAGAATAATAAGTAAATTCATTGTTAAGATAGGCACATACACAATTATATATCTTACATACCTTAGTAATTGCTTTATATTCAGGCATCTATTATTTACTTTATTACTGTCTTCAGGCCATTTAAATGTATTTGCTTTAAAGTTTATCTAAAACGGTACCCATTGCTTCTTAAAATTATGGTTTAAAATACTTGCCTTTCCCTTAAGCTCTTCTTGTGTTTGCTGGCCAGTCTCCGCGAGTCGATGGTGTAGTAGAGCGCGGGGTTGGCGGGCACATGGTTCTCCCCGCCGTTCCCGCCGTCCACCGCCAAATTGGACAAATCCAGCGTAGACATATCTGAGGCAGACGTGTTAGCGTTAGTTTCAGAATTATTAAGGCGGATAACGGCGTGGTACTTGCGCATCCTGTCGCGTGTTATATTCTGCACCTTGGGCGTGTTGGCCGCAGAATTTCCGCCAATCACCGCCGATCTATTGACTGGTGACGACGGAGATAATGCGGAACGCGGCGACGAGCGCAGAATATTCACTGCGCCAACGTTACGGCGGTAACAGCTGCTCGCGGCGGCAGTTACCGGGGTACTGCGCAACGGCGACACAATTCTACTCACACTATTATTACAACTAGAACTGCTATTAGAAAGACTGCTTCTAAAATTTTCTCTTGACTGGCGCTGCTGGCGCCTGCGGGCGGTCGAAATAAACGCCGCTTGCCGCCTGACCTCCGCCGTGGACGAAATAGACGTTGACAGCCTATCTACCGGAGGCGAAAGTTCGCCCGAGTACGGGGACGTATATGAAAACGAGTTGGCAAACACCGCCGCCTGTGGGGGCGAGGTTATGCAAACATCCGGCGTGGTTGCACCCGCCACCGTGACGTCATTCATGTATCCAATATGGCGACCAATTTGCAGTTTCCCGCGCTTTTGTTGTGACGTCACAACGACATCAGGCGTGTGTACAACAGTGGTGGTACTACCTGGATAACAGCTGATGTCAGTATGATGTGTGTCCTCTAGGTCTAAACAGTCGGTGGACCGTGAGCCACCCAGCACTGTGCACGCCAGGCCGGAGGGAGGCATTAGTAGGGTGCGGCTCCCTTGCTCGGGCGTTCCAGTGCTGAGGCTTGGGTTGACCCCACGGACATCCCAATCCGACCTAAACAAGAAATGATTGTTAGTTGCACAGCTAGGAAGGTTATATCCTTGTTAGTGCTAACAGAATAAGTAACACTTATTATTAGAACATAAATGATATTTCAGTTAGGCAAGGCCCTGCAGGGTTAATAATTTGATTAAGAAACTACTTTTTCTGTTAGCATTAAGGATAAATACTAGATAATAATAAAATAAACATAAATGTTAGTTCTATTTTTGTGTAAATAAAAATCTATAAAAAAGCAAATAAAATAAATGTCATTATGTGCAAAAATAAATCTGTATTATCATTGCTATAAATAGAAAAAATATTGTACGCAGTTAAATATCAGATTTTATAAGAAATTGCATAATATTGAAAACCTATCAATACATTTTTATTTCTAGGACATGCAAGAATTTAATATTTTACATATTGAATATCTAATATTTCATATAGGTAATGTCTATTTTTAACTTTTTAACATCCAATATCATGCATATCATCTGAAAAATAGATTTCTGAAACTTTATATCAAGAAATCTTTTGTACATTTCTTGTAAAAAATAAAAAAACATCTTTAGTATGACGCAAATCATACACCTTCACCAATCTTGCATTTTAAGTGGCAAAACGGTAGATTATTTGATTTTTTAAAGTGAGTTTTTTTGATATAAAAAATTACCAAATAGTCAACCTTTTTGCCACGTATACTCTACCTGATAACAGTTCTATACTTATTGCGAATTAATTCGCAAACTTCCAGAATTTCGCTGCATGCAAAAAGTTTAAATTAACGTCCTTGGTATTTATATGTCAGATGTGTCGATTGAAATGACCCAAATTTTCTATAATCTACCAAGAAAAAAATGTACAAAATCCTAATTTAAGTTTATTCAGTTTAAAATTGCATAAAAAATCTTACTGCAAGCGAAAAAAAGTTTGCAATTTAAAAAGTTTAAATCCCCATAGGGCAGAAATAGGATGTCATCAAAAGTTTTCTCTTGTAAAGGAATACTTTTATTTTTGCAATGTTAGCAAAACTGTTGGTATTGGGACAATTTTGTTTGTTTATTTTTCAATAATTTCTATTAACATTTTGAAAGATTTTTTCAACACATTAGCATCATTTTTTGGGCATTTTTGACCTAATTTTGACCATTTAAAAACGATAATGATATTTTTGTTTATAATAAATATTTATATTTATAAAGAAAATATATTAAAATTGCTTAGCTTTTGTATAATCAAGAAAATTAATATTTGTCAACAAAAATAAATTTTGAGCCTTAATGATTTAAGAAAATAACATTTTAAGCATTATAAACAAAAATATAAACAAAAATATAAATAAAAAATAAACAAAATTTTCTTTTTTGCTTATTTTTCAACTACAGGACGCTTTGGGGCAAGCATAGTATAAGGGTCCTTCAATCAATAGAAAAATTTTGGGGGAGAAAAAAATCTTTTATATTTCCCCTTCTTTCATCGATGCCAAGAGTAAACGAGAGGGGAATGTGTCCTCTGGGGGATGGGGTAAACATAAGTTTGAGGGGGAAAAGTATCCTTTTTGGAAAAATGAAACATTTTCAGAGCCATTTCAACCGTGTTTTTCTTTATTTTTGACTGAATTACAAACCATTGATAATTTTTATCTGGTTGTAAATTTTCAACTCTGGCCCTCCCCAAACCTCTTTCCCTCATTTTTCTATAACTTTTACACAGTTCAACTTATACATGGACAATACTTAAAAACAAGAATGACAACATCCATACAGATGCGACACTTTCTCTATCTGAAATAAAATGATTAACATTGTCTTTTTTCTCAACAAACTCAAACCTAAAAAGTCACAAAACTAATATTTTTATTAATAATAATATTTGATTTTCATCTTCATATAGTCCTTTAATTTAGATAAAAATCGTGAATTCATATTATCAATAAAAAAAACTAAAGCTACATAGAAAAGAAATGGCTAGAAGAAAAGAGCTAAGATTTTTTTTATATTTTCATTCTAATTTTCTCAAATAACAGAATTACAAAATACATTTTTTGTGCTTTTAAAGTTTGGGTGCAGCTACATAGAATAATCAAAATTAGAACTTACTTATTTAGCCTAGGGCGAGAACCAGAGAAAGAATCGTTAATGCCGCCGTCAGAGATCGGCGTGGACGCCACCGTTGTTGAGGAAAAGGCGGCGAAAGAACGCTTTTTGGTCGGCGTCTTTCTTGACGCCCGTCTTGATAGCGTATTAAACCAGGATGTGCTTTTTGTGAGGCGGGTTGTGACGGCGGTTGAGGCGTTGGTTGTGGATTCTATTCCGCCGCTGGCAGGTCGGCGTAACGGTGAGTCTTTGGAGAGATAGGCGGCGGGACTAGATTCGTTCTGATTCTGAAAATAAAATTCAATTATAAATTAATCTAATCGTGTATAATGGACGTTTAGCTGTATGTCCAACAAAAAAAGATTGAAGCGGAAGTTTCAATCTATCCCCCCCCCCCATCCCAACCCCTATTTAAACCTATGTCCGGTGGGGGAGTACGTCTTACATAGAAATTGGAATTAAAAAGGCAATTTTTTGCTCGTTTGTAAGATGAAACCGAAAGAAGGAAAATCATTTCCCCTTACTTCCCCCTTTTTAAGCACTTTTTTTGCTTTTTTGGTGATGTATTACTAATAGTATTTTTAGTCTTTAAATCATTAAGAAACGCGTGCGGAAAAGATATTTTTTTTAGGGCAAAAAGATATTAGAAAATGTTCTTATTGTTAAGACACAAAAGATTCAATTTTAACATCAATAAAAATTCATTTAAGGAGTTTTAAAAGTACACGGATGGTTGATTGTTTTAAAAGTGCCTTTAGCACATTAGCATGTTGCCTTTTTATGATACAAAATTAGTTTTTTATCCTCTTTTTTTAAGCCTATAACAAATGATGTAGGGTTAAATTTAAAAACTTTTGTTTTCAAGTAAAAAAATCCGTCTAAAAAGAATATACAAATTTTCGGCGGTTTTATTTTGTTGACATTTTTATGTGAATAGTTTGAATAACAAAGACTGAAGGAAAAAAAACTATATATATCGCCTGATCTAATCTATATTCTTTTTCATCAGTCTTGGCATAGTAAGCAATTTTCAACTTTTATGTCAAGAATTTGTTAGACATGGTTCTTTTTTTCCACATAAAGTTATAAAGTTAGGTCAAATTAATTAAGACAAAAAAAAATAGTCGGCTTTCTTTAAAGGAAATTTTTCATGTTTAAAAGTATAATGTACGCTTTTGTAACTTGTAAAATGACGTAGTGTCTGGGGAAAAAAACTATTTTACACTAAATAGATCCATAAATATTTATATTTTTATTAAGTTCGATGTCCTGATAAATTATGCGTAGATATATACATTTATTTTAATTCAAAAAGTATTAAATATCTCATGCCCTAATCAACATTACATGAAAACAAAACCCCGAGCAAAATTTTATGCAAATTTAATTTGTTTTTGCTGCAAAATTAAATTAGTTGGCCATTCAACACAACTTGTAATATTAAAATATATTAGATAACATTAAAAAAAAACTGTTGAATTTTAATTTAAAATTATTACGTTTAAATGAGCTGCTTAAAAATAACATTCGACTTTAATATCATAGCTACTAAAGTATGGATTATCAAAAGTATATAAAATTGTTGTAAAATATAAGTAAAACCAATGATAAAATATAAAGTTTCCATTTAATATACTTCTAATCGGGCTGTAAAAACCAACTTTTAGTCCAATAAAAGTAATAATACATTTTTAATACCAACTTTTTTTCCTCGTTACAAAAAAGGCTTAAGTACAATTTTTGTACTAAATGTATATTTTTATTATATTTCTAGTAGATCATTAATGTATTTTTGATCCATATAAAGCTATACTGAATAAGGCGTGCTTAGGCTTTTATGGATGGTTTCGCTGATTTTATATAATATACTAAATCATACCAAATTGACATTTTAAAGACCCTGGAATGACTAAGTAAAAAACTTGGGGAGGGGGGGGGGGTGTCATAAAGGTAAAGGCATATAAAAGGCTAGTTTATCAATTTCTATATGGCATTTGGAAAAAAAATGAAAGCAATATTTTATCAAATATTTTTCAGTAAATAATAAAAATTGTAAATTAAATGTCTTTGATTTTTCATTTCCGGAAAAATTACATTTAATTTTTTTTTTCGCAAACCGCAAAATTTGCTGTCAAGCCTTTCTAAAAAATTGGCATGGAAAGTGGAGAGGGGGGAATTCTCACAATGACTGTCGTAGAATCACAAATTACAGTTTTACATTTTTTAATAGAAAATCATTGTGATTTTATAAAAGTGAATTTCAATACGGGTAAGTGTTAGAAAATCAAAATTTAATTGTATCAAAAAAAATCGGTTAATAAATTCCCACCGCAAAATGACAATTTTACTAAGTTTTATCAAAAATTGATTTTTATTGAATATTTTAAACTTAATCTGATTACTAAAATGGATTTGTTATAATCTTATTTTTCACAATCACAAAACCTTTAGAATTCTTTTAAAGTAGTAAGTACAATTAAATAACCGATAACAATATAAATAATTACCCCACTAATAAATTATTCCTTATCATTATTTGTTATCAAAAATTTTAAGTCAAAACATATTCAAAGTAGGGCGAGGGGGGCATGTGCGTTTTTATATTTAAATCAGTTTTATCTGTATAATTATACTTTTGTTGTATATGAAATACATAAAAATTAGTATATCAATATAATAACAGCTCCTTATCTTTAAGTAAACAGAACAATTACAGAGCTAGCTTATTTGGATGTTTCTATAAAAATGAAAATTTTTAGCCAAGAAATATCAATAGATCTGCATATAGGCGTTTAAAATATCTGTTTTTGGCCCTTTAAAACAATGATTGTTTTCAAGATTTCAAGCACACAAAATTATCTAAATTATATAAGTAATTTAAGCATTTAAAACCAATATTATGTTAGGTTGAAATGTAATAGCACCCAAAGTTTTAAAAAGCAGGTGACAATTGTAGTTTTAAAGTAAAATTATTATTGTTATTATCCGGTGTTGATGATAACTTAATATTGATCACTTAATTTGGGACCATTTAAGAGATAAATAACAATTACACAATACAAATATCACTTGTTGAGCAGATACAACTTTGATTTGCAGATTTTTATTAAAAGTGTTTAGCGGATTTCTTAACCAACAAATTAATAGTACAATATTATAGATGCTTAAGATGGATAAACTTATTTCAAAAACATATGATGAAGTTCCTGAAAAAACATACCTAATTAAACTAGGAATCATCATGATCAATTAAGTTATATAAATCTTTAATACCTATGTATTCAGTTTGGAAATCAAAATAACTAAAAATCAACAGGTTTAAAAGGGTCCTTCAGACTGAAAAAGATTATAGAGTTGCTAAGCTTCAATAATTGTTCCTTATTATTACAGGAATCCTAATACAAAGTTTTAGATAGGTAATTCTAAAGTACATAATTTAATGATCAGATCTATATATTATGAAAATACGGACACAATATAAGTGTATTATATCTTGGTATTAATAATTTAAAGGATTTTAATTTTATTTGAGTTCTTATCACTTAGTAATTATATTTCACTTCCAATTTTCTATAAAAAATAATAAACTTACATTTTCAATTTTTTCACAAATAAAACTGCATTTATTAGAGTGTCACTGTATTGTTTATCAATTAATCACTTTGTTTTCATTAAAATAAGATAAATAATTACATAAAGAAGGTAGCTGGATGTTAATTTTTGTTTATTTATAAATTTCACTGTAAATTTTTATTTCTTATTAACTGCTAAATAATTTTGGGGAAAGCATAGATAGATAATTGATACGCCACATGTGACGATATTCTATAAACTAAACCTAAAGTTCTAAACTAAGGGGTTTCTAATTGGGGGAGGGGGGGGGGATTGCGGCGCGGGTTGGGCACAGATGTTAAAATAAAAATTTAGGGAGCTTTAAAATGGGGAAACATATTGGATTTAAGGCAATAGGGCTGTTTAAAGGGGAGGGTTGAATAGTATCGTATCTATATAAAAATGGGGTATTTTATATAGTCTATTCTACCCCTCGGCAATTCTATAACATCCCCCCGCCCTTTTTAAAATTACCTATTTCCCCCTCCCTCCCATATTTATTCCCCCCTTATAAATGCATCTTTCTCTATCTCTCTCTCTCTCTCTTTCTTTTTTTTTCATTTCTCTATGCATGGGTATATATTTTTATGTTCATAGCCTTAATGTAATACCTATTTTATTTTTATAGCCGCTTCAAGATAAAATGCAATTTCAATATACATTATTGGAACGATATGTGGTATTTTATCTAACTTCTTAAAATGTTCAACATTGCATTTAGAAAGATATTTGAAGCAATTCTAAAAATTAAAATCTGGAGAATTGAATAAAAAGGGATCTTAACACAAAATCTAGCAAATAAGTATATATAAATAACCTATTATTGAAAAGAGGACTATACAACAAAAGTGTAATTTTATTAGGGCCCCGTTATTCTTTACTTTTCGTCACCAGGTACGGGTGGGGGGATAGATTAGGTTAGGGTCCATAAACTTATATATACAATATTTCTTCGTGGGGGCATTTTTATAGCGAAGCTTATGTACATCTAGGACTTGTACGTCAGTCTAATATCTGATTGAGATCGTAACAACTCTATAAAGTCTACCGAAATCCATTTATATCTCTGTTAACATTTGCTTATATGTAATGAGCTTCGCTTGAATGAATGTTGTCATCCTTGGTTATATTTATTTTTTACAGTTTTATGGCAATTTTTTTTATTTTATTATATCATAAATAATAAATTTTAGCTTGATAATTAAAATAGTATTATTAACTTTCTTCAAAAAGCAAAGGAAATGTGAATAAAATGTACAAAATATGTTGGCTAGCAACAAGATATATATTGAAGGAGGTCCCTAGCTGAGCAATTTCTCACCTTATCTCTAATGATAATATCTGAACAATCAAAGTCAACCTCCATGTCCATGGCATTAAAGCCCAACAGGGCGACAGACAAAAGGTCATCATGTTGACTTTTATCAAGGCTGTTGTCGACAAAAAGGCTTCTTCTTAAACGCGTCTTGACCAACGGGGTACTGCATATTATTGTCATTTCAAATCACTTTTTTTAAAATTTAACCTAACAATCTAATGTTGCCAAGTTGAAATCAAAAGAATAACTAAAAAACAAATAAAAATTTCAGCAAGAAATCATCTTATAATCCTATATATCACATATGCATAACTAATGCTAAAAAGGTGAAAAACAAATGTTTATTTAATCAACAAAAAAGCAGATGATAATTAAAATAAAAAACTCTTGTAAATTTTAAAATATTTTAATCCTTCTCATTCAATTTATACGTGATCTTCAGATGTTTAGATCCCAAGAGTCGATTTCATGGTTATTTAAAACTCATGAGAATTTTTGATTTATAATCAATTTTATCTTAAAGACCGCCAAGGGTTTTAGATTATTAACACCTTTTGTAAAGATAATTAAATACCTAGTGTATAAAATAATTATTCTTCACAAAATAATAATTTCAAGAGTTTTTAAAGGTAATTTTTCAAGATTCTAAACATATAATAAAAAATTTTATTAAGAAAATAAGAATAAATTGTAAAAGTGTATATTAACCCCTTAATTGGGCACATATATATGATACCCTACTTTATCAATATTAAGAAAAACCACGCCCCTCTTTAAACTTTTCTTGATTGGGTTAATTTTAAAAACAGCAAATAAGTCATTTTAGCAAAAAAAACTTTTTCATTAACAAATTTAAACTTCGTGGATTTAAAAATACATTATAATAATAAGTATTAAATTTATATAATACGTTTTTTTATAAGATAGATTTAGAAATATTTGATGCTGTTATGAAATGTAACCTTTTGATTTTACCATGTGCAATGCGAGTTAAGAAAGAAAGGGAAGGTGAGATTCTGAGTGAGAGAGAGAGAGGTAAATCAAAGATCCCGACATATAAAGGATTACGTCCGTTTTCTGACTTCATTTTGACCTTGGTTAAAACTTTAATGATAACACCTTTTTTTCTTCAATGTAACCTCCTCTTTCCCACGAATTAAAAAAGGTCATTTGATACCTACTTTTAATTGGGGTAGCACTGTGTATTTTCTGCTTCAAAATGCACATGTTTGCAAAAAAACAAACAAACAATTAAAAATCATAATTAAATGCCACCAAAAAAAGGACAATAAAAGCCTAAATAATTAGAATTAAATGTGCTCAAGTGGTGTAAAAGATGTACATTTGTCATGGTAGTTCTACTTTTTAAATTCAACCCTTCATCAAATAATATGCTGGTGTTCAAACGTTGCAAACCTATAATACATTAGCAAATTAACCATTGCAAAAAAAATATAAAAAGTTAACAAACAACAAAACTTTTATATCATACCTAATATTTTTGATTTTGATATTATAAAACTTTTTTTCTAATTTTTCATAATTGCAATTTGGAAGAACACTGAATCCTTTATCAAAAACACAACCATCCCTTTGCCCTTTCCCTTTTTCAAACCCCTCCTCTTACATTCACCAAATATAATAGAAGACAAAAGAACTATTTAAATTCTAACACTAGCATTTTTATAATCCCCAAAACATGGTGTGTCCCCAGCCTTCTCCTCCTTCCCTTGGTTGTAAATTGTTACCCCTTGTAATGTAAAGGAAGGTATTGTCCTTTACCAGTGTAAACCATTTAAAAAGACATACAAATACACAACGCAAGAGCTTATGGGGCTATTAGGAAAATTATAAAATTCGCTCCAAAAATGAATCCATATCGAAAAAATGATAATTTTCATTGCACATTATAGATCACATATTGCTTTCTCAATTTTCAATGATAACTTTGTACAGTATGAACTTCTTATAGGCCCCCCCCCCCCCAACACTCAACTAGAAAGGGATGTTAAGAGGAAGTCAAGATACAGATCAGATGAAAAGTTCATAAATTAAAATCAAGATTCTATAATATCTTTCTTAAAGTAATTAAAACTTTTTTTTTTAAATTAACAATTTGCATATTTTTACTAGCACTATGAGACAGTAGCTTAAATTGAGTAGTTGCGCCTGTTGCATTAAAATAGAAATATTTAGGACAGCTTAATTTAAACATTAAAAGATCCTATACATTTTTTCTTAAATTAAAAGAAAACAGTTTTTTGGGGCTTGAAAAGAAACCAAGTTTTGATTAAACATTGCTTCCTATCTGCAATAAATAACCGTTCAGCCCAATTTCCTATTTTCTAATTTTCACAAAAAAATGTATTTTCTATAACCAACCAATCCTAACCCCCCCACACCCCCCCCCCCCCCATAACCTATTTCCAAAATTCCAATCACGAGTTTCTGTTGTATGTGATTCAATTAAAAAGTCTAAAGATCCCCAATTCACTAAATGACAATTAAAACACAAAAATCGTACCAAGAAAAAAAAACAATGTTTAATCAAAATAAGACAAAGGCTATGTTTATGCCAAATTTCATCCAAAATTCTGAAGCAAAAAAAATCCTCTAAAAGCAAAAACATGTTATGGTCGACACACATCTTGGAAACAAAAAGTTGTCAATTTAATGAATAGTGTCTCTGTGTGTGTGTGTGTGTGGTGCCACATTCACTAGATTGATTACATTCACTCGAGGGTAAACAACTAAAAAAATGGCCCCGTTTTGCTTGTTTTTGTTGCTCTTTTAATATTACTAAAACTTTTTTTTGCAAATTAGCAAAAAATATAGAAACACAAAATTGAAGGTATTTTTTAAAAAAAATTAATTTTGTTTAAATCAGTGTTTTCCTAACTACGTAATTATATGTTTTTTTGCAATAAAAAATATTTACCAAAATGTGAAAACATTTTGATTTGAAAAAGCAACAAAAGCCAAAGTCAGGCACCAATAAACGTCAAAGCCAGGCAGCAAGTTTGATTAATATGTTACAATCAATGGTGCTACATATATCATGATGTATTACCCTTAATTTCATCAAATAATTTTTTTGATTGGGTAATCAAATAAAAAAGGGAAATTTCAAAGAAATTGTAAGATTTTTTGAAATTTCTAACGTTTCAACTTTGTTTGTTACAATAAAAATAACAAGGATGGCAACATCCATAGTAGAAATTTAGTTGAGGTACTAAAAGTTCATAAATAAACTAACTGACCTTTCAAGCAAAGAATTATAGAAGAAAATATAAAATATAGAATTATAATTTAGGTTAGGTTGACAATAGACAATGTTTAGAATCATCAAAAATATTTTTATATTTCTAATTATCAAAATGTTATACAATTAAGAAGAAGTTTTCATAACAAATTAAATTTTTCAACAAAACCGGGAATGCCTTGTCTTTGATAACTCTAAATTGAACTGGAATGCGACATTCTATACTTTTCTTGTGCTACTTTACTTTGAGGTAAAGATGGGGTGTTGCATGGTGCTTCAAAATAACAATTTTTTACATATATTTTTTTCATTTATAATTAAGAAAACTGTAGCACCAATAAAAAAAGACTAAATATCTACCAAGTTATAAAAAAAAGCTAAGAAAGTGCATAATAACAGACTATCAACTTATTTTTTTGTTAATTTGTAGCCCCAACCACCAAAGGCATCTAACTAAGATAGTTAGGAGACAAAATATATGGTCCGTTAAACATATTTCTGGACGTCAACTTGGGTTCATAGTCCAAGAATTTGGAATGATTACAATAGAAAATCCCATTCTAAGGGGCTTATTTGAAGTGTAATTTCTTTGAGAGTAAAAATCTAGGAACAGCAAAGAGACATAAGGCTGCAGGGGCTAGTTAGCACCCTATAACTTATTTTATTCAAGTAGTTAAGGGTGTTCAAAAAATAATATCACAATAAGATTGAATCTCTGAAAATGCAAAAAGTTATTAAGGTAAGAATGTTTTATTTTTCCAACAACTTTTCCTCTAGTCAAAAATCATAGTAGATGAATTGCTATTAAGCAGGGTTGTTTAATAAAAAAAAAATAAAAAAATATTGAAATTGAATTTCTACTTCCTGAAAAATCTAAAATTTTCTCCCCAAAAAATATTTTTCGTGGCAAGTTAAAATGTCTAATTTAAATGGGCTATGTCTTGATATATTTGTATAGGGGTGGGGTGGGTGAGTTAATAATGACTTGGGGTTGCCTTAATTTGGTATCTATTTCATCATTTTAACTAGCCCATGTCAAGAATTTCCCTAAGAACCCTAGCAGAACAAGGCTGAAGACATCCAATCCAAAAGCTTTATTAATAAGTTCAATCGTTTGTAAAACTTTTTAAAACTAAATAGAAGAATTTATAGAATTAATCTTCATTTAAATCCTACTCCCAATAATTACAAAGTATTATTCTAGAATTTAATTACATGCTGTGAAAATTAGGCTAAGATTACACATTCAACAAATCTTAAATCTAACCAGTATCCATCTACATTTTCAGTTTTTTCCAGACAAAAGTCATAAAAAATTAAATTTTTAGAGTAGCTGCGCTTGTAACATAAGAGAAAGTCCCTAGAAACAATATGAAAATATGAATAATATCTTCTCATTTCCACACAATCCACAAAAATTATAAATTTCTCCAAAGATTCTTCAGATAAGATTTTTGGGAATGCGAAGTTATTTTAAAAATCCGCCAAAAATGTAAAAGAGCAATAAAAATCTATGAAAATAAAAAAAAAACTAATCCGCGAATTAATAAAAAAACATGTTAATTTTAAAATTTTTTAGAAATTAACTAGATTAAAAAAATGGTAAGGATCTAAATTTGCAGGTTCGAACGAATACCGAAGGTCTCTAACTGTCAAATTGTAATGTATGATAAATATTAAGTTATAAATCCACTATGCATATTTTCTTATAAGACTGTTAGATATACAACATATTATAACGAACCTCAAATTATTTAGCTTCGAATTGTCAAGATATTTTAATAGATAAAATAAAATATTAAAAATTGCTTTAAATTTATCTTAAATCTATTTATAATTTTGTTTTGATAAAATAACGGACAAATTTAATTTTTGATACAAACACTTAAACAAATTAACTCTTTTTTTAAAGGGGAAAAAGTGTGATGGAGTTTGATTGTTTATAACAGGAAACAAAATCATGTAACCATGGCAGTGATAGCTGTTCTTTTATCTCATTAACCCCCATCTAATTACCTTTGACATCCTTTATTAAAAGGACTGAAAACTTTTTTTTTTTACATCAATTTTTTAAATAAGTGAAGCATATTATTACCACTTTGGTAAAAAAAAACTATTCTTGTTATGTATTAAATTGTAAATTCTAATTCCTAAATGACAAGGTAAAAAATCATGTTCTCAACCCTTTTAATTACATCCTTAATTACTAATGTGACTGCCTTGGTTTCATTTGTTGTTAATATGATTGGTATCTTTATATTACAGCTAATAAAAAAACAGCTAAATTTTTCTAAAGAAATTTTTTTTCTTCTAAAAATACTTTATTTAGGGTTCTTGATCTATTGTTGCTTTAAGTATTATTTGCTAATTTTCAAGTCAATTTTTAGTAATTTTTTTGATAAACATAAAAAATGATATCTAGAGGGGTTGAAGGGTAAATTATGAAGTCAAAAACTGCTTTTATACAATTGAAAGGAAATCAAAACAATAAAAAAGCATTTATCTTTTTCTGTGACGGGACCCAGATTAATTGGAGGGAGAGTAAGTAGGGTATGTTAGGGAGGGGGATAATTAATCTTTGAAACAATTAGTAGAATAAAACATATATTGTGTAAATGTTTGAAGAAATAAGCGACATAAAAAAAGAACTTTGTATTTTAAGGTATATTTTGGTATAGAGTATATTCATAACTAGCTTTTTTTCTGCTCTAAAGTTTATTTTATTAAATCAATTTTCCATCTCTGAGAGTACTTAGATAGTATTTAATGAATAGAGAAAAAAGATTAATTGTTTCTATCTTTCCTATGTGTTTAAAAAGGCACCCTATCATGAAGTTAATTTTAATGAAAATTTTTTAAAAATAATAAACTCAAAATCACTTTGTTTAACTTACTTAAATTACAAAAAAAGTTTTCAAAAAATATTATTTAGTCAAAAACTGTGTAGGTACCAAAATTAAAATTAGCTTCATTTTAAATACACTTTTTGTATATAAGTAACTGCTTTTGTATTTATAAACCAAATTAATTTCCTTTATGTGCGACAACTACGGTTTCAATTAAATTCAATCAAACCATCATTTAGATTTATATATGTAATAAAAATTGTACTTTTCATATTAAACAATTTGATATCCAAAAATTAGCATCAAATCCTAATAGCGTGTTAAATTAGAAATGTATATATTTCAATATTCAAATAAAACACCTATTTTTGGTTATAAATACTGAAATCCATAGGTATTTAAGCATTTTGGCTAATCCTAATGTATTATATGTAGGTTGAAATTAACAAAAATGAATGCTATTTAGCAAATTTTAAATATAAAACACCCCCTACCCGCCAAAAAAAAAATTCTTGTGGGTTTTAAATAATCCAAAAAGTTGTAAAACTTTGTCAGTTTTAAAACCATACCTAACTCTGTCTCTCCCCAACCAAAAGTTGAATTATAAAAAAAATCAACAAAATTTTTGTGGTTCTTACACTATTCAGTTGTTAGAGGGGGGTAGTATAAAACTCCCATTGAAATTATGATAAAATTATACATGGCATCTCGTAAAATGAAAGCTTTACGACAAACCAAAGACATAAAAAGACACACAAAAATTTTTTCCATATAAAAACCAAATTTTCATAAATGAAAACAAATCGTTTTCCCTACTCACCCGTTTGTTAACCCCAAAAAGGCTATATTTTGTCTAATTTTAATATGGTTTGGGCTAAAAATACTAAACATTTATAGATTGGAAAATCATATACAAATTTGTTCTGTTTAAACTTGCATAAAAAGTGTATTTTCTATATGTCACAACAAAAAATGTATGCATAAGTTGGTGGTGAGGGGGTGGGGGAGTTAGGGTGGTGTGTACATAAGAAAAATAGACTTTAAACCCAAGGGACGGGGGAGGTGAAAAGAGGGTTAAAGAACCCTACAGCACTGCACCCTGTTATATAAAATATATATTTGTGTTTTTATTGAATATGAAATTAGTTTGAGATACAAAGGCTCCAAAGTTTACTTTAGATTTGTATGAGGCGAGTGTATGTTGAGTCACCGAAAGAGAAAAGGTGCACCTTTTTAGGGGCCAAGCTACTCTATAGCTTAAAATTATAGTATGTACATCCTTATCTTATCTGTTCATAATGCATTTGGTCATTGGTATACTATACATTTCAATGATAATCAAGCATTTAACATGAATTAGAAAATTTAAAATTAGCTGTGCTAATTAAAAAAATTGTCATCCTTGTTACAATATTATAAAGGCAAGAAATTATAGAAACTTTATGGGGGTAGGGATTTATAAAACCATGAGTGTAGGGGGCAGGCAAGTATTTGGGAATTTTAAGCCTCTAAGCGTACATGCCTTAGTAGCATATGGGCCAAAAATATACATAATAGTATATAGTAGGCTTAAAAATTAAATAGAATGGACAATAATACTATTTCTCTCTACACCAAATTAAACATTATTAAAGTACAAATTGGAAAAATCCAAAAAATCTTCGAAACTAATTTAGAAAAATCCGTGAAATGTAATTTTTTTCTGGAAAAAAAATTAATGTGTCAAGGTATGGGGCAGTTTTATCCCATATTTTAGCTAAAAAATGCATAAAAGCTTTCCTCTAAAAGGTGCTAGATAGATCACTAGACTTGCACCTTAATATATGAGGTGTTTCTTTAGATTGACAATATACAATTTTTGGGATAAAAAATATTTTGAATACTTCAAAAAGAATGGCAAATGATAATATTTAAAACTCAAGAGTAGCTTAAAAATACTGAATGCTATCAAACCTTTTTAATTGCTATAAAATGAAATTTATTAAAGGCAGAAACACCCATAATAGGGTATAAGAGAAAAAGGAGGAAGGGGGGCAAAAAATTGTACATGCCACACTTTAAAGCAGTCCCTGATATATATTTGATGTAGGCAAAAAAGATACAGGGCTAAAAATACCCCCTTCAGGAAATTAATCATAAAAATATTCTTTAAATATCAATTCTAAATAAAATCAAATAATAAATCAAAATATTTTATTAGTTTAGATAACCTAGCCCTGATTAGGTCTAAAAGCGCATATGTGCAATAGCATAGTGTATGTATGTATGCACTAAAATAAAAGACATACAGCAAAAGAGTAAGAATTTAAAGAGTACAAAAATTAATTTCAAGATAATTCAAAGCTAATTAAAATGATTTATTCCTGATATTTATATTTAAAAGTATGTTAGATATTTTTTAGAACAAGAATTTCTTTTATAAAATATTACCTACTCTTTATTATTACTCAATGAGAAACTTATATACAACATAAAAATAGTTTATTTTACATTCTTTACTACAGCCTGCAGCAATGTACATACAATATTAAACTTTAATTTATTCAATTAATTCTTTAAGTAAACTTATTTTTATGCCTTTTTTAGGATAATTAAATCAAAACATTTTGTTATAATTTAACAAAAACAAGGAGTTAGTCAATAAAGTATGCTAGGGTTATTTTAATAAACTTTTGCTTTATTTTTTAGTAATATTTTAAATAACCGTTTCAAATATCATAAAAAAATAAGAACTCAAGGTCAGGTTATATGGACAGACAAGTAAAAAAGGAAAATGAAAAAGATATAAAACATTAAAACACTACAGTAAGGTTTTATTTACCTTAAGCTATACCTTAATCAGTTAAAGTAGTGTACAATGCAATTTAAATATTTTTGTTTTTTTTATCATTCAAAATTTGATATATTAGTTCTATAATAAGCTTCTTGGCAGTTAAAAAGCAAAATGTTTTTTCGGGAACCTTGTCATGATTCCATTTTTTTGCTAATGTGGCAGTATGATGTCTGAACATGATAATGGAAGTACGCTGGATAATATTTGACCATCTGATGAGATAATTATGGTCACAAAATTAACCTCCATCTTCCTATCCACCTTTTTACCCCCCACCCCCCCTCCCCCCAATAAACCACACCCCATGTCCCAATTAAGAAGACACGAGCCCTGCAAACCTAAATTGGGATAACGTTAAATTCAAATTTTCATTCCAATTTCGATTTTTATGCTTATTTAGCATTGCATACCAGAGGGTGTTTTAAAAAAATGAAAAGAAAAAAAGGTGCACTTTACACGAAGGAAATCTTGAGAGCAATAGTTTTTTTTTCAAAAGATTCCATCATATTTTTTAAAAATAGTTTATACCTTTTTGAAACACCCTGTTAGGATAGGTAAGCGCAATTAATATTAATGGCATTTGACTCAAGTTTAACTAGAAATTTTAAATGGTTTTCGCGGGTTAAATAAAAAATAGCATCTGTTACTATTTAAATGACCACTTGTGTCTGTTTGTCTGTCTGGGGGCACGGGACAACTATGTTTTAATTTCAGCTTGCAGCTTTAATTAATTCATTAAAATTTTAAAATAACATAAACATAACTATTAATCTTTTAATATAACTTAATTATAGAAAATTGCAAAATAATGCCATAAACGGAAGTTAAGCCTTATCTTTATAATTAGAACAAATAAACATTATTCATTATGTAATTATATTTTTTATTATAAATTCGTCATCAATATAACTCATTTCATAAGCATTTTAAAAATGTTTTTCGAAACCGAATAATTCCGCTGGATTAGAACCGGTTCTCAGTCATACTGAAAAATCCTAATATCTTATTAGCCATTTTTCCACGAAGATTAAAATAAAAATCATAAAATTAATAATAGTTTTGTTATCTAAGGCCTTCGCCCCCTCGGGGCTAACAAAACTGGTTTCATTTTAATATCCGAGGAAAGCTGTCTATGATTCGTACCTGATCTATTTGTGTTTCTGGCACAGACATGGAGTGAGCTAGCTGGCTGTGGGACTCCATTTTATTTTCAGAGATTTTTTTATTGTTTTTAAATCACTTGGAGCAAGATTAAGCTTCTTTAAAACCGGTTTTATCACTGTAAAGTGAAAATTTGTGGGATAATGTTTTTTTCTTCTACTGCTTATAGCTGTTGTGACAATTATTGTCCTTTGTGGAAAATGCTGTAGATGCAAAAATATGCATTTTTACTGAAAAACTCATTTTTGGTGGCGAGAAAAGGGGGAATTTAAAGGCTTATATGCACTAAAATATATTATACACACTGTAGCATGTACAGTGTAAAGTCAACATACAATGTCTTTATGCTCCGTTTATAAAGCATTCAATACAAGTCATATATATATATACTATACATGCATGCATCCATGTATCTATCTATCTATATATGCATCCACAGATATACATTTGTTAAGTGTCCTTGAATATGGTTATATTGAAAATATTTGCTGATACCATGAAGGGGGGGTGTGACTAATCAGGACCTACACTCTTAATATTTGTAGGCTTTCATATACAATAGTCTAAATATCAGCTGATATTTTTATTCACAATGTTTGATGATATCTTCTTAAGCTTCTCAGCAAAGCTTGGTCACAAAATTCACATAAAAAGTTGAGTTGAAGATGGCGGCTCTGATAAACATCTAGGCCAACACAGGATTAACAATCAAATATCTGAAATAGAAAAAAAATTAGGTTAAAAAATACATTGCAAAAAACTTTTTTGAGGTATGATTTCAAATTATTTAGAATGTAATATATTTATTTCAAATTATTCCTAAAATGACAGATACAAATTGTATGGAATATTGCTGGAAAACTGAAAAGACTTGTTACAGATTGTCTACAGATTAGCAGCATTCAAATATATATACGACAGGACCAGCTGTCCCAGTGTATTTTAAGCTTTGCTGCAGTAGTTAAAAAATAAAATAAATATGGAATAAGTATTTCAGATTAAAGATTTACAAATCATGGATTTTAAAAGCATTTTAACAGCTTTTTTAAAACTTTCCTTATTTCATTAGATTTAAATTCAATTATTTTTTACAAAATCATTTCTCCATGAACAAAAAATCCATTAGAAATTTCTAAATCTGAAAAATTGAATAGGTAAAGCTAAATTGAAAAGTTTCATTCTCTAAACATGTGTTAGGCACAAATTGAAATATATTGTTGGATAAAAAAAGTGTATTAAAATCACAATTTCATAGATTTTTTTATTAATGATTTGATGGGCAAAAAATTGATTGTAAAATATGTAAACCATTGAAAAATGTATAAGAAGTAAAAAAAAGTTCAAATTCTCAGCTCATTTCCTCCTAATATAGGTAGCATTAGTTACACCTAAGACAAGATTGTTTTAGACCAATCATAACATAAGTTTTTAATCATATTTTACTGGCAACTTTAAGTTAGACTGTAAAGTGAAACATACATTGTTAAAATCTTATTTTTCCTTTAAAATTGCAAAAATCCTAATTTTTATTTTTCTAAGTTAAGTCTTTTAGTTACACCTTTACCTTGCCATATAACATAGATATAGAAGCCCCTGGGGCTATGGTAATACAACAGAGCTTTCATTTCTAACAAATAATAACAGCTTTTACACAAAATAACAACCATTCATTTCTTTCTTTGATAAATCTTTAGATTGCTTTATCTAAAAAAAATTGAGCTTTCAACCAGAAAACCAGAAGAAAATTTGTAAATGATGCAATGGTAATTTATGTCCTTAAGATCAATCAAGCAAAAACTTATTTTCTTTTCAAGAGTTTTGAAAATCTATTTAATTACTAAGTACAATTCTTTTAGAAATTACTCTTAAAATAATTTGTATGACCCAAAAGTTTAAGGTATAAAATTAACTGTAAAATGTGTATAAATCAATCAAAGCCTGATTGATTTACTGATGGCTCAGATTAATTACCAATTTCAAATACAGAAACTCATTTAGCAAATCTTATTTCTACATCTATCAATCCCTTTTCAAAATAAGTAAAAATTACTGTACATGAAACTGTGCTAGTATTAATATTTATATACACCTGGTTAAAAATGTGTAAGAAAATCTAAAAAAAAGTAAAGTTCAAACGGATTAAAGGATAATATCTTTATCCCTCTTTCCAAAAGGGGGGTAGGCAAACTTAAGCCACCCACTACCCCTCAAAAAAAACTAAAGCCTTTCATTACTGGAAAATTATATTAAATATACCTCCTTACCCTCACCCCTCCCCTGCTTATTTCACTTATTCTACCTAAAGCTCGACACTTTTTTATCCTCTAAAAATATAAGCCTCTGTGTACACATTACTTTTACTTTTTTACCCTAAAAATGTATCTATTTATAGCAGATTAAAGCCATCCATCCCGCCCCCTTAAAAAACGTATCTATTGTGAGGTTGATAGATAGATTGATATAGATACATGTATATAAAGGAATATATGTAATATAGGCGTCCTGGGTATGCTACCAATAATATTGTAGCATAGGTGGGATTGTCAAAAAATGATAATATTGTATCAAACCTTAACATAGAATATATAGAAATAGAACATTTTAAACTTTTCTTAATAAAACTTATCTGTACAGGTAGAAAATACAAATCATAGACTAATTAAACTAGAAAATATTCACTCACTAAAAATCTATATTTTGAATATTCTATGGAGGGTGGGAATGTTTATATATTGGACAACTGTTCCAAACCAATAGTTCATTGAGTCAATACGAGCATTAAGGGAAAGGGAATGGGGGAGGGATCGCCCATTCTTAGGTGTTTTATAATTACTGCTAATGTTTAATAAGTTGTAATAGAAAGGTTTTATTGGAATAAAGAAATATTTTGAAAACTATAATTTTTTTGGAAAATCTTGAAACAAACCAAACATGTATAAAAAATTTCTAGGTACTCATTAATAATTTTTGTCAATAATATCTTCTGAGAAATGCTAAAATATTAAGAAATTCTTTTTTAAAATTATGATTAAAAGTATTTTCTAAGCCAAATCTTGTACTTCATGTTTTGAAGTTGTTTGCAATAAAATTATTTCTAACAGTTTGAATGGACAGCCATTCCTGTAAGGATTCTAGGGGCTTTTGTTTCCTATCACACTTAGACATCACATGGGCTACATTCTATGGCGAGCTAGGCAAAAATATCTATATAGGCTTTAATAAAATTAGAGTGCTTTTAGAGTTAACTTCGTTGGTTCATTTAGTACTTAATTTTAACGCAGTTACAAAATTAGACCTACACATGTTCGACAATTTAAAATGATACTTGCAATGTTTTTTTTTAGTTTTCTGTATTGATAACAATATTGTTACTCTTATTCATGTGAAATAAGATGCATAAAGCAATATATTTTGACAAATTAATCATGATTTTAAATACACAGTTTAATTTTATCTTTTTTTAAATATTTTTTTTAGCAGTAGGTACTTAAAGAATTAATCAGAACTCTAAATATCTCTATTATTGTCCTAAATCCCCCCACCCTATGGGAGTAACTTCCCCATACCTTGGGCATTCTAATATAATATTTACTTTAAACAGTTAAGGGTCAGTATTTCAAAATCCAAATCACGCCCGCCTCAAAAGTAGATTTAAAAAAGAAATTCTTCGTGAAAATTCCTAAAACAAAAAAACTTGATTGCTAGCATTTTTGATAAATTTTGGTAGATTTTTAAAAAAGTAGTTGGTGAATTTAAAAGAAATATTTTTAAGATTTTCTGCGGCCACTGCCCCTTAATTGTCCTGCTTTGTTTAGGCATTATATAGGATTGTGTCAAAGGCAGAGAATTTAAACTCAAAGGTATGTAATAAGCGCAAACTTTAACAGATACAAGTAATCTGGAAAATAATATTTAATCTTTGTACAGTAAAAAATTTGAGAGAAAAAAAATTTAAAGCAATAAAATCTCAATTTTTTTTCGCAGATACAATGATATTATATCATTGTTCCAATTGATGCGAATTACATCATATAATTGTACAATAACATGCGGAAAAAAGATATATCTGTCTTAAAAATGATTGTTTTTACTAAGGTAGAAAAGAAAAAGCAAAAACGTTTTTCTTTGGATGATGTTGCCCCCATAAAGTTAATTTTCCAAGTTTTTAAAGAATATTTATCTGAATTCACAAGCACACGCACCCCTAATAAAATCTTTGGCGCTCAAACGGCCAACTTTATGAATTTTTCCAAAGGATTATATAATCTATGTATTATGATTGGCTAAAGAATGCAAAAATGTAATAAAAAAAAAATCTCGAAACATTCCTCCCATCTGATGTCATGTTGACGTATAAACAATAAAAGTTTGAATTTTCTAAATTAGTTAACAAATGCTAACGTCAGGGAAGTATTTTTTAAAACAATTCTTGTTCATAATGTAACTTGTTGAAATGGAGAAAAATAGATTGATTATTTTTGTTTCTATGGAAAAATATTGTACTTAACAAGAACAATTATCTTAAAATCAGCCAAGCTTCATATAAACAGACAAGAAGTTGAACAATAGGCCAACAGGTTGAGAAGCAATCAAACTTTGCTACATCAAATTTTAAATCTAAAATTATTATACAAGGAAGCAAAACATTAATTTTGTTAAAAATAAACACTATAAAGAAAGAACATAAATGAACAATTATAATATTACTAATATACCACCCAAATTTAATTATATTACTATAATTATAATCTTGTTTAAGTTTATAAAACATAAAAAAAACAACAGTATGTCCTATTTTTTGTTGAAAAAATAGAAAAGGATTAGCATGTTAAGACGGATGGAAGACCGCCTAGTTTCCTTGCTTAAAGTAGTGAGAACTTGGTTTTTTATTAGATTTAAGTAAACTTGAACAGAGAGAGTGAGAACTTGTTTTTTTATTAGATTTAAGTAAACTTAATCAGAGAGTGAGAACTTGGTTTTTTATTAGATTTAAGTAAACTTGAACAGAGAGAGTGAGAACTTGGCTTTTTATTAGATTTAAGTAAACTTAATCAGAGAGTGAGAACTTGGTTTTTTATTAGATTTAAGTAAACTTGATCAGAGAGAGTGAGAACTTGGCTTTTTATTAGATTTAAGTAAACTTGATTTGAGAGAGTGAGAACTTAGTTTTTTATTAGATTTAAATAAACTTGAACAGAGAGAGTGAGAACTTGGTTTTTTATTAGATTTGAGTAAACTGGATGGAAGTTACTTAAAAAGCATAATTTTTGCACAATTTCTTATCTGGCTTGCTATATCAATTTAATAATACTTTTGATTATAATAAATATCATGTCTCGCTTACTTTATTTAAGTTTTTAAAAGTTTTGATATAACGGGTTTTCAGACTTAAATTTTCCCCTAAATTTTATACTTTACGACCAGGGACCTTTAAGGGATAAGGCAATGGCCGATAAATTTATGTACATCTCCAATAATGATAAACGCAATTAGCCCTTTTGTATATCACTATTAGTGGTTAAAACGTTTGGACATTCAACTAAATGAACCAACCAATCAAGATGTTGTTAAGCTAACGAATAAGAAACGTTATTGTATTTATTACTTTGGGGACTAGTGTAATAAACAGCCGAATGTCCCCTCCCTCCCTGCTTTACAACTCTATGGTGGAAGAGGAAGATAGATATAGGATTTGATAGACAAGAATTGATCAAAAACTAGATAAGATATTGAATACACAGTAGCAGCCATATTAAATAGTTTCCAAATCAAAACAAACTTTACTTCATTTTTCAAACATCAAAATACTTTTATTTTACGGATGTTGATAATTAATTTAAATATAATTTAAAGTGTGTAACAAATTAAGTTTTTTTCTTCAGGATTTTCTGTTAAATTTACATTGTAGTTACTTAACCAAGGGTAGAGATTAAAGGGAAGGGGTAAAGGTAGTTTTAGAATAAAGAGAAAATCTTGTAATAGCTAAAAAATACATTTAAGTAATTTTGAAAAAGAAAGGGCAATGGAGGTAAATTTTTTCTCCCAACCACTTTATTCTTTTTTTTGGTTACTTGTCAATATTTTAATTGGGCAGAAACAATATGGCAAAAACAAGTCTACAAATTTTGCTGTTTTGAAAATGCGACAAAAAAAATGGTTAAAGTAAGTGAATGGTTTAAAAAGGAAGTTGGGACAATTTCACTCTTATTGAAAAATTGGGAAGAGCAACATTGTAAAAGTATATATAACTACTTCCATATTCATTTAGCTGTAGACCAAGCCAAGGATATTGGGCTGTTTATTACATTAGTCCCCATAGTTTTATAATAACGTTTTCTTATTTGTTGGCTTAACAACTTTGGGGACTTTTTTGGAATTTTTATTGGTTGGTTAGTTGAGTTGATTGTTCAAACGTTTCAACTACTGACTGTATTCTACAAAAGGGGTAACTTTGAATATTATCATTTGGGATGTACATCAATTAACGGTCTTTGTCTTATCCTTTTAGATCCCTGCCAAGTACCTTTAGACAGATTTAAAAATCTTACAGGTTATTTTTTTCTAAAATTGTCATCGATTTTTAAAAAAAATATTTTAAAATTGAATATGTTTACTGTTTGATGACATTTTATGATTATTTTAATCATAATAACAGATGTTAAAAGTATAAAATATTTCTAGAAAACTTATGAAATGTAAATAAAAATATGAAATATACATGAAGTTTTAAGCTTGTGTAGTACAGAGTTGGGATTTTAGGAATACATTTTACTTGATACAAGTAAAATCTATAAAGCTTCCAGATTTAAGTTGAATAAAAGAGTAGGCGGATTTTTTTAGGGTGAACACTTACTAAAAAAAATCTCATTTGCCAACCTAAAAAATACTTACAAGCTTTAAAATTATTTTGAGTTATTTTCAAAATAAATAATGATTTTTGTTAAAATAGATTTACATTTTTAAAACACCCAACTTATACCTATATACAAGTTTAGCCCCCTAGTGGGTTTGTATCAATAATATATTTCAGATATTATGGGAAATTTGGGAAATAAAATGTAATAACATTGTCTACATAAAATATAAAATAACTACCTACCTATTACTTTCTTTAGTAGATACAAAATATTATGCTACTTATTTACTTTAAAGTTTTTATGCTTAAAATATGTTATCTATAAAGGAGATCATTAAAGTTTATTTTTTAAGCATCTTGGCTTCGTAAAATGTGTTTATTAGGGGTTAAAATGCTTAATTAGTGATGCCTAAATTTTAGAGGGGGAGAGTTAATAAACAACAGACATCAAATTTCATGGCTTAACTAAAACTATGAAATCTTAATTAGTGTCTGTATATTCTAAAATGGTTTTATTTACATAATGCCTTTTAATCATCCAACAAAAGAGAAAAAAAGTCTAAAAACAAATTAAACAGAAGTAAAAATAACTATTAGGTAAACTTAAATATGTTAGGTTAGGTAATAAGCAAGACCTGTAAATGGTAGCTAATCAAAGTGTTCAGTACATTAACTTTTATAGCATAGAGCTTCATCATTATTTGATACGATAATGATGCTAGTTTAATGGCCCTTTAAACCAGCAAATAATCATTTTTCCCTATTATATTTCATGGATCTAAAGGGATAAGACATTGATGTACATTCCCAATCATTACACACAAATTAACCCTTCTGAAGCAAAAAAATTTGGATAAACGTTTTAACACTAAACTTGATGAATCAACCAATAAAACTTACTACAGTCCCCAAAGTTGTTAAGCCAACGAATAAGGAAATGTTATTATAAAATTTTGGGGACTAGTTTAATAAACAGCCCATTGTCCCCAAACTCTCTGCATTATAGTATATTAATGTGTTAATAGTGCTACTTTTGGACATGAATATTCTTGTTGTTTCTTAAAAACACCACAGGGGGAATACTTAAAATGGTACATTAGGGGTGGTGGGGGATTTCAACGAACTTATCCAATAAAGTTCCTTATATCCACTAGATACAAAGATATGGCTTATTTAAAGTAAATCAATATTTTTAGATACAAAATATATTGATAAATAATAATAATATTTTATAAAATATTGTGGCTTAATATAAAATTTCTCTAAAATATGATTGTCTGAAGACAATAATGGATAAGCCTCTTGTTAGAAAGAGTGAGGAGGAAGAAATCTGTTAAGAAAAGAAAAATGACTTGACAAAAAGAGTGGTATTGTGGCATTTTTGATGCTCAGTGGTGCTGCAAAAATGCATTCTTTTTAAATCAAATTGAAATGATTTATCAGTATGGCTCCGAAACCAGTTAATATCCGCTGGATTAGAACCGTTGCTCAGCCATACTCAAAAATAATGAACAGATAAAATTAATAACAGTTTTATAGA
The DNA here is from genome assembly GCF_053477335.1 of Acartia tonsa. Classification (NCBI taxonomy): domain Eukaryota; kingdom Metazoa; phylum Arthropoda; class Copepoda; order Calanoida; family Acartiidae; genus Acartia; species Acartia tonsa. The sequence goes on from NC_137268.1 coordinate 11,984,663, forward strand.
CTGGGGTTTTGGCCCCTCGGTGCTAACAAAACTGATTTAAATCTTATAATTTTTCATAAATATCTGCGGAAAGCTGTCTATAATACGATGCGATAAATAACTTATGATTAATAATAAATTAAATATTTGTCATTTTTGTGGCACTGCATGAAATTGTGGTATTTTTGGTAAGAAAAGAATAAATCATAAGTCAAAGAAGCCATCATTGTACAAAACCAAAATAAAAGTATTCTTTAAATTCTTCAAATTTTGTAATTTTAGATGGTACTAAAATAGTTATTTTTTCTTTAAAAAATATTAAATATATTCTTTTATGGAATATGAATAAAATAAGAAAACTATTAGGATTGACATGTCAAAAACACCCACTATTATACACTTTTATATAACTGTATAATCTTTATATCAAGAAATACCTCCTTTTTCAGTTTTCTTTAATCTGTCATTTTAATGTACATATTTCTTTTTGATTTATGACCAATTTAATAAAGGTTATGTCAGAATTATTTAATATTAAAAGATCTTGTTTGAAAAGGGGGGAAAACTTTAAAAATTAAGAATCAAAGAGTTTCTGTGTTTTTCTTAAGAAAATTAGATTTCACATGCTGTAGACTTTTTCAAAATATTTTACTTCACATTTTTGACAGTTGCGCTAACTAAATTTTCAGGGGTTAATACTTCCTATAAATCTTATATCAATCAATATTTATTTTCAGTTTTTTAATGAAAATATCAATCATAATTTTATCATTTAGAAATGAATTGTTTTAATGCTGAATTTAACCCTTAAAGTGCGTTGAGATCAGACTTAGCCGTGAACTAATATGAACAAAATCAAATCTGTCATTCAAAAACACAAACAAATAAAAAAATAGCAATTTTAATAGCATAATTTTTTGCTAATCATAAAATCTTTAGGTTTTTTGTCTTAAAGAAGTTTATACTATTTTCAATTAATTATGAATAACTTTTTGTCAATTTACATGGATAAAAAGTAGTGTTATGTTGTTGAATGAAAACACCCAAAAAATGAGACAGAATAAGAGACATTGGGGAAAGGGTTAAGGGGTCACCAAAAAGTAGCTAGCTTTTGTAACCTCCGATTTCCGTAATATTACACCCCCCACCCCTTCTATTTTGTTATAATTTTGGGGGGTGTAAACTGTAAATGTATCCCTCAAATATACCCACACACCCACAATATTAGTTTTCATAACAAAACTCAAGAAAAAATTAAGTAAAAGGGAAAGTTTCTTTTAAAAATCTAAAACTTTTTGACATCTTATAAATAAAAAATGTCTCTACTTAGCTTATGATAAATATTGTATAATATAGATTTCCTATAAATAATTTTAGCAAAAAAAAACAACATTTTTCTACTCACAAAATCATTAATGCAAAATGCGTTTTAGCTGCAATTTATTTGCAACTTTTAATGTACTTTAGAACAGTATGAAAGTTCCACAAAATAAAAAACTAGATTATTCTAGAAAGTTAATATCGCATTAAGATGTAAATGAATGAGATTTGGGTAAAATAAACTTTAAGTTTACATTAATATTATTATTAAAGGGATTAGCACCTTAATATTTTCTTAAGCTCACGTACCCACACATACAAACACACACACACAAACTCACATAAAGTTCAAAGCGGTTTATTTGGTGTCTTTTAAAAATTGAAAAATATAAATAATTTTACAAATCCACCAAAGTTTTCAAAAAAAAAATTCTACAAAGCACAAAATATACTAAATTACAATCTTTTCAAGTTTTTTTTTCTTTAAAAAAACCTATTTATAATTGCTATTATAAAATATCAAGTAATTTTGTCAGAACAAAGTTTATTTAACCTCCTTTTCCCATATAACCCGATCCTAAATCCCCCCTCAAAAAAATTTACCCCACCCTAAACAACAACCCCTTTAACCCCTAACATATTGACAATCTTGGGAGATACTCCCATGCCAACCCCCCCCCCCCCAATAATCCTTAACCCTTTCTCACTTGTACCATCCCCCTTTTTCTTCCTTTTGGGCAATACATTATTATTAACCTTATCTTACTTCCTTCCCACCCCCCCAGAAATTTAGTTTACATATGCCTATAAAGTTTATTTCCCACATAAAAGAATGTTATTTTATTTTCCAATTTACCAGAAAATTTCCAATGTTTTTTTTTCAAATTTGCTTGTTTATTACCCTTACCCTGAGGGTTAAAGCTAGTTACTAAGTCCTAAAAGTATCCATCTATCCAAAAGGCTTTTCTTGGAAGCCTAAAAAATGCCCCTACCCTCGGAACTAACCCCTTTTTTGGGAACCCAGCATAAGAAAATTTAAAATGATACCCCTATCCCATATTTATTCCTTTTATACTATGTTTCTTCAACATGAAAAAATATTGAATTTATTAATAGCAAAATTGTTATGATTTTTATTAGGGTTTTTATCATGTTTTCCTTGATTTCCTTAAAATGGCCATTAAGGATTTTTCCCCCAAAAAGATTATTATGTTTTTAATGTTTATTCTACTATTTTTGAGAAACATATTCCAGTTGGTTTATAAAAAGTGACAAGTTTAATTCAAAAGCTGACCTTCAAATGACTTACCTAGGAGAAGTCAAAACCTAATTTTCCTTTTCATAAGAATATAAAACACATAAAAACTACCAAAAACATTTCTTTTTGAAATAAAATTTACCTAAATACTACCTCAAATATCCTGTAATTTTTTATTTATTTAAAAATCCCATATAAATTGTAAATAAGAATATTTATAATGAAATCAGAACAGCCCCTTTCTTTTCAAATATCATACTTATTTAAACCATGTTAAAAATTTGACAAAGTCAATCTTAAAAATCCCACATTATTTTAAAAATTAAAAGCTATGCATATTTACAACGAAAATATTTACAACTCTGCCTAATAAAAGTCATGGCTGTTTAGAGTATGACAAAATTATGACAATTCTCATGTATATTAATGTGCCACTAGTATGACTGTAAAATGTGATATTACATGGTTTAACCCAACCCACATTTTCTAATAAATAAAAAGCACAATTCTTATACAGAGAGAGGGGGACAATGAGATGTATATTACACTAGTCCGCAAAGTTTTATAATTAATTTTTATTTTTTTGGCTTAACAACTTAGAGGCCTTTAACTGAATTTTGATTGTTTGGTTCATTAAGAAAATTGTCAATGTCCAAACGTTTCAACCATTAATTGTAATCTCCAGAATGCATAATTTTGTGTTATTAATGTACATCAATTTATCGGCTTTTGTCTTATCCCTGTTTCTTACAGCAAATATTTTTAATGATACTTTGCGAATATTTCAAAACTATTACTCCATATTATTTTTTTTTATTTCCATTATAAAAGCTACATATGTACTATACGATATGCCTACATGAGTATTTCTCTATATTAAATATTTATCATTTCTAATATAAAAGCTACATATGTAATATATGATATGCCTACATGTATAACTAATGGGTAGGAGAGGGTTAATTAACATAATGAGTTATTCTTTCATAATAATTAAAGTGTTGGAATATAAAATTATTGAACATGTGCCCCCCTCCCCTCCCCCCTCCCCCACCCCCTACTCACCCAGTTAGAAATTATTCAGGGAAAGGTATCTTGAAAAAAATTTAATATAAAATATAGAAAAACATGCAATTTATATGCTTTAGCAAAAACCTCATTTCTTATTAATTGTAACTTTATTTTATGCTTTGAATTCTTTTTCATAATTCTTATCTATGCCCATATATAATATATAATATATATAAAAAAACTCCCTAATTTTATTAAATATATGTATGTTTAATTTCATCAAAATGATAAAAAAAATTTAATAGGGGCAAAATTATCCATAAGTGGCTAAAAAAGGGTTCATATTTATCGAATTTCTTTTAAATTTTACTGGGAAGCAAGCTGTTCTTTGCCAAATGTTATTCCGAGAAATTATTGAATTTTACAAAAATTGTTTGAAGTAAAATGAAGTAATTTAGATATCAAATTAAATAACTCAATAAAGCTCAACAAAATAAGTTGAAAAATTGCAAAAATTTTGATTTCAAGGAATTTTTGCGGCTAAATTTCAAGCTTTTCGGTTTGTTGGCAGTGAAACATTTTTAATGCAATTTAATCACATTTTTTAAAATTAAAATCCTAGAAAAAATATTTTTTTTCTAAACTATAAATAATGTTTTACAACTTTCTATGTAGAAAAAATCCAATAAATGAAATTGAACCGTAAACAAATTAATTTTGCAATATAGCATTTTTAAAAGTTGTTCCACAATGTGACAAAAAAATGTGCTTTGTGATCTCAAACTTTTGATTACAAAATAACTAATCAGCATTAACTATTTTTAATCTACAGAAGGTTTAATTTAGTGTAAAATCTTTGGAGATGTACATCAAGGCTTGAGCTAGTTTCGCGGATTTTTTTGCAAGTTTGTCAAAACACACCCCTAGCATTTTGGTATTAGGTACGGCACTCTTGTAAAATCAAAATCCATTGTAAACCTTTTATTCAAGAGGACATCATCGATTTTTTGGCAACATAGATTTATGCAAATTGCGTATAAAGGAGATGGGCAAAAAAGTGCTCTTATTATTTACATAAGATCCCCCTCTTCCCTTTCCCCTTATTACATTTCACCCTTATTTACGAGTGTTTTTTCTCAACATCAAAAAAATTGCAAAGTTTATTTTAAATCTTGCATATTTATGTATATTATCTTACTTTATAATTTTGTATTTGGATGTAGTTTTGCAGGTTTTAGGCTTTTTTCTGAAGAAAAAAGTCCATGGCAAATAAAAAAAGGATTCAATGGCAATACCTATCACAATACAACATCACAACTAATCGACTTTAGCTAAGTAATGCAAAAGAATTCAACTATTTTGTCTAAACACAAGTTTTTTGACAGATAAGTAAGATAGGGGGGAGAAAAAGAGATCTAAACATAAACATATACAAATCAGGAACATGGAAATGTTTTATGGAAAATATAATTTTCAATCTTGTTGACGGCTTTCCACTGATATTAAGATAAAAATAGAGATTTGTTATGATTTTAAAATTGATATCTATGGTAAATTGTCTGTAATACGATGCTATAAACGATTTTTCAGTATAACTGAGAACCAGTTCTAATCCAGCAGATATTAATCGGTTTCGAAGCCATACTGGAAAATGCATTAATATTTTTTTCGATTTTAAGATAATTTATCTGCCGTCCCTAAAAAGCTTACATATGTGCACACTCTAATATTTGTTTACATTTTAGCTTTTTACTACGTTCATTGATCGGGGTTTTTTTCAACGCTAAAAAATGACTGATATTACACATTGAAAATTATCATTTTAAACGCAATTAAAGTTGTTAAAATTCTGCATAGAGAAAAAATTAAAACAAAAATATAAATGAAAATAGCTGAAAAACTGTCGAAAATGACCTAAATTGGTTGCTAATCAATCGACCCTGCTTAAAATATTGTTTATTTGTCGCAGTAAGCTAAATTTTTCGCAAAACGATGACCAATGCCCGGCTTTAATAAAGTTTAAGATTTAGAATAATTAGTATCAGGTTAGTTAAAACATCTTTGCAAAAAAGAAAAAAAATGAACTAATAATAAAGCTTAGTGTTGATCATCGCTAAAATCGATCAATGTTTAAATTTAAAAACTGGTGGGGGAGGTTTAGTGATGCCAGATGAAGGGGGAAGAATTTTCTTGCTGGGGGGATTAGTGATGCAAAAAAATGTCCACTTACATATAAATATAAATATGCGCGTCTCTTATGTTTGTCCATATGTTGTTGAAAAATTAAATTATTTTATAGATTTGTATCTGCTTAAACATCAGAGGAAGTCCGCTCTTAAAAATTCAAATTTTAACAACGCAGCTACTCTAAAACTGCCCTGCCTTACGTCCTTTTATGTTCTAGTTGCGATACTAAAGCAAATATTTGTAAGAATCCTTTTTTTGTAGCAGTAAAATACTGCAAAATGTTTTACATCTTTGCTGTAAATGTAAAAATCTTTCTCTCTTTCATATACTTTTTACTATAATTGTGAAACATATAAAAATGATATATTTGTGATGTAGAAAATAGAAAAATCTTTCCAGTATGGCTTCGAAAACCGATTAATATCCGCTGGATTAGAACCGGTACTAAGACATAATGAAAATTCAAGTATCGCATCGTATTACAGACAATTTTTAACGAATATTAAAATAAAAATTATAAATTAATGCCAGTTTTGCTAACCTTTTAATTTTCAATTTTAATATCCGTGGAAAGCTGTTAATAATACGATGCGTTGAATAACTATTCTCAAAACATTTACTCCAATTACATAAAAATTGGAATAAAAAATACATAAGGTAGAAAACCTATTTTTCGAAAAATGTAAATGTGATATCCGGCCATTTTCAATATCCGGCCGGATACCGGATATTGAAACTATCCGGCCGGATATCCGGCTCTATAATCTTTTATACTTTACACCAAAAATCTCTGCTTTTTTAAATCTTAAATGGCTATAATTTTCTTATTATTGAAGCTAGAAGAACATTTTTTCTGAATAAGTTTAACTTTATGTAAATTTATATAAGATTTCTGAAGAAATTTTTTTTTACTACTTTAACCCTTACAGATCGGGCCCCAATTCCCACCTTAATAGATCGGGGGAAGGGGGGGGGGGCTCCAAGAGCCTCCCCCTCTATCTCGGCTCCTGGTACAGATAAAGACGTAAAATTTTTTTCTGGTGGTTCATGTGTATTTTTAGAGAAAATTACTTTTTCCAGTCATAGCGGCCAGACCGCTCCTTAGCCGCTTTTTAGCGGCCAGCCGCTAAATTTTAAAACAGCTGTAGAGCGGCCAATTTTGCAGCTAGGATGACCAAATTTTAGGACGAACTTTTATTTTTCATAACAAAAAAATTACTTTTTCTGATCATCGCCGAAAAACGGCAAATAACGGAAACCGCCATTTTCGGCGGTTACGGCGGTAAAACGGCGGTTGGCGGCGCTAATTAATATTTTTATCTGTTAGTTATTGCTCAAGGATATACCAAAAAAATTATAGGTCTCTAGCTGTAATAGAAGCCACGATATTCATGATATATGTCTGTAGTAAAAGCCGGACAAAAATCGGTCATAAAGTCGGTCAGGGAGCGGTCAAACGGTCATAACACCACTTTTCTCAGAAGGTCATTGATATCTAAGTATTCACCAAAAAAAAGTTAGGTTTCTACCTTATACACAGAAGTCATAATGTAGAAATTAAGATTTATTTAGAATTTTTCAAATTTTTTTTGCTACCCAACCGACTTTGACCGGACACCACGACCGACACAGACCAGATATCCTAATAAAATCAACTCTTGCCGACGTATAATTACTAAACTTAAAAAGTCATGAAGTTACAGCTCACCATCTTACCTACAAAAAAAATGAGATTGAAAAAACTAGAGGGGGGGGCTCTTGGAGCCCCCCCCCCCCCCGATCTGTAAGGGTTAATATCTGGTAATTTGGCCGGTTATCCGGCCGGATATCCGGTAATTTGGCCAGATAACCGGATATTTGCCGGATATCCGGCGTTGGCCGGATATCCAGCCGGTTACCGGATATCCGGCATTTGAAATCAGCCGGATATCCGGTATCCGGCCAAAAAAGTATCCGGCCCAACCCTAATAAAAAGTTTAAAAAAGCTTTATTTTATTCAAATCTGGTTTGTGAAATAAACTATACTAAAACTGTGCATACTATTAAAGTATTACAAATAAAAAAAATAATAATATTGAAACGAGCAACTGAACAATAAAAGTTTATAAAGCGAGAAATTTGAGACTTAAACCACTAAAATTGTTTGGACAATACTACTAAAAATCATTATATTAACAAGGGATAGTTTCATGGAAAGATTTTATTAAAAATTATGAAACTATTTTGATTTCTTATTCATTTTAAATTTAACTTGTTTTTTTTTCAAAAATATATTTTCAACCATGTAGTTTTCAAGTAACACCAGACCCTAAAAATATATGCCTATATCTGCTGAAATGCTATACCAATTGAATATGTATATTCTGATCAACCTATCAATTGGTTTATACACTGATAGATTTTCTAGCATTTAAGTGATAGATTAATGTAAGAGAAAAAAAGAAAGAAGGTAGCCAAAATGAAACCATATATGCCAGAACTATTATGTATTATTAATGAAATGAAGAAAATTACTCAATGTTAGTTATAGCTAAACATAAATATTTTTTTCAAACTTTGATAAAATCCCCTGCCCCCTACCTCTTCCCCCATTTCACCCCTTTAAACCTAAATCTAGAAGATCACACAACCTATTAATAGCCAATATGAGAGGTTTTGTGAAAAATTATCATTAAGGAATTTTAAAGATTCCTTATACATCAAATTCTTGAATTAATCTACTTACTAAATAGTATCGGCCAAAAATAAAGCTGTATAAAATATCTAGAGAGGGAATAGTCTTATATAATAATAGAAAAAGAGGGGCTTTAATGTAATACGATACTCATTTATTCTACTAGTTTAAAATTCAGTTCTAAAAATCTATTTTGTCACAGTAGTTTAACCAGTCTAGACTTGGTAGAAAGTTTAGTGTTATATTCTATTTAAAACGGCAATGAAAATTATGTATAGATGCAAATACTAATAGATTAATGTACATTATGAGGCTTGTTTTATATAAATTAAGCAAAATTTATGTATCTTTTTTGACATTATTATCAAAAAAGATAAGGTATGCTTTGTTTAAAAATATCCTACAGTTTTAATCTTTCTTAAGCATCATATAATTTCATATTTTTTATAAAAAAATCCCCCAAAGAGATCAAAGAGTTCAAAAAACTTAAAATTGTAAGAAGCTGTATTTTCAAAATGACAGATCGGCTTAAGTATAATTAGATTTTTAGCTCAGGACATTTTTAGGATATTAGTCAATTTTACATTTAAGGCTTTGTTTACGTCTAGGCTAGGCTAACTTAAATGAATGAAATAGAGAGAGGAAAGGGGAGAGAAAGAGAGAGAGAGAAAGAGAAGAGAGAGAGAGAGAGAGAGAGAGAGAGAGAGAGAGAGAGAGAGAGAGAGAGAGAGAGAGAGAGAGAGAGAGAGAGAGAGAAAGAGAGAAAGAGAGAAAGAGAGAAAGAGAGAAAGAGAGAAAGAGAGAGAGAAGAGAAAGAGAGAAAGAGAGAAAGAGAGAAAGAGAGAAAGAGAGAAAGAGAGAAAGAGAGAAAGAGAGAAGAGAGAAGAGAGAGAGATGAAAGAGAGGGAAAGAGAGAAAGAGAGAAAGAGAAAGAGAGAAAGAGAGAATGAGAGAAAGAGAGAAAGAGAGAAAGAGAGAAAGAGATAGAGAAAGAGAGAAAGAGAGATAAGAGGAGAAGAAAGAGAGAAAGAGGAGAAAGAGAGAAAGAGAGAGAGAGAGAGAGAGAGAGAGAGAGAGAGAGAGAGAGAGAGAGTGACATTTTTCCACCTTCTTTCTCTTTTTTAGTAGACAGTAAAACATTTTTTTTTTCAGCGACGTGTTTACGAAATTATCTTTTAGCATGACCACGTCGCACTATTTGCTATTTGGGACAGCTATATTTTTTTCCATTGATATCTTAAAAATTTACCTTGTTATCTATCTATCTATCCATACATTTTCTTTATAAAAATCAAAAATGCAATTTCACCAAAAATCTTTCAAAATTAAATGCAAAAAATCTTCGAAACCGAAAATTAATTTTTGGAACAAGATTTATGGAGGTCTTAAAATCAAGGTCGATTGCTTGGACATTTCAAACAACCTTTTTTTTCAAGATGAAACTTATTTTAAATCAAAGTCATAAAAAAGCGCCATAAAAACATTACTTAGTACCTAACCTCCAAACCCTATCTTGTACATAAAATACTAAATGTTTTAAAACTTGGGAAAGGGGGAGGGGGGACTTTTAAAAGCCTGTAATCATTAAGAAGTGAACAAGGTTATAAAAAGCTCCCCTTTTGTTTTACTTTAGAGTTTATATATTCAAGTGCTTAGCACTCATTACCAGAGGTACTCAAGAGGTAGCAAAAATCTAATGGCTTTTTTACAGTTGAAGTCATAAAAATGAACAACTTTTTGCCTCTTATAATAAATACTAAATACCTACTTAAAAATTTCTAAGTAACAAAAAAGATTTGAGTTTAAAACTTTATATGCAAAAAGTATATTAACTCTTGAAATTTCTGAAGCAAAAAAGACAGAAAAAACTTGCAATGCAATGCTTAGTTACCTAAAAGTATTTTTATTTTGCCATTTCCTAAGATTTCTGATATGGACTATTGCAAAAATGTTTAACATTGTTTCGCAAATATCTTAGCTTTTTTACATTTAATAGTAAGCTTTTATGTTCATTAAAAGTCTCTTAATTACAATGAATTAAGCTAATTTATTTTGAGAATTGCAACAAAGACCTAATAATATTCCGCAGAAAATTATTTTTGCGCATTTTTTATCATCAAAAACAAAAACAAGTTATGCTCAATAAGGAAAAAAGTGTTATATCGTAAGGGCTAAAAGAAAAAATATTAAGGTATCAAAAAGCCCTTGGGCGGACGAACAGACAGACTGACAACATTTCATAGAGAAGCTATACTACTGATAAATGAATGTATTTATTCCTTAGAATAAACAATTTTTTCCCCTTTAGTATTTATATTCTATCTATCTATCTTTTTTTCGCCTTGATAGGCTCAAGTCAAAACACCACACACCGTAACTTAGACTGTTACCTTTTCTCAAATGAAAAATCAAACATCACACAAATGCTATAGAGTTCTAAAGTCACTTAGTGTCAAATTATCACAGAACATTTGTATATGAATTAATTGTAATCGTGTTGTTAACTGTAGGGTGGGGTTGAAAAACTTTTAAATAAAATTTAAAAATCTGAAAATATAATAAGATTAAAATTGATAAAAAGATGAATTTTAGATAAAAACAAGGTAAAAATATAAAATTTATAAGTTACAAATAATCACGTTCATTGCAAAACATTAGAGAAAATTTCCATTCATTTCAATATACTTGAAATACCAATGGGAATACGCGTGAATGCCGCGTAAGAATATTGTCAAAACAGAGTTGCCACTTTGAAACTTTTGAATATTTTCATAAATATTTCAATACATGTGGTTTCGTCCTCCTTTCTTAGACTTTGGATTATATATATATTTTTTAAATTCACCCCCCCCCCCAAAAAAAAAAAAAATATTTAAATGTTTTTTTAAATCCTAATGTTACAGATTCCTTCTTTATAATATTCAAATGAAGATAAATTTAAAAAAATAATATAAAAATAAAATTACAAATAAAAAATAGCTTGGACGTCATTGCCTCTATGTTATAAAGATTACCCCCAAAGTTTTAATTTACAATTCCACCCCCTCCCCCCCCCCCCCATAAAAAAATGAAAAAGCTTGGATGTCCATGTATAACTCTGTTTTAAGAGCACTTTAACTTATTTCTAAAGCACAAATTAAAACTTTAAATATGACTGTGTAAATCCATGTCTGACCATAAGATATCAAGCTATACTACGTGCGGTAGTGGTTAGTACCGTCATACCCGTAATTTCAGCCTTCCTTCTTAGCTCAAAGCAATGGATTGGTTTCTACTTTAGGCTTGCTTATCTCAGTTATACTTGGGTCCAACTAGGACATTGATTTTACTTGCTTAGCCTTAAAGTTTTACAAAATTGTCTGATTAAGTAAGAACAAGCAAAATTTTTTGGGGGGATAACCAGTTTTCGGCGGCAACAGCAGTTTTGCAGCCATTTCTTCACAATTTCAATACTTTTTGTAGGGAGTTGGGGTCAAAAACGAAAGTGTACAAAACAGGGTGTAGGAAGGTATATCAATCCCCTGGCAAATTTCGATATGAAAATTTGATATAAGGGGTGGTTTCAATAAAATTTCTTCACAGTTCAACATTTTACCATATTAGAGCAACTTCCATGCCAAGTTTTAGTGTTCTATTCATGTTTTAAAGTCTTGAAGAACACATACCTTATGGAAAATAATTACATAAATGACCCCATTTTTAAAAAGTGTTAAGATAATTGGTTTTAGTTATCAGAATGAAAAGAAATTGCTAGGGTATATTTAAAAATGTATTTTCTTTTAAATATTTTCAAAATAATAAGTGTAAAAGCTCTATTTTAAAGATTATCAGACTTTAAAATTCTTAAACTTTAGTCGTCATTTTTGAGAAATTTTATGTATAAAGCAGTTAATTTAAGAATTAATATAAATAAATAAACTAGTTTTCTTTATCTTAAGCTATAATTAAACTTCAAAAATTGTTTTATTACATGTAAAAAATCACTATAAACTTTGGAAAAATATATCGACAAAATGTGGCAACCCTGATTTTTATTGGATAAATTTCTTACATAGCAGAAATCCAATTAGTAGTGATTTAACTCGCCGTGCACACTGCAGAAAAAAGAGAAAAAATTAAACAAAATATTTTGAGGGTTCTAAGGTTAAGAATTTTTTTTAGAAACTTCTACCTCAAAAATAATAAAAAAAATCATCCGAAACTCAAACATTGAAAAAAAAATAAATCAATAAATCTTTTTCTAAACTATCCCCACGGCACCTCGCTGTTTTTATTGACAAGTATCGGCTCATTTCTAGGGGAGAGCCCCCCGGGGTTATCCCACTTTCACATTTGTAATTTTTTAAAATTACAAACAAAAAAGGTAAAACCATACAATTATGATTCTTTTAAAAAAATGAATAAACTCGGCAAAACTTAATTATAGGCTATTTACTAAATGTAGACTACCTAAAGGTGTTATTGACATAAAAAACAATAACAAATATAAGAAAATGAATGAATATATTGTTGTTTAATATGAAATAGGTAGCATTTAATTACAGAGTGTCTCGCTTCCGCGACGCGACACGTCACCTGACATATACTTGTTATTTAGACATCAATATTTTCATCATAATTTTGATTTTTTATAAATGATTTTCCAGTGTTGCTTAGAAAGGGATTATTATCCGCTGGATTAAAACCGGTTCTTTTAGCCATACTGAATCATATATAGCATCGTATTACAGATATTTTTCCACGAATATCAAAATAAAAATCATAAAATTAATAGGTACAAGTTTTGTTAAACCGGTCCTTCGGGCTAACAAAACCAGTTTTAATCTTATAATTTTTTAATTAAATATCCGCGGGAAACTGTCTATAATACGATGCGATAAATAACTAATATAATAATTTAACATAAAAAATAATACACACTTTGAGATGGTACATAATACAATTTGAAAAGTACATGATATAAGTTATTATTTTTTTATAATTCAATTCATGAAAATGTCCCTTTGATTTGAAACAAAAGCAACCCTATTTTATGATATTTTATATGATTCATTATAAAAATTAGGTCGATTTTATCATAGTTACTGTAGGGGTCAAATTTCTCCAGATGGCAAGCGGGCTAGCCGGCCATATAGATAGATACCCAGAAAGACAAAATAAACTTGAGTTTTAACCAGTTAGTTAGTTATACGGTTTTTATGACAGGGTTGTTTTGGACAGTTTAGGTTGTTTTATACTTTTTATACGAAGGAAAACTATTTTACATCCATCTTTAAGCAAGTAAAAACAATTGTTTTTACAAAGATAATTTTGAGAAATTAGTTATAGCAAAATGACTTAATTATAATCCGAAATAACCTGGATCCAAAAAGTTTTTCTATTATAATTTATTAATGTCTGACCTAAATGTAATGTCTAAATAATGTCGGTGTATAATAGCTAGACAAACAAAAATTATAATTACTTCATCCATCAAGTTTTTTCTAGTTGCAGGGGCTAGCTTTGATTTTAGGTAGTGTGTTTTTTTCTTCCAAAAATTGTTTATTTTAGATTTTAATGAGGGCCTTTTTCAGTGGCGTGCGAACCGAAGGGGGCATTTGGGGCAATCGCCCCCCCCTAGCGACCAAAACGCCACCCCCTGCCCCCCCCTAGCCACCGCCCCCCCTGCCCCCCCCTAAATGTTGAAAAATGCCCCGTTTTGCCCCCCCCTGGTAATCAAAAATGCCCCTTTTTGCCCCCTACCCTACAAAAAGCAAAACTATCCCAGTTTCCAAAAAAAAGATCAAGAAATACCCCCAAAAAAAATTTTGGCGCTTCGCGCCAAACAGACAGTTACCAATCATTTAACCTTACCAAATTTTTGAATTAGTGTACAAATTAGGTTATAATCTCTTTTTGCTGAACATAACAAACCAGGTAATAGGAAGTATTTTATTTGGATAATGTAAACTTTTTACCAAAGAAATTTTGTACATCCCCAATGATGATGCACAAAATTACCCCTTATATAGATTACAATTAGTGGATGAAACGTATGGAAACTCAACTTAATTAACCAACCAATCAAAATTCCATTATAGTTCCCAAAGTTGTTGAGCCAACGAATAAGAATATTTATATGAAATATTGGGGACTAGTGTAATAAATAGCCCAAAAACCCTTCCCCCCCCTGCATATTTGACGAAAAAAATTTGCGCTTTGCGCCCTTCAAAATGGTTTCTGCTTTTTATCACATTGTAAACATCAAATATTTAATCAAAAAGTTATTTTATATAAAAAAGAAACAGCATTGATATTTATCTGAGCCTTTTCTCAACACTGTATTTCTGTCTAAATGAATAACTAGGTATGATGTCATATGATGTTTAAGATAAGTTTATCATTTTTTTTGTGTACATACCCTCACAAAAAGATATGTTTTTTTTATGGCAATTTTCATTAAAAACCCTTAAAACTAACTACACTTTATATTCCTAACTTGATAAAATACGCCACTCTTGTTGTCTTTAATTGATTTTAGGGGGCGTTTAAGGGGTGTTTCGTTGTATTTTACAGTAGCATTTCCCCTATTTATAGATCCTGCGGGTCTATTTGCCTAACCCTGCGGAGAAATCACCTAAGCTAACTTAACCTATAATAACCTATTAAAAGCTACTGTGAAAATACGACGAAATGCCCCTTAAGAGGCGTTGCCACGAAAGAGACTATACACAAGTTTTCCATATTCCTAAGATATTTTTAAATCTGTAGATGAAAGGACAAGTAATTTTTATTTTTAACATAGTTCTTTATATCTTTGGTTTTTATGGTACGATAAATTTTTTTGTGCATTATAATATCAAAAAAAATAAAATTTCTTGTTGTTCCGAGCATCCAGTATGTAATTTACTTTGACTGTCATCACACAACATACAGGAAAAAGAATTTGTGACTTTTTCAACCTAAAATATATATTTATTTCAACAAATGCTCTTTAAATCTTCTTGTCTGTATTCTTATTAATGATTTTTTGTGCTTTGCTACTTATAGATGTTATCATCCTTGTTGTCATACAATAAAGAAATATTTAAATTCAGTTTTACATGTTAGGTAAATTTTTGGTAAATTATTTCCAAAATGAGTGTTTTTATCTCCCCCCCCCCCCCCCTATTTTTTTAATGGGATTATTCATCCTTCCTGCTGAGATTTTATAACATCCCCTTCCACCCATTAAAAATGTTTTTTGGTTGGGGGGGGGGGGGGGGGGAGGTTAAATTATCTTCTATACTTTTTTTTCGAAGATGCTTTCTAGCTCCCATCCCTTCAGTCATTGCAGGGTGGAGAGAAGGGATGGGGGAGAAATGATGGTGGGAAAAGGATGGGGGGTAAGAGATGGGGGATATAAATGGGAAATATGGATGGTGGAAGGTATGGGGAAGAAGGGATAAGGACTAGAAGGCCAATAATCAAATAATCCCACCCCTTAAAACGCCCTTATTTAAAATTAGTATATATTATAATCAAAATGCCCCCCCCTAAAGCAAAGTGCCCCCCCGGGGCACTTTGCTTTAGGGGGGGGCAAAATTTTACAAAATCTTCAAAATGCCCCCCCCTAGACAAAGTGCTTCGCACGCCACTGGCCTTTTTGTGTAATATTTTTGTAATAATGTGCAATAATGTATTGGGCTGGTTTAAGACCAGTTTCTCGACCTCCTTCGCGCTCTACTAGAGGCTAGGGCCGAAGCAATTAGTTTTAAAATAATGAACTATATAATTTTTTAGGATTTTACTTACAGATTAATACCTAAAAGATTTAAAAGTTTTCATTTCTCTAAATTGTTAAAATAGTTAGAATACTTAATGTTGAACTTCATAAATAATATAAAAAAATATTTAATTATAAAATCTTAAGATACGATAAAGAAAATTGTACTTTTAGATTGAGAAAAACTAATAATTTTAAAATTACATCTCAATTACAATGTCAAAAAAATTGGGGCGACAATTTTCGCCAAATATTTTTATCTTTGCCCCAGAGGGTTAAATTTTTGATCTTGGCAAAATAAATATTTGATTTTCAAAATATTTCATAGAAAAAATATCATTTTTATGTACTTTTAAAAATATGAAGAAAAACTTACCATTTTGTCAAAAATGATATCACTACATTATAATGTTTTTATTTTTAAGTTTTATATTTTTCACTTTTTATTAATTTTAGTCAATGGTATTTCTAAAAGTTTAAAATTATTTCTGTCAATAATCACTTATTTATTGTCATATAGTGTTTATTTGATTAATAAAATCAAAAAAGTTCACATACACCCTTTGCTGTCGAAGGATTTATGAAAACTAAACTTTTTTGAGAAGAAAGCTGAAAATGATTCACGGAATAAAAGAGTGATGGTGGAATTTTGGCCGGTTTCATTATCACACACACACAATTCTTCCTAGCTAGGATACACACACACGCCCTCCAGCCTAAGCTAGGCAAGCAGGAATATTGGCGCATCACGGCTCCACTTTCGATGAATATTTTGACGCGTCCCGGCACGCTCAGGCAGCTTCGGTTACGCAATATTGTCCGCCTGTTTTTGTCTTCTAATGGCGCGGAACGCTTCTTACAAAATAATGTACATTACGTCTATTTAGCAACCGAAGAATGTTTACTAAGGAAAAAATGTCACTTTTGCTGGTTTTACATTTTTTGCATTATTTTCTTTTTCTAAAAAACTGTTGATATTTCTAAAGAAGTGAAATAAGATTGATAAATTGTACATACCTACATGCTATATATATAAGATCATTATATATCAAACACTAAAAGAATGCGCTAGAGATTGCCCTGGCCAAAAACAGTCACATTTGATTACCTTGCCAGGTTGTTACTTAAAGACAAGGATCATGAAACATTAATAGGTTGATTTTCTGTAGTTTATTGGTAAATGAGCTTCAAAACCTTGCATATAATCTTCTTCAATGCACTAATTTTATAGTTAATGTTTATTTGTATTTGATTTTGGGTAGTGATTTAAAAATTATTTTAATTGTAATTTCCCCTAAAACTAAGCTACGATTCTCTTCAAAACTGTCAAAATTTCGATAGTAACCAAATAATGGTGTGATTTTACTCCCCCCCAAAAAACTTCTTTGTGTCGAACCGACCCGCCGAAATCTCAAAACTTTTCTCTTACAGTCACGGCATATGTCAATTTATTTCCCTCACCGGCACGACTGCTATTCATAACCATCCCAGGAGCATACGCCGTACGGGACCGAAAACGCGCGAAATTCAAATGGTTTAAACTTGAAAACGCAAAGCGAACGCCTGTTGGACGCTTTTTACGCACTTTTAGGGCCGCAAAATACTCCTGAAGGATTTTAATAGTGAAAATACTAAACTTTGTAGGAAAAAAATAATTTTTTTCTTTAGATCAAAGTTTTTAATAACGAACAATAAATTATTTAAATATTTGAGAATATTAAAGATGAAAATTTTACTCTTTATGATTACTAGTCGATGCGACCCCAGCAACTAGGGGTTCTGTATTTGAAGGGATAAGGAAGAGCCTAAAAAGAAACCCACATTTAAAAAGAAATTAGTAGCTTAAAACCATCCCACAAGTCCAGTGTGAATCTTTCCTTAAATGGAGAAATTGATTGGTTTAGTAGTTATTGAAATCTTAAGCCACAGACAAAAAAAACCTTACTACTTTACATATAAGGATAGGTAGGCAAAAACCGTTTTCCCATACTCAATGAAAATGACATATCAATTTTTACGTTTCCTTCTAATTAGGATATTTCCTAATATGATCTTTTAACTTGTATAATATTTATGGTGTAATAAATATGCTGTAAAAATTAAATTTTCTTATTAACAAAAATTCACCTTTTTCCTGTTCTTATAATTATTAAATAACTTATTATAGATATATTTTGAATTATTGTCAAACGGTCTTTGAAATTGTATATTGACAAGGATGACAACATCCATAAAGATAAATGTATTTTGTATCATTATATGCTTGATTCTCAATAATTCAGAAAACTATTTTGTTTTTCTTTAATAGATGCTGAGAAATTCAGGTTTTCTCTTTTTTGTTTCTTGCAATACTCAAAAAAATCTCTAGAAAATTTTTTCAAATTGTAACTAAATTAGATGTGCAATGAACAAATTTCAAATTTTGAATACCGCGTTTTTCTTTGAATTTTAAAAAGTAAAATATCAAAGATAGCATTAACATACTTTTTTTCTGGAAATTGCAATAATAAACAAGAATAAATATTTTTGAAGCATAAAAATCTATTTAAATATTATATGAATATCACTAAACCTCTCCTATACAAAATCACAAAAGTAGTAATGGATTTATTATTACTTAGATCTTACACCAGATTTTTATGTGCTCTAGTAAAGTGAACTTTGTATGTCATAAAACATACTTGATAGTAATTATAGAGTAGCTACGCTATTAAAAATTGCAATAAAGCCCTTGTCCCAATTTTTGTTTGCAGCAAATATAAAGCTCTGCAATTTACTTGTTAATCAGTTTAGACTGTATAAAAGACCTATATTGATTCATATACAAGTACATTTTTATCCTAAACAAGCGCAGCATTATAAGGTAGATAACAATTATCATAAAAATAAAAGGACGTCGTCTGCCTGTGTGTCTGTATGTAGCTTAAGGTCTCGCTAACCGCTGAACTGATGTGGTTCTACTTTTCAGTGAATCTTATTTTAGGTCCAAGAAAGGATTGTAACTCTATTGTGGGATGGCACATCCACCCTCACGAAAAAACTCGCCTAAGGAAGAAATGAAATAAAAAAATTACAAGTAAAGCAAATAAGACAGAAAAACCCAGTGAATTTTATTCTTTTTTTTATTTTTTACTATCATCTAGTAGTCATCTAATTTAGGAAACTTATCATTCGCCCTTGGAAGTGTTTAGGCCATTTTATTTACACTTTTATGTTTTCAGTGATGGTTTCAGGCTATCTAATTTTTCAATTTATGCGATGAGATGGTTTTAGGCTATTTTATACTTTAAACTTCGAACACAAAGCCACAAGATGGAAGGGACGCAGTAACTTGCTTGCCCATTGTGAATGAAAAATTTTTAAGGAGGAAGGGAAAATGGGTCAAAATAAGCCCCAATAGATGTTGTGAATATTGCTATGAATGCAAACTTTAAATATCTTCTGCTCAGTTCTATACTTCAATATTCTAATTCTTGTATTTTAATTTCAGTCATTTTAAAATCAAAGTAAAATATTATAGGGGGCATGAGTTATATGTAAATCTGACCACAGCTCTAGGACCCTATCCCGATTTTGTATTGGGTCTTTTAAATCAACCAATACATCAGAAAATATACTCTCAAACAATTAGAATTGAGAAGGCTTGAATAAAGCGAAATATATTTTCTACGAAGAAGTGTGTTCTTAATGTGTAGTTAGCTCTAGCCGCGCGTTTTTTCAGAAAATATAGGGCCGAGTTTCAATATAAGACCTGGAAGCAATTTACTAGCAGACGAAAAGGGTCTCCAACACTTGGGGCAAGTAAGCATTGTAAATGTTTCATTCTTTTCCAGACTAGATATTTATGATAAAAAATCAAAGCTATTAGAGTTATTACTAAATAAAGCAGCAATATATATGTTAATTTTCATAATTAAACACATGTTGACATATTTCATATTTTGATTTTTTTGATATTCAATAAAAGCATAAACATATCTTACCCCTAAGTTATAATCCTGTTCTAGTTTAGTATGAGACAATCCAGCTCTATTCAGGAAGCTTGGTTCTGGTCCACACCCTCTCTGTCCATTTTCTGCAGGCTAAAAGAAATCAGTTAGTGATCAATATACTTGAAATTAAAACATTAGTTTTTATTGGATAATATTAACAATTCATTATTTTTTATTTTACTGAAATTAAAAGAAAATAAAAGATAACAGAAAAATACTTACAATATCGATTCTTCCATTCTGCTTGTAGACAAGCACCAAATGCCTGAATTACAATATTATTCTTATGAAAAAAAACTAAATACTTTTAAAACAAAAAGAAATTAAAGGCAGGGTTTCTTTTCTGATATTTTTATGAGCTTATATTTATATGGAGGTAATCCTGTTTAGATCCATAACAAATATAGGATCATATGAAGGAATGAAGTCATTCCTAAAAAGGACAGAAATTCCCTTCCAAAAAGGACAGAAATCATCTTCCTTTTTCTCAGATATCTCAAATATGGACAAAAATCACTCTCCTTTTTCTCACATATCTGAAAAAGAGGATAAAAATCACCTTCCTAAATCTCACTTAATCTTCCTAATTCTAAGAAAATTAACCCAATACCTCTAAGTTCTTCCTTATTCTCAGATAGCCTACCTTATTCTAAGAAATTCTTCCTTATTCTAATAAGATCTACCTTATTCTAAGAAATACTTCCTAATTCTATGACATTCTTCCTTATTCTAAGAAATTCTTCCTAATTCTATGAAAATCTACCTTATTATAAGACATTCTTCCTTATTCTGAGAAATTCTTAGTTATTCTAACAAGATCTACCTTATTCTAAGAAATACTTCCTAATTCTATGAAAATCTACCATATTATAAGACATTCTTCCTTATTCTAAGAAAATCTACCTTATTCTAAGACATTCTTCCTAATTCTATGAAAATCTATCTTATTCTAAGACATTCTTCCTTATTCTAAGAAAATCTACCTTATTCTAAGACATTCTTCCTTATTCTAAGAAAATCTACCTTATCCTAAGACATTCTTCCTTATTCTAAGAAAATCTCTTCCTAAATCTCACTTAATCTTCCTAATTATAAGAAAATTAACCCAATACCTCCTAGTTCTTCCTTATTCTCAGATAGCCTACCTTATTCTAAGAAATTCTTCCTTATTCTAATAAGATCTACCTTATTCTAAGAAATACTTCCTAATTCTATGAAAATCTACCTTATTATAAGACATTCTTCCTTATTCTAAGAAAATCTACCTTATTCCCTCAAAGTCTTCCTTCTCATCACATATCCTTCCTTTGTCTCAGATAATTTAGCTAATTCTTGCTAATTAGACCAACCATTCCTGGGATCTTAAGCTTCAGACAGAAAAACCTTACTATTTTCTTCATATTCTACCAGGAGATGAGAACAGGCTGTGTTGCAATAATTTTATGTAGATCAGATTTTTTTCATCCAAATAAAAAAGCTAGCTTTTTTTAAGAGTGAAAAATAAGAATGTTTTTAATTTAATGACAAACTAGCCCCTAGAGACCTCTTTAATTTTAGTGGGTTTCTAATTTTTTTTTTTTGGGGGGGGGAGATTTTTCCTAGGGGAGATATCTCTTGAGAATGTGGTAGTACTCTCCCTCAAAATAGCTATAAACCTTCCTTTGTCTTATAAGAAGCTAAACAGTTATGTAGAACCATACTGCTTCTATATATAATATTAAAAAAATATTCTTATAAAAAAGATAGCTTTTAGAAATTAGAAAAAAAACGTCCGTCAGCTTGGCTAGCCTGGACAAGAATTTGACTCAGCACGGCCGCCTACATGGTAAGGGAGGGCGTGTATTTTTCATGAACGAACACAAACCCACAGACATACTTTTAAAATAAGACCATAGACTATGTATATTTAGAATTTTAAGAATTTTAATGGATAATTAATTATATTGTTAGTGTTTTATTTCAAACTAGCGGCTACGCTCCTAGAGACACTTTTATGGGCACTTTAGGTGGTGGGAATTGAATTTAATATCTCCATTTTCTATAGTAGTTTAAAATGAAAAAGTGAAAAAAATGAAGGGAAGGGGGTTAATTTTTTTGTTTTGATGGGGGGGGGGGATCATAATCATCCCCACATTTTTCATTTCTGTTTTTTTTATTTTAAATTAAAAATTTTTGTAAAGGAGTAATATTTTTCAAGGTGGGTGGTGGTACCCTTCTCAAAATAGCTATAAACCTTCTCAGGATCTATGAGAAGCTACACTGTAAAAGTGAACCATATCGGTTCAGCGGTATCTAATTATTTTTAAAAAAAACTTTTATATTACATATTCTATATTTATAAATTGTCTTTTATATGTTGTTCTTGTCCCATGCCGAAACAGAGAAATCAACCTATAATCAGGAATTAAGAGGGATAGGACAATGGATGATAAATCAATTTACTTAATTAGTGTACTGTGTAATAATCCAGGGAGGGAGTGAATATTGAGCTGTTTATTACACTGCACTGGTCCCCAAAGTTTTATAATAACGTTTTCTTATTCAGTGACTTAAAACTTTTATTGAATTTTATTGGTTTGTACATTAAAATGAGTGTCCTGTCCATTAACGATTTAATTCAACCACTAATTATAACTTACAAAAGGGATAATTTTATGTTTAATTAGTGAGGATTTACATCAAGTTATCGGCAATTGTCTTATCCCTTAGATCCCTGTTAATAGTAACCGATTCAACCACAAAATTTTAACTTACAGAAGGGATAATTTTATGTTTAATCATTGAGGATTTACATCAACTTATCGGCAATTGTCTTATACCTTTAGATCCGTGTTAATAGTACATTTGCAGAATGAATAATAGAACATATGGGATAATGAGGGGATGATCAACATCAGAGCTAAAGAATTGTTGATTTTCGGATAATTTTACAATTATAAATATATGTTCAAAAGATATAAAGGATTATGAATTTTCTTAATATTCATATTACTTAATACAAAAAAAAATAAAATATTTCTTAATGTCAAAAAATTTTGTATTTAGATTTTAGTATTG
Source organism: Acartia tonsa (assembly GCF_053477335.1). Taxonomy (NCBI): domain Eukaryota; kingdom Metazoa; phylum Arthropoda; class Copepoda; order Calanoida; family Acartiidae; genus Acartia; species Acartia tonsa. The sequence continues at coordinate 12,007,885 of NC_137268.1, forward strand.
GTCTTTAAAAGCAACAATTTTGGGCCGGGTTGGGTCAATTTTTATAAGGATGGTTCGATTTTTAAAGTTATCTTATTGACATAGAGTTACATAGAAAAGTTGTCGCCAAATTAAGTTGCTAACCTGTTTATTGGTCAGTTTATTCACCATAAAGAAGGAAAAGAGATAGGGTAAAGGGGATATATTGCGCAATCGCAAGGAGCGTTATGTGTCAATTTTTTTTGCTTATTTTGAAAAGCTAGCTTTTACACAAGAACATATATTTTACTATCCCTATATCCCTATAATAAAAGTAACAGGATCTGTGTTTGTCTATCTGTGTGTATATCTTGTTAACTTCTAAACCAAATATTTTTTTAAAAATTTAAAAATTAAGAAACCCACTAAAATTAAAGAGGTCTCTAGGGGCATAGCAGCTAGTTTGTCATTTAATTAAGAAGCATTTTTATTTTTCACTCTTATAAAAAGCTATCTTTTTTATTTGAATGAAAAAAATCTGACCTAGATAAAACCAAAATTATTGCCACGCCCTCCCTTACCATGTAGGAATGCCGTGCTGTGTCAAATTCTTGTCCAGGCTAGCCAAGCTGATGGACGTTTTTTTTCTAATTTCTAAAAGCTATCTTTTTTATAAGAATATTTTTTTTATATTATATATAGAAGCAGTATGGTTCTTCATTACTGTTTGGCTTCTTATAAGACCAAGGAAGGTTTATAGCTATTTTGGGGGAGAGTACATACCACATTCTCAAGAGATATCTCCCCTAGGAAAAATCTCCCCCCCCCAAAAAAAAAAAATTAGAAACCCACTAAAATTAAAGAGGTCTCTAGGGGCTAGTTTGTCATTAAATTAAAAATATTCTTATTTTTCACTCTTAAAAAAAGCTAGCTTTTTTATTTGGATGAAAAAAATCTGATATACATAAAATTATTGCAACACAGCACTGTTCTCATCTCCTGGCAGAATATTAAGAAAACAGCAAGTTTTTTCTCTGTGAAGCTTAAGATCCCAGGAATGGTTGGTCTAATTAGCAAGAATTAGCTAAATTATCTGAGACAAAGGAAGGATATGTGATGAGAAGGAAGACTTTGAGGGAATAAGGTAGATTTTCTTAGAATAAGGAAGAATGTCTTAGAATAAGGTAGATTTTCTTAGAATAAGGAAGAATGTCTTAGAATAAGGTAGATTTTCATAGAATTAGGAAGTATTTCTTAGAATAAGGTAGATCTTATTAGAATAAGGAAGAATTTCTTAGAAAAAGGAAGAATGTCTTAGAATAAGGTAGATTTTCTTAGAATAAGGAAGAATGTCTTAGAATAAGGTAGATTTTCTTAGAATAAGGAAGAATGTCTTATAATAAGGTAGATCTTATTAGAATAAGGTAGATTTTCTCAGAATAAGGAAGAATGTCTTATAATAAGGTAGATTTTCATAGAATTAGGAAGTATTTCTTAGAATAAGGTAGATCTTATTAGAAGAAGGAAGAATTTCTTAGAATAAGGAAGAATTTCTTAGAATAAGGTAGATTTTCTTAGAATAAGGAAGAATGTCTTAGAATAAGTTAGATTTTCTTAGAATAAGGAAGAATGTCTTATAATAAGGAAGATTTTCATATAATTAGGAAGTATTTCTTAGAATAAGGAAGAATTTGAGGGAAAAAGGTAGATTTTCTTAGAATAAGGAAGAATTTGCTAGAATAAGGTAGGTCTTCTTAGAATAAGGGAGAATTTGTGTAATTAAGGTAGAATTTCTGAGAATAAGTAAGAATTTGGGTAAATAGGGTAGATTTATTAAGCATAGTTGTAATAGTGAGGAAAAGGAAGAATTTCTAAGAATTAGGAAGAATTTGTAAGATGGTGGACAGAGGTCACCTTCCTTTAGTGAGAATTTGTAAGATAGTGGACAGAAATCACCTTCCTTACTGAGAATTTGTAAGAAAAAGGAAAGTAAATAGCCTTCCTATACCCAAGGAAGGGAATTTCTGTCCTTTTTAGGAATGACTTCATTTTCTTCATATGATCCCAAATATACTTTGAAAAATGTAGTAAACTGAGAATATAGACATGCTTTTTTCCATAACAAAAGTTATGTATAGACAATTACCAACAATTGAACAATTTTAGAATATGAATTCAATTTTATTAACTTGGAAAAATCTATCAACTACCTTTTTAACTTCTTAAGGTTAGGATCAAAACCATCAGGGGTGCCATCTCTATCAAATGTTGTGCTTGGCCAGTAATCAAATACTATATCACTATTTGCTATGTCTGTACCTTAATACATTATTTATCTTAAAGGGTGTGCAAAAAAAATTCGGACTTTTTTAAAAGTCCCAACTGGCTTAAAACTTGACTTGCGAGTAAATCATTAAAGATTAAATTAAAGGGAATGCAAATAAAAATACGTACATTTTTAAAATTCTAATTGCTCAGCTTGTGTTAATAGTAGAAAAACGTTATGCATACCATTAGAACCGCTATGAAGTCTATTTTTTGAAATATAAAGATTAAATTTTTCCACTTTTCTCACATTTATCAATACAGCTCCTAAACTAAAAATATCACAAAAATCGTACTTATATTTCCAAAAAATAGAGCTTATGACGGTTATAACGATATACATAGCATTTTTCTACTATTCACACAAGCCGAGCAGTTTGAATTTTAAAAATGTCCGCATTTTTGCACACACTTTTTTTTATCTTTAATGATTTACTTTCAAGTCAAGTTTTAAGTCAGTTAGGACATTCTTCTACGTAGCTCCTAAACTATAAGTAGCACAGTAATGGTTCTTATATTACCACAAAATAGACTTCATAGCAGTTCTAATGGTATGCATAATGTTGTTCTACTATTAACACAAGCCGCGCAATCTAAATTTAAAAAAAAGTCCGCATTTTTTTTGCACACCCTTTTATATAAAGTATTAGGATATCTGTCTTTTTGTTTGTACCAAAGGAAAGTTCCAACCGCTGTACCGTTATGGTCTTCCTTTACAGGATAAGTTTTAGGAAGGTTTTAGGAAGGAACTATTTTTGGGAAGGGTACCACCACCCTATAGTAGTTATATAAATGGATGAGGATAATTTCATTGATTTAGCTTCTAAAATCGTTTGTCATTGTTTTGTCCTCCAAGTTGTTTTAGACAATTTACTTGGAATATTAAAGGAAGCCTTCAAGAAATATACTGCTTTATCTGCTGAAATGCTGCCACAAGTAGACCTAATACCTCAAATTTGAAGCCTTCATCTTCATTAACAAAAAATTTTAGACATTTAAAAATGACATTTTGAAATGCCTATAACTTTTTTGTTATTGAAGCTGAAGACTTAAATTTTGGAAATTGAGTTTTCTTGTGGCAGTCTTCCAACAGTTAAAGCGATGTATTTCTTGCAGGTTTCCTTTGATATTACAAGAAAAAACTAAAAAAACTTGGGGTTCAATATATCTTTTTGGAGAATGCTAGTGATTTTTTTAAGTGATTCTCATATATGCATTTTTCTCAATACAAAATCCCTAGATTTAAAACACAATCCCTTTACCTCTAACATTGACAGCCAGAAAGTGAAAAATTTTTGTTGGTGGAGGTAACTCAGGCTCATTATCCTCAATCAGGACAGTGTAAAGTGCTCCAGGCTCTGTACTCCACCACATGCGAGGAAAATCTTCTAACTGAGAGTATACAAAATTGTTAATTATTGAAAACAAGATATACTTTTTTTATTCACATAATAAAAAATTAATCTTCAACTTGCCTTTGAAGAATTATTCCAAAAAATGCGTAGGAAGGAAAAAAAAGTATTAGAGGAAAATATTTCAATTTGAGGAAGGGTAATTGGTCGAAGCTCTTTTTTTTATTTAGATCCATTTGCAAAGCAAATATAACACACAAGTCCACAAGTATTAGAGCTTTTAAGTAACAAACAGACACAAAATCATCCAACAATTTCTGTCTGATTTAACAGAAATTTTAGGTGTCCCTCATATCTACCTGCGAAGTTTGAAGGGGTGTACCAGGAATGATCAGTTTCCCATCCACCTTCATAAACAAAGGGTTGTCAGGGGGGATTGGTAGGAATTCAGGGACAGCTCCTAGATAAGATGGTTCATATAATCATTAATTTTTATAATAAATTTTGTAGAATTAATATACAATATAGATAAAAAAATGGTACTTCCAAAACAAATAATTATTCCCATAAGTTTGTATTTTTTTATTTTCAGTTTTTAGTTTGAAGGTTGAGTTCCAAAAAACTTTTTCTTGAATTCTAAAATCCTTATACTAAAGTAACAGGATGTTTGTTTGTCTGTGTGTCTGTGTGTGTATCTGTGTATCTGTGTGTCTGTACCGAAGGATCTCGCTAACCGCTGAACCGATCGGGTTCTACTTAACAGGGTAGATTGTCATATGTCACGGGAAGGTTTATAACTATTTTGGGGGAGGGTACCACAACCCTCCCAAGAGAGATTTCACAATAAATTCAAAAATATTAAATATTTCCGCCGCATAGTGTCGCTAGCATAGTCGCGCTACGTAGTCGCTCTGCGTAGACACATGAATTTAACAATTGATAACATAGACAAGTTATTTCTCAAATTAGATATTTAAAATTTAAAAAAAATTATTTAAATGCCACTAGAGGCCTCTAGGGGCGTAGCCGCTAGTAGTAAAATATTTGAACTACTACATTTCTACAAATAAATTGTACCTTGAGATCTCCAGCCCTGGTCAAAAACTGCCTTCATGTTGCTGTTACCACCATGACCAGCATTGCTGACACCAACAATAGTCAAGCCCAACAAAGCTAAATTAGATATCCTATTATATAAAGTAGTAGGGTTTTTTGTCTGAAGCTTAAGGTTTGTATAACTACTTAGCCAATAGAGTTCTACATTATAGGGAAGCTCATATAGATATCCTGATGGTTTTTTTTTAAATTTAAGTCTATAAATGGCTTTAGGCTATATTTTCTGTCTTCAAATAAAACACCCCTAGGTAATAGTGGTTCAGTTACTAATACTTATACTATATTTATTTCTTCTGTTTGAGTAACTTATGAACACAAGTGTTTTTTTACTTAGACAAAAATCAAAATATTGTATACCTATGAACGATCTCATCCTTTGTTGTCTATATTGTTATAACCATAAAGACCACTAAATGACTGACAAATATTTTTTTGATATTTTTATTTATATATCAAAATCTAGCTTGTGTGTACACTTTGAACTTTCAAAGTATTACAATTTTTTAACGATGCCTTCTGGGGCATATACAATAATAATACAATATAATAACAGGCTCCTACTATAGGGTTCTGAAATGAAAATCAAGCTTTTTGGATAGAAAAAACTTATTTTTCAAAATAGAAACTAAAAGGATTTTCAAAATTCAGAGGATCTCTTTTTCGTAAAATGAAAAAAAATGCTGAATTATGTATTTTGTCTTCAAATATTTTTTTATCTTTTTCCAGAAATTGGAAAACAAACTATTTGGATGTCATATAATTTCTGAGAACCAAATATAAATTTCGTAGCTTGTTTTTGTCCCTCTGGATCATTCTTACAAAACAAATATTTACGAATCTTAGGAGGTGTTGGCCTTTTTAAGTTCATATCTTTTTTTAAAATGGTGAAAAAATTGTCAAGGATCAACAAAATCCATTTTTGAAAATTGATTGAAAAACTATTTAGGGGGTGCTGAATAACAAATTTTTATTTAAAGTTCTTAATTATTTGATGAATAATGTAATGTTATGCATGGTAACATGTTGATAAGCTTGAAAGAAAATATTAAATACAATGTTCAATGTCTTAGAAGTGATAAAGGGATCTGATCCAAAACTGACAAATTACTTATTTGAGTTGTCTCACTTTCATAAGCAACATTGAAATAAAATTGTCATCATAGAAATGGCGGTTTCCCTCATTATTATCACAAACATGCTGTATTTTTTATACTTATTCCATATTTGGTTAGTATACGTAAGAATGGTAGATGAGCCCCGCAAGTATAGGATTCCGTTGGATGAGAGGGCTCGTAGAGTAAGAGGCGTTGTGTTCTTCAGAAATCTAATAAAGGGGGGGCTGGGGGTTGAGAACCAACAAATTTTAATAATAACCTTGGTTTCTATCTAAATTATTTATTACATGAGATCAAATTGACAATATTTCTATAAAAAAAAAATTATTTTTATTAATTATCATTATTGTTGTAAATTGTACATCATGATGATAATGGTCGAGTTCATAAAGTGTAAGATCCATGTGATCCAGATTCCATGTCATTAAAACTCGTTTATATGTATGTATTTTTGGTCTTAACAAAGTATTTTATGTTACCAAAATACTAAAATATCCTATAGTAGTACATAACAATATGAAATTTAGGTGTTCAAGTCAAATTTAGGGTCCAGGTATGATCCTATAGGTCCTGATTATCCAGGTCTCAGGAATTCTTAAAATGGCTCCTCCTACTTGGAGACTTCAAATCCTAAACTTAATCTTTTCTAACAAGTCAAGTTTAGCTGCCGCCGCTGAAATTTATATTTTGAGATTTCTAATTTGAAATTTACACAAAGATAAACATTATCTGAAAAATTATTCTTGTAGCTTCAAAAACAAGAAAACAGAACCGTTTAAAGTTTTTAAGTAAAAGGACCTAAAAACAAAGGTTGTTAAATAAAATGGTAAAAAAAGCGAAAAATGACTTTGTCTCAATTATAATAGAAAATTTATTATCAAACAGGAGACATGCACAAAATTTTTTAGGGTTCTAGCTCTAATAGGAGCTGAGATAATAGGTGGGGGCGATTAAGGTGCGATAGGGGACCCGACTTTTAAGGGTCGATCTATATGCCCCCAATCATAATAAACTATCTTACTATTTCAAATTTTCTCTATCTATCTAACTATCTTCTATTTTGACACTTTTTATCATTAATCCTGGCTAATTAGGTCTTCTGTTTCTGGTTTAGAGGACTTTTTACCAAAACTGCAGAAAAATGAAAATAAAAGTCAGAAATTTTTAGTTTTTTTTATCCTAATTCTTTAGGCATCTGGGGCCTTTTTTCTTGGAAGGGACCTCCCAATAAAACTTTTATGAGATCCTTCACTAAACACAACCACCGACAGACATCCTGTTACTTTTATCTAAGGATAAGATAACGTTTATGTGGGCTTGTGCAGCCACTAGGGTAAACTTTTTTGATCAATCGTTGCTGTTTGTTACGACGTAAATTTCTGGATGTAATGAGGGAACGCCTGTACTACAGCAGTCTAGTTCAAAAAGTAAAATAAATTGTTTTTGCAGTGACCTTTTTCCGTCCCCTCGTTCTTTTCCCAAAAATATCCATATAATTTTTTTCTACAAAAAACTTTTGAGCACGTTCACTTTTTCGGATTTTTAACCTATAATATGAAGGTTTATCTGAAGCTTAATATTTTGATGACTACTGAACCGATTAAGTACTCCAATTTAGAGAGGCTTCACATAGGTTCCAGAGTCGTTTTAGGCTATTTTAGATTTAAGTCTAAATAGGTTTCAGTTTGAAATTAATTTGTTGTATGTTTGTCCATCTGTCGCTTATGTAAATAGGACAAAAAAAATACTTATTTATTGACTTCAATATAAGTCACCAAACCTCTTATAAAATGTTAGGTGTTAAAACAGGAAAATTTAGATTTTGTTTCATTATTTACCAAATAAAATTTACTTTGCTTATAATCCAAATGTATTTTCGCTGTCCTGAAGTTTTAGCCTTTAAAGTTCATATTTTCTAATTTAGTTGTGATTTTATTCTGCATTAGGTTCTTCCTATATTTTTTTTTCGGGGGGGGGGGGGGGGGTATAGTACAGTTTAGATCCTACCCCAAAAAGAAATTATATTGAAGTGTTACAATATTGTATTTTATTGACTTTAGGACCCAATTTAACAATAAGTTTGAATCATTATAAAAAGGATTAATGATCTTAAAAGGTTAACTTTTATTCTACTTATGTATGTGGCTTAAAAATAACACAACGCTAAAGTAAGAAAAAAAAGTGTAAAATATTTTGGCAATTAATAAATGGATTAACCTTATTAAAATGTGAACATAACTTTTATATGTAACTCTACCTATCCTGATTTGGTATTAGGTCTTTGTAAATCAGTTAACAAATATAAACACAGCCGAGTCCATACAAAATACCAAAATGCCATTTCCTAGCAGACATAAAGGGTCTCTGCCACTTGGGGCAGGTAGTTGACTGGATTATACATTCATACTTATACATTTATTGTTTATATGTTGGAAAGTTTAAAACAATATATTAATATATTTATAAATTAACTTGTTATTTCCAAGCCACACAAATACGTGCAATTATAAGACTAATATATATTTAGCTTCTGAGGGTTTAAAGGGTTATCCAAACGAATATACTTATCAGTGCTCTTTCAGAGCTGATAAAATTTAGGACGTTGCTTTTTTTAGGTTTGATTTTACTCGGATAAAAATTGGAAAAACAAGGGGGCAATTGAGTGTTCCAAAGTTCAGTGGGGTAAATTTTTTTAAGAACCCACCTCAGGTTTTAGGTTGGTTTCCAAGATGGCTGGGGGGGAAAAGGGTAAAGTTATAGAGTTGATACGCTTTTTAAATCTTACATAAATGTTAAAGGAATCAGAATGCAAAGTTTAAAATCGATAGGACAATTCTAAAATGCATAAATTAACGACAAGAGCTATACAGTACAAAAAAGATTTGTTTTTATGAATCTATTTAATCCTTATATTTCTTTATTTACTGTAATTACGGTATTACCCTTAGAGGCCTCTAGGGGCCCTTAAGGGTGGGGAAGTCTACTCCCCTCCCCCCCAACTTGTAGTTTAATTGTAGTTTTAAATAGAAAAAGTTGTTTTTTTAAACTTGGGAGGCGATTTCTCTTGGGAGGGTGTTGTACCCTCCCCCTAAATAAAAAACCTTCCCTGAACCTGTAAGAAGATTCGTTGTTAACAAAAGCCATATTGGTTCAGCGGTTAGCGAGATCCTTCGGTACAAACAGACAAACATCCTGTTACTTTATTATAAGGATTAATGTATGAACACCATAGAGGCAAATCTTAGCTGGAAACATCCTATTTTAATTTGTCTCTCATCAGCTATAGGACTCAACCCAACCTAACCCTAGATTAGATTTTGATAAGATATTCATTATCTTCATTACAGAGAGGAAACATTGTTATATTTTATTTTTATTTTAAATTCTGATCATGTTCTAAAATGTTAGATTATATTCATAAAAGGCTATATCCTATCCTATTATATAAAGTAATAAGCTTTTTTGTCTTTATCGAAGGATCTTGATAACCGCTGAACTGATATGGTTCTCCTTTACAGTGAAGATTTTATTGGTCCTGAGATGGTTTCAGGCTATTTTATTTTTTACAAATAAGTCTGGTATAGTTTTAGGCTATTTTCTGCCCTTTCAAGCCATTCAAATAAAAAAGTCACTAGATGGAAGGGGCGTATCAACTAGGTAATAATAAAAAGTAATACAAATTATTAGTTCATTTATGGTACTCAAATTTTCAAAATTGAAAAAAAATTCTAAGAGAAAAATACCGAAAAATTTAAATACTATTAGTTTAGAACCAACAAATTAACATTCAATAAAAGTGCCCAAAAACAGTATCATGGTTGTAAAACTTTGGGTACCAGTGTAATTTACAGTCCCCTCCCTCCCTGGGAAGCCCACAGCTAAAACAGGTGAACCTATATATAAACATTGATATGACTTTATCTATTATTTCCTGTATCTTTATTTGAGGAAAAGGTACAAACACACACATACACACACACACACAGGATTTAATGCTCATTGATCAAAAGAGTTAAAACAGGGTTTAATTAATATAAGTCTTGAAATTGCGGGTTATTTTACTATTAGCACTTGCCCCTAGGGGCTGGGGGCTTAATTATTGGATCAAACTGGACGTTCTCATTTCTGTAGCTCAAGATTTCTAAAACTGTTGAACCGAATAAATTCTCCATATTATTGAAGCTTCATATAGACCCCAGGATGGTTTAAACTACTTTTCTGCCCAATTCCTTACACCTTTGAAGACAGAGTCACTAAATGCTAGGTGGGCAGCTGCTAATATTATATATTGAAATGAATCTTCGGTTCTTAGGCTTAATTTGCTAATATTAAGTAATGAATCCTTGAGCAATAATGGGGGCGGAGTAAACTTTAGAATATCTTTATTTTGTGGATTATCCAAATTTGACGGATGGACTGTAGTAGATCTTATTACAAAGGTTACTAAATATTTACTATGCACCTTTATCTTTATCATTAGAAAATTCAAAGATAGGTCAACACCAGATAATAAAAATTTATTATCTTTCCCAGTAAAAAGATGTTTCTACCATTGTTACCATAAGGGGCATGCCATGACAGTGTAACGTCAGGTCCAACAACCAAGGAAAATCAAGTGGAGTAATTTCTCCCTTTCTGTCCAAACACCCAGGATAATATGCTAGGTAACACCCAAAAGGCAACCAACCGTTTGATTTCATTATTTGAAGTTCTAACTGTGCTGAGTAATAAGTTATTAGCTGAGGTATGGCTTTGAAACCGATCAATATCCACTGGATTATAACCGGTTCTTAGCCATGCTGAAAAATTATGTATAAATTTGTATTGTAGAAAATTTTCACGAATATTTATAAGAATCATGATTTAATTTTTTTGGGGGGGAGGGGAGGGGAAGAAGTTGATTATCAGCCGTGCGTTATTGTGTTTGTGTTTTTAGCAAGAGAGAGAGAGAGAGAGAGATAGATAGATAGATAGATAGAGAGAGAGAGAGAGAGAGAGAGAGAGAGAGAGAGAGAGAGAGAGAGAGAGAGAGAGAGAGAGAGAGAGAGAGAGAAGAGAGAGAGAGAGAGAATTGATGCATTACAGACATTTCTGCCCTAATAACTTTCTTAATTTTACCCTTTAAGCATGATTTGAATTTTGAATTTTTGTCTATCTATGTATCTTTCACTCTTCCTAACTATTTCTCTTTCTTTCTCTCTCTCTTTTTTTCTTTACCTCTCTTTCATTTTTTTAACAGTTTTTACTCTTGCTAAATGGGTTAAAAGCTTACAGGATATAGAGTATATCTCTATCAAAATATGGGAGGTCCCTGCAAGGTTTTGCCCAACCTATACCCTAGAGTATGTTTATACAAAGTAACAAAAATAATTGGATTAGCAGCTTCGAAACTAGAGGCCTCTAGATACACTTGAGAGAGGGTTTGGTAAAAACAATATTTTTGTGGCGTGGAGCTATTTTTTTTCTCGGGCGACTTATCTTAGGAGGTTGATACACACGACAGACTGACAGACGTCCTGTTACTTTTAAATAAGGAGGATTATCAAATCAACCCAAACTCTAAAAGATTATAGAGGTACTATTAGGGCTATTTTTTAGACATTTTTGAGTTTTATAATCAGATGAGTAAATTTGCTTTTTTGAATATTGGCTAAACCGAAAGACTACTTATGAAGGAATGTGTTAGTTTAGAATGGCAAAGTAACGCCAGCTAGGGTCGTCGGGCCCTTTGCTCATTTTTAAAAATATAAAGGGATAAGTTTTATGAAAATAAAGTATTAGGAATGGCAGTTGAAAATGCAATCTTAAGCTCTTTATAGAGCCTATAAAAATTGCGTCATACAATACAAATGACCAACGTATGATAGGCCAATACATAGACTAAATTACCAATAGCAGGCCAGAATACATTTTAATTGACCAGTATGACGTCACTTTTTAGAGGCACTATAAAAAGCTTCATTCAAAATTGATAGTAAGTTAAGGTAATATACGTAGAAAATTAAAATCTATGTTCTACGTATCATGAAATTCTTGTAGCTGTTGAAGAAATCTTTCTGGACACTAATACAATTTTAATACATATAATGTACTAGTGGCCACGTCCCTAGCTTTAAGAGGCTTTTAAACGAGAAAAGGGCCAAAAACTTGCCTTTTACGGTACCAAGACTTATATTTTAAAAAATGAAAGAGCATAAAACCATTCTTGGACCTTTCAAAAAATGGTAAAAAATTGGTTCATTTGCAAGATCTAAACGGACAAACAAGCAAAAACCTTACTTCTTTATATAATAGGTTAACAGAACAATAAATTTTCTGAAAAATTGTCTCTTTTGTCCCTTTAGTTATTTTTGATCACGTATATAGATAATAGATAGCATAGTATAGATATGATATTTTTGTTTAAAAATATTTTTTTTTAAAGAATTAAAATACAGGTTCAGTAATTTTGTTGTCCAAATAAGACACTTCCAGTGCAGTGGTGGGGACCTTTTTTGTTAGCAAATCGGTTTCTGCTCTTTTGTAACACCTTGGCTGTGTTAATATTTCCGAAACTATTGACTGGTATTCAGTGACCCAATTGATATTCGGCACTGGGTCCCCACGCAGTGAATATTCTTTTACTTCAATGTTTAATTAAAGTTAAAGATATAAAAAAACTTGGACCAATTAAAATTAAATGGCTCCTTTAATTTATAACCCTGTAATTACATGACCTTAGCATATATACATAGACAAAACAAGGAAGACAATGTTCACAAAAGCAAGACACATAACAAATATAGAGTTTCAGCACCTTTAACATTACAAATTACAAAAATTGTAAATATAAAAGACACAAAATAACTTGATTACAGGATGATTTTATAAGACTTTGATATAGAGAAGCTTCGCTTGTATTATTGAGCCTTATCGTAACAGGCATCGAAAATACAGTCAATATATAGGATACTTTATATAAAGTTTGTTGAATAAAAAATTATAATAAAAGATTTTTAAATCAACATACAGATATTTAATAAACATTAAAGAGTTGCTACACTTTCTAAATTATAAACTGACCGACTGACCCATAATGAGTAGAAAAGCTTCACCTTAAAAAAATGTGTATATTATGTTAGCTTATTTTTGTAAATTTTTTGTGTACCATCAAAAAGATATTTTTAAAAGAAAGGGTATTTAGTTTTGATGCTTCTCTTAAACTGATGTCTGTCTGTCAATTTTCTTTTTATTGGCTTGTTTTGAAAAGTTCATACCAAAATTACTTTAATTAAAATACTTTACATGCCATTAATAATCTTAAAATTATCGGGGTTTTTTTGTAGCAATTAAACTCATTTTAAGAAATGCAAAAATTATCTCATTAAAATTGCATTTACTAAATATCCTTTAGAAAATTACAATTAAAAGTGACCATTCTACTTTTAGTTAATCAGCGGAAAAGAAAGCTTTTCCCGGGAGGAATTTAGACTATTTTGTTTCTAGATTTAAGCCTTGTGATGGTTTTAGGCTACATTCTACCCCGCATTTCCTCTATAAATACAAGCACCCTTAATGCTAGGGACTCTGGTATATATAATTTATTATGCCTAATCCTTGTGGGACTCTATAACAGCGAAGGCCTTACTAGAAGGATATTTTTGGTCTATGTTTGCTTAACTAGCTTTGTTCCTTGTTGTGTTTTAGATTTAAAAATGATTCGAATAGGATTTTTCCAACTTATATATAAGTCTATTCTGTGCTGTTTTTATAAAACACTAAGCATGCAATAATGTCAAATACTAGTGTTAACCATTTCTTTCCCTTTTATACTTTTTAAAAGCGAAGCGTTTCTAATTTCTATAATTAGAGTCGGTCAGTCCGTCCGTCAGTCCGTAACGGATAGCTTTTTTTTGTTAATTTATGCATGTTAGAATTGTCCTATCGATTTTACACTTTGCATGATGATTCTTGTAGTAGTTAGGTACGATTTAGAAAGCTTAGCATCTCTATAATCGTTACCAGAATGTCCGTAACTCAATTTTAAACATGATGATTTTTTTACCATTTAAACAACAATTTTTATGTGATAAAATCATCCGATTGATCTGATTTTTGGATTACTGATTCCTATTACAATAAGGTACAATAATATAAGCGAAGCATCTCTATAATCAAGTCCTTAAAATGTTAGTATGTCCTTAAACAGAATTCTGTATTTAAGAAGTTTTGCAACAAATTTACGTATAATTTTGTGAAAACTTAGGTATTAATTCATATTTTGTATATTCTGTTCTGACAATCTACAAGAGTTAATGCTCGTCTGCCATACCGTTTCAGAGCTTTGCTTTTATGAATGTTGTCATCCTTGTTTTCCAAATACTAGGACCTGCTTTAAATGTTCAATTGTTGATACCCCCTTCCCTTACAGCCCCCAACCGCACGTCCCTGCTAACTACAGTAGGGGCATAATTAAAAGATGTATATAATGAAAAAAGACTGAAACTAAAGAAGTGCCGCAAAGCAAATCTTACTACTTTATAAGGCAGAATTCATAGAGTTTTTGAACATTTTATTTTTATCACAAATTTTTAAGCTTTACTACTTTTTAAATCTGATTTTCAATTAAATTCCCATGTAAAACAATCCTAATTTTACATTGTTATATTTCATTAGACCAAAATGTTCTTCTTGTATTAAAAATGATATTTTCATATTGCTAAGCTACTTACGTTAAAAATTTTGTGAATCAAACCCATCTTTTAAGCAAAAATATTAGCAAGTAAATTAACTTAAATACACAAAAAAGCTGTTCAAACATCTTTTTGAAAAGGACATGATTACAATTAAGAAAATAAATAAGAACTAGAACAATTTTCGTTGAAAAGAAGCGCATTTGAAATAGAAAAAAAAACAGCAAACTGTTATTCATAACCTTAATAGCAAAAGGTGACTACTGTAAGCTTGTGTTATGTTTTTTTCTGTTTGTCTGTAAATATGTGTGATTTTTGGGTAGAACTGTATAAAGAGCAATGTACTTTTTGAATAAGGAAGTCGTGTTCACTCAGATCACATCAACAAACAGACATACTTACCATTAAATAGTAATTATAGAGTAGTTGCGCTGCTAATAGCATCTTCACACAGGTAGGGAGGGGACATTGGGCTGTTTATTACACTATAATAACTTTTTCTTATTCGTTGGCTTAACAACTTTGGGGACTTCAATTGTATTTTTATTGGTTCATCAATTTGAGTGTCCAAACGTTTCAACCAATCTACAAGAGGGGTAATTTGTGTATCATTATTAGAGATGTACTTACATTTATTGGGCATTGTCTTATCCCTTTAGATCTCTGATGTTAGCATCTATTGTTCTTAAATCAATTAGGGCTAAATACTGTAACAGTTTTCTTTTACAAATGTTTTAAAGGGCCTAAATGTTATAACAGTTATAACTGAAAACTAAGATAATTTTGACCATAAGAAGCGCAGCGCTAACAACTAATAACTTTTCTAATATTTAATAATAACCGACACACTAAAGAGTAGAGTAGAATGAATTTTTCTTCCTTTAACTTCCAATGATTTAAGTAAACGTCTTTAGTAATGATATGGCTTAATTATTGATAGATTATTTTGAGCTAACTCGTTAGGATAATATATCTTTAATTATCTTCTAGCCAATGATTAATCTTTTCTTAATATTCTCACACCTTAGCAAAATATACTTTTTAGAGTTTTAGGTTTCAAAACGTTGGATTATAAGAAATATCTTTTTTTAGAAAGTTTACTAAAAATATAGAGAGATTAATAGAGAAATAGAAAAAGGATAAAGATATTTTTAAAGAAAAATAGAGAAAGATAATAAGATAGTCAGCTTTAGAAAAAGATATATAGAGATAGAAAAAGAGGTAAAAAGAAAACTGGAATTCAGATAGAATGATTGCCAGCAATCGATATATAATTACTTGGATGTTGCACCAGATTTTCATGTACTCTCATAAAGCGTTTATTCCAGCTGACTAAATGACGATAAACCCCATGCACTCCTTTTACTCCAACCCATCCCCAATCTACTGGATGAACGAGCTGAACAATATATGAGATTCATATTATCAAACAAAATTGACGACAAACTTTAACTTGTCAATATATCCACGAATATTCTATATCCATTTCTGTTGTTGTTATAGGAATCTTTATTCCAAAAATCAAATCAATCGGATAATTCTATCACATAAAAATTTGTTGTTAAAAAAGTTAAAAATCATCATGTTTAGAATGAACGTCCGGACCTTCTGGTAACGATTATAGAGTTGCTAAGCCTTTTAAATTGTACCTAACTTCTACATTAATCACAGTTCAAAGTTTGGAATCGATAGGACAATTCTAACCTGTTTAAATTAACAAAAAGAGCTAACTGTCTGTGACGTACGGACGGACGGACCGACCATAATTATAAAAAAGCTTCGCTTTTACAAAGTGAGAAAGTTATAAAAGGCTCAGAGGGAAAAATTGAGAAAAACATATGGATATAAATGTGAGATGTCTTTCTTTTTGATGTTAATTAGTTCAAAGGTTTGACTGACCTTCGTCGCGTCTAAACCAACTCTTGGTTTCATATAGACAAAATATGGTTAGACTATTCACAAACATATATCTTAAAAGTAGCAAAAAGAATCATTTACTAGGCGTATTATTGTAAAAGTTCCCAATATGACGAGAGTGTCATTCTTTATGATTTATTGACAACACCTGCTAAAATAGGATACTGTTATTCTGCAAAATACTTTACAGTATTCTAACTAAAAAGGTGTGATAGCTACTGAACCGATTGAGTTCTCCATTTTAGGGAGGCTTCAAATATGTCCCTGGGTTGTTTATGCTATTTCATTTATATAATTAAGTCTTTGGTTAATTTGTTTGCCCATTCTGCTCCTTAAAATTTAGAGACCCAGATAATAAATAAAAAAGTTTAAATCTCGCTCTAAATTAAAACTCAATTATCATACTATTTGACACATAAATAGAATCAAAAGGAAAGTCTAATTAATTCAAACAGATTTTAGGGTTTTACCGCCTGTATATTTAGACCACATACTTATAGATTAGGAAAACTTTTTAAATATACTATTTTAAGAATATCTTATATATAAGCTGAGTAAATTTTCATTTCATCATCGCGTTGTTTATAGAATAATTATGAGACTAGCGTATATCAAATTAAATTTGTGAGTAGATGAGGAGAATCTTCACAATAATTAATAAGTCTATGTTAAATAGAAGCAATGAAATCCAGGAATGAAAATAAAGACAAAGGTAAAATGGCTCATTTTATATTCACTATTTTATGACTATTTTATGACTATTTTTATGACTATTATAATAGACGGTGTGTTTTATACAGTTGCCTTGCTGTTTTCATTTTTAAGCTTTTCTATAGTTAGGGTCTGTCCGTCCGTCTGTAACGGATAGCCCTTTTTATTTGTACAATTTAGACTTACAAATTAATTTTCTGCTTTATATTAAGTTCTGACACCCTACAATATTAATTGTTCGTTTGACCTGCCTTATTATTTTATAGCTTAGATTTTTTGTATGTTGTCAACTTTACTTTAAAATATTGATACAACAAGGCATTGTTATATGCTGCTTCTTTTGAACCAATTAATGTGCTTAGATATTGTATTTATCCGATGGAAAGTGTTATAATTCTATTAGCATCTTTCTTATTAGTTATTTTTGTTATTCATTCACTAATTAACCAACTTTTATGTTTAATTATACATATAAAGAAACACATAAGAGTGTTATAATCCTTTGACTGTGCTACACCCGCCGCGGTTCTTTTCCGGTCAGACTGATGGACAATTATGAGTATGAAGCATGGGATTACAGAGATCTAAAGGATAAGACAATGGCCGATAAATTGATATACATACCCAATGATAAAATACAAAATTACCCCTTCTGTAGATTACAATAAATTGTTGAAACGTTTGGACACTAAACTTTATGAACCAACCAATCAAAATTTATAAAAGTCTTAAAAGTTGTGAAGCAAAAGTTATCATTAGATTTTTGAGACTAGTGTAATAAATAGCCCAATGTCCCCTTTCTCAGTAATTTGCTTAGCTTATCAGAGCCCGAATAGACTAAGAATTTACACAAGTGACGTGTAGTAATAGCAAGAACAAACAGCTAAATATTCTTATAAAGTGTATTAATTCAAGACAAGATTAACATACAATAATAACATTAATATTAAGACAACTGTTCACTTTTATGTTCGTGTCGTGTTGCAGAGCAAAGGTCTTGCTCCGAAACGGTTGACACAAGAACTAAAAGCTAAACTATAAAATACATGCATTGCTCTTAAATCAGGAAGAAAGGGACTATACATCACATTTCTCCCTGGCTTTAACATGAACCTGGATTTCAAACTGTAATATTTCAGATTAAATATAACAATAGGTTTTTACATGTTAATTATCATAGATATATTATAAGTAGCGTTGAACGCTTATTAAATAGATAATAGTTGACCTGGTATGACACCTGCCATATATTTTTTTTGTTTTTTATATATATTT
Source organism: Acartia tonsa (assembly GCF_053477335.1). NCBI lineage: Eukaryota > Metazoa > Arthropoda > Copepoda > Calanoida > Acartiidae > Acartia > Acartia tonsa. Next base: position 12,026,326 of record NC_137268.1, read on the forward strand.
TTATTCCAGATCTTTAAACACTTCGTATACATTTTTTTTATTTATTTTGGTTCCTTAGAACTCTTTTTTGTGTTTTTTTATATTCCTTTTTTCTTTATGTGTTTTTTTTTTCTTTTTAATATTTTTTTTTAAGAAAAAAACATTGATTAACATATAATCATTTAAAAATGCATTGATTAACACCTAATGCATTAATTACATAGTTATCATAAATACATGATATAAAAATAACATTGGTTAACATATAACCATCAGATTTAAGCATGGTATTATAGAGCATTAATATGAAACATTAATTTTAAACTTTTTTTGAGACTACTACTGCCTCAACAAATATTAAATACATAAAATAAAATAAAATATGAATTAATACACATAACTATAATTATTACTTTCTTTTCCCAGATGTTCTGCTCTTCTTGCCAGATTCTTCAATATCCATGGGCATGATAGCTTCATCATCATTCACTCCAAGTTTTGCGGTCTCATCACACAAGCCGTCTTGAGACATCCTTGCCTCAGTATCACCAAGCATATGAAAACATCTTTCAAATCCACTAGTAACCGCAACCGAAATCGAGGTTGCAACGTTATCAACCTCCTCCTGATTATCCAAAATCTTTTGATGCTTACGACTAACCTCCTCTCCAAATTTATCAAGCATCATCAATATTCCAGGCGTGTGTTCCATCCTCATTTCCTCCCTCACTTGTTCATCAACACGCCATTGCTGATTTGACAATTCAAGGTCCAGACAAACAGGAATATTCGGATTTAAGGGCTGATCCATCTGAACACAAACAGGATCCCCAAACCGAGTAACCAATTTGAAATCACCTTCGAACCACTCATTTACTTTGTGTTCAGGATTAAACTTCCACTCAATATTGGTTGTCAACAAACTTGTATAAACTTTTCCATCCAACTCCAATCTAATTTCCTTTACTACATTCTCTAAAGTGGTATCTGGATCACATAACAATATCTGCTTGGCTAGAGTCGGACGGAGACGCTTGCAGCGCATCTGCATTTCCCAGGTCAAGACTCTTGCGTCTACTTTATCATTCAACAGACTACCTGCATATGTGGCACTCACCAGGTTATCAATTATTTCTCTTTGACCATCCAATCTAACATAACGTATCTCAGCTGGCATCTCTCCACTGGTGATTAAACTCACCGAATTCACATTTACAATGCGTGGAATGTAGACTGATAAGTTCATGTATTCATTCACCTGAATGGAGTCAATAAACACTTTAGCACTCAAATCCTGTTCAGACTTTCCATCAAGCCAATCTTTCTGTAACTCGAACAAAGTTGTGGATGGCATTTGCTTCAGAATAAAGCTTACTTTATTCACGACATCTTTCCAATGTGCCAGGAGCCGAATAGCTGACACAACCTGCGTCTTCAACCTCAGATCAACACTATTACCCACCGTTCTCAACACCGTCTGAAGGCTCATTTTACCATCTGCAGGTATGACGTCAATTTTTGAAAGTTGATGCCAATCCTCAAGTTCCCCCATATGTTTGATTATGGGTAACAATTCGCCCAACGTTTGACAGCTTTTTCTCTCATCTCCATCCAGGTATTCAATCTTAGCAAGCAACACCAAACTTGGTAAAATTTCGCAAACAAGCTTAGAGAGAAATATGGTCGCACTCAACTTATTCAAACTAGTTGTCTCGTTCCATGACAACTTTCTGTTTATAGCTTTAGAATGCTCACCAGCCGCCATCAGGTTGAGGTGTCTTGAATTCTGGCTGGTAAAGATAGGGATCCTGTCCACAGGCCAGTCTATGGAGTTGATGCATCTCCCCATCTCTAACTGCACCGATAACATGTTTACTAAATTCAACTTAAACCTTGGTTCATTATCAATAAGACGAGCTAAATCTGCCAGTGGCATGTCCTCACTGCTCAAAAATATGTTCCTCGTCGCCCTGCCCACACTCAACGTGGGCAGCTCAACGCGCGACATTACCAACACCAGCCGAGATGCAGAGTTGCTGACCAATGCAGATACCGGTAGACCAGGTTTGACTTGATTTCCTTCATTGACAGATTGTTTGTGGCGGCCATCTTCTTCATTGCTCAATAACTTTTGATTCATTGTTGCCGCCGTAACCAACCTGCAAAAATACAATATAATTAAATTTCAGCATAAGAATTTTAAGATCTAGCATTAAATTCTTCCTCAGTAAATCTTTTTTTATGACACCATGAACAACAACAATACAACAATGCCAACATAGGAATTATACCTAACAACAACATTAACACAATCAAAACAAACTTGGCAAACAATGGTAATATATCTTTGAACAAATGTTCTAAACCAAACCAAGGACCTGTAACCTGTTCGAAAAATGACAACTTATGATCAACAAAATCCAACTTAGAAGCTTGTCCATTAAAATCCTCAAAATCCTCTAATCCCTGATATTTAATAGTCTTATTAAAATCAGCAATAAACACCTTTTCATCGTTCAGAAAAATCTTTTGTCCCACATGTTCTGTTTTTCATTGGCAATATGCAGAAGTTCGAGTCCCTGCCCCTGATTCCCAAGGAACAAATTAGCTGTCAACTTCAAAAATACCGGACTTTGCGAACAATTTAACAATTTTATATCCTCTACTGCAACAATCATTCTACTATATTCTTGTATTCCAACTGTCTCACCTTTATAATCCACCATCAAATGTCCTACTGCACATCCATAATCTACACCTAACTTTACTGGAATTTCAACCGCTGTACACTTTTCATACTTAGCAATTTCTCCCAGGTATATAATTCTGAACCCATGATGCATCTGTACATTTGATCTAACTTCTGTTTGAGCACATCTAGAAATACTAAAAAGTTCCATCATCCTCTCATTCCTTTCTCTGCTAGCCAAAAACATAGCATTCAAATCAAATCTAGCTTCCTGTTTTAACAAATCCCCAAAATAACTTCTAACAGCCGCCTTCGGTTCCTCTAAAAACTTGATACCCTCCAATTCTGTTACAAAAATGTTGAAATCCAGATGCTGCAAAGTAAGTTTCTCTGTTCCCATAATTTTAACTAAAATATTCCTTTCCAAGTTAGAAACAAAAAGTTGTTCATTCCAAGTAGTTAAATTGAATGTATCTTGAAAAACTACCTTAAAATTACTGGCCGGTTTTCGTACTACATACGGAAAATATGGAGAAGTTGATGTTGCCCACAAATGATTATCTTCAAAATTCGCCACAATCGTCTTTTTATCATAATCCATAACAACATTTCCCTTGATCAAAACGGGTGTATTTTTTACTAAAATATGCAAAGTCCCAACAGCAAAACCTAAATTGAACCACATATTGTGCGCGTATATTCCCAGTGTCTTGCATTGAATATTTTCACCACCAACATCCCAGAAAGGTGACAATGTTCCATTAACTGTGAAACTGTGAACAGTTGGCAAGTCTATGTTTACTTTAAAACTAATACCATCATGCTGATACTTGCCAGAATGAAAAATCCTTCTACATTCGTCCATACTCAACTCTACCTGTTTTTCATGTGGCACGTCTAGTACGTGCACATGACTCGCGGTACCGCAAAACCAGCGCTCCAATTTTAGTCTAACCTCACAACTAATGGCTTCTGACAGTATAAAATCGGTTTCTGCTAACCCCAATAATTCCACAGATCTGACCGGTTCCATCCTATCATGCAAACAGGCAGCTGATCTAAGTTCAACATTACTTATTTGAGAACAATCATAAGCTGCTAACCGTGGATCCTGTGACGTATACATACCACCAACAACAATCAAACAATAAACCTGCATCACAACAACAAATAACAAAATATCCAAGTACCTGACTCCTCTATCATCCTTGGATTTCTTCACAGGTACTGGTCCAGCACGTCCACTCTTTGAACTACAAGCGTCAGGCGACCTCTTGCGCATACCACGATCTCCATCTCGTCTATTCCGGTCATGTCTATCACCACCACCGCTTCCTCTCTTGTCATCACGCTCCCTACGGTTTTCGTGGTAATCTCTTCTCCTGCAAATATTATACAAATTATTACAAATATTATTTTTTAATCAATTTTGCGAGGTTCCTAGTTACTACATCTGCTACTGAATAACGTTCTAATCTGTCTTTTTCTCTGTTTTGTCTATCCTCTTCCAATTTTTGTAGTTGTACTTCATTTGTAGAACCTTTAGGACGACCTTTAACAGGAATAGTCTCAGACATTTTCTGCAATTTTGCATTATCTAACGATCTATCTAATTCATCCTCCTCAACATCTCTACCTCGTTTAACACTTCCCCTTCGCTGTTCCAAGTTTACAATTTTACTTTGCAGTTTTGGAAAAGTGTCCTCTAAAATACTCATTAGAGACTCTAACTCTCTAGCAGATTCCATGTTAACATCCTCTACACCCAAACTGTTGTCTACTAAACTATTATCAGAGGCATAATCTCCATGAAAAACACTATCCTTACTAATAGTAGAATATGTAGAGTCTAACTTAGTTTTGTCAGTCATATCATTTGAATCTACACTCTCAGAAATATGAGTACTTTCCAAAGTATCACTAAGATCCTCAACTAAATCATCTAAATTTTCATTATCCTGAGATACATTTGACCTTTGCTGTGACAACCCAACACCCAAAAAAGATTTCTCCAAAAAATCTGGTGTTACCTGTCCATCCTTCCGCCTTCCAACCACCTCTGGACTAGCGCCACAACTATTCTCCTCTTCAGAAACGCCTGAACAAGTTAAATTTCGTAAAGTATCGGGAAAGTCATAGTTTACTTTCAAGGTATTATCCACAGAGAAAAATTCATCTGTAATCACTAAGTCAATCTTTTCATCTGGAGTCAAGTCTAAAGTACTCTCAATAACATATATTTTATCTCTTGGTACAATTCTTACCCCTTTATCTTTCAATCTACACTTTTCTAGGGGTTGAACCTCGAATAAACTATCAGAAATTACTTTTGTCACTAGACACGGACCCACCCATAGCGAGCAGAGTTTACGAGCTACACCAATCGTTGTGACGTCATAAAAAATATAACAATAGGAATTTATAGCTATCGGCCGACCTATCCTTTCTGTATTTTCTACCTGTAAATACTTCTCAGTTCTTTCTTGGCCAGTTCTCCAATTCTTGTCAAGGCACTCCAATAACTCTGAAAAATTCATATGTTTAATTTTCGAGCGGGTTAACGGATCAAATGAGTCAAGTGGAAGCTTAGGGTTTCTTAGAAACATCTTAAAATACGGGGAACATCCTAACCTCCGATTGAAAGAAGTGTTCATACAAAATTGTGTAGCTTTAAGTTTATAAGCCCAATCTCCATCTTGAAAACGTAAATCAGTCTTAAGAAACGAATACACCGATTGGTTGTATCTTTCACTGTAATTCGAATTTGCTGATCTTGGAGGGATAAAAATTTGTTCAATTCCCAACCTTAAACAAACTTCCCTAAAAACTTTTGATTTGAAACTTTGTGCATTGTCAGTCCTGATTCGCTCGCATAGTCCCCAAACAGAAAATAAATTAAACTTCAAACATTCAATAATTGTTTCAGCTTTAACATCCTCAATAGCAAACAACCACACATATCTAGTACAACTGTCAACTACTATTAAAATGTGCTTACAAATGACTCCATTATATTCACACTCATTCAAAGGACCTAAAGCATCTATGGCCAACTCTGCCATAGCTTCCCCAGCCAAAGGAGAAAATTCTATATTATGATTATGTTTAGGTTTTTTACGTCTATTCAAACAAATGACACAATTTGCAACTGCCGCCGCTACATATTTAGACACATAGGGAAAAATGAAGTGACGATTAATCCTGCTCAAAGTTTCCAAATAACCCCTATGCCCCGCTGTAACATCTGCATGAGCTAACAGGAAAACTTTATTGTACATTCCAATAGGTACCACAACCCGTTCAATAAATTGAAATTCTTTCTGGAGCCGCATAGGTGAAGTCAAGATAATTAAACCATCTTTATAACTCAAATGTTCAAAAAATCTTAATATTTGTTTACCACGATAAGGCATTTGAGACAATTCTCTGGACGTAGGTTTGACATTATTTACAATAAATTTCCTCACCTCAACTAAAACAGGATCCTTCTCCAGGCTACGACTAAATTCTCTCGCCTTCAATCTGGATGATATTTGACTGGCCGTCTCTGCTCCAATTCCTGCAATAAGACATAATTTAGGATCTTCCAATTGATATACAGTATCCAATATTAACTCTCCTTGTTCGTCTGTCGATAATTTAGATATCCTATCTTTACTATCCTTTAATGCAGTACGTGACAATATATCAACATTAGTATGCATCTTGCCCTGCCTATGTACAACCTCATAACTGAAGGTGGATAAAAAGTTTATCCACCTTATGGTGAGACCAACAAAATATCCGTTCTGCCTCCAAGTAGATAGATGTTTCAGTGCAGCTGAATCAGTTCTCACGATAAACTTCTTGTGTCTCAAATAACATTCAAATCTTTCAACAGCATTTACTAATGCACATAATTCTCCTTTATGTGCTGCATAATTGGCTTCATGAGTTGAACAAACACGTGACCAACACGATATCATCTTCTCTTGTCCATTTTGTTTTTGACTTAACACCGCAGACATAGCTGTAGATGACCAATCTGTATCCAACACAAATGGTTCAGCCTCCATCCTCCAATCCGGGAACGATTTACTTATTTCTTCACAGAACAATTCTCTAGTCTTTGTAAAGGCTTCCATACTTTTTTCATCCCATTCTATTTTACTACTGTTTCTGAATTTGTTCAATGGTGCCGTAATATCAGAAAAATTCTTGAAATATGAACCATAATAATTTATGAAACCAGTAAATCTTTGAATATCTTTACCTGTTTCAGGTACTGGCCAATTCTTAATCTTTTCAATATATGCTTGGTCCATAAATATGCCTTCTGCATTTATAATATGGCCCAGAAATTTCACTTCCTCTGCAAACAATGTACATTTTCCAAGATTAATCTTGAGGCCTGCTTCACAGAATGTTCGTAGTAGAGTATTCAAATGCTCCAGATGTTCCTCCACATTCATACTATATACAAGAACATCGTCCAAATAAACTAGGCAAAATGCCCTTAATTCAGGACTCAAATCCATTACTCTATCCATCAACTTTACAAATGCACTTGGAGCATTGGTCAATCCGAACGGAAGCCTCTTGAAGCAATATTGCCGTCCATTAGAACAAAATGCTGTATATTTCCTGACAGATTCCTTCAAATGCATTGAATTATACGCTGAAGTTAGGTCAATAGACGTAAAAATCTTCTTTCCTCCAAGTTTGTCAAATAGCTCACCAATATTAGGCAAAGGGTAACAGATCTTCTCAGTTATCTCATTTAATGAGCGGTAGTCCAGGACAAAACGGACTTTCACCTCGTTAGTATTTCCAACCTTCTTCTTAACAGCAAAAATTCCAGAATTAAACGGTGAATTACATTCTTCTATCACATCTGTTTCCAACCATAAATCAATCTGTTCTTTTAGTTTCTCTGCATGATGAGGATTGAGTCTAATCATCCTATTCTTGAAAGGTTGAGCTCCAGGAACCAACTGAATATCATACTCCTCCAAAGTACAAGATCCAATATCCGTAGGATCAATCGATAACGCCTTGAAATTCTTTAAAAACAAACCAACTATTCTTCCTTTCAAAGAAACATTATCTTTTAAAAACGGAACTTTATCCAACTTCAATTTATCTTTAATAAAACGAATCTTCTTTAATGTTGTTGACACATCTTCTTTAACTCTGTTCTCTTGCAGCATTGCTATCTTCTCCGCCAAAAACAAATTTCCAACCAAAGTACCAGCAGGAACAGATTTCTTAACAGTTTCAAAATTCGTAATTTTAGTCATAATTTTACCGTTCTTTCCCACCTCAGTAATTCCTTCGTTTATCAACAAGTTGTTTCGGCTACAGTAACCTTGTCTAGGAGCTATATAACACAACTGTCCTTCAGGCATATTTCCCTTAGTTGAAACTTCTACCACCACTGTACTCAATGCAGGAATTTCTATTCGATTTTTCAATGAGCAAATCCATTTTTGGTCTTGTAACTCAGCTACATTAATCTCAGGTTTCTTAGTTCTTGCTTTCTCCATTTTCTCCAAAACTGTATGAACCAAATTCTTCACTACAATTTTCCGTTTAGCTACTAAATTCACACTGATTCCATGCATCTCAATCCTGTTGCCGTCTTTGGCAAATATCGTCTTCACGTTATTTTTGTTCAGCCAATAACTGCCTAGGTTCATAGGTACAGTCATGCCGGAAATAACAAAGCAATCTTCTTGAAAACTGTGACCTCCAATCTGAAATTCAACATTCCGAAACAACACCATCAATCTTGATGCTGGAACCCTGCACGCCTGTTGCTTTCGAATCCGTTTCTTCAATCACACAATCAAGCTTTCTAGCCAACACTTGAGATATCAGGCAGCCTCTTGCATTGCCGCTATCAATTAAAGTCAGGATTTCCATGCCACCAATCTTTGTTGGAACATAGACTTCAGCCGCTCCAGCCGCCATCTCAGAATCTTCATGAAACTTATAAAACAGCTATCTAACTAACACCAACAGTTATGAGGTTGTAACTATCCAATTGTCTATCAAATAACTATCTATCTGTCTACAACAAATAACAAAATAACTGAATAAAACAATTCACTCACCGACAATATTTCATCCACCAACAGAAACGTCCAAAATATCTCTTAATCCACAATCAACAAGACTTCTCTCCGGCCAACAGAAACTCCCCAAACTATTTGTTAATCCACAATCAGTAAACTTCTCTCCGACCAATCTAAAATATTACAAACTTTTAGATGCCAATTGATGGATAAATCACTGTACATAAGAATTAATATCGATATTAATATATATATAACAAATTTTACAAGACTATTTTTCGAACAGCAATATATATATATATATAATGGTAATCAAATGTTAACAACATGAAACAAAATCTTAACAACTCACCATCAAATAAATAATGATGACAGTATCTCCCAATCACCACAAACACTCTTCTCAGCCAATCTAAAATAAAATACAATTATTTTAGATGCCAAAAATAAATGTTTCACTGAACAAATAAACTTGTAACACAATAAAAGAAGTTGTATTAAGAAATATGACATGATCAAATATTATCAATCACCAAGCAAATTAATCTTTCCAAATACCATAAGTTCAATTCTTTTGAAATTCAATAAAATATTACCTAACAAAACTATTATTGTCAGATTAAAACTGAGATGTATAAAAGGTTTAAACGTCGAAATTCAACTAACTATATATCTCAATACCTGAGAGCACCTTCTTGCGCAGCTTTGCTTCTCTGCGCAGCTCAACTTTCTGCGCATGGCGCGCTCCACTCCCAATAATCATTGCAGCTACCTCTATACACCACCCCATTTTGCGCATATCAGCTCTGAGAGATAGTGCAAATTTCTTTGCAAATATGGTCACTCCCCTTTTTCTCAAACAAAAGAGACAGCTCCCCCATATCTGCGCATACCAACTCTGAGAGGTAGTGCAATCTTCGTTGCAAATATGTTCACTCCCCCTTTCTCCTCCAACAAAAGAGACAGCTCCACCATATTTGTGCATACCAGCTCCGAGAGACAGCCCCTCCCTTTCTTCATAGAAAGAGACTTCTCCACGATTATATCTAATGCATTATAACAATTTTGCTTCATGAAATTTCTAAACTTCAGTAAAAATTTTGCTGAATCAACATTACTAAATCGCAATATAATTGTTTTAAAATCGAATACTTTAAATCACAATAACTGACTCATCTTTTAAAACAATTTTCCACATTTCATCAAAATTTAATACTTTTCAAATATCTAATTTCACATTTTTATCAAATTTAATTCAATTTAAAATTCAATTTAATATTTTTCAATAGCAATTTTACAAAATTGTATTCCTAATTCGTTTTTCATTTTCACTTTTTTATTATTCTTATCTCTGTTAGACTCCACAACAGTCTGAAACAAAAATAAATTTTCCTAATTTCAACAAAACATAATCGAAAACTGAATTAATTATTTTGATTTCCATTATAACATAATCTCATAATTTCATATAGGCTTATAAACCATATGTTATCTTTTCATAATTCAAAATAAACCATCAAAATAAATTATCACAAAATTAGAGTTGCTTCGTTCACTCTTTATCATTAATTTTTTGTTTTGTTGTTGTTTATTTACAATGCGCATAAATCAAAACAATGCCGCGTAACAAGTAGAAAATGGAATAAGGTTTTATGATTATAATACATTCAAAACATTAAAACCATAAAATGTCATCTATAATAGCATTATTCCATGCCTCGACTTCCGCTACAAGATCGTCTTCATAATCGCTTGCCCCTAAACCATCGACATGTGCCACTTCCTTCGTATCCTCCCCTTCTTTCACCTCTCCTTCAATTTCACCAACCAATTTCTTTTTATCCATACTATTTTCATTCTTTTTAAAACTCTTTTGCCCCGTCTTATAAGGAACAAAAGGCTTGTTTCCCCACCGCAAAAAGTATTTTCCTTTAGGATTAGGCAACTTTTTATCTCTAATATCAAAACAATCCCTCATCATGTGACCCTTTCTGTTGCAATAGTAACAAATAAAACCACCTTGAATTGCGCCAATTAGAGGAATAAGTTCAGCTGGTCCACCAAATTCATCAGCTAAATCAATTTCACATTGATTTATTTCATATGACGAATTATCTTCATCACTAACCTGATCAATAGTTACAGGATTTGACTTGGAACCAACGCCACCAACCATCGTCTTAGCCAAAGCCATCTGGTTTGTTGTACATCCTCTAGCCATTGACCCTGAAATTTGATTAAATTGTAGCCCTTTAACAATCAATTGTGCTTTAACTATTAACTCTGTCCGAAACTTCGTTATCATTCGCACTTGTCCGTCACGCTCCAAATCCAATGCAAATTGACGCATCTGATTAGCCAAAAGTGGAGATAAAACCACATTACACACTTGAGAATAGAAATCCATGAACATATCATCAGTTGGTTTCGGATACGCACGTTTCCAGAAAGATAGTATCTTATCAAAAAAGGCATCAATCTTATCATTCTCATGTTGCTTAACACTCAAATACGCATCTTTACACACATTTTTCATGTCGGGTGGTAAAAATGTCTCTCGCATCTTACACAAGTACCCCTTTAATGTTAATTGTCTATTCTCCATATCAGCAGGTTTTAGTGTATAACCACAAGCGGTTCTTACACCCACACATTTATCAAACAAAATTTCCTTACACACTTGATGATTAGTCATATGATAACGTCTAGTAGTCATCCAAAATCTCTCCAAATAATCATCAAAGAAAATCACATCATCGTCAACTGCAAATTCAGGCGCATTTTTTCTGAACTGATCATCAAGTTTAGCACACGTTTCATTGTACCTATGCACATTCTCCTCCCCCTGCGAAACATACAGAGATCTATCTGGTACATAAACAAGAGATTTACACCAACTAACCTGCGAATCACTCAGTCCAGCTTCAAAAAAATTGAGCGTATTAAAATCCTCCGCATCAACCTCAGAAAGGGCTGGCCACCACATGAGAACTCCATTATAGATATTATCCACAGCATCAACTCTAGACAATTCCCAAAGTTTTATGATCTTATCTTCATTTCCCTGCATACCACCAAAAATAGGCCGAGAACCACCAGCAAACAATTTAGGCTTCTCTTCTGATCCTCCAAATCCTCCAGATCCACCAGCCGTCCTCTGCCACGGCATAGAGTTATTTAAACCATTCTGCTGGTTATTCGACCCATTCTGCTGGGTATTCTGCTGGTTATTCGACCCATTCTGCTGGGTATTCGAACCATTCTGCTGGTCATTCAAACTATTCTGCTGGGCAATCTTTTCAAGAATTCGCTGCTGGCCAGTCATAAACTCATTCACAACGGTCACATTCTCAGTCTTGATATCATTATCAACACTAGGCTCCACCACCTTATTAAGACGATCTTCTAAATCGTCCATCCGAGTAGCCAGTCCAGTAACCGCAGCAACATTAGTATCAACATTATCCGTCAACTCTTGAATTTTCGTCTCCAGTGGCGCTATACGCCCACCCAGCTCCGCCGCCACATTATCAAGTTTAGTCCCAATAGCATGAATCTCATTCTTGACCGTACCCCAAAAAGTAATCATGTACTCATCCTTCTCCACCTGAGACATCTTCCTCCATTCAGAAATGTCCATCCTGGTCACTACAAATATCCTGAACAAAAACCAAAAGCAAAGAAATAATACAATTAAAAGAAAATCTGAGCTATAGATTCGTACTACACTACTGCGCCAAAATGACGTGTAGTAATAGCAAGAACAAACAGCTAAATATTCTTATAAAGTGTATTAATTCAAGACAAGATTAACATACAATAATAACATTAATATTAAGACAACTGTTCACTTTTATGTTCGTGTCGTGTTGCAGAGCAAAGGTCTTGCTCCGAAACGGTTGACACAAGAACTAAAAGCTAAACTATAAAATACATGCATTGCTCTTAAATCAGGAAGAAAGGGACTATACATCACACAAGTTTAAAAGTACAAGAACAATACTTTTGTTACTAAAATTAATAGTATTAAATATGACTAGTAAATCTTTGAAGAATTTTGAAAGATTTGAAATAACTTTCCCATGTTTTATGTTATTTGAGAAGTATATCTCTTCATTATTCTTCTTTTTCTAACTCATTAGATTCGTGTAATCAATTCTTTGCAGGGTGCGTCACATCTCTATATTTGAATCTTTTTGGGTCATATTTTTTCTTTCTTTCTCTATCTATGTCTCTCTCTGTTTCTCTCTGTCTCTCTGTTTCTCTCTCTCTGTCTCTCTCTTATTTTCATTCTCCCTTTCTTTCTTCTGTTGTTCTTTAATTTATCTTTTTTTTACATTTTTCTCCTTTAATTTCTCTCTCTCTCTTTCTTTCTTTTCCTCCCCCCCCCTCTCTCTCTCTCTCTTTTATTTTGTTTTTCTCTCTCTTTCTTCTCTTTTTTTTAATTTATCTTTTTTTACATTTTTCTCCTTTAATTGCTTCCTCTCTTGCAATCTTTATCAATATTTTCATTGTTAACTTGGTGCTTTGGAAATTCTTTTACTTGTTTCCATCCTTCTCCCATAACTAATCAAATTTCTGACTTTTTTGAAACTCATTAAATAGATATTTTAGGTTGTTAAGGATGACCCGAATATTTTACAAGATTAAATTACAAATTATGAGACGTTTTCTTACAATTTTCTTGCTTTTTGGTTTTTGTACTTTTGTATTTTACACAAAGAAAAAGAAGTTGTTTATAGTGCCTGTAAAAAATGACGTCATAGAATACAAATGAACAATAATATATTTGCCTACAAATAAACAACCTATTACTTTTACAAGAAGGATTTATTTGGTGTTATTAAAATATCCAAATATTTATTATATCTGAAAAATCACGAAACCTTTCCAATATAGAGAATTTGATATTTTAAAGTTTTTTTTCTATTTTAGGATTCATAACAAAATTCAATGTAAAAAATAATTGAAAGTTGGAGGAGATTTATCTTGGGAGAGTGGTGGTTCCCTTCCCCAAAATTCACAGAACCTATAAGAAGCTTCACTGTAAAGGAGACCCATATCTGTTCAGCGGCAAGCAAGATCCTTCGCTACAGACAAAAAAGCATATTGTCTTATATAACAGGATAAACGTTGAAAATGTATTATCGATAAAATATCATCGATAGCAATATTTGCAGAAACAAAGAAAAGTGCAAAAAAATATTATTTTGCAACATATTGGCAAAATATTACACTTTGTCTGTTGAAACTTTACAGTTGAAAAAAATCCGCCAGAAATTTAATTGGTAGAAAATTTTGATGCTTAATTGTTTATTCAGGTGTTGAAAAAATAAGATAAAGTTTTATTTTTATAAAATATTAGAAAAGTTAATTTTTAAAAATTTGGCTTATTTTAAAAGTATCTCATGTTTTTGTTTTGTATTTATATGTATTTCTATTTGAATAACATATAAATGGATTTATTATTAATTGGATTTTACACCAGCTTATCATAAACTCTAATAAAGTGAAACTTGCAGCTGGCTAAAATAACGCTACCTCCAATTCATCCACTTTACCCCATCCCCTCCCCAAAAAGGATGACCATGTTAGCAAAACTAATATTGACGACAAATTTTCCGCGTATATCCTATATCCATTATAGTGCTAAGAACTTGTTAAAATTATGTAACAGTGCATTTTTAAATTAACCTGTTAACAGTTAACTCCCCTGCCCTTTCACCTCCTTTTTTCGATTAATATGACGATAATTTGGTTGCAACGCTTTCTAGATTGTACCTAACCTAACAGAAAAATCATGCAAAGTTTGAAACTGATAGGATAATAATGCGGACAGACGAACGAACCGACCCTAAATGAAGAAAGGTATTGATTTTTAAAAAAAGAAAAATATAAAAAGCAATATCAAATAACAAAAATTAAACACAATTTTTTTGTATGATTTTTCCCCTTCCACAATTAAACTTTCCTTCTTTTATTTATGCATTTGTAACAAGGAATAAAGGGATAGGTTATTTAAGGATAAACTATTCTTTCACAAATCATGTTCTCCCTATCTACAATGCAAAGTAGAACTATGTATGTCTGAAACTTAAGATCTCGGTAACCACTGAACCGATTGGGATCTACTGTTTAGGGATTTTATGTTCTGGTTCATTGGTGGTTTTAAGCTATTTTCTTAGGGAGGGGGGGGGGGGGAGAAACCCATTACCCCTTGAACCGAAATCTTAGAGACTAGAGGCGAAGCTACCAGTTGGGTACCAATATGGTCAATTATTATATATTCCTGTTATGTTATTCTCACCAGACCTGTAAATTACACTGGTACCCAAAATTTGGATCTACTGCAGTTCACGGTAAAATATTGCTGGTAACGAATTTGCCAAAAATCTATGAATTTTAAAGGCTGCTATCTGCCAAACGGCTGAACGTACAGATCATACCCGCACACTATTTTAAGCTTTAAGAAGGCTTACAAATAATCTGGAATAGCCAAGATCCAATGATGCACAGGGAAAGCTTCACTGAAGAAAAAAAAGACCTTTTTCGCGCATTTCTCTGCACTGCGAGATAATTATGCATTATTGATTTATGGCTATTCCAGATTATTTGTAGGCCTTCTTATGCCGCTTAGGAAAGTGTGCGGTATGATCTGTACGTTCAGCCGTTTGGCAGCTAGCAGTCTTTAAAATTCATAGATTTTTGGCAATATTTGTTACCAGCAATATTTTACCGTGAACTGCAGAAGATCCCAAAATTTTATTACCAGGTTATCTTATATGTGTTAGGTTCAAACTTAATTAAGTACTTTTATTGAATTTTAATTGCTTGCTTTCAAACAACTAGTGTCCAAACTTTTTAATCAATGATTTCTATCAATCGAAGGGTTAATTTTGTCATAGATATATGATGTATATAGATTTATAATCCATTGTCTTATCCCTTCATGTCCCTGATATCTCACTGTATTGTGCATCAAATCAGGGATAAATGGATGTGAAAATGATAAAAAAATTAATGTAATGTATTCCACTTGTATATTAGCTTAAAACTTGCTGAAAAGTCATATGATAATAATAATTAACAATATACGAGATCTTACTGTACCTGCAAGGGATTTTAGACAAAGTAGCTTCGGACAAAGTAGCTTCAGGACAAAGTAGCTTCAGGACAAAGTAGCTTCAGGACAAAGTAGCTTCAGGACAAAGTTGCTTCTGGACAAAGTAGCCTCATAAGGAAAGTAGCCTCCACTGTTAATAAAGGTCATGGCCGCAGCGCTCGGCCCCCTGGCCTGCCTAGCCGCGGGCGCTCGGCTCCCTAGCCTATAACCTAACCTAACCTAACCAAAAAATTGTAAACACATTATTAAAACTTGTAAAAACAATATTAAAAATTGTAAAAATCTATCAACCACTTATTGCAAAATCAACGAAATTCTAAACCACCTATGTATTATCAGTTGATGATATTTTTCTTAAATTAATGTTCTGAGGCTAACATAGGTTACGTTAGGTTATAGGCTAGGGGGCCAAGCGCCCGCGGCTAGGCAGGCCAAGGGCCCGAGCGCTGCGGCCATATTGGAGACTATTTTTCTTGGGAAGCTACTTTTCTTAAGTAAATGTCCTGAAGCTACTTTGTCCTGAAGCTACTTTGTCCGAAGCTACTTTGTCCGAAGCTACTTTGTCTGAAGCTACTTTGTCCAAGATCCCATGCAGGATAGCATACATTTAATTTAACTACCATCCACTTATCCCTGGAACCAAATAGAATTGCACTGTATTATGTTTTGTTCATAAATTAGAGTTAACTTTTTAAAAATTCAGGGGAAAAAACTCAAAAAATTATGGACTCTCTTAACTCCACCCCCCCCCCTTATGGTTTACCTTTATAAACCAAATTGGGGGAGGGGTTGATTTTTAATGGGGGGAAGGCAGGGCAGGTCCACTAGGTATGTTCCCTGAAAAGTATAGCAAAATCAGTTCTGCTGTTACTGAGATCTCATGCTTGAGACAGACAATTTTTAGTTTAAATCATACTACAGCCAAAAGATCCTTATTTTGATTAGTCTAAAATGTACATTACATGGTCTAGTGTTGCATATATGCTTTTATGCACAAGTGTATTTTGATATAGAAAAGCATATGAAATATCAAATTTAATACTATTCTCTTCTATATATGTATGAATTTGGGAAGATATAAATTTAAGTATGATTATATTATAATAGCACAGCAATTTATCAATTATATTTATTAATTGAAAGTGATGAAAATTTTTTGCACTATAGTTTTTCTTCAAGTGGTATATCCCTGTCTTTCAATGCAGCAATTATCTGCACACGTTCCCCAGGGAGGGAGGGGACATTGGGATGTTTATTACACTAGTCCCCAGGGTCTTATAATAACGTTTTCGTGTTCGATAGTTTAACAACATTGGGGACTTTTATTGAACTTTGATTAGTGGGTTTCTTAAATTGAGGGTCTAAACGTTTTAATCACACAGAACGGGTAATTTTTGTGTATCTTCATTGGGTATATAACCAATTTACCGACTATTGTCTTATCCCTTTAGATCCTGACACGTTTCCTCCAATTAATTACAATATAAACATCATGAGAATGTGCAATCTTTATTATATGTCAGATATGTAAAGGTGTACATCCCAAATGAATGATGGTAAACAAAATTATTCCTCTTTAGATTACAATAAGTGGTGAACGATTTGATACTCAAAATAATGAACCAACCAATAAAAATTTTACAATGTTCCCCAAAGTTATTAAGCTAACGAATAAGAAAGCGTTATTTTTAATCTTTTAATCCACTATAAATTTTACCATTGGTCAATAACGGCCTCTCATTGGCTAACTTTTTTTTGTTACGTCATAATCAGTCAGACACTATTACTGTGTTCCCTAATGTCCTCTCCCTCCTTGATTATATGTAGTGTCGCCACTCTAGATTTATAATTTTTCATTATATTTCAAAGCAGTATCAAAGTAACAGGATGTATGTATGTTCGATAAGAGCTGGACAATAGAACTATTCTCAATATTAAGAAAAGTTTCCAATTTGCCTAGGAAATGTTTTAGGCACTGGCATAGCAGCAGAAGAAACTTTTTTAACGTCTTTAGTTGTAATGCGACGCGGTGTTGGGCTATAATCAAATCTCATTTTCTCATTATACAATGTCTTGAGTTAATATTCTATCTTCATACATATAGAAAAGCTTTGCTTCAAACTAGAAAGATTTATTTAAACTAAACCTTGCAAACCTTTGAATTTTATCTTTGAAGATTGTTTGATATTGGATAGATTAATAGATGAGATTATAGATTATATACATCCTACTATATGAAAAAGTAAAAAAATGACCCTCAAGAAAACCGATTTACTTCTTCGTTTTTTTTAAACCTTCACTTAGGTCCTGGGATGTTTTTAAACTATTCTTCTTTTAGATTTGAGTCTCTCTTCCTTAGATGCTAGGGGTACAGCCGATAGTTAATATATAAATAGGGAAGAAAAAGTATATCAGCCTAAAAGTATAAAAAAGTCACTCTAATGATAAGAACACTCAATCAAATAAAAAGTATACAATACATTCTCAGTGGTAATGGGAATATTCACACTTAATTTCAGACTTCTAACTTTTAATAACATCTCTTTTTAAACAGAACAACGGACAAATCGAGTTATATAGTTGATGCTTATTGGGTATATTGAGAATATACACGAAAAAGAATGACCCTTGAAAACATTCCTTTGATATTTCATATGCTTTTCTATATCAAAATACACTTGTGCATAAAAGCATATATGCAACACTAGACCATGTAATGTACATTTTAGACTAATCAAAATAAGGATCTTTTGGCTGTAGTATGATTTAAACTAAAAATTGTCTGTCTCAAGCATGAGATCTCAGTAACAGCAGAACTGATTTTGCTATACTTTTCAGGGAACATACCTAGTGGACCTGCCCTGCCTTCCCCCCATTAAAAATCAACCCCTCCCCCAATTTGGTTTATAAAGGTAAACCATAAGGGGGGGGGGTGGAGTTAAGAGAGTCCATAATTTTTTGAGTTTTTTCCCCTGAATTTTTAAAAAGTTAACTCTAATTTATGAACAAAACATAATACAGTGCAATTCTATTTGGTTCCAGGGATAAGTGGATGGTAGTTAAATTAAATGTATGCTATCCTGCATGGGATCTTGGACAAAGTAGCTTCAGACAAAGTAGCTTCGGACAAAGTAGCTTCGGACAAAGTAGCTTCAGGACAAAGTAGCTTCAGGACATTTACTTAAGAAAAGTAGCTTCCCAAGAAAAATAGTCTCCAATATGGCCGCAGCGCTCGGGCCCTTGGCCTGCCTAGCCGCGGGCGCTTGGCCCCCTAGCCTATAACCTAACGTAACCTATGTTAGCCTCAGAACATTAATTTAAGAAAAATATCATCAACTGATAATACATAGGTGGTTTAGAATTTCGTTGATTTTGCAATAAGTGGTTGATAGATTTTTACAATTTTTAATATTGTTTTTACAAGTTTTAATAATGTGTTTACAATTTTTTGGTTAGGTTAGGTTAGGTTATAGGCTAGGGAGCCGAGCGCCCGCGGCTAGGCAGGCCAGGGGGCCGAGCGCTGCGGCCATGACCTTTATTAACAGTGGAGGCTACTTTCCTTATGAGGCTACTTTGTCCAGAAGCAACTTTGTCCTGAAGCTACTTTGTCCTGAAGCTACTTTGTCCTGAAGCTACTTTGTCCTGAAGCTACTTTGTCCGAAGCTACTTTGTCTAAAATCCCTTGCAGGTACAGTAAGATCTCGTATATTGTTAATTATTATTATCATATGACTTTTCAGCAAGTTTTAAGCTAATATACAAGTGGAATACATTACATTAATTTTTTTATCATTTTCACATCCATTTATCCCTGATTTGATGCACAATACAGTGAGATATCAGGGACATGAAGGGATAAGACAATGGATTATAAATCTATATACATCATATATCTATGACAAAATTAACCCTTCGATTGATAGAAATCATTGATTAAAAAGTTTGGACACTAGTTGTTTGAAAGCAAGCAATTAAAATTCAATAAAAGTACTTAATTAAGTTTGAACCTAACACATATAAGATAACCTGGTAATAAAATTTTGGGATCTTCTGCAGTTCACGGTAAAATATTGCTGGTAACAAATATTGCCAAAAATCTATGAATTTTAAAGACTGCTAGCTGCCAAACGGCTGAACGTACAGATCATACCGCACACTTTCCTAAGCGGCATAAGAAGGCCTACAAATAATCTGGAATAGCCATAAATCAATAATGCATAATTATCTCGCAGTGCAGAGAAATGCGCGAAAAAGGTCTTTTTTTTCTTCAGTGAAGCTTTCCCTGTGCATCATTGGATCTTGGCTATTCCAGATTATTTGTAAGCCTTCTTAAAGCTTAAAATAGTGTGCGGGTATGATCTGTACGTTCAGCCGTTTGGCAGATAGCAGCCTTTAAAATTCATAGATTTTTGGCAAATTCGTTACCAGCAATATTTTACCGTGAACTGCAGTAGATCCAAATTTTGGGTACCAGTGTAATTTACAGGTCTGGTGAGAATAACATAACAGGAATATATAATAATTGACCATATTGGTACCCAACTGGTAGCTTCGCCTCTAGTCTCTAAGATTTCGGTTCAAGGGGTAATGGGTTTCTCCCCCCCCCCCCCTCCCTAAGAAAATAGCTTAAAACCACCAATGAACCAGAACATAAAATCCCTAAACAGTAGATCCCAATCGGTTCAGTGGTTACCGAGATCTTAAGTTTCAGACATACATAGTTCTACTTTGCATTGTAGATAGGGAGAACATGATTTGTGAAAGAATAGTTTATCCTTAAATAACCTATCCCTTTATTCCTTGTTACAAATGCATAAATAAAAGAAGGAAAGTTTAATTGTGGAAGGGGAAAAATCATACAAAAAAATTGTGTTTAATTTTTGTTATTTGATATTGCTTTTTATATTTTTCTTTTTTTAAAAATCAATACCTTTCTTCATTTAGGGTCGGTTCGTTCGTCTGTCCGCATTATTATCCTATCAGTTTCAAACTTTGCATGATTTTTCTGTTAGGTTAGGTACAATCTAGAAAGCGTTGCAACCAAATTATCGTCATATTAATCGAAAAAAGGAGGTGAAAGGGCAGGGGAGTTAACTGTTAACAGGTTAATTTAAAAATGCACTGTTACATAATTTTAACAAGTTCTTAGCACTATAATGGATATAGGATATACGCGGAAAATTTGTCGTCAATATTAGTTTTGCTAACATGGTCATCCTTTTTGGGGAGGGGATGGGGTAAAGTGGATGAATTGGAGGTAGCGTTATTTTAGCCAGCTGCAAGTTTCACTTTATTAGAGTTTATGATAAGCTGGTGTAAAATCCAATTAATAATAAATCCATTTATATGTTATTCAAATAGAAATACATATAAATACAAAACAAAAACATGAGATACTTTTAAAATAAGCCAAATTTTTAAAAATTAACTTTTCTAATATTTTATAAAAATAAAACTTTATCTTATTTTTTCAACACCTGAATAAACAATTAAGCATCAAAATTTTCTACCAATTAAATTTCTGGCGGATTTTTTTCAACTGTAAAGTTTCAACAGACAAAGTGTAATATTTTGCCAATATGTTGCAAAATAATATTTTTTTGCACTTTTCTTTGTTTCTGCAAATATTGCTATCGATGATATTTTATCGATAATACATTTTCAACGTTTATCCTGTTATATAAGACAATATGCTTTTTTGTCTGTAGCGAAGGATCTTGCTTGCCGCTGAACAGATATGGGTCTCCTTTACAGTGAAGCTTCTTATAGGTTCTGTGAATTTTGGGGAAGGGAACCACCACTCTCCCAAGATAAATCTCCTCCAACTTTCAATTATTTTTTACATTGAATTTTGTTATGAATCCTAAAATAGAAAAAAAACTTTAAAATATCAAATTCTCTATATTGGAAAGGTTTCGTGATTTTTCAGATATAATAAATATTTGGATATTTTAATAACACCAAATAAATCCTTCTTGTAAAAGTAATAGGTTGTTTATTTGTAGGCAAATATATTATTGTTCATTTGTATTCTATGACGTCATTTTTTACAGGCACTATAAACAACTTCTTTTTCTTTGTGTAAAATACAAAAGTACAAAAACCAAAAAGCAAGAAAATTGTAAGAAAACGTCTCATAATTTGTAATTTAATCTTGTAAAATATTCGGGTCATCCTTAACAACCTAAAATATCTATTTAATGAGTTTCAAAAAAGTCAGAAATTTGATTAGTTATGGGAGAAGGATGGAAACAAGTAAAAGAATTTCCAAAGCACCAAGTTAACAATGAAAATATTGATAAAGATTGCAAGAGAGGAAGCAATTAAAGGAGAAAAATGTAAAAAAAGATAAATTAAAAAAAAGAGAAGAAAGAGAGAGAAAAACAAAATAAAAGAGAGAGAGAGAGAGGGGGGGGGAGGAAAAGAAAGAAAGAGAGAGAGAGAAATTAAAGGAGAAAAATGTAAAAAAAAGATAAATTAAAGAACAACAGAAGAAAGAAAGGGAGAATGAAAATAAGAGAGAGACAGAGAGAGAGAAACAGAGAGACAGAGAGAAACAGAGAGAGACATAGATAGAGAAAGAAAGAAAAAATATGACCCAAAAAGATTCAAATATAGAGATGTGACGCACCCTGCAAAGAATTGATTACACGAATCTAATGAGTTAGAAAAAGAAGAATAATGAAGAGATATACTTCTCAAATAACATAAAACATGGGAAAGTTATTTCAAATCTTTCAAAATTCTTCAAAGATTTACTAGTCATATTTAATACTATTAATTTTAGTAACAAAAGTATTGTTCTTGTACTTTTAAACTTGTGTGATGTATAGTCCCTTTCTTCCTGATTTAAGAGCAATGCATGTATTTTATAGTTTAGCTTTTAGTTCTTGTGTCAACCGTTTCGGAGCAAGACCTTTGCTCTGCAACACGACACGAACATAAAAGTGAACAGTTGTCTTAATATTAATGTTATTATTGTATGTTAATCTTGTCTTGAATTAATACACTTTATAAGAATATTTAGCTGTTTGTTCTTGCTATTACTACACGTCATTTTGGCGCAGTAGTGTAGTACGAATCTATAGCTCAGATTTTCTTTTAATTGTATTATTTCTTTGCTTTTGGTTTTTGTTCAGGATATTTGTAGTGACCAGGATGGACATTTCTGAATGGAGGAAGATGTCTCAGGTGGAGAAGGATGAGTACATGATTACTTTTTGGGGTACGGTCAAGAATGAGATTCATGCTATTGGGACTAAACTTGATAATGTGGCGGCGGAGCTGGGTGGGCGTATAGCGCCACTGGAGACGAAAATTCAAGAGTTGACGGATAATGTTGATACTAATGTTGCTGCGGTTACTGGACTGGCTACTCGGATGGACGATTTAGAAGATCGTCTTAATAAGGTGGTGGAGCCTAGTGTTGATAATGATATCAAGACTGAGAATGTGACCGTTGTGAATGAGTTTATGACTGGCCAGCAGCGAATTCTTGAAAAGATTGCCCAGCAGAATAGTTTGAATGACCAGCAGAATGGTTCGAATACCCAGCAGAATGGGTCGAATAACCAGCAGAATACCCAGCAGAATGGGTCGAATAACCAGCAGAATGGTTTAAATAACTCTATGCCGTGGCAGAGGACGGCTGGTGGATCTGGAGGATTTGGAGGATCAGAAGAGAAGCCTAAATTGTTTGCTGGTGGTTCTCGGCCTATTTTTGGTGGTATGCAGGGAAATGAAGATAAGATCATAAAACTTTGGGAATTGTCTAGAGTTGATGCTGTGGATAATATCTATAATGGAGTTCTCATGTGGTGGCCAGCCCTTTCTGAGGTTGATGCGGAGGATTTTAATACGCTCAATTTTTTTGAAGCTGGACTGAGTGATTCGCAGGTTAGTTGGTGTAAATCTCTTGTTTATGTACCAGATAGATCTCTGTATGTTTCGCAGGGGGAGGAGAATGTGCATAGGTACAATGAAACGTGTGCTAAACTTGATGATCAGTTCAGAAAAAATGCGCCTGAATTTGCAGTTGACGATGATGTGATTTTCTTTGATGATTATTTGGAGAGATTTTGGATGACTACTAGACGTTATCATATGACTAATCATCAAGTGTGTAAGGAAATTTTGTTTGATAAATGTGTGGGTGTAAGAACCGCTTGTGGTTATACACTAAAACCTGCTGATATGGAGAATAGACAATTAACATTAAAGGGGTACTTGTGTAAGATGCGAGAGACATTTTTACCACCCGACATGAAAAATGTGTGTAAAGATGCGTATTTGAGTGTTAAGCAACATGAGAATGATAAGATTGATGCCTTTTTTGATAAGATACTATCTTTCTGGAAACGTGCGTATCCGAAACCAACTGATGATATGTTCATGGATTTCTATTCTCAAGTGTGTAATGTGGTTTTATCTCCACTTTTGGCTAATCAGATGCGTCAATTTGCATTGGATTTGGAGCGTGACGGACAAGTGCGAATGATAACGAAGTTTCGGACAGAGTTAATAGTTAAAGCACAATTGATTGTTAAAGGGCTACAATTTAATCAAATTTCAGGGTCAATGGCTAGAGGATGTACAACAAACCAGATGGCTTTGGCTAAGACGATGGTTGGTGGCGTTGGTTCCAAGTCAAATCCTGTAACTATTGATCAGGTTAGTGATGAAGATAATTCGTCATATGAAATAAATCAATGTGAAATTGATTTAGCTGATGAATTTGGTGGACCAGCTGAACTTATTCCTCTAATTGGCGCAATTCAAGGTGGTTTTATTTGTTACTATTGCAACAGAAAGGGTCACATGATGAGGGATTGTTTTGATATTAGAGATAAAAAGTTGCCTAATCCTAAAGGAAAATACTTTTTGCGGTGGGGAAACAAGCCTTTTGTTCCTTATAAGACGGGGCAAAAGAGTTTTAAAAAGAATGAAAATAGTATGGATAAAAAGAAATTGGTTGGTGAAATTGAAGGAGAGGTGAAAGAAGGGGAGGATACGAAGGAAGTGGCACATGTCGATGGTTTAGGGGCAAGCGATTATGAAGACGATCTTGTAGCGGAAGTCGAGGCATGGAATAATGCTATTATAGATGACATTTTATGGTTTTAATGTTTTGAATGTATTATAATCATAAAACCTTATTCCATTTTCTACTTGTTACGCGGCATTGTTTTGATTTATGCGCATTGTAAATAAACAACAACAAAACAAAAAATTAATGATAAAGAGTGAACGAAGCAACTCTAATTTTGTGATAATTTATTTTGATGGTTTATTTTGAATTATGAAAAGATAACATATGGTTTATAAGCCTATATGAAATTATGAGATTATGTTATAATGGAAATCAAAATAATTAATTCAGTTTTCGATTATGTTTTGTTGAAATTAGGAAAATTTATTTTTGTTTCAGACTGTTGTGGAGTCTAACAGAGATAAGAATAATAAAAAAGTGAAAATGAAAAACGAATTAGGAATACAATTTTGTAAAATTGCTATTGAAAAATATTAAATTGAATTTTAAATTGAATTAAATTTGATAAAAATGTGAAATTAGATATTTGAAAAGTATTAAATTTTGATGAAATGTGGAAAATTGTTTTAAAAGATGAGTCAGTTATTGTGATTTAAAGTATTCGATTTTAAAACAATTATATTGCGATTTAGTAATGTTGATTCAGCAAAATTTTTACTGAAGTTTAGAAATTTCATGAAGCAAAATTGTTATAATGCATTAGATATAATCGTGGAGAAGTCTCTTTCTATGAAGAAAGGGAGGGGCTGTCTCTCGGAGCTGGTATGCACAAATATGGTGGAGCTGTCTCTTTTGTTGGAGGAGAAAGGGGGAGTGAACATATTTGCAACGAAGATTGCACTACCTCTCAGAGTTGGTATGCGCAGATATGGGGGAGCTGTCTCTTTTGTTTGAGAAAAAGGGGAGTGACCATATTTGCAAAGAAATTTGCACTATCTCTCAGAGCTGATATGCGCAAAATGGGGTGGTGTATAGAGGTAGCTGCAATGATTATTGGGAGTGGAGCGCGCCATGCGCAGAAAGTTGAGCTGCGCAGAGAAGCAAAGCTGCGCAAGAAGGTGCTCTCAGGTATTGAGATATATAGTTAGTTGAATTTCGACGTTTAAACCTTTTATACATCTCAGTTTTAATCTGACAATAATAGTTTTGTTAGGTAATATTTTATTGAATTTCAAAAGAATTGAACTTATGGTATTTGGAAAGATTAATTTGCTTGGTGATTGATAATATTTGATCATGTCATATTTCTTAATACAACTTCTTTTATTGTGTTACAAGTTTATTTGTTCAGTGAAACATTTATTTTTGGCATCTAAAATAATTGTATTTTATTTTAGATTGGCTGAGAAGAGTGTTTGTGGTGATTGGGAGATACTGTCATCATTATTTATTTGATGGTGAGTTGTTAAGATTTTGTTTCATGTTGTTAACATTTGATTACCATTATATATATATATATATTGCTGTTCGAAAAATAGTCTTGTAAAATTTGTTATATATATATTAATATCGATATTAATTCTTATGTACAGTGATTTATCCATCAATTGGCATCTAAAAGTTTGTAATATTTTAGATTGGTCGGAGAGAAGTTTACTGATTGTGGATTAACAAATAGTTTGGGGAGTTTCTGTTGGCCGGAGAGAAGTCTTGTTGATTGTGGATTAAGAGATATTTTGGACGTTTCTGTTGGTGGATGAAATATTGTCGGTGAGTGAATTGTTTTATTCAGTTATTTTGTTATTTGTTGTAGACAGATAGATAGTTATTTGATAGACAATTGGATAGTTACAACCTCATAACTGTTGGTGTTAGTTAGATAGCTGTTTTATAAGTTTCATGAAGATTCTGAGATGGCGGCTGGAGCGGCTGAAGTCTATGTTCCAACAAAGATTGGTGGCATGGAAATCCTGACTTTAATTGATAGCGGCAATGCAAGAGGCTGCCTGATATCTCAAGTGTTGGCTAGAAAGCTTGATTGTGTGATTGAAGAAACGGATTCGAAAGCAACAGGCGTGCAGGGTTCCAGCATCAAGATTGATGGTGTTGTTTCGGAATGTTGAATTTCAGATTGGAGGTCACAGTTTTCAAGAAGATTGCTTTGTTATTTCCGGCATGACTGTACCTATGAACCTAGGCAGTTATTGGCTGAACAAAAATAACGTGAAGACGATATTTGCCAAAGACGGCAACAGGATTGAGATGCATGGAATCAGTGTGAATTTAGTAGCTAAACGGAAAATTGTAGTGAAGAATTTGGTTCATACAGTTTTGGAGAAAATGGAGAAAGCAAGAACTAAGAAACCTGAGATTAATGTAGCTGAGTTACAAGACCAAAAATGGATTTGCTCATTGAAAAATCGAATAGAAATTCCTGCATTGAGTACAGTGGTGGTAGAAGTTTCAACTAAGGGAAATATGCCTGAAGGACAGTTGTGTTATATAGCTCCTAGACAAGGTTACTGTAGCCGAAACAACTTGTTGATAAACGAAGGAATTACTGAGGTGGGAAAGAACGGTAAAATTATGACTAAAATTACGAATTTTGAAACTGTTAAGAAATCTGTTCCTGCTGGTACTTTGGTTGGAAATTTGTTTTTGGCGGAGAAGATAGCAATGCTGCAAGAGAACAGAGTTAAAGAAGATGTGTCAACAACATTAAAGAAGATTCGTTTTATTAAAGATAAATTGAAGTTGGATAAAGTTCCGTTTTTAAAAGATAATGTTTCTTTGAAAGGAAGAATAGTTGGTTTGTTTTTAAAGAATTTCAAGGCGTTATCGATTGATCCTACGGATATTGGATCTTGTACTTTGGAGGAGTATGATATTCAGTTGGTTCCTGGAGCTCAACCTTTCAAGAATAGGATGATTAGACTCAATCCTCATCATGCAGAGAAACTAAAAGAACAGATTGATTTATGGTTGGAAACAGATGTGATAGAAGAATGTAATTCACCGTTTAATTCTGGAATTTTTGCTGTTAAGAAGAAGGTTGGAAATACTAACGAGGTGAAAGTCCGTTTTGTCCTGGACTACCGCTCATTAAATGAGATAACTGAGAAGATCTGTTACCCTTTGCCTAATATTGGTGAGCTATTTGACAAACTTGGAGGAAAGAAGATTTTTACGTCTATTGACCTAACTTCAGCGTATAATTCAATGCATTTGAAGGAATCTGTCAGGAAATATACAGCATTTTGTTCTAATGGACGGCAATATTGCTTCAAGAGGCTTCCGTTCGGATTGACCAATGCTCCAAGTGCATTTGTAAAGTTGATGGATAGAGTAATGGATTTGAGTCCTGAATTAAGGGCATTTTGCCTAGTTTATTTGGACGATGTTCTTGTATATAGTATGAATGTGGAGGAACATCTGGAGCATTTGAATACTCTACTACGAACATTCTGTGAAGCAGGCCTCAAGATTAATCTTGGAAAATGTACATTGTTTGCAGAGGAAGTGAAATTTCTGGGCCATATTATAAATGCAGAAGGCATATTTATGGACCAAGCATATATTGAAAAGATTAAGAATTGGCCAGTACCTGAAACAGGTAAAGATATTCAAAGATTTACTGGTTTCATAAATTATTATGGTTCATATTTCAAGAATTTTTCTGATATTACGGCACCATTGAACAAATTCAGAAACAGTAGTAAAATAGAATGGGATGAAAAAAGTATGGAAGCCTTTACAAAGACTAGAGAATTGTTCTGTGAAGAAATAAGTAAATCGTTCCCGGATTGGAGGATGGAGGCTGAACCATTTGTGTTGGATACAGATTGGTCATCTACAGCTATGTCTGCGGTGTTAAGTCAAAAACAAAATGGACAAGAGAAGATGATATCGTGTTGGTCACGTGTTTGTTCAACTCATGAAGCCAATTATGCAGCACATAAAGGAGAATTATGTGCATTAGTAAATGCTGTTGAAAGATTTGAATGTTATTTGAGACACAAGAAGTTTATCGTGAGAACTGATTCAGCTGCACTGAAACATCTATCTACTTGGAGGCAGAACGGATATTTTGTTGGTCTCACCATAAGGTGGATAAACTTTTTATCCACCTTCAGTTATGAGGTTGTACATAGGCAGGGCAAGATGCATACTAATGTTGATATATTGTCACGTACTGCATTAAAGGATAGTAAAGATAGGATATCTAAATTATCGACAGACGAACAAGGAGAGTTAATATTGGATACTGTATATCAATTGGAAGATCCTAAATTATGTCTTATTGCAGGAATTGGAGCAGAGACGGCCAGTCAAATATCATCCAGATTGAAGGCGAGAGAATTTAGTCGTAGCCTGGAGAAGGATCCTGTTTTAGTTGAGGTGAGGAAATTTATTGTAAATAATGTCAAACCTACGTCCAGAGAATTGTCTCAAATGCCTTATCGTGGTAAACAAATATTAAGATTTTTTGAACATTTGAGTTATAAAGATGGTTTAATTATCTTGACTTCACCTATGCGGCTCCAGAAAGAATTTCAATTTATTGAACGGGTTGTGGTACCTATTGGAATGTACAATAAAGTTTTCCTGTTAGCTCATGCAGATGTTACAGCGGGGCATAGGGGTTATTTGGAAACTTTGAGCAGGATTAATCGTCACTTCATTTTTCCCTATGTGTCTAAATATGTAGCGGCGGCAGTTGCAAATTGTGTCATTTGTTTGAATAGACGTAAAAAACCTAAACATAATCATAATATAGAATTTTCTCCTTTGGCTGGGGAAGCTATGGCAGAGTTGGCCATAGATGCTTTAGGTCCTTTGAATGAGTGTGAATATAATGGAGTCATTTGTAAGCACATTTTAATAGTAGTTGACAGTTGTACTAGATATGTGTGGTTGTTTGCTATTGAGGATGTTAAAGCTGAAACAATTATTGAATGTTTGAAGTTTAATTTATTTTCTGTTTGGGGACTATGCGAGCGAATCAGGACTGACAATGCACAAAGTTTCAAATCAAAAGTTTTTAGGGAAGTTTGTTTAAGGTTGGGAATTGAACAAATTTTTATCCCTCCAAGATCAGCAAATTCGAATTACAGTGAAAGATACAACCAATCGGTGTATTCGTTTCTTAAGACTGATTTACGTTTTCAAGATGGAGATTGGGCTTATAAACTTAAAGCTACACAATTTTGTATGAACACTTCTTTCAATCGGAGGTTAGGATGTTCCCCGTATTTTAAGATGTTTCTAAGAAACCCTAAGCTTCCACTTGACTCATTTGATCCGTTAACCCGCTCGAAAATTAAACATATGAATTTTTCAGAGTTATTGGAGTGCCTTGACAAGAATTGGAGAACTGGCCAAGAAAGAACTGAGAAGTATTTACAGGTAGAAAATACAGAAAGGATAGGTCGGCCGATAGCTATAAATTCCTATTGTTATATTTTTTATGACGTCACAACGATTGGTGTAGCTCGTAAACTCTGCTCGCTATGGGTGGGTCCGTGTCTAGTGACAAAAGTAATTTCTGATAGTTTATTCGAGGTTCAACCCCTAGAAAAGTGTAGATTGAAAGATAAAGGGGTAAGAATTGTACCAAGAGATAAAATATATGTTATTGAGAGTACTTTAGACTTGACTCCAGATGAAAAGATTGACTTAGTGATTACAGATGAATTTTTCTCTGTGGATAATACCTTGAAAGTAAACTATGACTTTCCCGATACTTTACGAAATTTAACTTGTTCAGGCGTTTCTGAAGAGGAGAATAGTTGTGGCGCTAGTCCAGAGGTGGTTGGAAGGCGGAAGGATGGACAGGTAACACCAGATTTTTTGGAGAAATCTTTTTTGGGTGTTGGGTTGTCACAGCAAAGGTCAAATGTATCTCAGGATAATGAAAATTTAGATGATTTAGTTGAGGATCTTAGTGATACTTTGGAAAGTACTCATATTTCTGAGAGTGTAGATTCAAATGATATGACTGACAAAACTAAGTTAGACTCTACATATTCTACTATTAGTAAGGATAGTGTTTTTCATGGAGATTATGCCTCTGATAATAGTTTAGTAGACAACAGTTTGGGTGTAGAGGATGTTAACATGGAATCTGCTAGAGAGTTAGAGTCTCTAATGAGTATTTTAGAGGACACTTTTCCAAAACTGCAAAGTAAAATTGTAAACTTGGAACAGCGAAGGGGAAGTGTTAAACGAGGTAGAGATGTTGAGGAGGATGAATTAGATAGATCGTTAGATAATGCAAAATTGCAGAAAATGTCTGAGACTATTCCTGTTAAAGGTCGTCCTAAAGGTTCTACAAATGAAGTACAACTACAAAAATTGGAAGAGGATAGACAAAACAGAGAAAAAGACAGATTAGAACGTTATTCAGTAGCAGATGTAGTAACTAGGAACCTCGCAAAATTGATTAAAAAATAATATTTGTAATAATTTGTATAATATTTGCAGGAGAAGAGATTACCACGAAAACCGTAGGGAGCGTGATGACAAGAGAGGAAGCGGTGGTGGTGATAGACATGACCGGAATAGACGAGATGGAGATCGTGGTATGCGCAAGAGGTCGCCTGACGCTTGTAGTTCAAAGAGTGGACGTGCTGGACCAGTACCTGTGAAGAAATCCAAGGATGATAGAGGAGTCAGGTACTTGGATATTTTGTTATTTGTTGTTGTGATGCAGGTTTATTGTTTGATTGTTGTTGGTGGTATGTATACGTCACAGGATCCACGGTTAGCAGCTTATGATTGTTCTCAAATAAGTAATGTTGAACTTAGATCAGCTGCCTGTTTGCATGATAGGATGGAACCGGTCAGATCTGTGGAATTATTGGGGTTAGCAGAAACCGATTTTATACTGTCAGAAGCCATTAGTTGTGAGGTTAGACTAAAATTGGAGCGCTGGTTTTGCGGTACCGCGAGTCATGTGCACGTACTAGACGTGCCACATGAAAAACAGGTAGAGTTGAGTATGGACGAATGTAGAAGGATTTTTCATTCTGGCAAGTATCAGCATGATGGTATTAGTTTTAAAGTAAACATAGACTTGCCAACTGTTCACAGTTTCACAGTTAATGGAACATTGTCACCTTTCTGGGATGTTGGTGGTGAAAATATTCAATGCAAGACACTGGGAATATACGCGCACAATATGTGGTTCAATTTAGGTTTTGCTGTTGGGACTTTGCATATTTTAGTAAAAAATACACCCGTTTTGATCAAGGGAAATGTTGTTATGGATTATGATAAAAAGACGATTGTGGCGAATTTTGAAGATAATCATTTGTGGGCAACATCAACTTCTCCATATTTTCCGTATGTAGTACGAAAACCGGCCAGTAATTTTAAGGTAGTTTTTCAAGATACATTCAATTTAACTACTTGGAATGAACAACTTTTTGTTTCTAACTTGGAAAGGAATATTTTAGTTAAAATTATGGGAACAGAGAAACTTACTTTGCAGCATCTGGATTTCAACATTTTTGTAACAGAATTGGAGGGTATCAAGTTTTTAGAGGAACCGAAGGCGGCTGTTAGAAGTTATTTTGGGGATTTGTTAAAACAGGAAGCTAGATTTGATTTGAATGCTATGTTTTTGGCTAGCAGAGAAAGGAATGAGAGGATGATGGAACTTTTTAGTATTTCTAGATGTGCTCAAACAGAAGTTAGATCAAATGTACAGATGCATCATGGGTTCAGAATTATATACCTGGGAGAAATTGCTAAGTATGAAAAGTGTACAGCGGTTGAAATTCCAGTAAAGTTAGGTGTAGATTATGGATGTGCAGTAGGACATTTGATGGTGGATTATAAAGGTGAGACAGTTGGAATACAAGAATATAGTAGAATGATTGTTGCAGTAGAGGATATAAAATTGTTAAATTGTTCGCAAAGTCCGGTATTTTTGAAGTTGACAGCTAATTTGTTCCTTGGGAATCAGGGGCAGGGACTCGAACTTCTGCATATTGCCAATGAAAAACAGAACATGTGGGACAAAAGATTTTTCTGAACGATGAAAAGGTGTTTATTGCTGATTTTAATAAGACTATTAAATATCAGGGATTAGAGGATTTTGAGGATTTTAATGGACAAGCTTCTAAGTTGGATTTTGTTGATCATAAGTTGTCATTTTTCGAACAGGTTACAGGTCCTTGGTTTGGTTTAGAACATTTGTTCAAAGATATATTACCATTGTTTGCCAAGTTTGTTTTGATTGTGTTAATGTTGTTGTTAGGTATAATT
The DNA here is from genome assembly GCF_053477335.1 of Acartia tonsa. Lineage (NCBI taxonomy): Eukaryota > Metazoa > Arthropoda > Copepoda > Calanoida > Acartiidae > Acartia > Acartia tonsa. Next base: position 12,059,433 of record NC_137268.1, read on the forward strand.
CCTATGTTGGCATTGTTGTATTGTTGTTGTTCATGGTGTCATAAAAAAAGATTTACTGAGGAAGAATTTAATGCTAGATCTTAAAATTCTTATGCTGAAATTTAATTATATTGTATTTTTGCAGGTTGGTTACGGCGGCAACAATGAATCAAAAGTTATTGAGCAATGAAGAAGATGGCCGCCACAAACAATCTGTCAATGAAGGAAATCAAGTCAAACCTGGTCTACCGGTATCTGCATTGGTCAGCAACTCTGCATCTCGGCTGGTGTTGGTAATGTCGCGCGTTGAGCTGCCCACGTTGAGTGTGGGCAGGGCGACGAGGAACATATTTTTGAGCAGTGAGGACATGCCACTGGCAGATTTAGCTCGTCTTATTGATAATGAACCAAGGTTTAAGTTGAATTTAGTAAACATGTTATCGGTGCAGTTAGAGATGGGGAGATGCATCAACTCCATAGACTGGCCTGTGGACAGGATCCCTATCTTTACCAGCCAGAATTCAAGACACCTCAACCTGATGGCGGCTGGTGAGCATTCTAAAGCTATAAACAGAAAGTTGTCATGGAACGAGACAACTAGTTTGAATAAGTTGAGTGCGACCATATTTCTCTCTAAGCTTGTTTGCGAAATTTTACCAAGTTTGGTGTTGCTTGCTAAGATTGAATACCTGGATGGAGATGAGAGAAAAAGCTGTCAAACGTTGGGCGAATTGTTACCCATAATCAAACATATGGGGGAACTTGAGGATTGGCATCAACTTTCAAAAATTGACGTCATACCTGCAGATGGTAAAATGAGCCTTCAGACGGTGTTGAGAACGGTGGGTAATAGTGTTGATCTGAGGTTGAAGACGCAGGTTGTGTCAGCTATTCGGCTCCTGGCACATTGGAAAGATGTCGTGAATAAAGTAAGCTTTATTCTGAAGCAAATGCCATCCACAACTTTGTTCGAGTTACAGAAAGATTGGCTTGATGGAAAGTCTGAACAGGATTTGAGTGCTAAAGTGTTTATTGACTCCATTCAGGTGAATGAATACATGAACTTATCAGTCTACATTCCACGCATTGTAAATGTGAATTCGGTGAGTTTAATCACCAGTGGAGAGATGCCAGCTGAGATACGTTATGTTAGATTGGATGGTCAAAGAGAAATAATTGATAACCTGGTGAGTGCCACATATGCAGGTAGTCTGTTGAATGATAAAGTAGACGCAAGAGTCTTGACCTGGGAAATGCAGATGCGCTGCAAGCGTCTCCGTCCGACTCTAGCCAAGCAGATATTGTTATGTGATCCAGATACCACTTTAGAGAATGTAGTAAAGGAAATTAGATTGGAGTTGGATGGAAAAGTTTATACAAGTTTGTTGACAACCAATATTGAGTGGAAGTTTAATCCTGAACACAAAGTAAATGAGTGGTTCGAAGGTGATTTCAAATTGGTTACTCGGTTTGGGGATCCTGTTTGTGTTCAGATGGATCAGCCCTTAAATCCGAATATTCCTGTTTGTCTGGACCTTGAATTGTCAAATCAGCAATGGCGTGTTGATGAACAAGTGAGGGAGGAAATGAGGATGGAACACACGCCTGGAATATTGATGATGCTTGATAAATTTGGAGAGGAGGTTAGTCGTAAGCATCAAAAGATTTTGGATAATCAGGAGGAGGTTGATAACGTTGCAACCTCGATTTCGGTTGCGGTTACTAGTGGATTTGAAAGATGTTTTCATATGCTTGGTGATACTGAGGCAAGGATGTCTCAAGACGGCTTGTGTGATGAGACCGCAAAACTTGGAGTGAATGATGATGAAGCTATCATGCCCATGGATATTGAAGAATCTGGCAAGAAGAGCAGAACATCTGGGAAAAGAAAGTAATAATTATAGTTATGTGTATTAATTCATATTTTATTTTATTTTATGTATTTAATATTTGTTGAGGCAGTAGTAGTCTCAAAAAAAGTTTAAAATTAATGTTTCATATTAATGCTCTATAATACCATGCTTAAATCTGATGGTTATATGTTAACCAATGTTATTTTTATATCATGTATTTATGATAACTATGTAATTAATGCATTAGGTGTTAATCAATGCATTTTTAAATGATTATATGTTAATCAATGTTTTTTTCTTAAAAAAAAATATTAAAAAGAAAAAAAAAACACATAAAGAAAAAAGGAATATAAAAAAACACAAAAAAGAGTTCTAAGGAACCAAAATAAATAAAAAAAATGTATACGAAGTGTTTAAAGATCTGGAATAAAAATATATATAAAAAACAAAAAAAATATATGGCAGGTGTCATACCAGGTCAACTATTATCTATTTAATAAGCGTTCAACGCTACTTATAATATATCTATGATAATTAACATGTAAAAACCTATTGTTATATTTAATCTGAAATATTACAGTTTGAAATCCAGGTTCATGTTAAAGCCAGGGAGAAATGTGATGTATAGTCCCTTTCTTCCTGATTTAAGAGCAATGCATGTATTTTATAGTTTAGCTTTTAGTTCTTGTGTCAACTGTTTCGGAGCAAGACCTTTGCTCTGCAACACGACACGAACATAAAAGTGAACAGTTGTCTTAATATTAATGTTATTATTGTATGTTAATCTTGTCTTGAATTAATACACTTTATAAGAATATTTAGCTGTTTGTTCTTGCTATTACTACACGTCACTTGTGTAAATTCTTAGTCTATTCGGGCTCTGATAAGCTAAGCAAATTACTGAGAAAGGGGACATTGGGCTATTTATTACACTAGTCTCAAAAATCTAATGATAACTTTTGCTTCACAACTTTTAAGACTTTTATAAATTTTGATTGGTTGGTTCATAAAGTTTAGTGTCCAAACGTTTCAACAATTTATTGTAATCTACAGAAGGGGTAATTTTGTATTTTATCATTGGGTATGTATATCAATTTATCGGCCATTGTCTTATCCTTTAGATCTCTGTAATCCCATGCTTCATACTCATAATTGTCCATCAGTCTGACCGGAAAAGAACCGCGGCGGGTGTAGCACAGTCAAAGGATTATAACACTCTTATGTGTTTCTTTATATGTATAATTAAACATAAAAGTTGGTTAATTAGTGAATGAATAACAAAAATAACTAATAAGAAAGATGCTAATAGAATTATAACACTTTCCATCGGATAAATACAATATCTAAGCACATTAATTGGTTCAAAAGAAGCAGCATATAACAATGCCTTGTTGTATCAATATTTTAAAGTAAAGTTGACAACATACAAAAAATCTAAGCTATAAAATAATAAGGCAGGTCAAACGAACAATTAATATTGTAGGGTGTCAGAACTTAATATAAAGCAGAAAATTAATTTGTAAGTCTAAATTGTACAAATAAAAAGGGCTATCCGTTACAGACGGACGGACAGACCCTAACTATAGAAAAGCTTAAAAATGAAAACAGCAAGGCAACTGTATAAAACACACCGTCTATTATAATAGTCATAAAAATAGTCATAAAATAGTCATAAAATAGTGAATATAAAATGAGCCATTTTACCTTTGTCTTTATTTTCATTCCTGGATTTCATTGCTTCTATTTAACATAGACTTATTAATTATTGTGAAGATTCTCCTCATCTACTCACAAATTTAATTTGATATACGCTAGTCTCATAATTATTCTATAAACAACGCGATGATGAAATGAAAATTTACTCAGCTTATATATAAGATATTCTTAAAATAGTATATTTAAAAAGTTTTCCTAATCTATAAGTATGTGGTCTAAATATACAGGCGGTAAAACCCTAAAATCTGTTTGAATTAATTAGACTTTCCTTTTGATTCTATTTATGTGTCAAATAGTATGATAATTGAGTTTTAATTTAGAGCGAGATTTAAACTTTTTTATTTATTATCTGGGTCTCTAAATTTTAAGGAGCAGAATGGGCAAACAAATTAACCAAAGACTTAATTATATAAATGAAATAGCATAAACAACCCAGGGACATATTTGAAGCCTCCCTAAAATGGAGAACTCAATCGGTTCAGTAGCTATCACACCTTTTTAGTTAGAATACTGTAAAGTATTTTGCAGAATAACAGTATCCTATTTTAGCAGGTGTTGTCAATAAATCATAAAGAATGACACTCTCGTCATATTGGGAACTTTTACAATAATACGCCTAGTAAATGATTCTTTTTGCTACTTTTAAGATATATGTTTGTGAATAGTCTAACCATATTTTGTCTATATGAAACCAAGAGTTGGTTTAGACGCGACGAAGGTCAGTCAAACCTTTGAACTAATTAACATCAAAAAGAAAGACATCTCACATTTATATCCATATGTTTTTCTCAATTTTTCCCTCTGAGCCTTTTATAACTTTCTCACTTTGTAAAAGCGAAGCTTTTTTATAATTATGGTCGGTCCGTCCGTCCGTACGTCACAGACAGTTAGCTCTTTTTGTTAATTTAAACAGGTTAGAATTGTCCTATCGATTCCAAACTTTGAACTGTGATTAATGTAGAAGTTAGGTACAATTTAAAAGGCTTAGCAACTCTATAATCGTTACCAGAAGGTCCGGACGTTCATTCTAAACATGATGATTTTTAACTTTTTTAACAACAAATTTTTATGTGATAGAATTATCCGATTGATTTGATTTTTGGAATAAAGATTCCTATAACAACAACAGAAATGGATATAGAATATTCGTGGATATATTGACAAGTTAAAGTTTGTCGTCAATTTTGTTTGATAATATGAATCTCATATATTGTTCAGCTCGTTCATCCAGTAGATTGGGGATGGGTTGGAGTAAAAGGAGTGCATGGGGTTTATCGTCATTTAGTCAGCTGGAATAAACGCTTTATGAGAGTACATGAAAATCTGGTGCAACATCCAAGTAATTATATATCGATTGCTGGCAATCATTCTATCTGAATTCCAGTTTTCTTTTTACCTCTTTTTCTATCTCTATATATCTTTTTCTAAAGCTGACTATCTTATTATCTTTCTCTATTTTTCTTTAAAAATATCTTTATCCTTTTTCTATTTCTCTATTAATCTCTCTATATTTTTAGTAAACTTTCTAAAAAAAGATATTTCTTATAATCCAACGTTTTGAAACCTAAAACTCTAAAAAGTATATTTTGCTAAGGTGTGAGAATATTAAGAAAAGATTAATCATTGGCTAGAAGATAATTAAAGATATATTATCCTAACGAGTTAGCTCAAAATAATCTATCAATAATTAAGCCATATCATTACTAAAGACGTTTACTTAAATCATTGGAAGTTAAAGGAAGAAAAATTCATTCTACTCTACTCTTTAGTGTGTCGGTTATTATTAAATATTAGAAAAGTTATTAGTTGTTAGCGCTGCGCTTCTTATGGTCAAAATTATCTTAGTTTTCAGTTATAACTGTTATAACATTTAGGCCCTTTAAAACATTTGTAAAAGAAAACTGTTACAGTATTTAGCCCTAATTGATTTAAGAACAATAGATGCTAACATCAGAGATCTAAAGGGATAAGACAATGCCCAATAAATGTAAGTACATCTCTAATAATGATACACAAATTACCCCTCTTGTAGATTGGTTGAAACGTTTGGACACTCAAATTGATGAACCAATAAAAATACAATTGAAGTCCCCAAAGTTGTTAAGCCAACGAATAAGAAAAAGTTATTATAGTGTAATAAACAGCCCAATGTCCCCTCCCTACCTGTGTGAAGATGCTATTAGCAGCGCAACTACTCTATAATTACTATTTAATGGTAAGTATGTCTGTTTGTTGATGTGATCTGAGTGAACACGACTTCCTTATTCAAAAAGTACATTGCTCTTTATACAGTTCTACCCAAAAATCACACATATTTACAGACAAACAGAAAAAAACATAACACAAGCTTACAGTAGTCACCTTTAGCTATTAAGGTTATGAATAACAGTTTGCTGTTTTTTTTTCTATTTCAAATGCGCTTCTTTTCAACGAAAATTGTTCTAGTTCTTATTTATTTTCTTAATTGTAATCATGTCCTTTTCAAAAAGATGTTTGAACAGCTTTTTTGTGTATTTAAGTTAATTTACTTGCTAATATTTTTGCTTAAAAGATGGGTTTGATTCACAAAATTTTTAACGTAAGTAGCTTAGCAATATGAAAATATCATTTTTAATACAAGAAGAACATTTTGGTCTAATGAAATATAACAATGTAAAATTAGGATTGTTTTACATGGGAATTTAATTGAAAATCAGATTTAAAAAGTAGTAAAGCTTAAAAATTTGTGATAAAAATAAAATGTTCAAAAACTCTATGAATTCTGCCTTATAAAGTAGTAAGATTTGCTTTGCGGCACTTCTTTAGTTTCAGTCTTTTTTCATTATATACATCTTTTAATTATGCCCCTACTGTAGTTAGCAGGGACGTGCGGTTGGGGGCTGTAAGGGAAGGGGGTATCAACAATTGAACATTTAAAGCAGGTCCTAGTATTTGGAAAACAAGGATGACAACATTCATAAAAGCAAAGCTCTGAAACGGTATGGCAGACGAGCATTAACTCTTGTAGATTGTCAGAACAGAATATACAAAATATGAATTAATACCTAAGTTTTCACAAAATTATACGTAAATTTGTTGCAAAACTTCTTAAATACAGAATTCTGTTTAAGGACATACTAACATTTTAAGGACTTGATTATAGAGATGCTTCGCTTATATTATTGTACCTTATTGTAATAGGAATCAGTAATCCAAAAATCAGATCAATCGGATGATTTTATCACATAAAAATTGTTGTTTAAATGGTAAAAAAATCATCATGTTTAAAATTGAGTTACGGACATTCTGGTAACGATTATAGAGATGCTAAGCTTTCTAAATCGTACCTAACTACTACAAGAATCATCATGCAAAGTGTAAAATCGATAGGACAATTCTAACATGCATAAATTAACAAAAAAAAGCTATCCGTTACGGACTGACGGACGGACTGACCGACTCTAATTATAGAAATTAGAAACGCTTCGCTTTTAAAAAGTATAAAAGGGAAAGAAATGGTTAACACTAGTATTTGACATTATTGCATGCTTAGTGTTTTATAAAAACAGCACAGAATAGACTTATATATAAGTTGGAAAAATCCTATTCGAATCATTTTTAAATCTAAAACACAACAAGGAACAAAGCTAGTTAAGCAAACATAGACCAAAAATATCCTTCTAGTAAGGCCTTCGCTGTTATAGAGTCCCACAAGGATTAGGCATAATAAATTATATATACCAGAGTCCCTAGCATTAAGGGTGCTTGTATTTATAGAGGAAATGCGGGGTAGAATGTAGCCTAAAACCATCACAAGGCTTAAATCTAGAAACAAAATAGTCTAAATTCCTCCCGGGAAAAGCTTTCTTTTCCGCTGATTAACTAAAAGTAGAATGGTCACTTTTAATTGTAATTTTCTAAAGGATATTTAGTAAATGCAATTTTAATGAGATAATTTTTGCATTTCTTAAAATGAGTTTAATTGCTACAAAAAAACCCCGATAATTTTAAGATTATTAATGGCATGTAAAGTATTTTAATTAAAGTAATTTTGGTATGAACTTTTCAAAACAAGCCAATAAAAAGAAAATTGACAGACAGACATCAGTTTAAGAGAAGCATCAAAACTAAATACCCTTTCTTTTAAAAATATCTTTTTGATGGTACACAAAAAATTTACAAAAATAAGCTAACATAATATACACATTTTTTTAAGGTGAAGCTTTTCTACTCATTATGGGTCAGTCGGTCAGTTTATAATTTAGAAAGTGTAGCAACTCTTTAATGTTTATTAAATATCTGTATGTTGATTTAAAAATCTTTTATTATAATTTTTTATTCAACAAACTTTATATAAAGTATCCTATATATTGACTGTATTTTCGATGCCTGTTACGATAAGGCTCAATAATACAAGCGAAGCTTCTCTATATCAAAGTCTTATAAAATCATCCTGTAATCAAGTTATTTTGTGTCTTTTATATTTACAATTTTTGTAATTTGTAATGTTAAAGGTGCTGAAACTCTATATTTGTTATGTGTCTTGCTTTTGTGAACATTGTCTTCCTTGTTTTGTCTATGTATATATGCTAAGGTCATGTAATTACAGGGTTATAAATTAAAGGAGCCATTTAATTTTAATTGGTCCAAGTTTTTTTATATCTTTAACTTTAATTAAACATTGAAGTAAAAGAATATTCACTGCGTGGGGACCCAGTGCCGAATATCAATTGGGTCACTGAATACCAGTCAATAGTTTCGGAAATATTAACACAGCCAAGGTGTTACAAAAGAGCAGAAACCGATTTGCTAACAAAAAAGGTCCCCACCACTGCACTGGAAGTGTCTTATTTGGACAACAAAATTACTGAACCTGTATTTTAATTCTTTAAAAAAAAATATTTTTAAACAAAAATATCATATCTATACTATGCTATCTATTATCTATATACGTGATCAAAAATAACTAAAGGGACAAAAGAGACAATTTTTCAGAAAATTTATTGTTCTGTTAACCTATTATATAAAGAAGTAAGGTTTTTGCTTGTTTGTCCGTTTAGATCTTGCAAATGAACCAATTTTTTACCATTTTTTGAAAGGTCCAAGAATGGTTTTATGCTCTTTCATTTTTTAAAATATAAGTCTTGGTACCGTAAAAGGCAAGTTTTTGGCCCTTTTCTCGTTTAAAAGCCTCTTAAAGCTAGGGACGTGGCCACTAGTACATTATATGTATTAAAATTGTATTAGTGTCCAGAAAGATTTCTTCAACAGCTACAAGAATTTCATGATACGTAGAACATAGATTTTAATTTTCTACGTATATTACCTTAACTTACTATCAATTTTGAATGAAGCTTTTTATAGTGCCTCTAAAAAGTGACGTCATACTGGTCAATTAAAATGTATTCTGGCCTGCTATTGGTAATTTAGTCTATGTATTGGCCTATCATACGTTGGTCATTTGTATTGTATGACGCAATTTTTATAGGCTCTATAAAGAGCTTAAGATTGCATTTTCAACTGCCATTCCTAATACTTTATTTTCATAAAACTTATCCCTTTATATTTTTAAAAATGAGCAAAGGGCCCGACGACCCTAGCTGGCGTTACTTTGCCATTCTAAACTAACACATTCCTTCATAAGTAGTCTTTCGGTTTAGCCAATATTCAAAAAAGCAAATTTACTCATCTGATTATAAAACTCAAAAATGTCTAAAAAATAGCCCTAATAGTACCTCTATAATCTTTTAGAGTTTGGGTTGATTTGATAATCCTCCTTATTTAAAAGTAACAGGACGTCTGTCAGTCTGTCGTGTGTATCAACCTCCTAAGATAAGTCGCCCGAGAAAAAAAATAGCTCCACGCCACAAAAATATTGTTTTTACCAAACCCTCTCTCAAGTGTATCTAGAGGCCTCTAGTTTCGAAGCTGCTAATCCAATTATTTTTGTTACTTTGTATAAACATACTCTAGGGTATAGGTTGGGCAAAACCTTGCAGGGACCTCCCATATTTTGATAGAGATATACTCTATATCCTGTAAGCTTTTAACCCATTTAGCAAGAGTAAAAACTGTTAAAAAAATGAAAGAGAGGTAAAGAAAAAAAGAGAGAGAGAAAGAAAGAGAAATAGTTAGGAAGAGTGAAAGATACATAGATAGACAAAAATTCAAAATTCAAATCATGCTTAAAGGGTAAAATTAAGAAAGTTATTAGGGCAGAAATGTCTGTAATGCATCAATTCTCTCTCTCTCTCTCTTTCTCTCTCTCTCTCTCTCTCTCTCTCTCTCTCTCTCTCTCTCTCTCTCTCTCTCTCTCTCTCTCTCTCTCTCTCTATCTATCTATCTATCTATCTCTCTCTCTCTCTCTCTCTTGCTAAAAACACAAACACAATAACGCACGGCTGATAATCAACTTCTTCCCCTCCCCTCCCCCCCAAAAAAATTAAATCATGATTCTTATAAATATTCGTGAAAATTTTCTACAATACAAATTTATACATAATTTTTCAGCATGGCTAAGAACCGGTTATAATCCAGTGGATATTGATCGGTTTCAAAGCCATACCTCAGCTAATAACTTATTACTCAGCACAGTTAGAACTTCAAATAATGAAATCAAACGGTTGGTTGCCTTTTGGGTGTTACCTAGCATATTATCCTGGGTGTTTGGACAGAAAGGGAGAAATTACTCCACTTGATTTTCCTTGGTTGTTGGACCTGACGTTACACTGTCATGGCATGCCCCTTATGGTAACAATGGTAGAAACATCTTTTTACTGGGAAAGATAATAAATTTTTATTATCTGGTGTTGACCTATCTTTGAATTTTCTAATGATAAAGATAAAGGTGCATAGTAAATATTTAGTAACCTTTGTAATAAGATCTACTACAGTCCATCCGTCAAATTTGGATAATCCACAAAATAAAGATATTCTAAAGTTTACTCCGCCCCCATTATTGCTCAAGGATTCATTACTTAATATTAGCAAATTAAGCCTAAGAACCGAAGATTCATTTCAATATATAATATTAGCAGCTGCCCACCTAGCATTTAGTGACTCTGTCTTCAAAGGTGTAAGGAATTGGGCAGAAAAGTAGTTTAAACCATCCTGGGGTCTATATGAAGCTTCAATAATATGGAGAATTTATTCGGTTCAACAGTTTTAGAAATCTTGAGCTACAGAAATGAGAACGTCCAGTTTGATCCAATAATTAAGCCCCCAGCCCCTAGGGGCAAGTGCTAATAGTAAAATAACCCGCAATTTCAAGACTTATATTAATTAAACCCTGTTTTAACTCTTTTGATCAATGAGCATTAAATCCTGTGTGTGTGTGTGTATGTGTGTGTTTGTACCTTTTCCTCAAATAAAGATACAGGAAATAATAGATAAAGTCATATCAATGTTTATATATAGGTTCACCTGTTTTAGCTGTGGGCTTCCCAGGGAGGGAGGGGACTGTAAATTACACTGGTACCCAAAGTTTTACAACCATGATACTGTTTTTGGGCACTTTTATTGAATGTTAATTTGTTGGTTCTAAACTAATAGTATTTAAATTTTTCGGTATTTTTCTCTTAGAATTTTTTTTCAATTTTGAAAATTTGAGTACCATAAATGAACTAATAATTTGTATTACTTTTTATTATTACCTAGTTGATACGCCCCTTCCATCTAGTGACTTTTTTATTTGAATGGCTTGAAAGGGCAGAAAATAGCCTAAAACTATACCAGACTTATTTGTAAAAAATAAAATAGCCTGAAACCATCTCAGGACCAATAAAATCTTCACTGTAAAGGAGAACCATATCAGTTCAGCGGTTATCAAGATCCTTCGATAAAGACAAAAAAGCTTATTACTTTATATAATAGGATAGGATATAGCCTTTTATGAATATAATCTAACATTTTAGAACATGATCAGAATTTAAAATAAAAATAAAATATAACAATGTTTCCTCTCTGTAATGAAGATAATGAATATCTTATCAAAATCTAATCTAGGGTTAGGTTGGGTTGAGTCCTATAGCTGATGAGAGACAAATTAAAATAGGATGTTTCCAGCTAAGATTTGCCTCTATGGTGTTCATACATTAATCCTTATAATAAAGTAACAGGATGTTTGTCTGTTTGTACCGAAGGATCTCGCTAACCGCTGAACCAATATGGCTTTTGTTAACAACGAATCTTCTTACAGGTTCAGGGAAGGTTTTTTATTTAGGGGGAGGGTACAACACCCTCCCAAGAGAAATCGCCTCCCAAGTTTAAAAAAACAACTTTTTCTATTTAAAACTACAATTAAACTACAAGTTGGGGGGGAGGGGAGTAGACTTCCCCACCCTTAAGGGCCCCTAGAGGCCTCTAAGGGTAATACCGTAATTACAGTAAATAAAGAAATATAAGGATTAAATAGATTCATAAAAACAAATCTTTTTTGTACTGTATAGCTCTTGTCGTTAATTTATGCATTTTAGAATTGTCCTATCGATTTTAAACTTTGCATTCTGATTCCTTTAACATTTATGTAAGATTTAAAAAGCGTATCAACTCTATAACTTTACCCTTTTCCCCCCCAGCCATCTTGGAAACCAACCTAAAACCTGAGGTGGGTTCTTAAAAAAATTTACCCCACTGAACTTTGGAACACTCAATTGCCCCCTTGTTTTTCCAATTTTTATCCGAGTAAAATCAAACCTAAAAAAAGCAACGTCCTAAATTTTATCAGCTCTGAAAGAGCACTGATAAGTATATTCGTTTGGATAACCCTTTAAACCCTCAGAAGCTAAATATATATTAGTCTTATAATTGCACGTATTTGTGTGGCTTGGAAATAACAAGTTAATTTATAAATATATTAATATATTGTTTTAAACTTTCCAACATATAAACAATAAATGTATAAGTATGAATGTATAATCCAGTCAACTACCTGCCCCAAGTGGCAGAGACCCTTTATGTCTGCTAGGAAATGGCATTTTGGTATTTTGTATGGACTCGGCTGTGTTTATATTTGTTAACTGATTTACAAAGACCTAATACCAAATCAGGATAGGTAGAGTTACATATAAAAGTTATGTTCACATTTTAATAAGGTTAATCCATTTATTAATTGCCAAAATATTTTACACTTTTTTTTCTTACTTTAGCGTTGTGTTATTTTTAAGCCACATACATAAGTAGAATAAAAGTTAACCTTTTAAGATCATTAATCCTTTTTATAATGATTCAAACTTATTGTTAAATTGGGTCCTAAAGTCAATAAAATACAATATTGTAACACTTCAATATAATTTCTTTTTGGGGTAGGATCTAAACTGTACTATACCCCCCCCCCCCCCCCCGAAAAAAAAATATAGGAAGAACCTAATGCAGAATAAAATCACAACTAAATTAGAAAATATGAACTTTAAAGGCTAAAACTTCAGGACAGCGAAAATACATTTGGATTATAAGCAAAGTAAATTTTATTTGGTAAATAATGAAACAAAATCTAAATTTTCCTGTTTTAACACCTAACATTTTATAAGAGGTTTGGTGACTTATATTGAAGTCAATAAATAAGTATTTTTTTTGTCCTATTTACATAAGCGACAGATGGACAAACATACAACAAATTAATTTCAAACTGAAACCTATTTAGACTTAAATCTAAAATAGCCTAAAACGACTCTGGAACCTATGTGAAGCCTCTCTAAATTGGAGTACTTAATCGGTTCAGTAGTCATCAAAATATTAAGCTTCAGATAAACCTTCATATTATAGGTTAAAAATCCGAAAAAGTGAACGTGCTCAAAAGTTTTTTGTAGAAAAAAATTATATGGATATTTTTGGGAAAAGAACGAGGGGACGGAAAAAGGTCACTGCAAAAACAATTTATTTTACTTTTTGAACTAGACTGCTGTAGTACAGGCGTTCCCTCATTACATCCAGAAATTTACGTCGTAACAAACAGCAACGATTGATCAAAAAAGTTTACCCTAGTGGCTGCACAAGCCCACATAAACGTTATCTTATCCTTAGATAAAAGTAACAGGATGTCTGTCGGTGGTTGTGTTTAGTGAAGGATCTCATAAAAGTTTTATTGGGAGGTCCCTTCCAAGAAAAAAGGCCCCAGATGCCTAAAGAATTAGGATAAAAAAAACTAAAAATTTCTGACTTTTATTTTCATTTTTCTGCAGTTTTGGTAAAAAGTCCTCTAAACCAGAAACAGAAGACCTAATTAGCCAGGATTAATGATAAAAAGTGTCAAAATAGAAGATAGTTAGATAGATAGAGAAAATTTGAAATAGTAAGATAGTTTATTATGATTGGGGGCATATAGATCGACCCTTAAAAGTCGGGTCCCCTATCGCACCTTAATCGCCCCCACCTATTATCTCAGCTCCTATTAGAGCTAGAACCCTAAAAAATTTTGTGCATGTCTCCTGTTTGATAATAAATTTTCTATTATAATTGAGACAAAGTCATTTTTCGCTTTTTTTACCATTTTATTTAACAACCTTTGTTTTTAGGTCCTTTTACTTAAAAACTTTAAACGGTTCTGTTTTCTTGTTTTTGAAGCTACAAGAATAATTTTTCAGATAATGTTTATCTTTGTGTAAATTTCAAATTAGAAATCTCAAAATATAAATTTCAGCGGCGGCAGCTAAACTTGACTTGTTAGAAAAGATTAAGTTTAGGATTTGAAGTCTCCAAGTAGGAGGAGCCATTTTAAGAATTCCTGAGACCTGGATAATCAGGACCTATAGGATCATACCTGGACCCTAAATTTGACTTGAACACCTAAATTTCATATTGTTATGTACTACTATAGGATATTTTAGTATTTTGGTAACATAAAATACTTTGTTAAGACCAAAAATACATACATATAAACGAGTTTTAATGACATGGAATCTGGATCACATGGATCTTACACTTTATGAACTCGACCATTATCATCATGATGTACAATTTACAACAATAATGATAATTAATAAAAATAATTTTTTTTTTATAGAAATATTGTCAATTTGATCTCATGTAATAAATAATTTAGATAGAAACCAAGGTTATTATTAAAATTTGTTGGTTCTCAACCCCCAGCCCCCCCTTTATTAGATTTCTGAAGAACACAACGCCTCTTACTCTACGAGCCCTCTCATCCAACGGAATCCTATACTTGCGGGGCTCATCTACCATTCTTACGTATACTAACCAAATATGGAATAAGTATAAAAAATACAGCATGTTTGTGATAATAATGAGGGAAACCGCCATTTCTATGATGACAATTTTATTTCAATGTTGCTTATGAAAGTGAGACAACTCAAATAAGTAATTTGTCAGTTTTGGATCAGATCCCTTTATCACTTCTAAGACATTGAACATTGTATTTAATATTTTCTTTCAAGCTTATCAACATGTTACCATGCATAACATTACATTATTCATCAAATAATTAAGAACTTTAAATAAAAATTTGTTATTCAGCACCCCCTAAATAGTTTTTCAATCAATTTTCAAAAATGGATTTTGTTGATCCTTGACAATTTTTTCACCATTTTAAAAAAAGATATGAACTTAAAAAGGCCAACACCTCCTAAGATTCGTAAATATTTGTTTTGTAAGAATGATCCAGAGGGACAAAAACAAGCTACGAAATTTATATTTGGTTCTCAGAAATTATATGACATCCAAATAGTTTGTTTTCCAATTTCTGGAAAAAGATAAAAAAATATTTGAAGACAAAATACATAATTCAGCATTTTTTTTCATTTTACGAAAAAGAGATCCTCTGAATTTTGAAAATCCTTTTAGTTTCTATTTTGAAAAATAAGTTTTTTCTATCCAAAAAGCTTGATTTTCATTTCAGAACCCTATAGTAGGAGCCTGTTATTATATTGTATTATTATTGTATATGCCCCAGAAGGCATCGTTAAAAAATTGTAATACTTTGAAAGTTCAAAGTGTACACACAAGCTAGATTTTGATATATAAATAAAAATATCAAAAAAATATTTGTCAGTCATTTAGTGGTCTTTATGGTTATAACAATATAGACAACAAAGGATGAGATCGTTCATAGGTATACAATATTTTGATTTTTGTCTAAGTAAAAAAACACTTGTGTTCATAAGTTACTCAAACAGAAGAAATAAATATAGTATAAGTATTAGTAACTGAACCACTATTACCTAGGGGTGTTTTATTTGAAGACAGAAAATATAGCCTAAAGCCATTTATAGACTTAAATTTAAAAAAAAACCATCAGGATATCTATATGAGCTTCCCTATAATGTAGAACTCTATTGGCTAAGTAGTTATACAAACCTTAAGCTTCAGACAAAAAACCCTACTACTTTATATAATAGGATATCTAATTTAGCTTTGTTGGGCTTGACTATTGTTGGTGTCAGCAATGCTGGTCATGGTGGTAACAGCAACATGAAGGCAGTTTTTGACCAGGGCTGGAGATCTCAAGGTACAATTTATTTGTAGAAATGTAGTAGTTCAAATATTTTACTACTAGCGGCTACGCCCCTAGAGGCCTCTAGTGGCATTTAAATAATTTTTTTTAAATTTTAAATATCTAATTTGAGAAATAACTTGTCTATGTTATCAATTGTTAAATTCATGTGTCTACGCAGAGCGACTACGTAGCGCGACTATGCTAGCGACACTATGCGGCGGAAATATTTAATATTTTTGAATTTATTGTGAAATCTCTCTTGGGAGGGTTGTGGTACCCTCCCCCAAAATAGTTATAAACCTTCCCGTGACATATGACAATCTACCCTGTTAAGTAGAACCCGATCGGTTCAGCGGTTAGCGAGATCCTTCGGTACAGACACACAGATACACAGATACACACACAGACACACAGACAAACAAACATCCTGTTACTTTAGTATAAGGATTTTAGAATTCAAGAAAAAGTTTTTTGGAACTCAACCTTCAAACTAAAAACTGAAAATAAAAAAATACAAACTTATGGGAATAATTATTTGTTTTGGAAGTACCATTTTTTTATCTATATTGTATATTAATTCTACAAAATTTATTATAAAAATTAATGATTATATGAACCATCTTATCTAGGAGCTGTCCCTGAATTCCTACCAATCCCCCCTGACAACCCTTTGTTTATGAAGGTGGATGGGAAACTGATCATTCCTGGTACACCCCTTCAAACTTCGCAGGTAGATATGAGGGACACCTAAAATTTCTGTTAAATCAGACAGAAATTGTTGGATGATTTTGTGTCTGTTTGTTACTTAAAAGCTCTAATACTTGTGGACTTGTGTGTTATATTTGCTTTGCAAATGGATCTAAATAAAAAAAAGAGCTTCGACCAATTACCCTTCCTCAAATTGAAATATTTTCCTCTAATACTTTTTTTTCCTTCCTACGCATTTTTTGGAATAATTCTTCAAAGGCAAGTTGAAGATTAATTTTTTATTATGTGAATAAAAAAAGTATATCTTGTTTTCAATAATTAACAATTTTGTATACTCTCAGTTAGAAGATTTTCCTCGCATGTGGTGGAGTACAGAGCCTGGAGCACTTTACACTGTCCTGATTGAGGATAATGAGCCTGAGTTACCTCCACCAACAAAAATTTTTCACTTTCTGGCTGTCAATGTTAGAGGTAAAGGGATTGTGTTTTAAATCTAGGGATTTTGTATTGAGAAAAATGCATATATGAGAATCACTTAAAAAAATCACTAGCATTCTCCAAAAAGATATATTGAACCCCAAGTTTTTTTAGTTTTTTCTTGTAATATCAAAGGAAACCTGCAAGAAATACATCGCTTTAACTGTTGGAAGACTGCCACAAGAAAACTCAATTTCCAAAATTTAAGTCTTCAGCTTCAATAACAAAAAAGTTATAGGCATTTCAAAATGTCATTTTTAAATGTCTAAAATTTTTTGTTAATGAAGATGAAGGCTTCAAATTTGAGGTATTAGGTCTACTTGTGGCAGCATTTCAGCAGATAAAGCAGTATATTTCTTGAAGGCTTCCTTTAATATTCCAAGTAAATTGTCTAAAACAACTTGGAGGACAAAACAATGACAAACGATTTTAGAAGCTAAATCAATGAAATTATCCTCATCCATTTATATAACTACTATAGGGTGGTGGTACCCTTCCCAAAAATAGTTCCTTCCTAAAACCTTCCTAAAACTTATCCTGTAAAGGAAGACCATAACGGTACAGCGGTTGGAACTTTCCTTTGGTACAAACAAAAAGACAGATATCCTAATACTTTATATAAAAGGGTGTGCAAAAAAAATGCGGACTTTTTTTTAAATTTAGATTGCGCGGCTTGTGTTAATAGTAGAACAACATTATGCATACCATTAGAACTGCTATGAAGTCTATTTTGTGGTAATATAAGAACCATTACTGTGCTACTTATAGTTTAGGAGCTACGTAGAAGAATGTCCTAACTGACTTAAAACTTGACTTGAAAGTAAATCATTAAAGATAAAAAAAAGTGTGTGCAAAAATGCGGACATTTTTAAAATTCAAACTGCTCGGCTTGTGTGAATAGTAGAAAAATGCTATGTATATCGTTATAACCGTCATAAGCTCTATTTTTTGGAAATATAAGTACGATTTTTGTGATATTTTTAGTTTAGGAGCTGTATTGATAAATGTGAGAAAAGTGGAAAAATTTAATCTTTATATTTCAAAAAATAGACTTCATAGCGGTTCTAATGGTATGCATAACGTTTTTCTACTATTAACACAAGCTGAGCAATTAGAATTTTAAAAATGTACGTATTTTTATTTGCATTCCCTTTAATTTAATCTTTAATGATTTACTCGCAAGTCAAGTTTTAAGCCAGTTGGGACTTTTAAAAAAGTCCGAATTTTTTTTGCACACCCTTTAAGATAAATAATGTATTAAGGTACAGACATAGCAAATAGTGATATAGTATTTGATTACTGGCCAAGCACAACATTTGATAGAGATGGCACCCCTGATGGTTTTGATCCTAACCTTAAGAAGTTAAAAAGGTAGTTGATAGATTTTTCCAAGTTAATAAAATTGAATTCATATTCTAAAATTGTTCAATTGTTGGTAATTGTCTATACATAACTTTTGTTATGGAAAAAAGCATGTCTATATTCTCAGTTTACTACATTTTTCAAAGTATATTTGGGATCATATGAAGAAAATGAAGTCATTCCTAAAAAGGACAGAAATTCCCTTCCTTGGGTATAGGAAGGCTATTTACTTTCCTTTTTCTTACAAATTCTCAGTAAGGAAGGTGATTTCTGTCCACTATCTTACAAATTCTCACTAAAGGAAGGTGACCTCTGTCCACCATCTTACAAATTCTTCCTAATTCTTAGAAATTCTTCCTTTTCCTCACTATTACAACTATGCTTAATAAATCTACCCTATTTACCCAAATTCTTACTTATTCTCAGAAATTCTACCTTAATTACACAAATTCTCCCTTATTCTAAGAAGACCTACCTTATTCTAGCAAATTCTTCCTTATTCTAAGAAAATCTACCTTTTTCCCTCAAATTCTTCCTTATTCTAAGAAATACTTCCTAATTATATGAAAATCTTCCTTATTATAAGACATTCTTCCTTATTCTAAGAAAATCTAACTTATTCTAAGACATTCTTCCTTATTCTAAGAAAATCTACCTTATTCTAAGAAATTCTTCCTTATTCTAAGAAATTCTTCCTTCTTCTAATAAGATCTACCTTATTCTAAGAAATACTTCCTAATTCTATGAAAATCTACCTTATTATAAGACATTCTTCCTTATTCTGAGAAAATCTACCTTATTCTAATAAGATCTACCTTATTATAAGACATTCTTCCTTATTCTAAGAAAATCTACCTTATTCTAAGACATTCTTCCTTATTCTAAGAAAATCTACCTTATTCTAAGACATTCTTCCTTTTTCTAAGAAATTCTTCCTTATTCTAATAAGATCTACCTTATTCTAAGAAATACTTCCTAATTCTATGAAAATCTACCTTATTCTAAGACATTCTTCCTTATTCTAAGAAAATCTACCTTATTCTAAGACATTCTTCCTTATTCTAAGAAAATCTACCTTATTCCCTCAAAGTCTTCCTTCTCATCACATATCCTTCCTTTGTCTCAGATAATTTAGCTAATTCTTGCTAATTAGACCAACCATTCCTGGGATCTTAAGCTTCACAGAGAAAAAACTTGCTGTTTTCTTAATATTCTGCCAGGAGATGAGAACAGTGCTGTGTTGCAATAATTTTATGTATATCAGATTTTTTTCATCCAAATAAAAAAGCTAGCTTTTTTTAAGAGTGAAAAATAAGAATATTTTTAATTTAATGACAAACTAGCCCCTAGAGACCTCTTTAATTTTAGTGGGTTTCTAATTTTTTTTTTTTGGGGGGGGGAGATTTTTCCTAGGGGAGATATCTCTTGAGAATGTGGTATGTACTCTCCCCCAAAATAGCTATAAACCTTCCTTGGTCTTATAAGAAGCCAAACAGTAATGAAGAACCATACTGCTTCTATATATAATATAAAAAAAATATTCTTATAAAAAAGATAGCTTTTAGAAATTAGAAAAAAAACGTCCATCAGCTTGGCTAGCCTGGACAAGAATTTGACACAGCACGGCATTCCTACATGGTAAGGGAGGGCGTGGCAATAATTTTGGTTTTATCTAGGTCAGATTTTTTTCATTCAAATAAAAAAGATAGCTTTTTATAAGAGTGAAAAATAAAAATGCTTCTTAATTAAATGACAAACTAGCTGCTATGCCCCTAGAGACCTCTTTAATTTTAGTGGGTTTCTTAATTTTTAAATTTTTAAAAAAATATTTGGTTTAGAAGTTAACAAGATATACACACAGATAGACAAACACAGATCCTGTTACTTTTATTATAGGGATATAGGGATAGTAAAATATATGTTCTTGTGTAAAAGCTAGCTTTTCAAAATAAGCAAAAAAAATTGACACATAACGCTCCTTGCGATTGCGCAATATATCCCCTTTACCCTATCTCTTTTCCTTCTTTATGGTGAATAAACTGACCAATAAACAGGTTAGCAACTTAATTTGGCGACAACTTTTCTATGTAACTCTATGTCAATAAGATAACTTTAAAAATCGAACCATCCTTATAAAAATTGACCCAACCCGGCCCAAAATTGTTGCTTTTAAAGACCAATACTAAAATCTAAATACAAAATTTTTTGACATTAAGAAATATTTTATTTTTTTTTGTATTAAGTAATATGAATATTAAGAAAATTCATAATCCTTTATATCTTTTGAACATATATTTATAATTGTAAAATTATCCGAAAATCAACAATTCTTTAGCTCTGATGTTGATCATCCCCTCATTATCCCATATGTTCTATTATTCATTCTGCAAATGTACTATTAACACGGATCTAAAGGTATAAGACAATTGCCGATAAGTTGATGTAAATCCTCAATGATTAAACATAAAATTATCCCTTCTGTAAGTTAAAATTTTGTGGTTGAATCGGTTACTATTAACAGGGATCTAAGGGATAAGACAATTGCCGATAACTTGATGTAAATCCTCACTAATTAAACATAAAATTATCCCTTTTGTAAGTTATAATTAGTGGTTGAATTAAATCGTTAATGGACAGGACACTCATTTTAATGTACAAACCAATAAAATTCAATAAAAGTTTTAAGTCACTGAATAAGAAAACGTTATTATAAAACTTTGGGGACCAGTGCAGTGTAATAAACAGCTCAATATTCACTCCCTCCCTGGATTATTACACAGTACACTAATTAAGTAAATTGATTTATCATCCATTGTCCTATCCCTCTTAATTCCTGATTATAGGTTGATTTCTCTGTTTCGGCATGGGACAAGAACAACATATAAAAGACAATTTATAAATATAGAATATGTAATATAAAAGTTTTTTTTAAAAATAATTAGATACCGCTGAACCGATATGGTTCACTTTTACAGTGTAGCTTCTCATAGATCCTGAGAAGGTTTATAGCTATTTTGAGAAGGGTACCACCACCCACCTTGAAAAATATTACTCCTTTACAAAAATTTTTAATTTAAAATAAAAAAAACAGAAATGAAAAATGTGGGGATGATTATGATCCCCCCCCCCCATCAAAACAAAAAAATTAACCCCCTTCCCTTCATTTTTTTCACTTTTTCATTTTAAACTACTATAGAAAATGGAGATATTAAATTCAATTCCCACCACCTAAAGTGCCCATAAAAGTGTCTCTAGGAGCGTAGCCGCTAGTTTGAAATAAAACACTAACAATATAATTAATTATCCATTAAAATTCTTAAAATTCTAAATATACATAGTCTATGGTCTTATTTTAAAAGTATGTCTGTGGGTTTGTGTTCGTTCATGAAAAATACACGCCCTCCCTTACCATGTAGGCGGCCGTGCTGAGTCAAATTCTTGTCCAGGCTAGCCAAGCTGACGGACGTTTTTTTTCTAATTTCTAAAAGCTATCTTTTTTATAAGAATATTTTTTTAATATTATATATAGAAGCAGTATGGTTCTACATAACTGTTTAGCTTCTTATAAGACAAAGGAAGGTTTATAGCTATTTTGAGGGAGAGTACTACCACATTCTCAAGAGATATCTCCCCTAGGAAAAATCTCCCCCCCCCAAAAAAAAAAAATTAGAAACCCACTAAAATTAAAGAGGTCTCTAGGGGCTAGTTTGTCATTAAATTAAAAACATTCTTATTTTTCACTCTTAAAAAAAGCTAGCTTTTTTATTTGGATGAAAAAAATCTGATCTACATAAAATTATTGCAACACAGCCTGTTCTCATCTCCTGGTAGAATATGAAGAAAATAGTAAGGTTTTTCTGTCTGAAGCTTAAGATCCCAGGAATGGTTGGTCTAATTAGCAAGAATTAGCTAAATTATCTGAGACAAAGGAAGGATATGTGATGAGAAGGAAGACTTTGAGGGAATAAGGTAGATTTTCTTAGAATAAGGAAGAATGTCTTATAATAAGGTAGATTTTCATAGAATTAGGAAGTATTTCTTAGAATAAGGTAGATCTTATTAGAATAAGGAAGAATTTCTTAGAATAAGGTAGGCTATCTGAGAATAAGGAAGAACTAGGAGGTATTGGGTTAATTTTCTTATAATTAGGAAGATTAAGTGAGATTTAGGAAGAGATTTTCTTAGAATAAGGAAGAATGTCTTAGGATAAGGTAGATTTTCTTAGAATAAGGAAGAATGTCTTAGAATAAGGTAGATTTTCTTAGAATAAGGAAGAATGTCTTAGAATAAGATAGATTTTCATAGAATTAGGAAGAATGTCTTAGAATAAGGTAGATTTTCTTAGAATAAGGAAGAATGTCTTATAATATGGTAGATTTTCATAGAATTAGGAAGTATTTCTTAGAATAAGGTAGATCTTGTTAGAATAACTAAGAATTTCTCAGAATAAGGAAGAATGTCTTATAATAAGGTAGATTTTCATAGAATTAGGAAGAATTTCTTAGAATAAGGAAGAATGTCATAGAATTAGGAAGTATTTCTTAGAATAAGGTAGATCTTATTAGAATAAGGAAGAATTTCTTAGAATAAGGTAGGCTATCTGAGAATAAGGAAGAACTTAGAGGTATTGGGTTAATTTTCTTAGAATTAGGAAGATTAAGTGAGATTTAGGAAGGTGATTTTTATCCTCTTTTTCAGATATGTGAGAAAAAGGAGAGTGATTTTTGTCCATATTTGAGATATCTGAGAAAAAGGAAGATGATTTCTGTCCTTTTTGGAAGGGAATTTCTGTCCTTTTTAGGAATGACTTCATTCCTTCATATGATCCTATATTTGTTATGGATCTAAACAGGATTACCTCCATATAAATATAAGCTCATAAAAATATCAGAAAAGAAACCCTGCCTTTAATTTCTTTTTGTTTTAAAAGTATTTAGTTTTTTTTCATAAGAATAATATTGTAATTCAGGCATTTGGTGCTTGTCTACAAGCAGAATGGAAGAATCGATATTGTAAGTATTTTTCTGTTATCTTTTATTTTCTTTTAATTTCAGTAAAATAAAAAATAATGAATTGTTAATATTATCCAATAAAAACTAATGTTTTAATTTCAAGTATATTGATCACTAACTGATTTCTTTTAGCCTGCAGAAAATGGACAGAGAGGGTGTGGACCAGAACCAAGCTTCCTGAATAGAGCTGGATTGTCTCATACTAAACTAGAACAGGATTATAACTTAGGGGTAAGATATGTTTATGCTTTTATTGAATATCAAAAAAATCAAAATATGAAATATGTCAACATGTGTTTAATTATGAAAATTAACATATATATTGCTGCTTTATTTAGTAATAACTCTAATAGCTTTGATTTTTTATCATAAATATCTAGTCTGGAAAAGAATGAAACATTTACAATGCTTACAAACTGTTTTTTTTATTGAAACTGAAGGCTTCAAATTTGGGGTATTGGGTCTACTTGTGGCAGTCGTTCAGCAGTTAGATTGGTGTATTTCTTGCATGCTAACTTAAAGTAATTTCTCTTATAGAATCCAGTAGCTGGAACTTATTACACAGTTACCTATGAGGAGGGCTGGAGCCAATATTATTTCTGCCTTGCTGGATCCTGTGCAGGTTTTAAATTATTTGTTGAAAATAAATTTAAAAAATATTCCATGAATCGTAGCTGATAAGTTTAGGACACAATAAAAACTGTCCCGAATTTGTATTAATTTTGAGGAACACGACTCCAGTTACGTCATATTTTTCTTTCCCGAAAAAGAGAAGGGTGAAAGAAAAAAAAGGGAAGGGGGGAAGAAAAAAGAGATGGGAAAAAGGGGGTTTTCCCCATCTCTTTTGAAGAGATTTTCTTCCCCCCTTCCCTTTTTCGGGAAAGAAAAATATGACGTCACTGGAGTCATGTTCCTCAAAATTAATACAAATTCGGGACAGTTTTTATTGTGTCCGAGTTTAGTTACTTGTCATTAGTAAAGTAGAATATATTAATACAAGCGACGATGCCCCTTAAGGCCTCTAGGGACACAAAAAATTGTATCTTTTTAATCTATTCTAAAATCTACCAAAAATATTTATTTTGCTGATAGATGGTGTTAGCTAATTGCTAGTCCAGCGGTTAGCAAGATCCCATGTTACAAACAAACAGACAGACAAAAATCGTTCTCTTTTGTATTATAGATTGAAATAAATTCTATCATATTAAGGAACTCCCATCCCAAATCTGATACCAGGACTGACAGACATCTTTGCTGGTAATCCTTCTGCCTGCAGGAAGCCACAGAAATATCAGCAGAGCAGCAGCCAGTGGTCTCATTCAAAATGGTCCAAATAATCAAAATATAATTGAAATACATTTTTTTCTCTTTATTTTTCATCATTCAAAAAATCTGCAGCTAGATTAAAATCAAAAGAAACTCTTTGAACCAAACTTTTGATTTAAATTCCCAACATATATAGGCTAAAGTATTTTTTCTGTTGCTATGCAGGTTTTATCTGATAATTGTTCAATACAAATTTTAAAATATACTATATATAAACAATAAACATGTCTTAAATATATATCTATAATACAAAGTAGAACGATGTCTGTCCGTCTGTCTGTCTGTCCGTCCGTCCCTTAAGATCTCGGTAACCACTGAACCGATCGGATTCTACTCTTCAGGGTATATGCTCACTGGTCCTGTGGTGGTTTTAGGCTATTTTCTTGGGGGGTGGGACACCCCCAACCCCCCCCCCCCATTTTTTTTTTTGTAGAAGATTTCCTTGCTCCTTTTACGTATTTCGCCAATTTTTTTTTATCACCTCTTGGGGCTCATCTCCTAGAGGCCAGGGGCGAAGCCGCTAGTTATATATATTATAAACTAAATATTTTTCGCTTTATGCTTAGTTTTTCATAAAGGACAAAAATTGTAAAATCTATTTGAATAGTAGCCTTGGCAACTTTTAAAGAAAATATTTATTTTCAGTTTTACAGCACTTTTTATTGGCAAATAAGAGTTTGAAATTTAAGATACTTTGCACATATTTTAAAAAGATGTTTTACTTCCTAACAGTGATGAAAATTAGCCCCTTGACTTGAGAAAAGGTAGGGGCAAAGCCAAATAGCATACACACACACAATTGCTTACTTTTTAATTCTTGTCCCCCCACCCCTATTTTTAACAGTGTACATATTTCATCCATATTTTTACCAAAATGCTTATTGTATTTTTTAAACAGTGCTTTTCCTCGACCTAATAAATTCCATCTTCTTTTTTCTTTATGCTTTACATCTGCAGGGGGTTCTAACCCTGTGGGGATACCCTATATCCAATTTAGCATGTACTAAGGTAAAACACTAACAAACCAAAAGATACCCCCTCTCATATTTTCAAATAATTTAAAAATAAGGAGTTGATGGGCAATTTTAAGGGAAACCGCCAAAAATGACATAGTAATCTTAATTATAGAAAAGCTTCATCTTGATACTGTCCAGTAGCAGACATTCAAAATTTGTTTCACTGATATTCAAAGAATAAAATGAGTGATTTACAAGTAATAATAATAGGAATTTCTTAAATGCAGCAAAAATTAAGTTTAACAAATTAGCAAAAAAATTTATTTCAGATTGTCAATTGTCATATAAGCATTTTAATTAGTAAGTTTATCAATAAAATACAATCAATAAATTAAAAGCCAAACATTCCCATCTTAATTCCAATAACAATGGACATAGAATCCGTGGATATATTGACAGAGAAAATATGTCGTCACTTTAGGTTGATGATATGGACCTCATTTAATGGTCTATTCTTTTGATAACTTGGATGGGGTAAAAGGTTGTTGAGGATAGGGGTAACCAGCTGGGGGTATCACTTTATTGGAGCACATGAAAATCTGGTACAACAGAGAGATAGGGGACAATGGGCTGTTTATTAAACTTGTCTCCAATTGTTATAATTATAAGATAGTTAAATAGCTAGGATAAATGATAAAAGTTTCAAAAAAGAGATAAATAGATAGATAGAATTTTATGATAAGAAGTGTCAAAGAAAGAGATAGTTAGGTAGAAATAACTAGAAAACATAAAAGAGAAAGATAGATTATTATGAGATAGACCAATAGCTAGGATTAACAATAAAAAGTTTCAAAAAAGAGATAGCTAGATAGATAGAAATAAGTAGAAAAATTGAAATATAAATACAGATCATTTTGATTGGGGGTAGATAGAAAAATAGATAGAATTAATGTTAGTGTCAAAAAAAGGGATAGTTAGATAGAAGTAGAAAGAAAGAATATTATGATTTTAGTGGTAGTTAGTATTAAGGGTAAAAGTGTAAAGATAAAAATGGCTAGATGGATAGGATTAAGTAGAAAACTAACAAGGATGATAACATCCATAAAAGCGAAGCTCTGAAACGATATGACAGACAAACATTACCTTTTGTTGAGTGTCAAAACTGAATATACAAAATATGAAAATATAAGGTTTGACAAAAGTATACGTAAATTTGTTGCAAAACTTCTTAAATACAGAATTATGTTTAAGGACATACTGACTTTTTTAATACTTTATTATAGAGATGCTTCGCTCATAATATTGTATCTTATTGTTATAAGAATCAGTAATCAAAAAATCAGATCAATCGGATGATTTTATCACATAAAAAAATTGTTATTAAAAAAGTAAAAAAATCAACATGTTTAAAATGGACGAACGGACATTCTGGTAACGATTATAGAGTTGCTACGCTTTCTAAATCCTACCTAACTACTACAGGAATCACCATGCAAAGTTTAAAATCGATAGGACAATTCTAACATGCCTAAATTAACGAATAAAAGCTAACTATCTCGGACGGACGGACGGACGGACGGACGGACCGACCCTAATTATAGAATAGCTTCGCTTTTAAAAAGGATAGACAAAATATTATGACTAGGGGTAGATAGGAATAAACTGGTAATCGCGTCAAACCAAATAGTGTTATTTTCAGGGTGCATTGTGTACGTACTGTTAGATATTTCCCACAGTGGAAATGAGGTAGCCAAAGAGGTTAAAAAAGGTTATGAACATACATATAAGCGAATACATATAAGTTTTTTCAATTTTATTTCTGATTTAAACTTGAGTATATGGCCATTAATAAAAAAATTACAAATATACACTACAGGTTAAGATTATAGACATCTTCCACATCAAAATTTCAAGTCATGGTAATGCTGCAAAAGAATTCAGCACCAAGAAGCAATGACATTTGTCTTTGTGGATTATGTATATAGTGTAAAAAGTGACAAAAGTAAACTTCATTTGTCAGTGGATAAATATATACAATAAATGAGGAAATATGAATTTAGCTGCAAAAACATTAACTTCTATCATCTAACAACTATTATATCATAATATTAACCTTATTATAACCTATGTGTCATTATTTACTAAGTATATTTGCGATTACTTTTATTTAATGAAATCTTCTATTTTTTAACATGTACAAAACGGCCTGCTATATTGCATCAAGATCCATGATAGATCTATATAGGAAATAAACGTCTATAATTGAGCTCGAATCTTCCAAGCGTACAGTGTATAAAACTCATAGTGCTCCAATAATCCCTATTAAATTCTCATTGACCAGAATGTTAAGACCCATTATTCTACTTTTAGCATCATAAATTCAGTTTTTTAATTCATGTTGCTATTTAAATAACATTGAAGTATTTGATTTTTATTCATAAAACAGAAAACTTAAATTTATAATATAGTAAATCTAAGAAAACTTAGTTTTAAAATGAAATGATTCATGCGACACTCCCGTAATGTGGTCAGATATTAAACTAAACATTTCAACCCTTTGAGGACGATAAATTGAAATAAAGAATATTAGGATTTCAATCTATAAAATATGATAAAAAAAATGGAGCAAAACGTTAAATCGTGTATTGTTATATTGGGTGTAAATATAAAACTAATAATTACTGATTAAATATAAACAGATATTCTAACGTAAAATACCATTATGTGTAACGTATATATGAAGAGAGAGAGAAAAAAAAGGAGCGAGAGAGATAGAAAGAGAAAGGGGGCTAGACTGAGAGAGAACGGGGGAATCAGAGAGAGAGAGAAAGAGGTTGGGGGGGGGGGGAAGTGAGAGAAAGAAAGAGAGAGAGAGAGAGACGGGGGGGAGGGGGTACATAATGAATCATAGGCATTCTAATTTTATTACAAGCTGAATTTGAAGAGATGATAAAATGAACATTTAATTGAAGAATAAGAGAATAAAATTTGTAAGGCAAAGAGCGATAGTATTTAAAAAGAGTAATTATCTCTGATAATTAATAACATTAACAAGGATGACAAAATTCGTAAAAGAGAAACATTAATCAATTCTACTAAAGAAAATTTAAAAATATAGAGTAACTGCACTTAAAAGAGAAAATATTTAGATTTCAGCAAAAATTTAAGTAAATATGTCATTTAATAGCTTAAATAAAAGTCATTTTATTTGGACATACTAACGTCATGGTGATAGGGCTTTCAGAACTATCTGTTAGGGACGTACGGATGGACAGATCAACCCCCACTGAAGAAAAGTTTAGCTTTTAACAAGAAATAGATCATTAACATTATACAACCCTTTTACCCCATTTCCTTCCCTCTTACTGGATGAAAGAACTAACCAATAGATAAGGTCCATACTGGCAAGCTATATAGGGAATATTAACACAATTTTCAGCCATTGAATAGCAAATGAGAAAATTACTTTTTCCTCTAATCCTAGCCAACAGACGAACGGACGGACATATTGAATTATAAATAAGTAATAAGCAATTATAATAACAAATAACTTTGACTAAAAAACTTAATCAGTGTTTCGTCAGTTCTAAACAAGAAGTGTTCAAACTTTTAAATCAACCGAAGGCTTAACCCTGTTTATCATCATGGGGGATGTAAAATAAATATAAAACATTATTTCCTAAGATCACTGAGTTTAAAAATCATCAACAAGGATGATAATATCCATAAGTAGCAAAAATCCTAAGGGTAAAAGTAAAACTCAAAAGCAAAAAGAAGAAAACGCGGCATAACCCACAGACAGATGAACGATGATCAGTGCAGTGGTCATACAAATCTTCACACAAAATATTAGTAGTCTATAGACAGAATAACGGACTAAGTAAGGAATAAAACTTTTAAAGTTTAAATTAATTGACTTCGCTACTAACATTTAACAGGTAAATAAGGATGACAACAGCCATAACTATAGAAGCTCTTGAATTAAAAAAACAAAAGGCAAAGCAAATAAAAGCAAAAAGGGTGCACAACAGACATACATATAAAGTAATGATGCATAGTGAATCTTTACACAAAAAACTTCGATAAAAGCTGGGAAAAGTATTTAAGAGCATTACCGATAGACCAACAGACAATATTATTCTTAGAGTAGGTGTGCATTGGTCAGCAAACATAAAATAAGTCTTCTGTCTTAACCCTGAAAGATCGGGCCCTCTACAAATTCTTAACTGATCGGATTTTATACCTTAATAATTGCATTAGCCTTCTACCTTTCCAGTACGGATATTTAATATTCCCAAGAGCATTACAGACCAGCGAACAACGTGAGCTGTAGGCTAGTATTATATATGTTATAACATTATGTGGCTAATAATCTCATAACTAACTTATCATATTTATCGTTTTTGAACCTATCTAACTCAATGTGAGATTGTTAAACATTGCTATTAACTTACTGTACTAATGATTATTTGCTATCTATGTATCATTTTGTTAGTTAATTGTTCGTATTTTTCTTATTATTATTTATGATTTTTTCCATAAGATGAATAAATCATTTTAACAACAATCAGGTTATTAGGTATTAGATTAGTTAAAGGCATAGGCAAGCTTTCCTTGTAACAGTTGATAGCTTACATGCCTCCATGGAATCTGAATCACATGAATCTTACATTTTATGAAGTCGACTATAATCGTTTACAACAATAATAATAATTAATAAAAATATTTTAATAAATTATTTGTCAATTTGATCTGATGTAATAAGTATTTTAGTTAGAAACCTAGGTTATCATTAAATTTGTAGGTTCTTTAATTCATGCATATAGTTAATCAGACCACTGATGCCCCGCCTGCCTTAATCACATTTCTGAAGAACACAACGCCTCTTACCCTACGAGCCCTTTCATACAATGGTTTCTCATCCCTGCAGGACTCTTCTACCATTCTTATTTATCCTAACCTAACACAAAAAAAGTATCGAAAATACAGCATGTTTGTGGTCAAAATGCCATATGAGGAAAATAGCTATTTTTAAAAGCCACGATTTTCTATAAATAGGGTCGGTCCGTATGTCCGGGACAATTAGCTTTTTTTTGGTAATTTTTACAGGTTAGCATTGTCCTATTACAGAAGCATGCCAACTCTATAATCATTACCAGAAAGTCAGTATGTCCATTCAAAACTTTTTAACTGATTTTTTACTTTTTTGACAATAAATTTAGTAGGTTATAATTATCCCATTCATCTTATTTTTGGAATACTGATTTATAATACCACAATATTCAATGTTACAAGCATCTCTATAATTAAGTCCTAAAAATGTAATTATGTCCTTGAACAGTATCCTATAATTAAAAAGTTTTGCAATAAAGTTACTTACAGTTTTGTTTAGTTTTATGCATTATTATTATAGTTCTGGCACTTATATTAATCTCATTCAGTTCTGACACTCTACAAGTGTTAATGTTTGTTTGTCCTACCATTTCAAAAAACTTCTATTTTAAGGATGTTGTTATGCTTGTTATGATGGAAGGGTTAATAGCCAATTAAATATTTGAAAATGCTAAAAATGAAAATTTTTATTTGTAGATAAAATCAGGGTTCGGAAGCCGCAGCCGCAGCCTCAGCCTCAGCCACCATCAGCCGCGCGGCTTACGAGAAGCCTCAAAATCAGCCGCGCGGCTTCCTCAGCCACCCAATAAGCCTCAGCCTTAGTCGCAGCCGCGCGGCTTAAAGAAAACATAAGCCACTGTAAGCCTCAGCCGCATTCAGCCACTGTAAGCCTCAGCCACTGTAAGCCTCAGCCACAAAACTCCAATTCAGCCACATTAAGCCTCAGCCGCACTAAGCCTCATTCAGCCAACGCCCCTCTAAGCCTCAGCCGCAATCAGCCGCGCGGCTTATAGTTGGGGAAGCCTCAGCCACACTCAGCCGCGCGGCTGTTAATAATTTGAAGCCGCAGCCCCACTCAGCCGCGCGGCTTCAAGAAAGCCTCAGCCGCAGCTGCAAAGTTATGATTATGCCGCAGCCGCAGCCGCGCGGCTTGATATTTGTAAGCCGCAGCCTCAGCCGCAGCTTAATTTTTTAAATTCAGCCGCAGCTTTGACACAGCCGCGCGGCTGAGATATTGTAAGCCCCAGCCGCAGCCGCAGGTGCTAAATTAGTACAAGCCTCAGCCGTCAATTCAGCCGCGGGGCTTAATTTTCATTTAATTTTGTCTGTCTGAAGCTTAAGATCTCAGCAACCACTGAACTGACAATGTTGTCCTTCTCAGAAATCCTTTTACTAAAGTAACAGGATGTCTGTGTGTCTGTGTATCTGTGTGTCTGTACCGAAGGATCTCTCTAACCGCTGAACCGATCGGGTTCTCCTTAACAGGGTAGCTTCTCATAGGTCCTGGGAAGGTTTATAACTATTTTTTGGGGGGTGGGACACCCCCAACCCCCCCAAAAAATTTAAAAATCCCCCCCCCCTCAAAAAAAGAAATTTTTTAAAAAATTTTTTAAACTAAAATTAAAATTGAGGGGGGAGGCCCCCCCCCCTAAAAAAAAAAAATTCCCCCCCCCAAAAAAAAAATTTTTTTTTTACTTGTCTTTAAAAATTTAAAATAAGAAATTGGGTTATTAAATTTGACTCTCTCTCTTCCTCAAGTGCCCCCTAGAGGCCTCTAGGGGCGTAGCTGCTAGTTATATATATATTGACATTGGATGGTTTTGAGCTAATTTTGGGGTGGGGGTCAGACATTTCCATCGCCCAAAAATAATTTTTTTAAATGTTATACTTTTAAATTTTTTTATATTCTTTTATAAAAATTTTATCTTAATTTTTTTTTAAAATTACAACATAGAAACTACCATCTCGAACAACTACAAAAAGTTTGAACCTGTAATGTAAGAGCTCCAGTGGCGCAATCAGTTAGCGCACGGTTATTCTACACTGCACTGTTATGACGGGGTTATAAGTTCGAATTTCACCAGGAGCAATACGTTTTTGAACGTTGATACTTATGAATATTATTGAATACTATTTATAGGGTAACTGCCCTACTGACGTTTGCCTAATTTTATTGTTTTTAAAAGATATAAATTTTTCAGAATTTACTTAATATTCACTATGAATTTGTATTATCTTAAATTTTTTTTCTTGTACAAGTGGCCTATTTAGCTCAATGGTAGAGCACTCGTCTTGTAAACTAGGGACCGTGAGTTCAAACCTCACAGGGGGCAATCAATTTTTGTGATACTCAAGTTATATAGTAGCTTCTCTATTATTTTTCCGTTTAGGTACGCAATACTTGTTCTATATAATTAAGCTTCTCCTACTTAGATATTTCTTAAATTTTAAATGTATTTAATACTTTGTGGTTGATGAGAGACACTGAAAAAGTTATGCAAAAAAAAAGATTTATACATATTTCATTTTTCATAGTATTTTTAAATTAATGAAAATAATTAAATTAAAATTTGGGGAGGGGGGAGGGTGTGTGTGTGTGTTTATTTTGAACACAAATTATCCTAATATGTTTTCTAACAAAAAAAATTTAAACAGCGATGTATTTTACTTTTTAAAGTTGGTTAAAAAAAGGTCTGTAAAATGCAATAAATTGTCCTGTATAATATGCAAAAAAATCTACATAATCTTTATGTACTCGATAGATTGAAATAGTTAAATGATTATCATATATCATCCGATTTTGTTTATTTTACAAAGATGCTTACTAAAATTGATTTTATTTTCGAAACTGCAATTATTATAAAAAAAATGTTTCTTTATCTTTATCATTATGTTATACAATTTCTGAATTTATAAGCAATACATGAATCGATATATTATTACTTTGATGTTGTCCATATGTACTCTGATAAAGAAATAATCTCAGCTGGCTAAAATAACAATAACCCCCATACACCCCCTTTAATCCATCTCTCCCCTCTTATGGGATATATAAATGAACTGGCCAATAAATGAGGTCCATAATTTTATTAACAAATTTTCTTTTTTTTAATATATCCACATATTCTATTATATAAAGTGGTAATGTGAAGCTTCTTATTGATCCAGGGAAAGTTTATAATTTTTTTTGGGAAATGTATCTTTTCCCTCCCAAAAAAAGATGACCCTCAAAATAAATTATTTTTGCTTCCCTTAAGTATTCCTAGAGGTTTTAGGGGCGCAGCCAGTAGTATCCTTTAACCATTAACTCATTACATATTAAAACAGGTTTTAAAAGTATGTACATAAGAGTTATACCTATGAAATTTAGCACCCAATAATTTATTAAATTGTGATATTTAGACCTAAATTTTTCTTCAAAATTTCTGTCACCTTTGGTCTAGGGGTTAGTGTGGCAGTCGTGTGTTGGAAAGGTTCTTGGTTCAATTCTACCAAGAATTGAATGTGATTAAAGTTTTTATTCTGCTATGGACATTGGGACAATGGACAATAATTTTTGTTTCCTCTCATTTATATTTAGTTATTTTCCTCTCAAGTTGAAAAAAAAATTTAAAAGGAGGGTGGATATAATGTGTAAAAAAAGATTAGAGGAGATTTGTTCTAGGTAAACTTACTTTATTTGTAATATTATTAACTAAATTTTAATATAAAATTGCTTTACACCTATGTTCTAAGGGTTAGTGCACCATAATGTGTAAGAAAGGTTTTCTGTTCAATTCCACCAAGAATTACATATGATTATTTCTAAAACCTTGTATAAAGTATGGAGAGTTATTTTGTCTGTAGATTAAGAATTCGATAACTACTGAACTAATGAAAACTTTTTAAATTGCCTTTTCCAAGTTTTTGAATTTTTAAAAAAACTAAAATTAAAACTGGTGGGTGCTCAACCAAACTCCCCCCTATTTTCCCATAAAAAAATAATAAAAGTCACCCTTCATCCCCCCAAATTTTTTTTTCTTCTGGGATCCGAACCCGGATGATAGATGGTTCAAAGCTGTTACCGTACCAAAAAGCTATCAGAGCTCCAATATTTCAAAATGAAAATTTGTTTATTTTTAGATCATTAAGTATTATGATGTCTGTTTGTCTGTCTATATGTTTGTACTACAGGATCTCGCTAACTACTAAACCGATATGGTGCTCCTATTTAGGGTAGTTTCTTATAGGTACTGGGAAGGTTTACAACTATTTTGGGGGAGGGTACCATCACACTACCAGAAAAAAATTGCCTTAGAAAAAAAATTAAACATCACCCCAAATTAAAAATGGGATTTACTCGCCCCGGCCCTCCCCACCCAATAAAAATCACCCTACCCCCCAAAAAATTATTCTAATTCAGTTCTTCTTTTTCCAGTACCTATTGTTTAGTATTTTTTGTAATAACTTCATAATTACATTGTCATTAAGATTATGTGACATAAAAAGTTAGTCATAAAAATTATACCCATGAATAATTGTAATAAAAAGCACTTTTGTAAAAAAAACATTTTTCATAAGAGGTAAGTTTTTATGACAAATACATTTATTGCAAGTGTACATATGATAAGCATTTTAAAGACGATTATTTTTAAGACAAATTTAACCTGCGTACCATGGCTCAACATGTAGCGCATCTGCTTGTCATCATGGAGGTAATAGGTTCGAATCTTGGCCAGACACTGCATGAAAACTGAAGACGTTAAATGGTTCCTACTGCAGCTATGCCAGGTATGCAACATGTAAAGTTAGAGTATGAGGATTTCCTTGGCTCGTAAACAGGCGTAACTCATTACCATAGGACTTTCTGGCAGGTAATTGGTTGCTGGATAGATGTCACTTAAATTGGAAAGAATTGGTTCCCATTAATTATCCAAGGTTCAACAAGAAGCGCATCTGCTTGTCATCAGGGAGGTAATAGGTTCGAATCTTGGCCAGACACTGCGTTATAACTGAAGACATTAAATGGTTCCTACTGCTGCTATGGCAGGTGTGCAACATGTAAAGTTGGAGTAGGAGGATTTCCTTGGCTCATAAACAGGCGTAACTCATTACCATAAAACTTTCAGGCAGGTAGTTCAATAAAAAAAAGTTGGTTGCTGGATAGATGTCACTTAAACTAATACAGAAAAGGAAAGAATTGGTTCCCCAAGGTTCAACAAGTAGCGCATTTGCTTGTCATCAGGGATGTAATCAGGGACAAGGGAAGGCTATTCTGGCAAACAATGCTTTAGAGCTGATTTCATAGATTTCCAGTTAAAACTAGATGATGAGATTATGCAACTTTTGGCAGAATTTGATAAGAATCTCAAGCATTATTTTATTAGTTTTTGCTCACTTTACTACAAGCCATGCAAAAATGATAGTCAGAGATTAGTTCCATGTTCAGTTTTGAGATGAACGAGTTGAATAATGCTTTTTACATATTTTATATATTTTATCTAAATCATAGAATATTCGTAAATTATATGTTTAATAGTGAATAAAATTTATTGAAAATCCCAAAGAGTGGATAGCTGAAATATTTTCAAAAATATTTAAGATTGTTTAGATATTTATCTCATCTAAAAATTTTACATAAAAAAAGTTTTTACGACACCTATCAATAAAATTCTGAACTACATAACTACATAAATTTGTCAAAATATTTTGTTTTTCGTCTTTAAACAGTTACAAATTTTATGGGTAGGAAAAATATTTAAAGATTTTATTTTTAGGAAGTATTTAAAAATGTTTTTTAATCTCCCTACTGTGTTATTTTTTTAAGATCGGTCTGCTAATAACATAAATAATCAGGGTTCGGCAGCCGCGCCTCAGCCTCACTTTTAAACCTGCTTGTGAGCAGAAAAAGAAATTTCAGAAAGAAGGATTGTCTGCTAAAGAGCAGTTTTATACATCCAGCTGAATATTATAGTAATAAAATGACAATATCACTGAGGCTTACACGCGGCTTACGTGCAGCTGCCGATCCCTGTTAATAATCTACAAACTTTTGATGAGGTTTAGTGAATTTATACTCAGACATAATTACTACAAGCCCCTTTTAATAATAGTTGAATCATCGATAATATTACACACTCATAAAGGTTTCGTGATTAAATTGCATGATTTTAATAGACTTTTTGGTCAGAGAAACCTTCCCTTGTCCCTGGATGTAATAGGTTCGAATCTCGCGCAGACACTGCGTTATAACTGAAGACATTAAATGGTTCCTAGGTGCTAGGTGTGCAACATGAACAGGCGCAAAGGAAAGATATAATTCCCCTTAGTTATCCAAAGTTGTTGGACCTTAAGTTAATGTCATAGAAACCCTCGACCGTCGCTCAACATGTAGCGCATCGGCTCGTCGTTTGGGAGTTGATAGGCTTTGTACTGCATCATAACTAAAGATGTTGAAATAAATTCCTACTGCTAAAAAACTTGTATAAAACTTTGGGTACCAGTATAAAACTTTGGGTATCAGAATAAATTTTTGTCTATTAGTATAAAACTTTGGGTACCAGTATGAAACTTTGGGTACCAGTATAAAACTTTGGGTACCAGAATAAATTTTTGGCTATTAGTATAAAATTTTGGGTACCAGTATAAAACTTTGGGTACCAGTATAAAACTTTGGGTACCAGTATAAAACTTTGGGTACCAGTATAAAACTTTGGGTACCAATATAAAATTTGGGTACCAGTATAAAACTTTGGGTACTCGAATAAAACTTAAGGTACCAGTATAAAACTTTGGGTACCAATATTAAAACAAAATTTTAGGTATTAGTATAAAATTTTGGGTACCAGTATAAAACTTTGGGTACCAGTATAAAACTTTGGGTACCAGTATAAAACTTTGGGTACCGGTATAAAATTTGGGTACCAGTATAAAATTTGGGTATCTGTATAAAACTTTGGGTACCAGTATAAAACTTTGGGTACCAGTATAAAATTTGGGTACCTGTATAAAACTTTGGGTACCAGTAAAAAACTTTGGGTACCAGTATAAATTTTTAGTACCAATATAAAACTTTTGGTACCAGTTTAAAACTTTGGGTACCAGTATAAAACTTTGGGTACCAGTATAAAACTTTGGGTTCTAGTATAAAACTTTGGGTACCAGTAAAAAACTATGGGTACCAGTATAAATTTTTAGTACCAGTATAAAACTTTGGGTACCAGTTTAAAACTTTGGGTACCAGTATAAAACTTTGGGTACCAGTATAAAACTTTGGGTTCTAGTATAAAACTTTTGGTACAAGTATAAAACTTTGGGTACCAGAATAAAATTTGAGTACTAGTCTAAAACTTTGGGTACCTGTATAAAAACTTTGGGTACCAGTATAAAACTTTGAGTACTAGTATAAAACTTTGGGTACTAGAATAAAACTTTGGATACCAGAATAAAATTTGAGTACTAGTATATAATTTTGGGTACTAGTATAAAACTTTGGGTACCAGTATAAAACTTTGGGTACCAGTATAAAATTTTGGGTACCAGTATAAAACTTTGGGTACCAGTATAAAACTTTGGGTACCAGAATAAAACTTTGGGTACCAGTATAAAATTTTGGGTACCAGTATAAAACTTTGGGTACCAGTATAAAACTTTGTGTACCAGTATAAAACTTTGGTTACCAGTAAAATTTGGGTACCAGTATAAAACTTTGGATTCTAGTCTAAAACTTTGGGTACCATTATAAAACTTTGGGTACCAGACTAAAACTTTTGGTACCAGTATAAAACTTTGAGTACCAGTATAAAACTTTGGGTACTAGAATAAAACTTTGGGTACCAGAATAAAATTTGAGTACTAGTATATAATTTTGGGTACCAGTATAAAACTTTGGGTACTAGAATAAAACTTTGGGTACCAGAATAAACTTTGGGTACCAGTATAAAACTTTGGGTACCAGTATAAAATTTGGGTACTAATTCTGAATCAAACATTTGAAAAAATCCTGCTGTCCTCCCCCCTCTTCCCCCCACTCTTATTCTCACAACCCCTAACCACCCTCAACTCTCCAAAAAATGTCCTAGAATGCATTTAAAAAATCCAATTTAGCCGAAGCCTCAGCTGCAAAGCTTATTTTATAATCAGCCATAAGATCAGCCGCAAGGCTTAATATTGTATTCAGCCGCAGCCGCATTCAGCTGCGCGGCTGAATTTAATTCAGCCACAGCCTCAGCCGCACGGCTTTCAGTAAGCCGCAGCCTCAGAATCAGCCGCGAGGCTTAATTATGTTATCAGCCACTCTCTGCCTCAGCCTCACTCAGCCGCGCGGCTTAATTTTCTAATCAGCCACTGTAAGCCGCAGCCGCTATGAGCCGCGCGGCTTTCAGTAAGCCGCAGCCTCAGCCACAAATCCTTCAGCCACTGTAAGCCTCAGCCACCCTCAGCCACTGTAAGCCTCAGCCGCTCGAAGCCTCAGCCACAAAATTCCAATTCAGCCACTGTAAGCCTCAGCCACCCCAATTCTTATTAAGCCTCAGCCGCATTCAGCCGCAGCCACTCTCAGCCGCACTAAGCCTCAGCCACTCTCAGCCTCAGCCACTTCCATAACTTTAAGCAGCCGCAGCCGCAGCCTCAGCCGCAAATTAGGATTCAGCCGCAGCCGCAGCCGCGCGGCTGATAGCGCGGCTTCCGAACCCTGGATAAAATACAGCTTTTTTTCAATTTACAGAAAAGGTGTTTTTGGAGATTCTCAGAGCATTGAATCCTTTTAGTTTCTATTTGTAAAATAAATTTTTCTACCCCAAAAGTTTTATTTTGCTTTCTTGGACCATTTCCATTGATTTGCCTCAGAGGGCATTGTTATGAAAGTGTAATACTATAAAAGTTCAAAGGGTACACACAAGCAAGATTTTGATATATAAACAGAAGTATCTACAAAATTTGTCAGTTTTTAGTGGTCTTCATGGTTAGACAACAAAGGATGAGATTGTTCATAGGTAAGAAATATTTGATTTATATGTATAAATATTTTTGTCTAAGTAAACAAGTTCACTTGTGTTCATAAGTGGCGCAGCTACTCAAACAGGAAATATAGATATAAAGTTTTATTGTCAGTTAAAAAAAGTATAGTTCAAATTATATATGCATTTTTTTCTCTTGGTTCTGAATGCTGTAGCTTCTGTTTCTAATTAACGCATTTAAGCTTTTGAAGATTTACAGTTAAATTCATAAATGATATTTGGAGCTAAAATAGAAACAAATTAATTAACCTTAACAAAATTAAGAGTAAATTCAATAATCAAAAGAAATATTTAACAAACTTTAAAAATCAATTACCTTATTTATAACTACTAACTGAACCATTATAATCCAATTATTTTTATTTGAAGGTTGAAAAAATAGCCTAAAACCAATCTGATGACCTAAAAAACATTATTCTAAAACAATTATAGTTCCTATGTAAGCTTCCCTATAATGTAGAACTCTATTGGCTAAGTATTTATTTAAACCTTAAGCTTTAGACAAAAAAAACCTACTAATTTATATAATAGGATTTCTAATTTAGCTTTGTTCGGCTTGATTATTGTTGGTGTCAGCAATGCTGGTCATGGTGGTAACAGCAACATGAAGGCAGTTTTTGACCAGGGCTGGAGATCTCAAGGTACAATTTATTTGTAGAAATGTGGTAGTTCAAATATTTTACTATTTTAGAATTCAAAAAAAAGTTTTTTGGAACTCAACCTACAAACTAAAAATTTAATTTGAAAAAAACATTAACATTTTTTGTAAATTTTGTAAATACCATTTTTTTACCTATGTATGTAAATACAACAAAATTCAACATAAAAATTATAAATTAACGTGAAATTAGATTATATAAACCATCTTATCTAGGAGCTGTACCTGAATTCCTCCCCATCCCCCCTGACAACCCTTTGTTTATGAATGTGGATGGGAAACTGGTCACTCCTGGTACACCCCTTCAAACTTCCCAGGTAGATATGAGGGACACCTAAAATTTCTGCTAAACCAGTATACTATAATAAATTAAACAAAAGTTTATCGATGTTTTTGTGTCTGTTTATTACTTTCTAATACTTGTGGACTTGTGTGTTATGTTTGCTTTGAGAAGGGATTTCCAAAAAAGTAGCTCTCCATCTCACTACCCTTCCTCAAATTAAAATTTTTTCATCTAATATTTTTTTTCCTTCCTTGAACTATTTTTCTAAGGCAGTTTTTTTAAGTTTAAGATCAAACTTTTATTAAGTTAATACAAAAGTTTACCTAATTTTTTTTTATTAACAATTTTGTATATTCTCAGTTAGGAGAGTTTCCTCAAATGTGGTGGAGTACAGAGCCTGGAGCACTCTACATGGTCCTGGTTGAGGATAATGAGCCTGAATTACCTCGACCAATCAAAGTTCAACACTTTATGGCTGTCAATGTTAAAGGTAAAGTGATTGTGTTTTGAATCTAGGGGTTATGTATTGTGAAAAATGTATTTATGATAATCAATCAATTACATTAATAACTAGCACTGGCCAAAACGATATAATAGTCTTGAATTATCACTTTTTATGGTTAATATTCCAGGTAAAGAAATAGTCAAAGAAAGACGAATATGATAAATGATTTTAAAAGCTAGAGGCCTCTAGAGGAGTGGGTAGTTGAATTCAATAAAACAATTTTTTATATAGATTTAAAAATAAATACAAAATTTGTGGGGGCGGGAGAGGTCGACCAACAATCCCTCATTTAAATTTTTGTATTAATTAATTCTTTTCTAGAATTTTTTTCTCTCCGGAGGGTGGTGGTACCCTCCACCAAAATAGTTATAAACCTTCCCAGGACATGGAAAGCCATCCTGTAAAGGAGAACCATAACAGTACAGCAGTTGGCGCGATCCTTTAGTACAAACAAACAGACAAACAGACAGATATCCTGTTACTTTATTATAAAGTTAATAATGTATTCAGGTACAGACATAGCTAATGGTGATATAGTATTTGATTACTGGCCTAGCACAACATTTGATAGAGATGGCCCAGATGGTTTTGATCCTAATCTCAAAAAGTTAAAAAAGTAAGTAAATAGATTTTTCCAAATTATTAAAAATAATTCTTTTTCTAAAATTGTTGGTTGTGTATCTGTTTCTGTTTGTTTGTCTGTTCATAGCTTAGGTTCTGGAAAAAAATCTGTCCCCTTAGTTTACATTTTTTAATAAAGCTTTGTGTTGGATCTTTACAGGTTTCTTAAATAAAAATATATTTATCAGGAAAAAATACCCTTCATTTTTTGTATTGTATAAGTATTTTTAAAAAAAGCAAGTTTTAATTTAGGCATATGGTACTTGTCTACAAGCAGAATGGAAGAATTGAAATTGTAAGTATTTTTCTCGTATTCATTTGAATCCGGTGGATAAGAACCGGTTCTCATGAATACGAAAAAACTATGTCTAGCATCGTATTATATCCAGTTTTCTACGAATATAGAAATGTACAATTATAAGATTAAAACTAGTTTTTTAGCCTGTGCCTCCGGCATCTCGGGGCTAAAAAAACTAGTTTTAATCTTATAATTGTACATTCTATATCCGCGGAAAGCCGTTTATAATACGATACAAGAAATAACTATTCTCGTATTCATTCAAATCCAGTGGATACGAACCGGTTCTCATCCATACGAAAAAACTATGTCTAGCATCGTATTATATCCAGCTTTCTACGAATATAAAAATGTACAATCATAAGATTAAAACCATTTTTTTTAGCCGGAGCCTTCGGCACCTCGGGGCTAAAAAAACTAGTTTTAATCTTATAATTGTACATTCTATATCTGCGGAAAGCCGTTTATAATACGATGCGAGAAATAACTATTCTCTTATCTTTATAGCATTTAAATGTGACCAAAATAATAATAGGGAATCGCTCGTAGGAAAATATTAACCCCACCCCAAAATAATATATAATTTTTTTAGGAACTTAAACTAAAAATGAGGGTGAGGTAGTCATCCCCTCAAAGATCTCACCCCACCCCAAATTTTTTTAATTTTTCTCTCTAATTCTCAAATAAAAAATTGGTTTCTCCAATTCAACTCCCAACTTATCAAGTGCGCCTTAAACCCTCTAGGGGCATACCGCTATCCTTATGATAAAGTATAAAATATATAAAATTTTGATAACTACAAT
Source organism: Acartia tonsa (assembly GCF_053477335.1). Taxonomy (NCBI): domain Eukaryota; kingdom Metazoa; phylum Arthropoda; class Copepoda; order Calanoida; family Acartiidae; genus Acartia; species Acartia tonsa. Next base: position 12,102,309 of record NC_137268.1, read on the forward strand.
CTAACTGTAACTGTTTTAGCCTGCAAAGGATGGAAAAACAGGGTGTGGACCAGAACCAAGCTTCCTGAACAGAGCTAATTTTCCTCACACTAAACTGGAACAAGATTATAACCTAGGGGTAACATGTTTTCAATATTTCTACTTTTCATAATGTAAACTTTGAAATAATTAGCTTTGATGTATTTTCTTTGATAAGTTTAGACATGAAGCAAAACTAACTGCATTTTTCTTACAGAACCCAGTAGCTGGAACTTATTACACAGTTACCTATGAGGAAGGCGTGAGCCAGTATTATTTCTGTCTTGCTGGATCCTGTCAAGGTCTGTACATCTTAAATTTTTTTTTAAATTCTTTTGAATTAAAAAAAAAATATTCCATAAATTGTGGCTGATGAGTTTAATTACTTGTAATTTGTAAAGTAGAATATAATAGTTATTTCTCACATCATATTATAAACAGCTTTCCGCGGAAATAAAATGTACAATGATAAGATTAAAACCAGTTTTTGTTCCCCAAATGCCGAAGGCAGGTGCTAAAAAAATAGTTTAAATCTTATGATTACACATTTCTATATTCGTAGAAAACTGGATATAATACGATGCGCTAGACATAGTTTTTTAGTATGGATGAGAACTGGTTCTAATCAACTGGATATTAATCAGTTTCGAATGTATATGAGAAAAAAATTTGAAATTACTTCCATTTTATTTAGAATCTGCCATCCCAAATCTGATACCAGGACTGACAGACATCTTTGCTGGTAATCCTTCTGCCTGCAGAAAGCCACAGAAATATCAGCAAAGCGCCAGCCAGTGGTCTCATTCGAAATGGTCCAAATAATCAAAATTGACTTAAATTGCAATTTTCTGGCAATAAATCTTCATTTTTTCTTTCATCACATTACATGATCATAAAAAACTAAAAAATTATCTTCAAGTAAAGTTGATAGGGTTAGAGTATGGCACCAGAAGAGATCTTGTTTTCTAATTTTTCCACCATTCAATAAAATATGCAGCTAAATTAAAATCAAAACAAACTTGATTGAAATTCCCAACATATAGTAGCAATTTTTTTTCTTCTTTTGTTGCTATTCATTACCTTATGTAAAGTTTTCACGATAATTTGATAAATTGTACAACGCAAAAAAAAATATTTCAATAAATTTTATATCAACATGTTTTTGTTAAATACATTTTATGAAAATACCAATAATACACAAAATATTTTGGCTATAGGAGTTATTTTTAATAAAGGACAAAAATTGTAAAAAGTTATTTGAATTTTACAATCCAAGTAGCCTTGTCAACTCTTAAAGAAAATATTTATTTTCAGTTGAAAGATTTACACCAATTTTTATTGGCAAGTATAAGTTTGAAATTTAAGTTACTTTGCACAAATTTAAAAAAAATGTTTTACTTCCTAAAAGGGATGAAAATTAGCCCCTTGACTTAAGAAAGGGTAGGGGCAAAGCCAAATAGCTAACACAAACACAATTGCTTACTTTTGAATTCTTGTCTCCCCCTCTCCTTATCCTCTGTACATATTCCATCCATAATTTAACCAAAATGCATATTGTATTTATGTAAACAGTGCTTTTCCTTTTCCTAGCCAAGGGACCACAGAAAATCATTATTCATTTTAATATGTGCTAAGGTAAAACACTAATAAACCAAAAGCTACCCCTCTCTTATTTTCAAATAATTTAAAAATAAGGGGTTCATGGGCAATTTGTGGGAAGCCGCCAAAATGACATACTAAGCTTTATTATAGAAAAGCTTTGTCGAGATGTTTTCAAGTAACAGACAATCAAAATTTGTTTTACTGATATTCAAAAGATATAATGAATGATTTACAAGTAACAATGATAGGAATGTCTTAAAAGCAGCAAAAATTAACTTTAACAAATTAGCAAAACAATTTATTTCAGATTGTCAATTGTCATATAAGCATTTTAATTAGTAAGTTTATCAATAAAATACAATCAATAAATTAAAAGCCAAACATTCCCATCTTAATTCCCATAACAATTGACATAGAATCCGTGGATATATTGACAAAGAAAATATGTCGTCACTTTAGGTTGATGATATGGACCTAATTTAATGGTCAGTTCTTTTGATATCTTGGATGGGGTAAAATGTTGTTGGGGATGGGGGGTAACCAGCTGGGGGTATCACTTTATTGGAGCACATGAAAATGTGGTACAACAGAGAGAAAGGGGACAATGGGCTGTTTATTAAACTTGTCTCCAAATTTTTATAATTATAAGATAGTTAAATAGCTAGGATAAATGATAAAAGTTTCAAAAAAGAGATAAATAGATAGATAGAATTTTATGATAAAAAGTGTCAAAAAAAGAGATAGTTAGATAGAAATAAGTAGAAAACATAAAAGAGAAAGATAGATTATTATGAGATAGACCAATAGCTAGGATTAACAATAAAAAGTTTCAAAAAAGAGATAGCTAGATAGATAGAAATAAGTAGAAAAATTGAAATATAAATACAGATCATTTTGATTGGGGGTAGATAGAAAAATAGATAGAGTTAATGTTAGTGTCAAAAAAAGGGATAGTTAGATAGAAGTAGAAAGAAAGAATATTATGATTAGTGGTAGTTAGTATTAAGGGTAAAAGTGTAAAGATAAAAATGGCTAGATAGATAGGATTAAGTAGAAAACTAAAAAGGATAGACAAAATATTATTACTAGGGGTAGATAGGAATAAACTGGTAATCGCCTCAAACCAAATAGTGTTATTTTCAGGGTGCATTGTGTACGTACTGTTCGACATTTCCCACAGTGGAAATGAGGTAGCCAAAGAGGTTAACAAAGGTTATGAACAATGAACATACATATAAGCGAATACATATAAGTTTTTTCAATTTTATTTCTGATTTAAACTTGAGTATATGGCCATTAATAAAAAAATACAAATATACACTACAGGTTAAGATCAGGGTTTCGGATCCGCATTGATTTTTTGCGGATCCGGATCCTCCAAATTTGGTCAGTGCGGATCCGGATCCTTGACAATAAAAATAAAATCACCAAACTTTTCAAAAATATTTATTCTTTAATTCGAAGTCAAAAATACTTTTAATTTTCAAGTCTGACCCTAAACCTTAAAGATTGGCTCTCATCAAGAGAATGTCTGAGATTTTATATAAATTTAGGTAGATTTTTTCCGCATTTTTTTGAGTCCAAGGATCCGGATCCGGATCCTTGGACTCGAAAATATGCGGATCCTTGCGGATCCGGATCCGAAACCCTGGTTAAGATTATAGACATATTCCCCTTCAAATTTCAAGTCATGGTAATACTGCAAAAGAATTCAGCACCAAGAAGCAATGACATTTGTCTTTGTGGAATATGTCTATAGTGTAAAAAGTGACAATAGTAAACTTCATTTGTCAGTGGATAAATATCTACAATAAATTAGGAATTATGAATTTAGCTGCAAAAACATTAACTTCTATCATCTAACAACTATTATATCATGATATTAACCTTATTATAACCTATGTGTCATTATATTATATATGTTATAACATTATGTTGCTAATAATCTCATAACTAACTTATCATATTTATCGTTTTTGAACCTATCTAACTCAATGTGAGATTGTTAAACATTGTTATTAACCTACTGTACTAATGATTATTTGCTATCTATGTATCATTTTGTTAGTTAATTGTTTGTATTTTTCTTATTATCATTTATGATTTTTTCCATAAGATGAATAAATCATTTTAACAACAATCAGGTTATTAGGTATCAGATTAGTTAAAGGTATAGGAAAGCTTTCCTTGTAACAGTTGATAGCTTACATGCCTCCATGGAATCTGAATCACATGAATCTTACATTTTATGAAGTCGACTATAATCGTTTACAACAATAATAATAATTAATAAAAATATTTTAATAAATTAATTGTCAATTTGATCTGATGTAATAAGTATTTTAGTTAGAAACCCAGGTTATCATTAAATGGAATCCTATCCCTGCAGGACTCTTCTAACCTTCTTATTTATCTTAACCTAACACAAAATAAGTATCAAAAATACAGCATGTTTGTGGTCAAAATGCCATATTGGGAAAATGGTCATTTTTAAAAGCGAAGATTTTCTATAAATAGGATTGGTCCTGGACAATTAGCTCTTTTTGGTAATATGAACAGGTTAAAATTGTCCTATTACAGAAGCATGCCAACTCTATAATCATTACCAGAAAGTCTGTACGTCCATTCAAAACTTTTTAACTGATTTTTTACATTTTTGACAACAAATTTAGTAGGTTATTATTATCCCATTCATCTTATTTTTGGAATACTGATTTATAATACCACAATATTCAATGTTACAAGCATCTCTATAATTAAGTCCTAAAAATGTAATTATGTCCTTGAACAGTATCCTATAATTAAAAAGTTTTGCAATAAAGTTACTTACAATTTTGTTTAGTTTTATGCATTATCATTATAGTTCTGACACTTATATTAATATCATTCAGTTCTGACACTCTACAATTGTTAATGTTTGTTTGTCCTACCATTTCAAAAAACTTCTCTTTTAAGGATGTTGTTATGCTTGTTATGATGGAAGGGTTAATAGCCAATTAAATATTTGAAAATGCTAAAAATGAAAATTTTTATTTGTAGATAAAATACAGCTTTTTTTCAATTTACAGAAAAGGTGTTTTTGGAGATTCTCAGAGCATTGAATCCTTTTAGTTTCTATTTGTAAAATAAATTTTTCTACCCCAAAAGCTTTATTTTGCTTTCTTGAACCATTTCCATTGATTTGCCTCAGAGGGCATTGTTATGAAAGTGTAATACTATAAAGTTCAAAGGGTACACACAAGCTAGATTTTGATATATAAACAGAAGTATCCACAAAATTTGTCAGTATTTAGTGGTCTTCATGGTTAGACAACAAAGGATGAGATTGTTCATAGGTAAGCAATATTTGATTTATATGTATAAATATTTTTGTCCAAGTAAACAAGGACACATGTTTATAAGTGGCGCAGCTACTCAAACAGGAAATATAGATATAAAGTTTTATTGTCAGTTAAAAAAAGTATAGTTCAAATTATATATGCATATCTTTTCTCATGGTTCTGAATGCTGTAGCTTCTGTTTCTAATTAACGCATTTAAGCTTTTGCAGATTTACAGTTAAATCTATAAATGATATTTGAGGCTAAAATAGAAACAAATTAATTAACCATAACAACATTAAGAGTAAATTCAATAATCAAAAGAAATATTTAACAAACTTTAAAAATAAATTACTAGACCTTATTTATAACTACTAACTAAACCATTACAATTCAATTATTTTTATTTGAAGGTTAAAAAACTAGCCTAAAACCAATCTGAAGACTTAAATCTAAAAAACATTATCCCAAAACAATTATAGTTCCTATGTAAGCTTCCCTATAATGTAGGACTCTATTGGCCAAGTAGTTATTTAAAACTTAAGAATCAGACAAAAAAAACCTACTTCTTTAAATAATAGGATATCTAATTTAGCTTTGTTGGGCTTGACTATTGTTGGTATTAGCAATGCTGGTCATGGTGGTAATAGCAACATGAAAGCAGTTTTTGACCAGGGCTGGAGATCTCAAGGTACAATTTATTTGTAGAAATGTAGTAGTTCAAATATTTTACTATTTTAGAATTCAAGAAAAAGTTTTTTGGAACTCAACCTACAAACTAAAAATTTAATTTGAAATAAACATAAACATTTTTTGTTAATTTTGTAAATACCATTTTTTTACCTATGTATTTAAATACAACAAAATTTAACATAAAAATTATAAAATTAATGTGAAATTAGATTTTATAAACCATCTTATCTAGGAGCTGTACCTGAATTCTTTCCCATCCCCCCTGACAACCCTTTGTTTATGATGGTGGATGGGAAACTGGTCACTCCTGGTACACCCCTTCAAACTTCCCAGGTAGATACGAGGGACACCTAAAATTTCTGCTAAACCAGTATACTATAAATTAAACAAAAGTTTTTCGATGTTTTTGTGTCTGTTTATTACTTACAATCTCTAATACTTGTGGACTTGTGAGTTATATTTGCTTTGAGAAGTAGAGCTCCACCTCACTACCCTTCCTCAAATTGAAATATTTTCATCTAATATTTTTTTTCCTTCCTGGAACTATTTTTCTAAGGCAAGTTTTTTTTTAAGTTTAAGATTAAACTGACATTAAGTTAATAAAAAAGTTTACCTAGTTTTTGTTATTAATAATTTTGTATACTCACAGTTAGGAGAATTTCCTCAAATGTGGTGGAGTACAGAGCCTGGAGCACTCTACATGGTCCTGGTTGAGGATAATGAGCCTGAATTACCTCGACCAATCAAAGTTCAACACTTTATGGCTGTCAATGTTAAAGGTAAATTTATTAAGTTTAAAATCTAGGGGTTCTGTATTGTAAAAAATGCATTGAATGATAATCAATCCATTACATTAAATTACTAGCACTGTCCAAAACGATATAATAGTCCTGGTTTATCACTTTTTATGGTTAATATTCCAGGTAAAAAAATAGTCTAAGAAGGCCAAATATGACACATGTTTTTAAAAGCTAGAGGCCTCTAGAGGAGGGGGTAGTTAAATTCAATAACCCAATTTTTATATGGATTTAAAGAGAAAGAAAAAATTTGATGAGGGTTGGGGTCGACCAACACTACCCCATTTTAGATTTAAAAAAAAAAATTGGAGGGGGGGCACTAATTCTTTTCTAGGATTTTTTCTCTTGGGAGGGTGGTGGTACCCTCCACCAAAATAGCTATAAACCTTCCCAGGACATGGAAACCTGTAAAGGAGAACCATAACAGTACAGCAGTTGACGTGATCCTTTAGTACAAACAAACAGACAGATATCCTGTTACTTTATTGTGAAGCTAATAATGTATTCAGGTACAGACATAGCTAATGGTGATATAGTATTTGATTACTGGCCTAGCACAACATTTGATAGAGATGGCCCAGATGGTTTTGATCCTAATCTCAAAAAGTTAAAAAAGTAAGTAAATAGATTTTTCCAAATTATTAAAAATAATTCTTTTTCTAAAATTGGTGGTTGTGTATCTGTTTCTGTTTGTTTGTCTGTTCATAGCTTAGGTTCTGGAAAAAAATCTGTCCCCTTAGTTTACATTTTTTAATAAATCTTTGTGTTGGATCTTAACAGGTTTCTTAAATGAAAATATATTTATCAGGAAAAAATACTCTACATTTTTTGTATTGTATAAGTATTTCAAAAAAAGCAAGTTTTAATTTAGGCATATGGTACTTGTCTACAAGCAGAATGGAAGAATTGAAATTGTAAGTATTTTTCTCGTATTCATTCAATTCCAGTGGATAGGAACCGGTTCTCATCCATACGAAAAAACTATGTCTAGCATCGTATTATATCCAGCTTTCTACGAATATAAAAATGTACAATCATAAGATTAAAACCATTTTCTAGCCGGTGCCTTCGGCACCTCGGGGCTAAAAAAACTAGTTTTAATCTTATAATTGTACTTCTATATCCGCGGAAAGCCGTTTATAATACGATGCGAGAAATAACTATTATCTTATCTTTATAGCATTTAAATGTGACCAAAATAATAATAGGGAATCGCTCGTAGGAAAATATTAACCCCACCCCAAAAAAAAAAAAAAAAAATTTTTCAGGAACTTAAACTAATTATGAGGGTGAGGTAGTCATCCCCCTCAAAAAAATCTCACCCCACCCCAATTTTTTAAAATTTTTCTTTCTAATTCTCAAATAAAAAATTGGTTTCTCCAATTCAACTCCAAACTTATCAAGTGCGCCTAAAACCCTCTAGGGGCATACCGCTATCCTTATGATAAAGTATATAATATATCAAATTTTGATAACTACAATCTAACTGTAACTGTTTTGTGTTAGCCTGCAAAGGATGGAAAAACAGGGTGTGGACCAGAACCAAGCTTCCTGAACAGAGCTAATTTTCCTCACACTAAACTGGAACAAGATTATAACCTAGGGGTAACATGTTTTCAATATTTCTACTTTTCATAATGTAAACTTTGAAATAATTTATGATTTATTTTCTTTGATAAATTTAGACATGAAGCATGAACTAAATGCATTTAATTCTTGCAGAACCCAGTAGCTGGAACTTACTACACAGTTACCTATGAGGAGGGCGTGAGCCAATATTATTTCTGTCTTGCTGGATCCTGTCAAGGTCTGTACATCTTAAATTATTTTTTTAAAAATTCTTTTGAAAAATATTCCATAAATTGTGGCTGATGAGTTTAATTATTTGTAATTTGTAAAGTAGAATATAATAGTTATTTCTCACATAATATTATAAACAGCTTTCCACGGAAATAAAATGTAAAATGATAAGATTAAAACCAGTTTTTTTTAGCCCCGAGATGCTGAAGGCAGGTGCTTTAAAAACTGGTTTAAATCTTATGATTGTACATTTTTATTTTTGTAAAAACTGGATATAATAAGATGCTAGACATGTTTTTTTTTTCATAGTGATGAGAACCCGTTCTAATCCATTGGATATTAATCAGTTTGGAATGAATATGAGAAAAAATTTGAAATTACTTTCATTTCATTTAGAATCTGCCATCCCAAATCTGATACCAGGACTGACAGACATCTTTGCTGGCAATCCTTCTGCCTGCAGAAAGCCTCAGAAATATCAGCAAAGCGGCAGCCAGTGGTCTCATTCGAAATGGTCCAAATAATCAAAATTGACCTAAATTGCATTTTTCTGGCAATAAATCTTCATTTTTTTTTCTCATCACATTACATGATCATAAAAAACTAAAAAATTATCTGCAAGTAAAGTTGATAGGGTAAGAGTATGGCACCAGAATGTTTTCTAATTTTTCCACCATTCAATAAAATATGCAGCTAAATTAAAATCAAAACAAACTTGATTGAAATTCCCAACATATAGTGGCAATTTTTTTCTTCTTTTGTTGCTTATTTATTACCTTATGTAAAGTTTTCACGATAATTTGAAAAATTGTACAACGCAAAAATCAAATTTTTCAATAAATTTTATATAAACATGTTTTTGTTAGATCTATTTTATGAAAATATCAGTAATACACAAAATATTTTGGCTATAGGAGTTATTTTGAATAAAGGACAGCAATTGTAAAAAGTTATTTGAACTTTACAATCCAAGTAGCCTTGTCAACTCTCAAAAAAAATATTTTTTTTCAGTTGAAAAATTTACACCAATTTTTATTGGCAAGTATAAGTTTGAAATTTAAGTTACTTTGCACAAATTAAAAAAAAATATGTTTTAATTTTCTAACAGTGATGAAAATTAGTCCCTTGACTTAAGAAAGGGTAGGGGCAAAGCCAAATAGCATACACACACACAAATGCCTCCTTTTAACAGTGTACATTAAGATATATAAGTTTTCCGGAATTTTAAAGTTAGAGGGAGATTTGAAATCTGCATCAAATTTTGAGGATTTTTTATAAAATTCGTTTTTTCTATAATTCTTTATCTAAAAGCGGAAATGCAATTTAAGTTAATTAATTTTGGCATCTGTGATTGGTGGATTTGAAAAATCTGCGCTCTGATTGGATGGCGTACATCATTCAACCAATTAGAGCGCAGGTAGTTTAAACTCCACCTATCCTATTGGTCAAAATTAACTAACTTAAAATGCATTTCCGCTTTTAGATAAAGAATTATACAAAAAACGAATTTTATAAAAAAATCCTTAAAATTTGATGCAGATTTCAAATCTCCCCCTAACATTAAAATTCCGGAAAACTTATATATCTTAGTGTACATATTTCATCCATGTTTTTACCAAAATGCTTATTGTATTTTTTTAAACAGTGCTTTTCCTCGACCTATAAAATTCTATCTTCTTTTTTTTTTAATGGACTTTTTTTCTTTATGCTTTACATCTGCAGGGGGTTCTAAACCTGTGGGGATACCCTATATCCAATTTAGCATGCACTGAGGTAAAACAAACTAAAAGATACCCCCTCTTTTATTTTCAATTAATTTAAAAATAAGGAGTTGATGGGCAATTTGTGGGAAGCCGCCAAAAATGACATATTAAGCTTAATTATAGAAAAGCTTCATCTTGATATTGTCCAGTAGCAGACATTCGGAATTTGTTTCACTGATATTCAAAGAATATAATGAGTGATTTACAAGTAACAATAATAGGAATTTCTTAAATGTAGCAAAAAATAAGGTTAAAATATTGGCAATTTTTTTATTTTAGATTGTCCATTGTATATAAGCATTTTATATAATAAATAGCGACTATGCCCCCTAGAGGCATCTAGAGGCACTTGAGGGGGGAGGGTTGGTGGTGTTAGATCTCATTAAATTTTCAGTTCGTTCCTCCAAAATTGTTTGGATACAGGATACTGTTTAAGGACATACCCCCACATTTTTATGACTTTATTATCGAGTTTCGCTTATGTTATTGTACTTTGTTCTAGAAATCATTTTTCCAATAGGATAATTATATCATACAAAAAATGTTGGCAAAAAAGTTATTTAAAAATGTCTTTTGCTAACTTGTAAAAAATCCTCGAAAAAGAATATATCTATGCATAAACCCATTGAGCATATTTCCCATCGTAAAATACAAGAAAAACTGTTATTTCTTTCTTTGTACAAAATAGATCATAAATCTAAAAAAAGGAAAAAGATTATTAGATGGTTCATTTTTTTTTCTTTTTAAAAATCATGTGAGTAATGTGCTATGGATTTTAAACCTTATTAGCTTGAATCTTTCTAAAGGACGCATATTTTTATTAGAAAGTGTTTGTTTGATTTGTAAATGTAGAATTTGAATGGTTTGTTTTTATGACCACTTAAGTCTAGCATTGCCACTTTAAAATTACAAACGCCCTTTATGTTATTCTAGAAATATTTGTTCTATTATAAAAATAAATTCAATACCCAAAACTTACTACTTTGCAAAAATTTTATTGCATTTCCAAGGATATATGGTTTCAAATAAGTTTTCTTACACCCAGGGATGGGGAAATGTATATTTTATAATAATTTAAATAACAATGTTTCAATAACAAAGTAGAATATCTGTTGTAACCAACATTTGTAGCTAAGATACTGTGTCACGTTTATTTTAAATATTTGGGCTCAATAGTCTTCTTATAATGATGCAATGGATATATTATTACTTGGATGTAGTATAATATTTTCATGTACTCTGATAAAATGAAACATAGCTGGCTTGAATAACGATATCCTCCATCCACCCAATTTATCCCATTCCCTCCTACTGGATGAACAAACTTACCAATAAGTGATGTCCATGTTAGCAAGCTAAATTGACTACAGTTTTTCACATGTGCTAATATCCACGTATATTCTATATCTATTCTTCTAATTGGAATGTAATTTATTATGTGTAAACAAAGTGACTTCAACATAGGTTAAATATTTAAGATAATCCTCTGATATTTTAAAAATAAAGTGTTAACTAGTATTTAGATTTTCAACTCTTACATTATTTCTGAGAAATCATGTTACTGTTGCAAAGAGCAATAAAATTATACAAGTTAAATTTATTTGTATTCTGTTAGCTACTGTATATATTTATATATATTCATTGTAAAGTATTTGCAATACTAAATTCAACGTTTTCTTATTCTTTACATTTTATGTTCTATAAATAATTTCAATTTCCAATGTTCAGAAAAGGCTTTGTTGATCCTGACAGGCCTTTTTATAGCAATAAAGTACAAAAAACCCAAATAAAACCTACCCCATCCCACAAATAATATGTGTATAAGATATTTTTCATTTGTAATTAGAATCTTGTAAAAATCTTTCTGAAAGTAAGTACATTTAAGGTAAAAGTGAACAATGGAGCTTAATTTATAAATAAAGATCTCACAAAATTTTGTCAGTCACTTTCTGCTCATCAGTGTTTCAACAATTTAGACAAAAAAGGATGAGAGTTTTCATAGGTAAACAACCATTCTATTTTTATGGATAATAATTTTTTTTTTTCTCTTATGCAAAAATCACCCCTACACTCCTTTTTGCCCAATGCAGTGCAATAGAAATACATTAGTATTAAATCATTAGTCAGTAAAACAACATTTCATATTTAGAAAAAATAGTTCTAAGAACCAACTGATAATTGGTTAATAAAATATAAGATAACAGGATTAAATAATCTATTTTTTATTAAATATAAAAAATCTACTTATTTATCTCAATTCCTGTTTTTATTTTGTATTGAAAGCTTCAGACAGACATTGTTTTACATTATATCAAAGATATAGACAACCTTGACTTCATTTTTGTATGTAAAACCTGATGAATCATATAATCATAATCTGTACATTCAAATTAATCAACTTTTAAAGAAAATATTTATTTTCAGTTGATAGATTTACAGCATTTTATTTGCAAATTTAATATTCTTGTTATTGAAATATTATTACATCACATGAGTTGAATTAATGGAATGTATGGTAACTTTGTATGGTACCATCTATTTTTATATCTGATTGGTTTCTTGCACCTGGAACATTCTCCCAGACTGACAAAGTCATTGATTCCAGGTATACTCAATGGCAGTGGTTGACCTAAAAATAAAAAAAAATGGTTCAAGACTTTATAATAAAAGGTCAACCGCCTCAAATAAACAGGTCATATTTTGCCCCAAGAGGAAATTTTAAAAAATGACGTGAGTATGGGAATCATTACATCTTCTATTACCTACCCAGCCGAAAAAATTCCAAATTAACCGCCAATCCCAGCGGAAAAAATTGCGAATGAATCGTCAATTTTCCCACAATATATGCAAAAAAAACTTTTAAAAAATGGGGGGGGGAGTATTTTTTTGTTTTTTGGGGGGTTGGGGGTGTCCCACCCCCCAAGAAAATAGCCTAAAACCCACAGGACCAGTAGACTAGGTATATTCCCTTAAGAGAAGAATCCGATCGGTTCATTGGTTACTGAGATCTTAAGGGACGGACTAACAGACAGACAGACATCATTCTACTTTGTATTATAGATTGTACAAAGATTAATTGGTAAAATTCCAGAATTCTAAAGTTTAGTTTATGTAATTGTAGAATCATCCAAATCTGATGTGTTATTTACCTATAGCAGCAGAAAAGTAGCAGATCCAATATTCAGCCCAACCTGCCTCATAAGAGGCTGTATAAAAAGTTCCAGAAATTGGCCCCTAAAAAGTAAAATAGGAATTAGGAAAATTAATAAATATTAAGGATAGTAAGGGAACAAAATTAATTTTATTTGATTAACAAGAGGTTTATCACTAATAATTGCACACACATAAGTCTACTGTCCAAGTGCCTAACATACTACCTTTTTTATTTAAGTTTTACAATGTTTATAATATCAATATTTTTTATTTTACCTGTAAATTATAATCTCTCTTGAGGGTATCATGTTCTAATCCTAACCTGTTGAATACACCAGGTGTACAACCAACATGGCCCTTTTCTGATGGCTAAGCATTGTTCAAAATTAACAGAAATTTAATTAAATTTATAAAATGTTTAAATGAACTTAAAAAAACTTACAATTTCAATTCTTTCCTCTTGTTTGTAAACCAAAGCAATGTATCTAAATATATCAAGATTGAATTGCACAGTAAACTATTTTTAATTATAAAATATAATTATAAGAGCTATTGGAAATGATTCAACAATCAAGTTTAATGTTTTACAATTTACACAAAATGAATACCTGTGACTAGTTCCTTTTGCTGGGTCAATATTATCTCCTTCTGTTGTTGTATCATATGGTGCACTGGGGATGTAATCAAAGATAATATCTCCTGCTTCTATATTATTGCCTAAAATTGATGATGACGTACCAAAATTTTCAAAATTAAAAAAAATCCTAAGAGGATAATACCCAATAACAATCGTAGAACTTTAAAATCAAATGATCTGAAAGAAATGATTATTAGCTTAAGATATGTATGTAATTTCAGCCAAAAATTACCTGGAATGTTGGTTGCCAGGAAATGAACAAGTTTTCCAGGTGGAATTCCCACATCATTATCTTCCAGAAGAAAGGTATAGAGAGCTCCAGGTTCTGAAGCCCAACTGAATTTCGGAAATTCATCCAACTAACAACAAGTTAGAATTTAATCAATTGAAATAAGCTTATAGTTGGTAACTAATACAACAAGCAAATTATATTTTGATATTGGTTTAAGAAAAGTATGAAAATTATATAGAGAAAAAAATTTTACCTGTGATGTTGATAATGTATCATTAACATTAATAGTTCTTCCTTGAACTGTCATAGACAAAATAGAATCTGGAATTTCAGACAGTTTATCTGGTACAGTACCTATTACAAATGATAAAGTAACATTAAAAACAAAAGTACAATATGTTTGATTCTTTCCTTCTATTGAATTTAAATTTAGTTGTTGTAAATAAAAGTAGTTATAACCTGTTTCTTTCCAAATTTTATTGAATTCTTGCTTTGAAAGTTGCTTTTTAATGCCAGATCTTAAATATATAATATTTGTAATACACTATTTATTTGTTTGATAAATGAATATTAAAAGCTACAAACACTAATTCAAATACTCACCTGATATCAATACTATTCAAACTGGAAACTGCATTACCACTGGTTTTGCTTTCTTGATTACCAAACCTTAAACTTCTGCTATTTCCACTGTTTAATTTAAATACTGGAGATAACAGATTTTGATGTGTTGTTCTGTGAGGTAAGGATGGAGAAAGATTTATAATCAAACAAAGTAATGAACTCACTAAAACAGAAAATAATTGTTGAACTTAAAAAAGATTATTTGCAAATACAAATTTAAAGAGCATTGAGAACATCAATCTTGTTAATTTCTTTAATGACAATTATTTTCCTGATATTTTATGTAAAATCATGCTGATGTTTTGTGTAGAGAAAACCAAATGAAACTCAACTTCTTGCAAGATTTATAATACCAATTCTATTTTTGCATTGGGTTGTCCACTTTAAAATTATAGTTTGAAACTAAACAGAATTTGTTAAAATATTTCCCTTGCTTTTACCTCTCATATAACTAGTAAAAGTAAAATACTTATTGTTATCATTGATTATTGTTATTATAGATTGACAAATCTGATTTTCTGAATGATCAACATCAAAGAGATCTAAAGGGATGAAACAAAGGCCGATAAGTTGATGTAAATCCCCAATGATGATACACAAAATTACCCCTTCTGTAGATTAGAATTAGTGATTGAACGTTTAAACACTCACCTAATAAACTAACCAATCAACAATCACCAAAGTTTCGCCATCAAACAAGAAAATGTTATTATACAACTTTGGGGACTAGAGTAATTATCAGCCAATTGTCCCTTCTCTCTTTGTCAACATCAAGCAAATGCAATGATTGATATAATTACTTAGATATATTGACAGGGGAAATTTATCGTCAATTTATGTTGGTAATATGGACCTCATTTATTGATCAGTTCATTTCTCCAACAGGAGGGTAGGTGATTGGGTAAAGGGGGAGGATTGGGCTATCGTTATTTTAGCCAGCTGGTATCATTTAAATA
This sequence comes from Acartia tonsa, assembly GCF_053477335.1. Classification (NCBI taxonomy): domain Eukaryota; kingdom Metazoa; phylum Arthropoda; class Copepoda; order Calanoida; family Acartiidae; genus Acartia; species Acartia tonsa. The sequence continues at coordinate 12,117,903 of NC_137268.1, forward strand.
GAGAACATGAAAATCCAAGTAATTTATTTTTGATTAATGCCATGTAAGAGTGAATTGCCTTGTTATGGATATTCTACTTTTGTTATAGGTACAATCATTGGCGTGCACAGGAAAAAACCAGGAGGGTGTATTTATATGGGGTGTTTCATTCTTATATGGGCGTTGACCCCCACCCGCCCCCCCCCCCACATTATATTTAAAAAGATCCAAAACAAAACTGTTAGAAAACAAGCTTATTTAGAGTTATAAATAAAATATTTAATGAAATTGAAAAATAGGCTATTAATATTTCATAATTATAATTTGGGAACCATGGCTGTAAAATAATAACAAAAAATTTAAACGCACACTTGCAATGTCATTGCAATAAAAAAAATAAGAAATCTGTAGAGAAAAAATATAATACCTAAAATCAATAATATCTTCCAAATTTAGTTATGTTTACACAAATAATTATGGAATTTTTAGACACTTGAAAGGTATACTTTTAGATTTATTAGTTTAAATTAATTTCTTTGTAAGATAGTGTACGTACTCCACCATACTGTAGAAATTACAAGGATAGGAAGCAGTATTATCATAAATTAATTGTTGTTAAAGAGAAAAAAGAAATATAAACAAAGGTTTTATCTTAATAAAAAAGAAGAAGGAGGATGTTTTTAGTTTGTAACCAAAGTCTTGATAAACAATGGATCGTTTTGGTAATTTTATTACTATTATTTTTTTCTTTTAAAACAAAAATTTGATGTGTTTTGTTTTTATATAGATGTCCTCAGAGAATGGAGCTAATTATTGCAACATTTATAATGGACAAAAAAAGCCTTTTAATTTTTATAAATAAAACATTCTTATTTGCGATCCTTTAAAATTCTATGTCTCTTCTTTAACTTTGAGAAAACATAGCAATATTTTGTTTCTCCATGATGCATGGGTTCATTGATTTCTTAAGTTAATCTGTTGATTTAAAGTTTTTATTTATATTTGTTTTATTTTCATGAAAATTGCGCATTCTTCCACTTTTTTTTAAAAAGATAAATCATATAAATTTAGGTGTATCTACTTACTAATTGTATTTACCTTACTGATATATAGGCCTACATTGGGGCCTATCGAGTACATAAACAGATTAGAAATAAGGGGTGAGTGTAGTTTTCCTATGTTTAACCCTTGCGGGGCGTAAACCTGTGTTGCCCTCACCCTGTTAGGGGGAGGGGGTCACTGCTTGACAAGGCACTTGAATAGAAATCACCCTCTAATCTATAACTAGATTACATCCGTCTGTGTTTCTCTGCAATAAAATTGTCCTTGTTGCTTTACAAATATTCTACATTCTATAACTCATATCTTTGATTTATAGATAAGATATGTAATTCAATTTTAGCTCAAGTATTTTCAATCTTTTCTTATCTACACAACAAGGATAATATAGCCGCAAAGTAATGAAGCTTAAAACAAAACTCAAACATGATCAAGGAAGTTAAAAGAAAAAAGAAGGAAAATCAGAAGTGTCTCTTTACAACTCACTTTAAGTCTAATAAAAGCCTAACAGACAGTCCGACTGACACCCTAGACGCGCAAAGAAGCTACGCAATTTAAAACTATGTAAAACAGATGCCCGTGACGACAGTTTGACCATTTACAGCCCATAAAACCTATATGTCACCTATACATATCAAGGGCTGAAGGGAAATAGAAATAGGTCAAAAAACTGTCCTATTTCTAATATTCTTCTTCATAGTCATAATTCAACGGATTTATTATTTTTTAAAAAACACAAACCAAGTTATGATACAAAAATGTCATAGTAGGTGATTTATTGACAATTAGTTCAAATGGATGGTTAAGAGAGGGTAGGTCCCACAAATAAATTTATTGCGGAAACGTATTTTAATTTTAGTTTTTAAAAGAAATTTTTTTTTTTTTTTTTTTTTTTTTTTGGGGGGGGGGGTATTTTTAATTTTTTTGGGGTGTTGGGGGTATCCCACCTCCCAAGAAAATAGTTATAAACCTTCCCGGGACCTATGAGAAGCTACCCAGTAAAGGAGAACCAAATCGTTTCAGCGGTTAGCGAGATCCTTCGCTACAAACAAACAGACAGACAAACAAACAGACAGCCAAACAGACAGAGAGACATCGTTCTACTTTGTATTATAGATAAATACTTGTGTAAATATCTATTCTTATATTTCTGAGTGCATATAATATTATTACATCTGCTGTCAACCTATTAAAATTGAAGTGTGCCATTTAGATATTTATCAATCAATTCTATGTATATACTAAAGTATTTGGATATATGCACCACAGTTAGTACTTCTCAGACAAAGGTCGAGCAATCAAAGGGTTGGTTATCTGTTGAATGTTACTTAACCTAGTATCCTTGGGTGTTAGAGTATCGCATCCCATTACATGCGAATGCTGCTCTGGATTCTCTTGGAAGATCACTTAAAAATCGAAGGTGAATCCTTCCCTAAAGAGTTAAAATTTTTGGAAATATGTCCAGCATTGATTTATAGAATATATAATTTATCAGAATTGAATTTAATTTGTGAGATCTTAAGGTACAGACACAGATAGATATCCAGTTGGAAGTGTATAGAAATAAATTGCGGATGCACACATAGCATCTAAAAATTTATTAAAATAAAGTTAACTTTTTAAAAGCGAAGCTTTTCTATAATTATTAAAAGCGAAGCTTTTCTATAATTAGGGTCGGTCCGTCCGTACGTCCGTCCGTCCGTCCGTACGTCCGTACGTCCGTAACGGATAGCTTTTTCCGTTAATTTAGGCATGTTAGAATTGCCCTATCGATTTCAAATTTTGCATGGTGATTCCTTTAGTAGTTAGGTACGATTTAGAAAGCGTAGTAACTCTATAATCATTACCAAAATGTCCGTACGTCCATTTTAAACATGTTGATTTTTTTACTTTTTTAACAACAAATTTTTATGTGATCAAATCATCGGATTGATCTGATTTTTTGTATATTGATTCCTGGGACAACAAAGTATAATGTAATAAGCGAAGCAACTCTATAATCAAGCCCTAAAAATGTAAGTATGTCCATAAAAATTATCCTGTATCAAGCAGTTTTACAACAAATTTACTTACAATTTTGCTTTGACTCTTATAAATTTATATTATGATAATTAAGTTCTAATACTATACAAGTGTGAATGTCCGTTTGTCCTACCGTTTCAGTGCTTCGCTTTTATGGATGTTGTCATCCTTGTTTATAATAAGATATTTAGTAGCACGATGTATATAATATAATAATATGTTGTATGTTATTGTTTGATTGTGATGTATATTATTTAGTAAACGTATTTTTGTACCAAAATAAGTATTTTCTTAAAATATATGTATTGGGCGTTTTTTCAATGACACATTTGCCCCTCCCCCCTTTTAGCATTTAATCCCATAGAATAATAAAGTGAGTTGAAACATAGTCCTATGTGAAACAGTTGCCTTCTATAATGATCTATGTACCTAAACAAGGATGACAACATCCATAAAAGCGAAGCTCTGAAACGATCTGACAGACGAACATTAACTATTTTTGAGTGTCAGAACAGAATATACAAAATATAAAAATATAAGGTTTGACAAAATTATACGTAAATTTGTTGCAAAACTTATTAAATGCAGAATTCTGTTTAAGGACATACTGACATTTTAAAACTTGATTATAGAGATGCTTCACTCATAATATTGTACCTTATTGTAATAGGAATCAGTAATCAAAAAATCATATCAATCGGATGATTTAATCACATAAAAAATTGTTATTAAAAAAGTAAAAAATCAACATGTTTAAAATGGACGTACGGACATTCTGGTAACGATTATAGAGTTGCTACGCTTTCTAAATCGTACCTAACTACTACAGGAATCACCATGCAAAATTTGAAATCGATAGGACAATTCTAACATGCCTAAATTAACGAATAAAAGCTAACTATCTCGGACGGACGTACGGACGGACGGACCGACCCTAATTATAGAAAAGCTTCGCTTTTAAAAATGAATGTATAAAAAGCCAACAATTCAAAAAAGTATACAAATGGTGTTATTAATATCCGCTGGTTCAGAACCAGTTCTCAGCTATACTGTAAAATCGTGTATAGTTTCGCATTATAGACAATATTCCACGCACAATATAATAAAAGTCATAAAATTTATATCTTCGGCCCGTCGGGGCTTACAAAACTGGTTTTAAAATTATAATTTTTCATTTTAATATACACAGAAAGCTGTCGACGATGATAAATATTCCTTATTTTAAGGGTCGAAAAGTTGAACCCAAAAATTTGTTTATAATAGTTTTCTTCTGAAACTAAAAATAAGCTACCTAAAATTTATGTATTTTACTGTATGTATTTAATCCTGTAGACAAATCTTTGTTTAAGAATGTTTATAATGAGTATTGACAAGAACTAAAATATTGCCTATTGTTCAACAAAACAAGGATAAGAACACTTTACAAGGCGCAGCAAAACTTTTATATTGCTTTTAAGAACTATACATATATTACTTTTAATGTTCTAAACCTTATAATTTTACCTTCATTTCATGAAAAATCATAGGATTTTTCAACATTTTTTATGTTCCTATACGCAGACAACTACCTATAGATAAATATATATAGGGAAAGGAAGGGAATAAGAATGCATGTAGAGTATCGACGAATCTTAAAATGGACTGAAACACACGGATCTGAAGGGATAAGACAACGGCTGAGAGATTGATGTACATCCCCAATGATGATACACAGCAATACTCCTTCTGTAATAAGTAGTTAAAACATTTGGACACATAAACTTTATGAACCAACCTAACAAATTACAATAAAATTCCCCAAAGTTGTTAAGCTAACGAATAAGAAAACGTTATTATAAACCTTTGAAGACAGCTCAATGTCCCCTTCCACCCTGACTGAAACATCTTGTAAATCCATTTTGCACATTAATCTAACCTTTCAAACTTGAAGAGTATTACACATTCAATACAATAGTGGATCAGATCCTTTTTAATTTCCGGCCTTTGGAAAAATTGTCTACATTAAGATCTCTATAACATATTGAACATTTAGATAACAATTTTCAGGGAATTGTAATAAAAGTATAAAAGGATATTGTCTGTCTATCTGTGTACCGATTTCACTTACCGCTGAAACGATATTGTTATCCTTTTTCAGTGTAGCTTCTATGAAGCCTCTAGGGGCGGCGTAACCGCTAGTATATAAATATATTTTAGGACAATTCATGTAAAAGTGAAAATATAGTTATCCTGGTATTACAGCATGGAATGGCTGCATAAAAGTAGTCAGGAGGAAAACCCCTTTTTCAATAGACTCCTTTTAGTAGGACACTTCAATTTTTAGATTTTTCTATCAATATTTATAGAAAAAGCATATTTAGTTCTGGACTGACTTTTATTGCGAAAAAAATCATTGTTTTGAAGACATCTCTAAATAAATAAATATAGAAAGTCTGGATCCCCATTAATTAAGAACACACCATTGGAACAATCCGATCACATTATTGGTAAGCAAGTGAACATATTTAGCATGATAGAACAATTATTAATTATCATTTCATTTGCAAAAGTCATCTATGTATAAATAGTGTAATTTCTTCTTATAAAGCTTATTCTTGGTTTAAATCATATTTGAATATTTTATTTGTTAATAAAGTTTTGTCGGCTAGATATTCTTTTTTTAAAGTGTAGGACGAATTATTGTGCCTGATAGATAATTTAGATTAATAAATCTATTTTCCAATAAAAGCAGATAAACCAAAGTAGTAAAACGTCCTTTGAAAATATTGCAGAATGATCAGGAAGGAAAGGGAAATGCGCTGTTATTACACAAGTCCCCTAAGTTTTTAATAAGGTTTTCTTATTCATTGGCTAACAACCTTGATGACTTTTAATGAATTTAGAGTGTCTAAAAGTTGTAATCTACAGAAAGAGGAATTTTGTGTATCATCATTAGGGATGTATATGTACATCAATTTATCGACAATTGTCTTATCCCTTTAGATCCCTGAGAATGACCCATTTACATTCCTTTCTTATCTCAACTTAAAAATCTTCCCAATTTCTCTCTCTGGATATCGTAGCAGTAGTCATTTTTTGCCAGATTGAGGGCGTAGCTTGTACTACTTTTTTTGGGTGTGTTTGGGAACTGCTTTGGTGCTCAAAGAAAGCAGTTTAAAAGATTTTATTTGTGAGAAAATTTAAATTTAAATCCAGGTATATTTAAAACCAACAACTGAATTAATTTGTTAAAAGAAAAATGTGATTTCAGCTATTTTAGAGGGCTGTTTATAATTAAAACAGCCCGCTAAAATCAGATTAATGTACGCAATTTTTTTTGGTTGTTTTAGTTGTTGGTTACACATGCCTTAAATTACATTTTTATAAAAATAAAGCAACTGATTTGAAAAATGGTAACAATTTCCTGGTTTTACAAACTGATAGTTTACCATAGTATTGGATTTATTATTACAAGGATCTTACAACTGATATACATGTTCTCTTCTAAAGTAAACCTAAGAAAATGATATCTCCCAGCCCCCCCCCCCCCCTTTACTCCATCCCCTACCCTCCTATTGGATAAACAAACTGAACAATAATTGACAGGGAAAAAAGCAACCTACACTGTCCTAATATCCATGTATATTCTATGTACATTACCAAATTATCCGACATTATACCCATCCTGTATACGCCGAGGAAGTGGGGTAGTAATTTAGTTATCTGGTCAAACAATTCAACAATTTAAATATTGAAAAATTTAGAGATGAAATGGATTTAGGGATACGACAATGGCCAATTCATTAATTCACCAACGCAGGACCATTATCTATATTTCCTGAAGAGTTGAGCCCAATCGGCTCATTGGTTACTGATTTCTTAAGCTTCAGACAGACAGACAGACGGATGAACAGACATCATCATACTTTGTATTATAGTTATATGCCCAGTTCACAAACAACTATTAGAGGTCGACCGATTTATTCTGTAGGTCAACCTAAATCGGTCAACCTAAAGCTTCTTTAGGTCAACCTAAAATTTCCAGAGGTCGACCTTTGTCTTTTGTGAACTAGGCTATATATTGTTTCATTTTCAGATTCTTACAATTATCAAAATAAATTGACCCTCATATATTTATTAATTCTTTATTTTTTAGTCCTTTGACACTGTACATAATTATTATTTGATTGATCTGCCCTTAATTTTTATTCATATTTAATTTTATTGTTTGTATATGATTATCTAATATCTGTAATATAATACTGTTATTATTGTGTGTCATAAAATAAATATCTATCTATACCTATCTATTGATTGAAATATTGATAAACAGAAATAATTATTTTCAAGAAGTAATTTAAATTGGCAATTATTCATCATTCCATTTGTGATCACATTATTTAAGAATATTCAAGTTATTGTTTATTTTAAATTAAATTTTCGATTATGGCCACTATTATTTTGATTCTTTATTTATTTAAGTAATTACAAGGTTTATCATTATTTCTTGTTGCTAAAGGGGTAGTTGCACGAAATACATTTAAACTTAATTTTAAATATTTTTTCCTATTCAATAGTTTAAACCACATTTATAGGGCATATATATGAAAGAATATCAATTTTCTACCATGTAGTTAAAAAAATATCAAGACTTGAAAATCGTTTTCTTGTGATATAAGCAATTCCCAAAAATTCATTACGACTTATTTAATGTGTTCAATTGTTTGTTATTTGTTGTAATACAAGTTTGATGGTATATTTGTAACTTATTCTTGAAATCATTTTTATGAACTGCACTTCATGCTACTATCCCTTTAAAACGTTGTGGAGAACAATATAGAAATGTCAGTCTACCAAACATATCCAATATCATAAAGAGAAGGCAGGTACCACCAACCCTTCATATGAAAGAAAGATTTATGCTGATTGTAATTATAGCTTTGTCTGCTTCTTGTTGATGGTTTCTTGCACAGCTCACATTCACCCTTGGGAAAGTCATTTACTCCCTCAATCAGGAATGGAACAGAGACACCTATATACAAATAACAAGTTTGATTACATAAATTGTAAAAGGATATAAAGATAGCTGTAATATCATTTAAAGAAAGGCAAATTGATTTAGCTCTTCTTTTTATTTTCAAAAAAATGGGTTTTTAGAAGTATTTTATAAGAAATATTTCTATGATTGACACTTTATTAACTCTATAAGATAAGATATGTGTTTTGGGGGAAGGGGTGAAGAAGGGCGCCCACCTTTCTGGATTTAGACATTTCCCTATATAGAAGCTGGGTTGAGATAGTAGGGGTAGGTCCAATCTTTAAGGTTTACATAATTAAAATTCATAAAACTTAAGCTCACCAGCTCCAGTGGATCCATGGCACAGCCAGAACTCAGACCATCCAGGTTCATAGGTTACTGTATACACAAATCCAGCCACCAGCTATAAAGAAGATCATTATTACAATTACAATGTTTCATTGTTTATTTTATAAACTAAGTTGCATGGAACTTCCATATATGGTCCAAATTAAGTTAGGATTGCACTTTTGATTTAAGCCCAATTTACAAAAAAATGTTAGGGATCAATCTATTTTCTCCAGAGGTCAATCTAATAAGGTACAATCAACAAATACCTTTATAAAATCAGTTGACCTAAAACTTCTAAAGGTCAACCTAAAATTTCCAGAGGTCGACCTTTGTCTTTTGTTAACTAGGTATATCATTATTAATAAATTGTTTACTGTTTAACTTACCTCAAGATCATACTTTTCTTGAACAGCTTTGTGGGGAAAGTTGAATCTGTTGGTAAGAGTCTCATTGCAATTGATATGTCCCTTAGTCAAAGCATCCTAAATTAAAATAAGGTACTGCAATTATTTTTAATATAATTAATAATTGCTTTAAATCTTGAAAGTAGAATAATTCTTACAATTTCAATTATCTCCTTCTGTTTGTAAACAAGAACCAAATGTCTAAAATAAAACTATTTACATATATGAAATATATTTAATTATATTCAAGTAAAAACAAATATTAAATTATATAATAACAACTAATAATATTCAGATTTCTTCAATAAAAACTTACGGTTTCTTAGTGAGAGTCTCAACATCAAGTTTATCCCTTGCCTTATTGAGTTCAAAAGAAAAGCTAGGAACATAACTAAGGACATCATCTCCAGACTTTACATCAGTACCTGAACAAACAAATTCATTAGAATTATTACATCACCAGAATTTACAATGTGTTAGTTTTATCCTGTACCTAAATGACTGCTGTAACCTATCCTTGGCCCTTTTATAAAAAAAAAACTATCTATGATATTTTAAAAATAACATTATGATTTCTTACACAATAGCAGTAAGGGGTAAAACTAAGACATTGAGTATACATACAGTAACATTATCTTATTGATAACCATCAAAACTCAACAAAGATTATAAATACAGATGATACATGGTAATAAGGCAAGATTTGTTCACCTGGAATGTTTACAGTAAACAGGTCTCCAAATTGAGATCCTGGACAACAGCCAGGGTTATTGTCCTCAATTAACATTGTGTACAGTGCTCCAGGTTCTGTCTCCCAGTAGAAATCTGGCATGGTGTCCAACTAAAGATTAGAAATATTCAAAAGCTACATTACTGGATATCAAAAAGGCCCAACCAAATTTATTGTGGAGGGGGGAGGGATAATCATCCCTTCCTCGGTCAGAATATACAATAAATCAACTTACTGCTGAAGTGTATGTTTGTTCTCCAGGTTGAAGAGTCTTCCCTTCAACGGTGACAGTAACTGGAGCTTTAGGAACCTCATCCAAAATGTCAGGTACAACTCCTTAAATTATTAAAGAAAAACATATTTTTAATTCATAAAATTATAAAATTTGTCTTAATGTCTGCTTGGCTTTCATGAGAGAGTTTTCATTTCTTTCTGGGCAGGTTTCCATATATTTTTAAGGTGGAAAATTTATAGAAAATTTGCTTGTGGAAGTATTCTAATTCTTAAAAGTAAACTAATATCTCATCCCACTCATTAAAAAAAGACTTTAGTTATTGGTTTGAGAACAAAGATACAATATGAATCTAAATGTTTACCTAATGATTTGAAAGCTTCTGTTAGTCTACCTAAACAGATAAAATAAATGTAAAATAAATGAAATAAAATCTTGCATAGATAAATTTCCAAAGAAGGTGTATTAACTTTTTTGCTTTTTATTTAAGATAGCTAGCCGGTGCTTTTAGTAAGTAGTAGATGTAAAATTTTTCATAGAATTCAGATATGCAATCGTTTTTTTTTTGTAGACCTCTTATTTTTAAAGTAATTTAAGTTTTTTTAAAAATAAATAAGTCGGTTTTAAAGTACTAAAACACAACAAAATAAAAGAAGAAAATGGCCAGTATGAACAAAAATAGTAAGATCTTTAATTTGACACCTTACTTTTAAAATTCTGTTGAGTAATTATTGAAAAAATCTATTTTTTTAACCTCGGTTTAATAAAAACTTTAAACCTTAATATTTTCTCAAACAGACATAAAAACATGGGTTCATATATACCTTTAGAATCAGAAAAATATTACGAATCCATTCTAAGCAAAATTGAAAAAAAGTAAAAACTTAAAAAATTAAAAATGGCCTAAAATATTATATTTTTACAGGCAACACTTAATTATAACTATTAAACTAGCCAATCAAAAATCTCTAAAATTGACGAATCAAGAAGCTTCACCTCAAAACTTAACCAATAGAATTGACAAAAAAAAAGGATAATGTTCAAACAATAGATACTACAATAAAAATAGTGATACATACATAAAATGTAAAGAATGAAAAATTATGAACAAGTATGCTTCAGTCTGTTAATAAACTTCAAAACAATGCAGTTAAAAATGCATTATTGTTTCTTGTGTTAAAAAAATATCTGTTACAGTGTATGTACATTTGTTTAGGTTTTGTTCAGGTTTTGTTCAAGTCAACCCTTTAAAGCCGAAAATTATGATTCTTAAAATGAACTTATTTTTTTTATTATAGTTTTATAAAAAATTTTCAATTTTGCTTAGAATAGATTTGTAATATTTTTCTGATTCTAAAGGTATATATGAACCCATATTTTTTATGTCTGTTTGAGAAAATATTTAGGTTTAAAGTTTTTATTAAACCGAGGTTAAAAAAATAGATTTTTTCAATAATTACTCAACAGAATTTTAAAAGTAAGGTGTCAAATTAAAGATCTTACTATTTTTGTTCATACTGGCCATTTTCTTCTTTTATTTTGTTGCGTTTTAGTACCTTAAAACCGACTTAATTATTTTTTTTTAAAAACTTAAATTACTTTAAAAAAATAATGGGCAGGAGGTACTTCTTGAAGTACTGGGGGATATTGACGTCCCTCCCCTTACCAGTCACCCTTCCTTCCAGGGATATGAAAGGTTTGCGTAGGACTAACTATCCTACCTGTAAAAATCTCCACAGTTACAGAAACCACCCACAAAACCTCAAACACTTATGGCTTTAACACAGCCAGAGGTGTGCATGAAACAAGAACTGTTGGAACTGATGCTCAGTTTACTGAGAATATGAAAGATGATGGTGAAATCCGAAAGGAAGCTATCAACTTGATGACAGGACCAATAAGTTCTAAGCAAAGCTGTAAGATAGGAACCTGGAATGTTAGAACAATGTATGAGTCAACTAAAACAGCCCAAGTAGTTAAAGAAATGACAAGTTACAATATCGGAATACTTGGAATTGCAGAATGTAGATGGACAGGACAAGGACAAACCACAACCAAAGATGGCCACCTAATACTTTATTCTGGTCATGAAAGTCAACATATGTATGGGGTTGCTATAATTATTCAAAAACGACATGTCAATTCACTAATAGACTGGAAACCTATATCAGACAGAATAATTAAGGCTAGATTCCAATCAAGGCACTGCAAGTTGACCCTTATCCAATGCTATGCCCCAACAAATGACAAAAGTGAAGAAGTAAAACAAGAGTTTTATGATCAACTGCAATCAATCAGAAACTCAGTACCCAAACATGACATGTGTCTAGTTCTTGGAGATATGAATGCTAAAGTAGGAACTGACAGGACTGGAGTGGAAAATGCAATGGGACACTTTGGCATAGGTACAAGAAATGAAAATGGAGAACTTTTACTTGATTTCTGTTTAAATAATGATATGGTCGTAGGAGGTACATTATTCCAACACAAAAACATTCACAAATATACCTGGACAACACCTGATGGACAAACAAGAAACATGATTGACCATATTATGATCAATAGAAAATGGGTCAAGTCAATGCAAGACTGTAGGAGCTATAGAGGAGCCGACATATTCAGTGACCATGAACTAGTTGTCAGTAAGATTAAATTAAAGCTGAAGCGTACTGGCCATGATAAAAAGAGTGAGATTGGTAGACAATATGATTCTTCAAGATTAAAGGACCCAGTGATAAAGAATGAATTTGTCTTAAAACTCAGAAATAGATTTCAAGTCTTAGAGGACCTAAATGACGAGACTGAGATCACATGGACTTCAATTAAAGAAAACTTTCAATCTACTGCTAAGGAAATCCTAGGACACAAGAAACCAGAGAAAAAGGACTGGATCTCTGAAGAAACATGGAACAAAATAGAAGAGAGAAAGAAGCTTAAAAACAAAATTCATAATGCTCAACATTTGGCTGACATGGGCAATTTAAGAGCTGAATATACTGCTAAAGACAAAGAAGTCAAAAAGTGCACAAGTAAAGACAAGAGAGATTACATTGACAATCTGGCTGAAAAGGCCCAGAGAGCAGCTGACTTCGGTAACATGAAAACAGTATACAACATAACCAAGCAATTAAGTGGCAAATATAACAACAAGAGTGGTGAAACTATCAAGGCTAAAGATGGTAAATTACTCACTACAGAAAAAGAAGTTGCTAAAAGGTGGAAATCGCATTTTGAAGAAGTGTTGAACAGACCTGAACCTGAAATTACTGCTGAACCAGAATCAGGACATGAATTAGACATAGACACACGACCACCAACTATTCAAGAAGTTAAAGCTGCTATACATAGTCTAAAGAATGACAAAGCACCTGGACCTGACTTGATAACTGCCGAAATGCTTAAGGCAGACATAGATCTTTCTGCTAGGACTCTGACTGATCTCTTTGATAAAATTTGGAGACAAGAAAAGATACCAACTGACTGGTCTAAAGGTATAATCATAAAACTACCTAAGAAGGGAGATTTGAATAATTGTGATAATTGGAGAGGAATTATGCTGCTTTCTATCCCAAGCAAGGTCCTATGTAAAGTTATTTTAAACAGAATTGATGAGAAAATTGACAATAAACTAAGAGAAGAACAAGCTGGATTCCGGGCTGGAAGAGGCTGTGTTGACCAAATTTTCACCCTTAGGACAGTTATTGAACAATGTGTTGAATTTAACAAGCCACTCCATGTAAATTTTGTTGATTTCTCTAAGGCCTTTGACTCCATACACAGACAAACACTCTGGAAAATACTAAGAAGTTATGGTATACCTGAAAAGATGATAATTATGATAACTAAATTTTATGACAACTTCCAAGCCTGTGTTTCAGTTGGAAACAATAAGACATCTGATTTCTTTAAAATAAGCACTGGAGTTAGACAGGGATGCATTTTATCACCTATTCTATTTATATTGGTCATTGACTGGGTGATGAAGAAAACCACAGAGGACAAAAAACGTGGTCTCCAGCTGGGCATACTAGGACACCTAGAAGATCTGGACTTTGCTGATGACCTGGCACTGATTTCAGAAACAATTAAACATCTACAAGCTAAGACAGATAGACTAGTCAAATACGCAGGACAAGTTGGGCTCTTTGTTAATGTCAAGAAGACTGAAATTATGAATATACCTACAAACCCTGATCAAACTATAACAATAAATGGTGAACAATTGAAACAAAGCAACAAATTCACCTATTTGGGGAGTGTTATCAGCAGTGAAAATGGCTCAAAAGCTGATATTAAAACCAGGATTGATAAGGCTAGGGTTGCTTTCAGCAGTCTACACAACGTTTGGAATTCAAAGAAACTTGCTCTGAAAACAAAAATAAGACTTTACAACAGCAATGTGAAATCAGTTCTTCTTTATGGAGCTGAATGCTGGAGAACTGTGAAAACTGAAACAAATCAACTTAATGCATTTCACAATAGCTGCCTAAGAAGAATTTGCAAAATATTCTGGCCAAACAAAATATCAAACATTGAGCTGTGTGCTAAGACCAAGTGCAATAGTATTGAAGCAGAAGTGCAATTTAAAAGACTAAGGTGGCTAGGACATGTGCTTAGAATGGAACAAAATAGGTTTCCAAAAAAGTGCTTAAAATGGAACCCCACCACTGGTAAACGTAAACGGGGACAACCAAAAAAGACCTGGAGGCGGAGCACTGAAAAGGACCTCTTTAATTTGGAATTAACATGGGGAGAAGCTGAAGCACTTGCCAAAAAAAGGAATTCATGGAGGAGCAGGGTGGCCGTATTCTCTGGACTCCACAGTCCAAAAGAGAGACGCGCCTGAACTGAACTGAACTTAAAAAATAAGAGGTCTACAAAAAAAAATGATTACATATCTGAATTCTATGAAAAATTTTACATCTCCTACTTACTAAAAGCACCGGCTAGCTATCTATAATACAAAGTAGAACGATGTCTGTCCGTCTGTCCGTCTGTCCGTCTGACCGTCTGTCCGTCTGTCTGTCCGTCCGTCCCTTAAGATCTCGGTAACCACTGAACCGATCGGATTCTACTCTTGAGGGTATATACCTATTGGTCCTGTGGTGGTTTTAAGCTATTTTCTTGGGGGGTGGGACACCCCCAACCCCCCCAAAAACAAAAAATCCCCCCCATTTTTTTTTTTTTTTTTTTTTTTTTTTTTTTTTTTTTGTAGAAGAATTCTTTTGTAGAAATATTCTTTTGTAGAAGAATTCTTTTGTAGAAGATTTCTTTTGTAGAAAATTTCTTTTGTAGAAGATTTCTTTAGTTCTTCTTATTTTTTTTTTGAATTTTTTTTGTTGTCATCTCTTGGGGCAAAGCCCCTGGAGGCTAGGGGCGAAGCCGCTAGTCTTAAATAAAAAGCAAAACAGTTAATACACCTTCTTTTAATAAATAAAAAAATAGAAATAAATACAATATTAAGAACGAAACTACATTATCAAAAATCTGTATAGGCATAAAATTTTTTTTAAAAAAGGAGTGCTAGCGTTTTGAAAAGGGGTAGGGGGGACAAAATGGATAGAATAAAAAATATAATTAAAACCTTTCTCTAGGGCAGCCTTTTCCAATGTAGGAACGTCACTAAAAGATCTGGCATTGGCAGGATCTGGCATAACTCCCCATTTTCGGGGGTTTCCATAGATACCAGAACTTACTACTAGCAATCCTAGTCAGTGGTTACAATAATGATTTTTAAAAGCGAAGCTTTTCTATAATTATTTTTATAACTTTTCTGCTAAAAAATATAAACCTTATAAAAAATATTACAAATAGGGCAAATTTATACTCTGTATGCGTTTTCTGTCCTAGAAACTAACTAATAATGAGATTTCCTTCGCTGATGTCTGAATCACTCAACCAAAGGGTTTGTTGATAATAAAATAGCTTAAAACCGATTTAGATATAAAGCGAGCTTTCCTATATTATTGTACAAGTGTCTATACTATTAGAGGCCTCTAGGGGCACTTGAGAGAATGAAGAATTTTTCTTGAGATGTTGAAGGTAGCTTCCTTCAAAATAGTTTTAACCTATCTTGACCTTAATTATCATTCACAATGATAAAAATCTTATTGTAAATTCCTGCAATTATTGAGTTCATGGTTCTAAAGTTTACCAAACTAAACTAAAAATTTCCAACCGCTTGTCTTTATATAGAAATTATGTCTATGAATAAGTGACAGTCATGCCATAATTTATACGATGCACTTTTGGAAGAAAGCAAGAAATTATTGAGACTTATTAGAAAACATTTGAATACACCAAAACTATTGAATTTTTATATCTATAATACAAAGTAGCTGTATGTCTGTCTGTCCGTCCGTCCGTCCGTCTTAAGATCTCGGATTCTACTCTTCAGGGAATATACCTACTGGTCCTGTGGTGGTTTTAGGCTATTTTCTTGGGGGGTGGGACACCCACAACCCCCTTAAAATACAGTCATGCCGTCCGTCCGTCCCTCTGAAGCTTAAGATCTCGGTAACCACTAAACCGATTGGATTCTACACTTCAAAGAATATACTATTGGTCCTGTTGTGGTTTTAAGCTTTTTTCTTAAGGGGGGGGGGGGGGAAGGAACCTCCTATATGTTAATTTTTAAACTTTTTAAATTAAAAAAAAAATGTATCTAGAGACTAGGAGCGAAGCCACTAGTTTAATGAAAAATTAACTTCTTCGTGGGCCGAAATTCAATCAGATTATTTTATTATTATTTCAATATTTGATATTTATATATAAGATATACTAAATATAATCTTCTATTTTAAAATTATTTTAGATAATTGTTTTCAGCCTATGTTTGTTTCTTATCGACATTTTACTATTTAGCCCCTTTTAATAACATGTTTCATATTTATTTTTTAACCCTAGTTTTAAAACTATGTTTTCTAAAATTCAATATTACCTTATCAACCCTTCTCCTCCTTTTTTTTATCTATAATATCTTTTATAGGGGGCTATTCCTATAGGGTTATCTAGGGTAATATCTCTACTATCCCTAAAACAAGCATAATTTTTTTTCAATATCAAAACAATATGAGGGAACACAATAACACAAAAATTAAAGTATATGAAAAATCCATAATCATTAAGACATGTGTATCCTATGAAGTAGAAAATTAGTTTTGTCTGAAGCTTATGACTCGAAAAAGGTTATAATAGTTATTTCTCGTATCGTATTATAAACGGCTCTCCGCGGATATAGAATGTACAATTATAAGATTAAAACTAGTTTTTTTAGCCTCGTGGTGCCGAAGGCACCGCCTAAAAAAACTAGTTTTAATCTTATGATTGTACATTTCTATATTAAAACTGGATATAATACGATGCTAGACATAGTTTTTTCGTATTCATGAGAACCGGTTCCTATCCACCGGATTCAAATGAATACGAGAAAATGTTTTAGGTTGGTTTCTTACTATGCCCGATCCTAGAGGCTAGGATCAAAAATACTATATAGTTTAAACCCCTTTCTATTGAATGGAGTTTTTTTATCGTTTAAACAGTCCCCAAAGCCAGGGGTTCATTTAAAATTTCAGTAGAATTGTCTCCTGGATTGGTTACACATAAAAAATACTTCACACTTTTCATATTAATTGACAAATTCGCGGCAATATTATGTTGTAATTTCCATTACCACTATTTTGAACCAACGTATATGGCCGTTTTTTGAAAAAAAATCTTTAAAGATTTGACAATATATCTAACAATATAAATATATAACCCAGACAACTGCTTGGATCCACAGGACCTTTTTCGTCCGCTAGCAATTGCTTTCTGCTCTCTTGTAGCGGCTTGGATGTGTTAATATTTCAGATGCTATTGGCTGATATTCAAAGACTCAATTGAAAGTTGGCACAGGATCCACGGGGTGGAGACACACAGTTTTTTTAACCCCTTCCCCCTTTATTGTTTTAATTTAATGATTTGACAATGACTATCTCGAGTCAATTATGATTCTAGGGTTGACTATAATTTGATCATAACAAAAGAAAAGGATACTGTCATAGTTACTTTATTTAGAAGGGTTAAAGTGAACGTACAGTATAACCATCTTTTATTTGGGAAATAGATGTAGAATATACGTGGATATTATGACAAGGGAAAAATTTTCGTCAATTTAGGATGCTAACATTGAACTATATTAGTAGTCAGTACGTTCATCCAGTAGAAGAAGAGGGGATGGGGTAAAGGGAGTGGTTGAAGGGTATCGTTATCTTGGCCCGCTGCAAGTTTAAGTTAGAGAACATGAAAATCTGGTGTAAGATCCAAGCAATATACATCGATTATTTTGGAGTAGTATAGTTTAAATTTGGTAGATTTTATTACATTCAAGGGAGTTAATAATAACATTTGCCTGTTTATTACACTAGTTTTCAAAGTTTTATAATACCGTTATCTTAGTTGTTGGCTTTATAACCTTAGGGAAATTTAATAAATTTTGATTGGTTGGTTCATCAAGTTGTTTTTGCAAACGTTTCAGCTAATGGTTTTAATCTACAGACGGGGTAGTTTTGTCTTTCATAATTGGGGTCGTTCATCAATAAACCGTTCATTGTCTTATCTCTTAAGATTAACAATATCAAGAAGTCATATCCTCGAGAGGGAAACATGGAAAAATATCAAAAATAACTTAGCTTGAATTTTAATTCAAATCAACTTATGGAAAAACATAAGTTTTTTGACCACCTGTTTCTTTAAATGCAAAAATAATCTATTATCCACATGTCTCTTAAAGACAGAGCCTTAATAAATGTACCTTAAAAACTTTTATTTATGGATTTTTTCTATATTACAAACTATTAAATCCGTGTGCTTTTTTGACCATGCTTCAATGAGCAGTAAAGCAGAAAAGGAATTGATATTCTAACTAAAATACTAAAGATTATTTGTCAAAACAAAATACGCCATTTTAGTCCATAACTAAAGAATTACAACAAGGATGACAAACTCTATAAAAACGAAGCTCTGAATCAGTGGGACAAACGAATATAAATACTAGTAAATAGTCGGAACTGATTGTTGCAAAACTGCTTACATACAGGATACAGTTACAGGACATACTTACATTTTAGGAATTGATTTCAGAGATGCTTCTCTCATAATATTGTTCTGATTGTTTTCCAAAGATTCATTTAATTAAAATGTTAGATATCTAGATTAGATTCAAATGGCACAATATTTGCATTTGAAATTATATTAAAAATATTTAAACTGGAATATGTTGTAAGAATTGATAAAACTTAATTTTTTATAATACTTGTCGTCATTGTTTGATACTGAGCGGTTCAACGTTTGTATACTTTGAACTCTCTAATGCGCGTGGATGTTCTACGTAATAACAGTCGATATATTATTACCTGGATGTTGATCCAGATTTTCAAGCACTCTGATAAAGTAATACTCGCAGGTGGCTAAATTAAAGAAACCCCCAACCCTTAACCTCTTACTTGATGAAAGAATGAACTAATCCATATCAGCAAGCTAATTTGACAACAAATTTTTCCTTGTCAATATATCCACGTATATCCTATATCCATTTAATAAAGCATTTCTAGAAAGCATCAAGAGACAGAGATATAGCAACTGCAAAAAAATTGACCCCCTACAATTAATGATTTTGATTTTTCATCTTGCTCTAAAGTATCGAAAGGAAAATTCTAACTATACCTAAATTAACGAAAAAGGCTAACTGTTACGGACGTGCTGACAGAACAGCCCTAATTATAGAAGAGCTTCGCTTAAAAAAAAACTAGTCTATGACTTCCTTGCTGGAGTAAGAATGTTTTTTTCTCAATAATAAGTATTCATGTAAATGAAATCTTGAAATTGCAAGTTTTAAAATAATTAGCATTGTCATTAAGATGTTTTTTATGTAATTGACAGTATCATATTATAACATATAACAGTATAACATATTAGCAACCTAAATTTATGACAAATTTCCCCTTTTATAAAAGAAAGATGAAATCATAGAGTAGCTTCGCTACTAAAAATAATCTATAACACAAAGTAGAATGATGTCTGTCCGTCTGTCTGTCCCCCAAGATCTCGGTAACCACTGAACTGATCGAATTCTAATCTTCAGGGAATATAACTACTAGCCCTGTGGTGATTTTAAGCTATTTTCTAGGGGGTGGGGCACCCCCAACCATCAAAAAACAAAAAAATACCCCTCATTTAAAAAAAAATAATTTGAAATTAGTGGTTGCAGCACCAGATGTACTTAATTTTTTTTAATTACCTCTTTGGGCAAAGCCCCCTTAGGCTTGGAGCGAAGCCGCTAGTATGTTTAAAAAGCATGACAACATCCATAAATAAATCTAAAATCAGAAGGAAGGCCAAAAGAACAATAACTCTTGTGTTAGAATTTAATAAGCAGAACATTTATTTGTTAGTCTAAACTTGTAATTCATACGTTGCAAACTTGCGTATTTGAACCCTCTCTATTATAACTGAAAAGCAAAGTTGCCCTGAAGTAAAAAAGAGGAATATTGAGATTAATTTTACTGCAACATTATTTACCATTAATGACAGAGTTAAAAAAATAAAATAAAAATTCAAGAAATAAAACGTTCCATAATTTGATAGTGCTTAATTCGTCAATTTTTTTTTATTAATCAACTTTACAGTAATTTTTGTACACTTTTTAACTTTTTAATTGAGGAAAAAAAAACATTTTTTCTTAGCAATACATAACATTTCTCATGGAACAAGCAAGTCATTGAGGTTCTAATTTGAAATGACAATAATGTTTTGTAATTTATTTGTCATTTCACATAGTTTTTATCTATATTACAGGGCTTGGAAGCTGTACCTTCATCTGTGCGGCTTCTAATGAAGTGGTTGAGGCTTATTGTAATGTAGGCACCTGATGATGTTGGCTGCAGCTGGGGGTTACTTTGGCTGTCAGCTGGGGGTCACTTTGGCTGGCAGCTGGGGGTCACTTTGGCTGGCAGCTGGAGTCACTTTGGCTGGCAGCTGAGGGTGACTTTGGCTGGCAGCTGAGGCTAAAAGTGTCTAAGGGTGACTGAAATAAAGTGTTGCTGAAGGTGGCTGCAGCCGAGGTGGCTGATTCTACCTCAAAGCTGCCAAGCTTTCAACTTTGCAGTGAATTGCTGTTGCTACTAAAAGCTGCTTTGTCAGGCGGCTGTGGATTAGGGCTACTGAATACTAAATTGAGCTTAATGAGGCTTTTGGTGGCTGAGGAGACTTCGAACGGGTGAGCCTTCGTGTGGCTTAAAATTTCTTTCAGCTGCGATGTTGTGACTGAGACTTTAGGGTAGCTGAACAAGCCGTGCAGTGGTTTTTAGACTTCTACATGCTGCGCGGCTGATATGGCTGCCGATCCCTGCTATAATGCCTATTAAGGATAGTAAAATGATTCATATAGGAAATCAATTAAAAAAATACTGTTACTTGACTATCAAAAACTTTTTATTTATACTGTATCATACTAGATAAATTAAAATTTGTAGATATTAAAACATCAGTATAATGGTCAATAAACAAGCGAATAATTTTAATCCGAGGCGTGCAGAAGGGTCAACCCCCTTTTACCCCTTCACAACTCCCTTGATAAGGAGCTACACATCCCTCAGACACTCTCCTAATGTAGCCAAAGGGGGGTGTCAGGGTAGAAAAGTCACAAACCCATTAAACTTAAGAAGGGTGGCTTTGTGATTTTAGTGTCAAAATTTTCAGGGGGGTGCGCGAACTCTAAAACCAAAATTCAAAATATAGACAAATATTATTTTAATTTACTGCTATAATCCTGTGATGCTGCGCCACTAGTATCTAAGGGCTCTGTTTTAAAAGGTTTAGGAAGGATAAATCACAAGACCTATAACCATCCCGGGACCTATGTGAAGCTTTGCTGAAATGTAGAGCACAATCAGTTCAGTAGTTCATTGAAATATTAAGCTATAGACAAAAACCCTTTCTAATCTATATCACAGGATATAAACGTAATATATCTGTACGTACCATAAGATCTCAATAAACGCAAGCTTTATATAAGTTAGGGAAGGTCCATAACTGTTTTGGGGAGGTTACCTCACTGTCTCTGGAGAAATCGCCCACTTAATTGTTTTATTATTTTTTTAAAAACTAGAGCGTATGGTCGACTTATACCCTTACCCCCCCCCCCCAAAAAAAAAAAAAACTACCTCATTTCCTGGACACCATGGAAACTGTCCCAATTTTGTATAACTTTTGCGGAACATGTTCCAGTTACGTCATATTTTTCTTTCCCGAAAAAGGGAAGTGGGGAAGAAAATCTCTTCAAAAGAGATGGGGAAAACCCCCTTTTCTCCCATCTCTTTTTTCTTCCCCCCTTCCCTTTTTTTTCTTTCCCCCTTCTCTTTTTCGGGAAAGAAAAATATGACGTAACTGGAACATGTTCCGCAAAAGTTATACAAAATTGGGACAGTTTCCATGGTGTCCATTTCCTGGATAACCCAACAGGGTTAGAACACTGCAGATATAGACCCCGTAGGAGTGTAGCAAATGAAAAAATTAATAGACTTTATTTTTAATCTATTAAAATAAAAGGGGTGGGTTTCAGGGCTTGATGGGCACTTTGAGGCGTGAAGAACCAAAAACTATTTCGACTGTGTCATAGTCGAAAAATTCCCATACAAAGAAAAGTCGATAGGCGGAGGGTGCATTTTTACCCCCAATCTCCTGCCTTCTAAACTATGTAGGTCCATTTTTTATGGGAAAGTTTGTTCAAATATTTTCAACAATAACCAATAAAATTAACAAACAAATCAAAAACACTAACATATAATCTTTCCTTTATTTCAAATTTGATTGGTAAAACATTATATAACAACAAATCATTTCAATTTGCAAATATGTTAGATAAAATTACACTAATTAACCTCTATAATTATTATTATTACTTCTTGAACTGGAGACTGGAATGTATGGAATCTTTCTATGGAAATATCTGCCCTTGTATTTTCTAGGTTTAACTTCACTCTCACAGAGGTCGCAGCGGCCCTTGCCCTTGTCATTAAATCCTTCAATTGTGAAAGGGATAGGGGCACCTAAAGTATAAACAAGGATGACAACGTCTATACGCAGTAAAGCACAAAAACAGACAAAGTAAGTTATGGAGAAACAGAGGGAATGTGCGATTTATTATATAAAATCACTAAAAGTTTTGGAAGCATTTCCGACAGACAGACAGATGGAACAAGAAAATTATGTACAGAGCTGGATCTTTAAATGTGTAGCCGTTGGCGTGGCTGTAGCCGTGGCCGTAGTCATGACTGTGGCTTTAGCCATGCTTTAGCCACACTAACGGACTGTGGTCACTTTTAGCGTGGTTAACCACGCTACGACTACGACCACGCGTTGCCAATATGATTTAAAGATCGCATTTTTTTTTGTGGCCACGGCAACGCGTGGTTAATATGATTTAAAGATCGCTTTTAGGTTGGTGGCTGTAACTCTGACCACGACTACGGCAACGGCTACGCTTTTAAAGATCCAGCTCTGGATTCTTATTAGTACAAGAAATCATCACCTAAATTTTTTTGTCGTCCTATTTACATAGCTGCTCTCAAAACCCCTTTTTCCGTGTAGTGCTTCAGAAGGAAGGACTGACAGATGGACTGACAGAGGGACTGACGGATACAATTATAGAGTGGCTTTAAAAAGTTTAAAACAGAAAAAAAATGTTTGAGAGAGTAAATATATAGATGATAATATTTTTTAAGTAAGAAGTTTGTCTCATATAACAGCCAAATAAATCAAATACATTTCTAACTCCTTGTCATCGAGAATTGTCAAGGACAGATTGCATAGTTTAGAAAATATGCATAAGCTTATATTTTTGTCTGTTTAAAATAACTACAGAGTAAAATAAAATTATTAATACATTAAAATAAAAATGCATACCAATATAAGCAGCCACATTACAGAGCCAGTATTCAGACCACCCAGCTTCATAGGTAATTGTATAAAAAGTTCCAGCTACCAACTAAAAAAACACAATATTATGAGATTTTCTTTAGTTTTATTTTAGATTCCAAACTTATTCCCAATTACATAAAACTAAATTCTTTCCTACCTATTAATCAAATAGTTAAATTTTCTAATAAGATATTAATACCCAATTTTAAGGTGAGGTCGGGAATTATATTGTCAGAATGAACATATCATTACTTGGATCTTAAACTAAATTTTCATGTTCTAATAAGGTGAAACTTGCAGTGAGCTAAAATAATAATTCCCCATTTTTCACCACCTTTACATTATCCCTTCTCCTACTACTGAATAAACGAACTGACCAATAATGAGTTCCTTGTCAGCAAGCTAAATTGACAACAATTTTTCCATTGTCATAATAACAACGTAAATTTTACATCCATTATTGTCAGCCGTTATTATATTTCAGGAATTTTTAAATATCTATTTCAAGTTTCAGAAAGAAGAAAATGTTTGTCTTATATTTCTTAGACTACCTTAAACTTTAAAGAAAGAATGATTATTTATCACATTGTAGTATAAACAGCTTTCCGTAGATATTGAAATGAAAAATTATTTAAAGATTTAAACCAGTTTTGTTGGAAATTAGTCTGTAATACAATTCTATACATTTTTTTCCAGTATGGCTAAGAACTGCTTTCAATCCAGCAGATATTCATCAGTTTCAAAGCTATACTGAAAAAAAAAACATTTTCATATTTATAAGAATATATTATTTATTAATGTAACTAGATACAAACTTTACCTCCATGTTATATTTCTCCTTGATATCATCATGAAAATAAATGAATCTGTTGGAAAATGTTTCTTTACAACCACTATGTCTTTCTGATTCAGGCTAAATAGAAAAGAAAAAAATTAAAACATTTTCCTTGAGATATATGATATAGAAAATTCAAAATTCTAATCCAACACAAAAGAAAAAAGGTTTTATGTAAAAGGTTTGTATATATGTCTGTCTTAATCACTGCATATTTATTAAGAATACAGTCCCAAAAAAGTCTACTGTACAGTCTCTAAGCTACACCCACAATTAGAACAAAAACATTTTTAGCATATTCAAACATATTCAGAATATTCTTTTCAATAATAAATATAATGAATATGAAAAATGGATTTTCTACATTATTATACGTTGCCCTACAGCACAGAAAATCAAATATTTGTTATACTTACAATTTCAATTCTACTGCTCTGTTTGTAGACCAGCACTAAATGCCTAAAAATTAATAATTTGATTTTCTTAGGCTTTTCAAACAAAAAAATCAATTAAGAAAAACTGTCAAAAATAACAAGATAAAATGAAAGCACAAAAGAACTAAAACTATCACTTACGGCTTGGGATTCTGATTAGTAGGATCCAGAGCTGTCTTTGCTTCATTCTGTTCAAATGTAAAGCTAGGAATATTTTCAAGAATAGCATCTCCAGCTTGTACATTGGTTCCTGAAATTTATCAATTGAATTGTTATCTGGAATATTGTTTTAAGGATGAACCAAAGGTATATACATAATTTGTTATAGCTCTAAGACAAACATTCAACTTACTTTAATACGTCTTTAAATTACTAGTAATGTTTTGCTTCTGAACAAACACCTGAATATTAACAACCAACCCTTTGATTGCACAAACATTGTAATGAGGTGCATTGTTTATGGGCCTATGTTTGCATTCTTAAATTGATGTCAAGTGTCTAACATAGCAGCAGTAAGTAGCATTTTTAAAATCAATAGTATGACACAGTGTGGACCAGATTTGCACAAATACATTTTACCAATCATGCTAATACTGCAATATTTTACCTGGAATATTAACAACCAAGAGATGTCCAAATTGTGAGTCAGGTCTGGTTGAGAGTCTGTTGTCCTCTATTAGGATTGTGTACAATGCTCCAGTCTCTGTAGCCCAAGTAAATGTAGGCATGGTGTCCAACTTTAATGTATAATTAATTTCCGAATATTGTCTTTATTTATTTAAACTATCAATGAGAAGAATGAAAAGTTTCTTAATTTAGATAAACTAAAGTGACTGCCAGTAAAAATTGCTTTGTATTTTTTGATATACTTTAATCATTAGATTAGTGATTGGACAATCATATAAAGGGTGTTAAAAAAACCAATCGCTTCACTTTTTTCAATATAAACCCTACAGTTTTGGCCAAAAACTAACAAAAAATGACCCAATTCATGTCCAAGCAATAACAATGAGAAAACAATATTGAATTTTAAATCTACTCACCTCTCCAGGGTACTACAACTTGAGACCTAGCCCTTGTGTTTTCTCATTGTCATTGCTTGGACATGATTTGGGTCATTTTTTGTTAGTCTTTGACAAAAACTGTAGGGTTTATATTGAAAAAAGTAAAGCAATTTTTTTTTTTAACACCCTTTATATTAAATGAAAATTTTAACTTTTCAAAGAGAATTAAAATATATTGTGATTGACTATGAGTCATTTAATGCTAGACTGAGTAGATAAATCTATATGAATCTTTAAAGATCTTAAAAACAAAATCGAAATATACTTACAGCTGAAGTCTGTGTAGCTTCTCCAGGTGCAAGAGTTTTACCAGAGGCAAGTGTAACTGTTACAGGTGATGGAGGAACAACAGATATGTCATTAGGCACAACTCCTATAATATTTAAAATTAATAATCATGATAATCAATAGTTCATTCATTAAAGAAATAAACATGGAAATACAATTTAATGAAATATTTGATAAGGATGGTAAGACAGATTGAGAAATAACATATTAACAGGTATTATATGGGATAATTGAATAAATATGGAAAGGTATTGCTGATTAAGTGTCTTTAAAAAAAATAAAAAGTTATAATTATAGTGAATGAAATCTTACCATTAGACCTAAAAGCTTGTTCTAAAGACTGGCTACCCAAATTGTTAGATCTTGTGTCACCACCAAATCCTCCACTTGAATAACTCGAACTTGCTCCCCCAGAAAAAGATCCTGAGCTGGAAACTCCACTTGTCCCCAATGCTGCATCTTCTAGAGTAGGGACCCTTCTATTAGATCCTCCATGTGAGAATCCTCCACTTGATCCACCACTTGAATAACTTGAACTAGCTCCCCCAGATAAAGATCCTGAGCTGGAAGCTCCATTTGTCCCCAATGCTGCATCTTCTAGAGTAGGGACCCTTCCATTAGATCCTC
The DNA here is from genome assembly GCF_053477335.1 of Acartia tonsa. Lineage (NCBI taxonomy): Eukaryota > Metazoa > Arthropoda > Copepoda > Calanoida > Acartiidae > Acartia > Acartia tonsa. The sequence goes on from NC_137268.1 coordinate 12,144,883, forward strand.
CATGTGAGAAGCCACCACTTGATCCACCAATTGAATAACTTGAACTAGCTCCCCCTGATGAAAACCCAGAGCTGGAAGCTCCATTTGTCCCCAATGCTGCGGCTTCTAGAGTAGGAACCCTTCCATTGGATCCTCCATGTGAGAAGCCACCACTTGATCCACCAATTGAATAACTTGAACTAGCTCCCCCTGATGAAAACCCAGAGCTGGAAGCTCCATTTGTCCCCAATGCTGCGGCTTCTAGAGTAGGAACCCTTCCATTGGATCCCCCATGTGAGAAGCCACCACTTGAAAAGCCTCCACTTAACAAATATTGACTTTAATTTTATTATTAGTTTTAAAGCTTTATAAGGTACATGAGACATTTGTCCACGAATAGGAAAATAATAAAATCCTGTAAAGTAACTCAGGAGGGTCTGAAAGCAAAGCAATAATAATAATATTAAAAATATAACTACCTTGGTGATCCCAAGGCAGCATTTTCAAGAGATGGTACACTTCCACTAAATCAAAATGTGATCTTTAGATAAACATCACCTGTTATAAGAGATAACTCTAAGTTTTTAAATGAATAGGATGATTTACAACTTTACAACATTACCTGGAAAGAGTGAATATGTTAGGCTGGCTGAATCCACCATTTCTACCTCCAAACATTGGGGAAGGTTTGAAAGAATTACTTCCAGATCCTCTGAAGTCAGCATATATATGGCTAGTGTGAAACAGTAGGGTGCAGAATAAGCCTTTTGATTGGAAATGATTGTATTTTAAAATCAAAATAACATTTTATCATAACATTAAGATATTTTGTTTTACCAAACCCTTAACTAAACTGAAACCTCTAAGAAAAAAAATTTTATTTAAGATTTCTCACCCTATGTCAGTCCATCACATTTCAAACAGTTTTAAGGACTTTCTATAAAAAAATAGTATAATATAATTGCTTGCCATAATTGTTAATAAAATAAATATCCTTAAATTGTTGTTTTCTGTTCAGAAAATGACATAACAAACAATAAGAAACAATGTTGAAACAAAATATATATTTTTTGCACATTATTCATTATTTAGAAGACTTTCAAATCAACTGCCAGGAACCAGCGAATGGCAGAATATGTTTGTAAACTTTGAGCTTCAGTACAATATACATACTGCCTAATACCCCAAAACTCCCACAGCAAATTAAGAGAATGTTTTGAGTCAGGGATCTAAAGGGATATGACAATGAACAATAATTTGATGTACATCCCCGATGATGATACACAAAATTACCCATTCTGTAGATTACAATTAGTGGTTAAATCTTTTTGACACTCAACCTAATGATACAACCAATCAAAATTCAATAAAATGAATGCGAATGTTCACTCCCTCCCTGGTGTTAAGTACTATTTTAACACATGTAAAATAAAATTATAGAGTAGCTTCACGAATAAAAACATGTTATCTCAAAAATTTGAAATCATTTGTTCCTGTAAAGAGCTTCATATTGCACGTGATGTGTGAAGTGAGCTTTTGTGAGCTCTGGTGAGTGTGGCAATCAGACCAAAACTAAAACTATATTTCACTTGACAACTTCTTTTTAAACTAAATAGTTTTGTTGTGGTTGGGTATGACACAACAAAATTATTAAAAATTACATAATGTTCTTAATCTTTATAGCTAGTCATCCTTTCATCTTACACTATATTTTTTTGAATTTGCTAAAATGTAATGAAACAAGGATGAGAATATCAATAAGTAGGGAAGTAGGAAGAACAGTTAAGAATATGTAAGGAAAAAGTTTTTATGAAAGACAGACAGATTGACATAACTAGTTGTAGAATAGCTGATTATGCCGTTCCTTAGAACTAGCCTACTGTAATATATACTAGGCCATGTAAAAAATCTTTTCTGGTGCTATAAAGGAAATACTCTTTTTGTGAAAATTCCCCCAGTTAATGAACATTTTCTACGTTATCTAATTTTGACTTTTTTCTTGGAGGAAAAAGAATTTTCATGAAGCTTCCTTTAGATCCACTATCTACAATTTTTTTTATCCTTGATATTATCTATCTATCTAATAAAATAACTTATTGTCATTGGGTAATTAGTAACAGGATAAATTTTAATTGATTTCTCAATACTCTTTGCTAATTTTATATATTGTTCAGTTCCTCGGTATTTTCAAAAGATAACCATACAAGGTTGTTAGTTCTCATAAAGTGTTCAAAATTAAACTGTCTCAGTAAAAGCCTTTCGTTTATGGACATATTTTTAAGAATTTTATTATAAAGGTGTATTGCATATAATATTGTACCTTGTTAACCTAGGAATCATTATTCCAAAAATCATTGGAATAGGATGATTATATCATACAAAAAGTTGCTATAAAAAATGATCCAAAAGTTTTTACGTACATACTTTCTTGTAACAAACAAAGAGTTGCTACGCTTACTAAATCTTAAATAACTGTTACCGCCCCTCATTATAGACAATTTCGTTTTTAGAAATAAATTTTATAATATTTTTTAATTAATCTTCGAAGTAAGGACACATCTAAATGTGAAAAGCTTTGCTTGTTCAACGCATTTATAAATTTTATGCTTTTAGATTATCAAATTTATTATCTAAAAGATATTTAATCTTAACATGTAATGATTATTATATTAAAGTAACAGTCTGTCTGTTTTTCTGTCTTTACCGCTAACTCGCTAACCGCTGAATCTTTTGGGTTCTCATTTACAATATAGCTTTTCTTGCTCTTTTTCTCTTTCAAGGAAGGGTTTCCCTCTCTTTCCCCCCTCCACAAATTTAGTACTTCTGGAGGCTTAGCCGTTGTATGTAATAAATTATCAATTCCTTTTTTTGTTCCAAACTATGACGTTTTTTAACGGGACTAAGTATGAACTAAATCATTTTTGTTGCGTAATTTTTTTTTAATATTAAAGCGGAACTTTTCCCTAATTAGGTTAGGTCTGTATGTTCATAACGGGTGGCACTTATTGTGAATTTGTTCTATCGTTTTAAAACATTTTGATTCAATTACTTAAGGAAAGCCTGGCAGCCAATTTGCAGCTCATTTAACAAGTGTCCGCCGCTCCACAGCTCTATGTAAAGATAACTGGTTTTAATCTTATATTTTGTATTTTAACAATCGTGGAAAGATGTCTATAATACGATCCTAAAAACCTATTCTTGCCTCTATTTTTCTACTTTTCGTTAAACTCTCCTGAAATCGTTAAAATGTATCTAACTATCTCACTTTACTTTTTTGGAAAGCAAAGATTTTCTACAAGTTTGTAAGTCCATAAGTAATGTCTAATATAGTGAAGAAATATGTTTCAATACAAATAAAGTTCATATACAAAAAGGTCAAACCAAAGTTTATTTGTTAATTTAGTCATTTCTTCGGCAATTGTACAAGTCTTTTTAACTTCTCTACACTTCTTCTAATTGTATTTCCACAATTAAAAGTACTTAGCGTACATTTGTCCTTATTTATCATATTTTATTTATTACGCTTCACTTTCGTGGTTGTTGTAATTCCTGTTGATGTTGTTTGTTGCACACTTTTTATGAAATGTACACTTTACCCGCGCGGCAAATCTCAGTTTTTCCTAAATTTTTTTTGCAACACAAAATAATGCTTGTATTTTTTTATACGTATCTGTAAAAAATTAAAAGTGAAGCAGATACAAACAATGTACTAAATAGGTCTACTTTTCTACAAGGTAGGCTATCCTGTCTTTACAAATAGGCATACCTAAATAAAATGATTTTCCAGGGATAATAATGGACACGACCATGGGCATTAAATTAATACATATCCCAAATAAGGAGAACTAATATAACCCTTTTTTAGAATTAAATTATTGGTGTAAATGTTTGGACACTATTAGCTAGTTTGTAACCAACCAAGTAAAATTTAATGAAATTCTCAAGCAAACAAAGAAGATAATGTGGTTATAACGTTGTCTAGGACGTTCAAGTTTTTTTCTGATGTGGTTAAAGTAAGGGGTTTTAAAAAGGTATTCTTTTAATTTTAGGGGGATAAAATTAGGGGTTTCAACGTTTTATGGATGTAAACACCCCATTACCCCCTTTCCCATCCCTTCACCTAGGACATTTACCTGTGTGATTTTAGTCATATGTCCCGTCTCTCAATGAATGTTTTCCTATATTTTTTCAACCGTAGCTTTTAAGCATATCGCAGTTTTAGAGTTTATAAAGTGGACATTATTGGTGGTCGTCACAACACAATGATTTAGCTTTATGCCTTTTCAAAGTATTTCATTCAAAAGTTTAAGAAAAAAAGTATCTTGAAAGCAATTTTCTTTAATTATCATTGATTTTTATGATCTTATAAGATCTTGAATAAGACCCCGCAGGTTTAGGCATTGAAGTTATAGACATAGGGGAATAATAACCTCCCCTTTTTTTCGATGGGGCGTGGGTTTATCCGTGCTTAATCGGACATTATCATTATAAGAATTTTCAAATCGGACTACAATTCCCGAGATCTTTAGCTTCAGACAAAAATAATTTTACTATAGGAAATAAACATATATATATTTTCATTAATTAAGTTTTTTTCAGTGTGTAGAATATCAAATAAATCTATGTTTGCTCGTTTCATAAATGATAATGCATTTTCAATACTAAATGTTTAAGTCAAAATTAATGAGCAAAGTATTATTTGTCTAAAAATCTGCAATACAACGCATTTTTTAGCGTCAATGAACTGATGTTTATATTTGCTCAGGACACTTCAATCGCCCCCGAAATTATGAAAATCATTTTGTGAAAACAGTAGCCAATTTAAGTAGTTTGGAGACAAACAAGGATAAGGACATCCATAAAAGCGAAGCTCTAAAATCAGAAGCAAGGACAAACGAACAATAACTCTTGCAGAGTGTCAGAAATTAAGTCAAAAAAATTGTACATAAGCTTGTTGCAAATTGCGAATATACAGACATGATTATGATTATACAGATAACTATGACTCGCTTTTACACTATTGTCTTAAGAATCATTGTTTAAAAAAATCAGATAAATAGGTAAAAAATCATCATGTTTTAAATGAATGTATGTACTTTTTGGTAATGATTATTGAGTTGCTTACTAAATCGTACCTGTTATAGAAATCATTATGTTAAGTTTAAAATCGAACTTTAAAAAATGTCTAAATTTATTAAAAGAGCTAAACATTACGGACGGACGGACCGTCCCTAGATATAGAAAAGACTCGCTTTTAAAAACAGGCAAAATGCTACTTTTTGACTATTACACTTGTCTAGACTCTAAGGTTATACAGACTGTTTGAGAATAAACCTGCCCAGGACCTTTATAAAGCTTCCCTATAATGAAGAACTCAATATAGGAAAATTTTTTACTATTCTTTATTACGTGAAATCAGTCCTTCTTTAAGGGGCTGAATGCTGGAGAACTGTGAAAACTAAAACAAAACAACTTAATGCATTTCATAATAGCTGCCTAAGAAGAATTTGCAAAATATTTTGGCCAAACAAAATATCAAACATTGAACTGTATTCCAAGACCAAGTGCAATAGTATTGAAGCAGAAGTGAAATATAAAAGACTAAGATGGCTAGGACATGTGCTCAGAATGGAACATAGCAGGATTCCAAAAAAGTGCTTAAAATGGAACCCTACCACTGGTAAACGTAAACAGGGACGACCAAAAATGACCTGGAGGCAGAGCACTGAAAAAGACCTCTTTAACTTAGAATTAACATGGGGAGAAGCTGAAAATCATGCCAAGGACAGGACATCATGGAGGAACAGGGTGGCCGTATTCTCTGGACTACAGAGTCCAAAAGAGAGACACGCCTGATGATGATGATTCTTTATTACACTGCTAGTGCCAACCAATCAAGCTATCACACAAGTTTAAAGCTAATGAATGAGAAAACCTTTTATAATACTTTGAGACCTATATAATTTACAATTATATGTCCAAACTCCCGTCCCTCCCTGATAAGAAGAAAGTAAGTTAAAAAGAGCTTCACTCTTATACACAAAATGACCCAAATATTCCCACAAATGTCTCTTTAATTGTTATGTTCATACAAAAAAAAAAATTCTTATTTATACTAGAGACGATTACTTGACCGATACAACAAACAAAAAGGCTTTAAAATCTAAAGGTTGGTTATCTAGTAAAACGACGTTTTAGGGCTTGATTTGGTTCTTTTATTTTGTACCTAACCTAAAAAGGATAAAAAGATTGAAGACATTTTTGTGCTGTTTTTAATTCTGGATTATATGTGGGAACGCTTTGTATTTCAATTTGTCTTAATATGCAGTTAAACAAATCCACTTTAATGGCCAATTGCATGGAGTTTTAATCAAAGGTCGGAAAAGTTGAAGATTTAATGGTATAAAAATAAGACCAATAATAAATACGCGAATATGACATTTTAAAGGAAACGACAAGCAGATGAGACTCCAAGACAAATTTATCTATCATTGACCTATTCTTCAGCTTGTACTAAAATTATCTTGACCAATTTGAAAAGCAATTAGGCTTACGGTGGCATTAAATAATAACCAGGAATCTTAGGGATAAGACAATGGCTGATAAATTGTACATCCCCAATGATCATACACAAAATCAACCCTTTTGTATATCACAATTAGTGGTTGAAACGTTTAACACTCAACCTAATGAATTAACCAAATAAAAATCAATTTTTGTTGAGCCAATGAATAAGAATTCATTACTATAAACCTTTGGGGACTAGTGTAATAAACAGTCCAATGTCCCCTCCCTCCCTGACTGATATCACTTTGGTTTTACCAGGGAGGGAGATAACAATAGTTATGAAACTAATATACAACCCTTTCTTTCATCCATATCAGCTTAATTAAACAATACGAATGAGGGAAAAATATTCCTCATCCAATGTTCTATCCCTGTAACCTTGAATTCTTCTAATCCCATTTTAAACATACTTTGAGTAAACTCTTTACCTCCAGGCAAAACTTTATTTTGTTCTCATACTAACTAAAATATTATTAGACATGACCACGTTGTTTTAGACCAATGTAAGTGGCAACAATGGATATAGGATATAAGTGGATATAATGACAAAATTTAAGGAAAATTTTCAACAATGCTAATATGAACCTCATTTATTAGTACGTTAGCCAGTTCCGTTTTTCACTAATTAGATAACATGAAAATCTAGTGTAAGATCCAAGTAAATCTAAAAAGTCATATCTTAAAATCTAGAGAAATGTTAACTGTAGCTTTTTTCTAATCTGCTTGAAATTATTATGAAATTATATAAGTAAAGTTATTTTTATTGTGTGTCTAAATGATTTATTCTCTTATGAAAAATCATACAAAATAAAATAATAAAAATACAAAAAAATTAATTTAAAGAATCATATCATACATACAAATAAAAAAACTTAATCATTTCAAAGAATAATATAAATAATAAGCTAACTACATATGATAGAGATAAAATTCGTTATAAATGAGTTATTGTCACAAGACAGTTAACCCTCCTTGGGTCAGAGGTAAGTAAGGGCACAATGGGCCGCAATGTTGCCATAAATATGGCAGGCATCAGTATTTCTTTGGTTAAATACTGGAAAATATTTATATGCCTATGTTACTCCCCAATCGCCCATTTGTTTTTACATTTTTGGGATAGGGTAACGGAAGGTTTTTTTTGTTCTATTTGGCACAGGCTGTATTATTCTGTATTAGTAAACTCAATTTTTAAGAAAAATAAATCTTGGAAACATTTGGTTAATAATCCACAAAAATCTTAAGTAGCCATGAGAAACTATTATTTTAATCCTTAAAACTTATGAGAATATAAAGCTAAAATTTTTAAAAGCGATGCTTTTCTACATTTAGTTATGTTCGTCCTTTATCAATGGACAGTTAATTATATCATTGATTGTTTTGAGTTTATGAAAGAATTATTTGATATTATTGAAACTCGGCTTATTTAGTGATTTGCCATAATTCATCAATTTAATAATGAATTCTGCTCAGGAACGCCCAAGTTTTTAATTTTGAGAGGGGTAAAATGAGGGATTTCAAAGGTTTGAGAGGGATTAAGACCTCTTTATCCCACCCTTGGACGTTTATGATGTTTCAATCCTTGTTTTAATACCTAAAATTATGAGAATATTAAACTAATATTTATTTTTCAATTTTTAAAATGGAATTTGAATATGATTAAATCCTTTGATTACTTATTTAAATTAATTTATTTAGATATGAGTGGTTTAATTTCTGGTACCCGTGGGAACCTACTACACTGTAGGGGTTAAATAAATTAAAACTGCCCAACTTTACTTAAAACAACAATTATATTTCTATAAAAAAAAGGATGACAACATCCATAAAAGCGAAGCACTGAAACGGTAGGACAAACGGACATTAACACTTACATAGTGTTAGAACTGAATAATCAGAATATAAATGTATAAGAGTCGAAGCAAAATTTGTAAAATAACTGCTTGTTACAGGATAATGTTTATGGAAATACTTACATTTTTAGGACTTGATTGTAGAGTTGCTTCGCTTATAACATTATACTTTGTAGGAATCAATATACCAAAAATCAGATCAATCGGATGATTAGATCACAAAGAAATTTGTTGTTAAAAAAGTAAAAAAATCAACATGTTTAAAAATAGACGTACGGATATTCTTGTAATCATTATAGAGTTGCTACGCTTTCTAACCTAACTACTAAAGGAATTACAATGCAAAGTTTGAAATCGATAGGACAATTCTAACATGCCTAAATTAACGAAAAAAGCTATCTATGACGGACGGACGGAATTACCCTAATTATAGAAAAGCTTCGCTTTTAAAAACATTTATTTAAAATTATGACCTGTTTTTACATAAGATATTTATATGTATAATTTTGTTTAGACTTATAAAAATTATGTTCTTCTTATAAAGTTCTAACATTCTACATGAGAGTTATTCTCTGTTTGTACTTCCTTTTGATTTAAGAGCTTCGCTTTTATGGAAGTTGTCAACCTTGTTTAGAGAAAATTTAATGTGATTTAACAAGATATCAAAACACACAACCATTCTCTATCCTATTATAGAAAGAGGTAAGGTTCTTTTTTCTGTAGCTAAAGATTTCGATAACTACTTAACTGATTGAGTTCTCCATTTTAGGAAAGCTTTACATTGGTCCCAGGATAGTTTAAGGCTATTTCATTTTAAGTCGTGGGATGGTTTAGAGCTATTTTCTCTCCCCTATAGATACAGGGCCACTAGAGGATAGGGGTGCATCCGATAGTTTAGTAATAAAGCATGTGTTTCTAAAATCACAAAAAGTATAAATCAGGTATAGATTACACCTTAAAGATTGTGCTATTGTCAAAACATTCATATTATATTTCACCCTTTATTTCCTTTTTTTCCATAAAAAATACAGGCAGCTGATTTAAATAAATCCTCGAAATTTAATACACATATGTCTATAAAGATTATAGACATACATGTATGTTTAAATGATACACCTAAAAATCTAGAGTGGTAATATTTATTTATTTCATTTAAACCAGTTTTGTTAGTCCCAGGGGGCCAAGGCACAGGCTATTAAAACTGGTTTTATTTTTATATTCGTGGAAAAGTGTCTGTATTACGATGCTAAATGTGATTTTTTAGTAATGCTGAGAACTAGTAGGTACAATTTCCTAATGTCCTAAACAACTCTATTAGCTTTTAAGTGATACTTTTTTGCTGTTTTATAGGGAGGTCATAAATATTTAATTTCTTACTATAAGACCTCACACGATTAAAAAGGATTATAGTGCCGGGTTAGATCGGAAGTAGACAATTAGATACTTAATCCAATATATGAAGATCTTTTATCAGGGAAGGAGGGAGGTGACATTGGGCTGTGTATTACACTAGTCCCTAAAGTTTTATTATAAGGTTTTTCTTATTTGTTGTCTTAAAAACTTTTAGACTTTTATTGCCACTGTATTGGTTGGTTCATTAAGTTTTGTATCATCATAAGACATGTACATCAATTTACCTGCCGTTATCTTATCCCTTTAGATCACTGGATATTTATGTATAAATTAAACAAAGAGTAGAATTTTGAACGATGTCTGTCCGTACTGATTAAGCTTAAGATCTCGGTAACAGCTTAACAGGTTGGGTTCTTCTTTTTAAAGAAAGAGTCATTCTATGGTTTTAAGCTGTTTTCTTTGGGATGTGACTCTATAAGTAATGTCCCCTTAAATTTTAGAAATAAGTGTAGTAATAAAAAGCAGCTAACCTAATTTGTAAAATAATGGCAGACAGTGTCTATAAATCAATTCATATGACGTTTACTCAATATATATATTTCATTTTGATCGAGTTAATTTTATTCGTGAATTCTAAAGGCAGTCAATAAACAAGTTAGATACATAGATTAACAAATTACAGAAATGTTTAACTATTTCTTTATGGCTGATTTTTGAATAGGATAAAATACGACGGGTGTGGGAGTTTTAATATAGAAAATATTGAAATAAATACAGGCAGGGTTGGGGGACATTGGACTGTAAATTATACTGGTGCCCAAAGTTTTAAATCGCAGTTTCTTAGTTTTTTGGGGGAAAAAACTAGTAGTGTCATGTTTTTTCAACAAATAATTGTAATTTACAAAACGGGTGATTCTATTCATCATTAAATTAACGTCCATTGTCTTATCCCTTAAGATTCCTAAATACCCAAGAGAATCTTATACGTGACCTTTAAACCAACCAATCATAAATTTTAAGTTGATGGATTAATCAAAAATGATAAACAAAATCATAAAAAAATGAATTGGTACTAAATAATGATTATTTTAGATGACTATTTTAGTATAGCGTAAATATGTTAAAGATCATTTAAAAGTTTTAACTCTAATCCATAAGACAGTCGCGAGTTTAATTAAAATTTATACATTTTAGAGGAGGTCTAATAAAATTTACTAAATAAACATTGCACCTGTCTAGGGAAGGGTTTGCCAAAGTCGATATCTAGGATATATTCGTCTATTCTAATGTTAGAATCGTCGATTGATTTCAACACATAGCGCTGCCACTCTCCCACGGGAAGGTGATAGGTTCGAATCTCGGCCTTACACGTCATAACTAAAGACATTAAAAATGGTCCCTACTGTTGCTATGTCAGGTGTGCGACATTAATAGTTAGACTATGGGGAGTGCCTTGGCTCAAAACAGGCCAAACTCATGGGTGTTACTTAACCTAATAACCCGAGTGATGGGACAGAAAAGGATTTGGCTACCCTTAGTTCTCCTGGGTTGTTGGGCCTGACTTTAGAGTAAGTAGTGTCATGAACAGCCTCGCCTGTATGAGGTAAAAGTAACAAGTAACATCCATAAAAGCTAAGCTCTGAAACGGTAAGACAAACTAACATTAATACTTAAAGAGTATCAGAACTGAATAATCAGAATATAAATGCATAAAAGTAGAAACAAAATTGTAAGTAGATTTGTTGAAAAACTACGTAAATACAGGACATACTTACATTTTGAGGACTTGATTATTGAGATGCTTTGCTTATAACATTGTTCTTTGTTGTCTTAGGAATCAATACTCCAAAAATCAGATCAATGGGATAATTGTATCACATAATTATTTGTTGTTAAAAAGCTAAAAATCAACATGTTTAAAATGGACGTACGGACATTCTGGTAACGGTTACAACTACCGAAATCGCCATGCAAAGTTTTGAACCGATAGAACAATTCTAACCTTTTTATATTAACGATAAGAGCTATCTGTCTTTGACGGACCAACCCTAATTATAGAAAAGCTTCGCCTTTAAGAAAAAAATTTTATTTTATGATTATTAAATATAAAGTTGATAAAAATCTAAAATAAACAATACAGCTGTCTTGAATTTTATTTTATTAACACTTACTCAAATTAATTTAATCTTTTTATGATATCAAGGTGATGGTAATTTAAGTCTTAAAATCATTTCCTCGATTAAATTGGATTAAATAAATAAATCACATAAAGTATGAATCTAAATATAGAGAAAGGGGAGATAGAAAAAAATGAATGTGTTATATCTCCCTTTAACATGTTACTTGTAGGTTAAGCAAAGTTAAACATGTTACTTGTAGGTTTAGCGCTAAACCTATAAGTACCATGATCCGTTGTGCGTTTTAGGCTATTTTCTATAACCTCTTTCTCCCCCTTATAAATAAATAAATGCAAGGTTCTTCTCAAATAATATAAGAAAATTCTTAAAAGAAAATCAGCAGAGGTTTTGTGATAATATGAAGAGGATTAAACAAACAAAATATTACTTTATCTTTTGATTAATATGGTAGATAAAAATTATGGGAGTTGCAAAATCTTAAAAAAAATAAGGATATCGATTTTGTCATCCTTGTTTGGAATGATCAGGGAGTGAAAAGCCATTGGGATGTAAATTACACTAGTACCCAAAGTTTTTATGTTTTGCTAAAAAACTTTAGATACTCTTTTTACTTTAAACTCGTTTGTTTTAAAGAATTACTGCACAAACTTTTCAACCAATAATTTTAATCTACAGATGGAAAATTTTGCTTATCATAGTGAAAATGTATGTAAAATTATCTTATATATGTCTTACAGGGGCGTCCAAGCTTTTTTATTTTGGGTGGGGGAGGGTAAAATTTTGAAAATAAAAATTTGGGGGTGCCCCCAAGCTCATAATTTTTTTTTTTGGGGGGGGGGTGTAATCTTTATTTCATAGAGGTATTTTTTTTATTGGGGGGGGGGTAAAAATTGAAAATCTAAAATTTATTTGTTGGGGTAATCACCCCCTTACCCCCCCCCCCTTGGACGTCTATGATTTCTTATCCCTTAATATCCCTGAGAATAATAGTCCCTTTCTCATGGTTAAAATAAATCATGTCTAACTATTGTTTATGTGATGCTAAAAAAGTTGTAACATCTCTGTTTACTTTTACAGCAAAAACTGCCTCAACTTACCATTTACAATTATGCAAATATACCACAATATCCTTGGTAGTTAAAATGGGCCTCTACAATTATATATCAGTAACCCCCCCTGTTGATAATTTTAGTATTTATCTATTTTTTTTTATCAAATTCGATCTTTCATTCTCTGTATTATCTTTTTACTCTCTCTATCTCTCTCTCTCTGTCTCTCTCTGTGTGTCTCTCTTTGTGTCTCTCTCTCTTTCTCTCACTTTTACTCTCTCTCTCTCTCTTTCTCTCTCTCTCTCTCTCTCTCTCTCTCTCTATCTCTCTTTCTCTCTCTATCTATCTCTCTCTCTCTCTCTCCCTCTCTATCTCTTATTTATATTTCTAAATATCTATTTCTCTCGTTATATATTTATCTTTACATATATCCTTCCTACTTTTTTATCTTTTTTTTTCTTTTTTTCTCTCTGTTTTTCTCTATTCTTTTCAATTTAATTCTTTTAATTTTTTATATCATTTCCTATTCTAACATTTTTGGCCCTTGAGTGGTGGTTTTGGAGGCTTATATAAACCTCAGAGTAAAATATAAATAAAAAGTAATATATTTAGTAAGAGATATAAGTTTTCCGGAATTTTAATGTAGGGAGTAGATTTGAAATCTGCATCAAATTTTAAGGATTTTTTTATAAAATTCGTTTTTTGTAAAATTCTTTATCTAAAAGCGAAAATACATTTTAAGTTAATTAATTTTGACCAATAGGATAGGTAGATTTTAAACTACCTGCGCTCTAATTGGTTGAATGATGTACGACATCCAATCAGAGCGCAGATTTTTTAAATCCACCAATCACAGATGCCAAAATTAATTAACTTAATTTGTATTTCCGCTTTTAGATAAAGAATAATACAAAAAACGAATTTTATAAAAAATCCTTAAAATTTGATGCAGATTTCAAATCTACTCCCTACATTACAATTCCGGAAAACTTATATCTCTTAATATTTAGGTCTGTATAATACAAAGGCTTCACAAGTAAGACAAAAGAAATAATTTACATCTTTTATTTATAGCATAGACAGTTTCACAAACAGAATTTAGTAAAAAAATTGGACGTTCCCTCAAAATGAGGAATAAAAACCACAGAGTATATTGTTTTACACAATTCTTTCGAATTTTTTTCAGCAAGTCGCGCACACCCAATTTAAAAATGCATATAATCTTAATAACGTCTACCCATTTTTTCAACAATCGTCATTCAACAGAGCTGTCTTCATGGATTTATAATTTGCAGCTAAACTGCTTTTATTTCATTTAGACGTAAAAAAAAGTTGTTGTGCTTTTACACAAACTGCCAGTTGAGCACTGATTCTTCACCAGCCCCCCCCCACACACACTTATTTTTGAAATAAAGTAAATAAAGGGAGGGATAACATTTTCTCCTGCCTATACCAATGGAGCCTATATCTGTAGTGCTTGACCCTGTGGGGCTACCAAGAACTCGATATAACCCAACCTAACCTTACACATGAATAAACAAACTAAGGAAAACTACCCCCCCCCTGGGGCCCCCTTATTAATTTCAAAATACAAGAGGGGGGTGGGGTATCGGTGATCACTAATGTTTTATTAATTAGCGACAATGTAGGAACAATATTGTTAAAAAATGAGCTGTTGCATATTGTTTGTGAAAATTAAATAATCTCTTTAGTAATATTGGATCTAATAGTAATGGAATCGTCGTTTGGTTTTGAACATATTACACTTTTTATATTATTCTTTAGAATTTTAGTTTTCTTACATGTAGTTTTTTTTAATTACTTAAGCTGTGTACCTAGCATCTAAGTACACTTCATAAAGATGAAGTAATTGGGAACAGAAAAATAGCCCAAAACCATTTACATATAAAACACAATTTATAATTCTGAAATAATGCTTATTTGCCAATGTTGTATAAATTGTATAATTCTGTTTATTACATCCGTATCTAAGTTTTATGATCAAATTTTGAATTTTAAACAGTGATTAGCTGACATTCTGCGCACCCCGATCTAAATCACCATTAAAATGATTTAAAGATCCAGCTTAGGATAGGTAAACCAAAGATTATTTAATTCATTCTCCCCTCGATTATATCCTATTTCATAAAGTAGTAAGGATGTTTATTCCTGTCAGTAAATCACATGTGATATTATTTAGCTATTTTATTTTAAAAATCAAGTCTTAAGCTAGCTTTTTCCTCACTCTTCTTCAGATCTTCTAGATGCTAGGGGCACAGTCGACAGTATGAAATTTTAAAGTTTTTATTTCGTAAAATAACAATTCAGTAA
This sequence comes from Acartia tonsa, assembly GCF_053477335.1. Taxonomy (NCBI): domain Eukaryota; kingdom Metazoa; phylum Arthropoda; class Copepoda; order Calanoida; family Acartiidae; genus Acartia; species Acartia tonsa. Next base: position 12,160,150 of record NC_137268.1, read on the forward strand.
GAGATAGATTATTCCTCTGTTGACCTATCCATGTATGGCTGAGAATTAGAGGTTCGCCAATGAGTTTACTCTCCCATAAGTAACTCCTTTTATTTAATAATTCTTCATTGTGAGATAGAGGGGGGAGGGGGGTTGTATTTCAATGAATTTTATCCCCTTTTAAAATCTCCTCGTATTTATTTACCACCAATGGTCATCGGAGAGGGATTTATACTCTGAAGATAAGTTAAGCTTAGACTTGTAGACTTTTTTTTAATGTTAGCAACGTTTCGAAAACAACCAACCTTTTGATATCACAATTTTTGTCCTAAAGTCACACCCGAACAAACTTACTTTAAAAGATAGACACGTGCAGTTGATATTAATTTAACATCTTATTTATGACGCAGTGTATCCAAATATTTGTTTTATTCTTAAAACTAGTAGATGAGCTCCAAGCATCTGGGTGCTTTGTATTCGAAGGCCATAAAAATAGCCTAAAATCATCCAAAGCTGATATATAAAACCAAAACAACCTAATCCAACTATGGACCTTTAAGATTCCTCCCACAAATTAAGAACCCAATGGTACATTAGTTATCGAGATCTTAGGCTACAGACAAAAACCTTACATCTTTGTATAAAAGAATACAAATAAAGTTTAGTTAATTCAAAATTACTCCCCCTCAAAGGCATATGAAACTAAACCTCTTTTCTATTGTTATTCTGTTAATTATTACATCACATTGTATTCTGACAATGCGATGTAGTATGTTTGTTGGTTTTAAGGCACTGGACATAAGCAGAGAGAGAGAGAGGAGACTATGGACTGTTTATTACACTAGTCCCCAAAGTTTTATAATAACGATTTCCTATTCGTTGACTTAACAATGTTGGAAACTTTAGTAAATTTTTATTGGTTAGTTCAATACGTTGAGGGTTCAAACGTTTCCTCCACTAATTTTAATCTACAGAAGGGGTAATTTTAGGTATCATCATTGGAGATGTAAATAAATTCCACGGTCATTGTCTTATCCCTTTAGATCCCTTTAACATAAACATAAAAGAAGAGAAAGACTAAACTACATAACTTTTGTGTCACTTTTGAGGAAGACGATTCCCTTTTCTCCCATCTCTTTTGAAGATATTTTCTTCCCCCCTTCCCTTTTTCTTTAAGAAATGTATATGACGTCACAGGAATCGTCTTCCTCAAAAGTGACACAAAAGTTATGTAGTTTAGTCTTTCTCATAAAAGAATAATAAAGAACACCTATTAAAACGAGAATGACATCTACCATAAAAGCGAAGCAGAATAAGTCAGACAATCGGTTAAACGAACTATTACCAGAGACCGACTTTTATTGAAAAATAAATCCGTCATAAAATTGCTTAAACTACAGAAAGCTAAGTATGGATCTTATCACCCGTTGAAACCAGGGATAAGGGATGGGAAACGTAAGAAAAAATTATTCCAGGCCTATTTTCCAACTAGGCCTAAAAAACTAGTTTCGGGATGACGCAGTAGTTAGATTTGAAAACTATGAACAATGATGAAATAGCTATTATATGAATGCAAAGAAAAAAAGTATAGAATAGAATTCAGGTAGTTGATTCCACCTAGCATAAAATATAATAAAAACTTTTCAAAGAACCAATATGTTAGTGGGTTTAAGTAGAATCCCGTTAAGATGGTCATTACTTCGCCACCCCCCCCCCCATTTAAAAAAAAGTTTTTTTTTGAGATGGTTAAATCTGATTTATTTTCAAACATTTTAAGGGGGGATCTACTTCACCCCAAAATTTGTATATAGAAATAAACACCGCTTTAGCCCCCCAGCTTTAATAAATAAATTAAGTAGAATTGAATAAGTACATGGGTAACATTCTATCAACTAATTGTTCCATAGCATACATATAAATTAAGAATTTAAAAAAAAAAATTTTACGTTAAAAATTAACAGAAAAGTTTAATTAAGTGTGCAATAATTTTTACCAAAATTAATGAAATTTTTTTTTAACAAAACACAGTACACTTTTTATTTACATATTGAACTAGTTTTGTATTTGTAATCATTTAGGTGGGTTATCAATTCCACATGAAATATAACTTTTAAATTGTCTAAAGACATGAGTTTTTCACATTTTTCTGAAGTATAAAATGTTGAATCCTACGCAGTCTTCAAAAAATGATCTCTCTGTTTATGTTTTGCTATATGGACATTTATCAATGTGTAGATTTAATAATAAGTTGATGTGATTGAACATCATATATATTGTAGTCATTCTGATAGCAGAAAATTTCCATTGTTTTCATTCTAATAGCAGAAATTTATGTTTGCTTGAATTAATTTAGCCAATTAGGAACTGGGGGAAGCGTTGGTTATTAATTAATTGGTTAATGCTAAAAGCAAGTTTCAGGCTATTGGATATTAGCCTACAGCCAATAATGAACTGGCGAAAATGAGTTGATTTTATAGGCAAAAAAGAAAAGTTGCCCCATCACTTTAAAAAGGAGGCTGAGACCTAATTTTCGGTCAGGTTTCCCATCCCTTATCCCTGGTTGAAACACCAATACAAAGTAATTTAATCATATATATGGTTGTTACGCTTTCCATAAGGTTTAAAATCAACAAGAATAATTCTAAAACGTGTAAATTTACTTTGCGTAATCTGCTGTAGAATGACTAGTTGCTTCACCCCCAGCCACTAGGGAATAGTGGCAGAGGTCAGGAAAACAGCCTAAAACTATAGCAAGACATTAATGAATATTATAGGATGGAAGTTTGCATAATAAGCTTCATTTTGAAAAAAAGAAAAAGAGGAATAAAAAAGAACAAAAAATAATAAGCGATAAAAAAAGAAAAAAGAAACTGGGAAGAATTAATAAGATGAAGAATATTCATATCGTATTATAGACAGCTTTCCGAGGATATTAAAATGAAAAAAATCATAAGATTTAAATGCGAGGGGCCGAAGGCCAGGCCTAACAAAACTGGTATTAATTTTATGATTTTAATTTAATATTCTTAGAAAAATTGTCTATAATACGATGATATACGTCATTTTTCAATGTGGCTGAGAACCGGTTCTAATCGAGCAGATATCAATCGGTTTGGAAGCCACGTTGAAAAAGAATTATCTATTCCTCTAATTTAAAATTAAATTTTTGCTAAATAACTCTAAACCTCCAAAGTCAAACAATGTCTCTGAATTGAAAGCAGTGAAAAATGCAAAAATTATTGGTGGGAATTTTTCTAGATTTTTAAATAGATACAAATACTATAGAATGTTTAAAATAGGGGTTAAAAATTCTGGAAACTAAAGTTTTAGCTCCTTTAGCCTATAAAAACCACCCCCTCTAAAAAAAGGGTTGTTTTAGTTCTCATCATTTTTGGACAACAAAAGAACTTTTTGAGAAAAAAAAAGTATATTTGATTCTTATTCATGCGTAGGCTTTTCAAACTAAGTTTCAGTTCTGTAACACTGAGGTCAGAAAATATTATTGTTTAGTTGGGTTTTCATCTAAAATTATTTACATAATAACTTTTAATAAACGTCCTATGTTAATATATTGACCTCTAGCATCTAAGGGCTTTGTATTAAAGGAGTAATTAAGAATGGAACATAAAAATAGCCTAAAACATCCTGGGACCTATGTAAAGCTTAGAACAGTTGATATTATTCAGTTCGGTAGTTATCGAAGTCTTAAGCTACAGACAAATAAACTTTACTACTTTTATACATTAGGATAACAGTTTAATATGGTCTATATGAAGAAGGTTTTTGGGGGTGTCACACCCTCTAAAACTCTATTATTCTCGCACAATAGCTGTTAAGAATGGTCAATTCAAATAAGAATTAGTTCTAGATAGTAATACTTAGTTATACACATTCTATACAGATTAGTTATGCCACTTATTATTGATTTACTTATGTGAAATTTTTAAAAGCGCAACTACTATTTAACATTAGTTAAGAGATTTTCTCGTATTTATTCGAATCCGGTGGATAGGAACCAGTTCTCATCCATACGAAAAAACTATGTCTAGCATCGTATTATATCCAGCTTTCTACGAATATAAAAATGTACAATCATAAGATTAAAGCCAGTTTCTTAGCTGGTGCCTTCGGCACCTCGGGGCTAAAAAAACTGGTTTTAATCTTATAATTGTACATTCTATATCCGCGGAAAGCCGTTTATAATATGATGCGAGAAATAACTATTAAAAAACGCGTCCGTGGCTTAACATGTAGCACATACTCTAGTAGGTAATGAGTTAAAATCTCGACTCAACACTGCGTCATTACCAAAGACGTTAAAATTGTTCCAAACAGGCGCATCTCATTACCATCCACAGTTAGGACTTCCAGACAAAGGTAGTGCAATACAATAGTTGGTTATTTGTTGAGTGTTACTTAGCCGATTACTCCGGGTGTTTGTACAGAAAAATTTGTTGGATCTGACGTCAAAATGTCATGGTTAGCAGCATCACCAGTAATTGATAGGTAGGTAAGAGATTCCAATAAAAGTCATATAAAGGATGTGCAAAATTACATACTTTTTTAACGCGAATTGCGCGGTTTGAGTTAATGGTAGAAAAATACCATGCCTACCGTTAGTACTGCTATAATGTATGACACATAGTTATAACAAGCATATAAAGAAGTGCCAGATCTGTCCAGCGGTTAGCGAGATCTTGATTTTTACTTCTTTTTACTGTTCTTTCAAGAAAAAATAAGTATGATTTGAATGCATCGCTACTTATGGTCTTAATTGTTATTTTTCAGAATTTGCTAAAATAAGTTTAAAAATAACATTGTATTGTTATCAACATAAAACTGACAATTTTTAAATCTAAAATATAGATATTTACAACTTTTTTGTTATTTTCTATGTACTTATGGCTGCGCCCCTAATCTAGCTGACTTCACAAATAAAATGTGATGGAGGACCCCCCGCCCCCCCTTCCATAAACTTTTTTTTTCTTTTGAATAAAAAAAATCCTTAGAGGAATGGGGTGATTCGTCCTAGATCCCCCGAATCCTGAAGGCATCTAATTCTTTTTCTTTCTATGGGAGATACCCGTTCCCAAAATCATAAAAAAACGTCTAGTAATTAATTTAATGGACAAAATTTAAAAAAAAATAGATGTAGTAAACACAATAAATGACCCATCTAACAAAATATCCCCCTAATCCTAATAACGAGGTATCATAAGCCACTGAAAACAATACAAATTTGGACCCTTTTACATTGTTTTTTTTAGTTCATGTGAATTTTATTTTTGGAAATAGATTTATTACTCTAGATGGTCTATTAAACACAATAATCCGTCAAAATTAAAAGGAATTTCTTTTTTTTTTAGTTTAGAAGCCTTACAAAGTGTCTCAAAAAACCAGCCATGTGACGTCATAAAAAAGAGATGAAAGGAGAAGTGGGGAAACAAAATCTCTAAAAAAGAGATGGATAATCCATCAATTTGCAAGACGTAACATGGCTGGTTTTCCGAGACACTATGTAATGCTACTTTATTTTAGTCTAATATGATTTATTCCATGAAGATGAGCTACGAATAATTTCCCAACGACTAGCTTATCCTAGAAAATTAAATCTTTAAAGCTAAAGTATTATAAATGGGTGAAATGAATAATTAACTGCACTTTTCTTATCCAAATGTGTACACGTTCTAACCAATAATATGAACGGATTGTTTCTAAACTGTCTTCTTATTGGTCAAATTTACTGATTAAAAATCTAGATCTACTATATTTATTGTTTGGGAATAATGGGCTTACATTCTGGTTACCTCATATCAATAACAACAAATAAAACCTATTGTTTCAGCTTTTTGTAGCGAAGCTTACATTACTTTTATTTTATATGTTTGTCTGTGTATACTGAACATTGTACATGCTTGAAAAAAGATGTTCTTGATTTTCGTACACTTTTTTGATTGAATTTGAAAAATTATGAAAAATATGTCCAGTATGGCCTCGAAACCGATTTGGATCCTTTGGATTAGAATCGGTTCTCCGCCATACTCAAAAACCATGTATAGCATGTATATATTACAGACAATTAACAATCAATAACAATTTAATTAGCTTGGGCTTCGTCCCTTTGGGGCTAACAAAACTGGTTTTGATCATATAATTTTAATCTTAATATCCTCGGAAAGATGTTTATAATTAGATGCGATAAATTACTATCATTGATTGCGGATTATTTATTTTGGCGGCTAAAGCTGATAAAAATTTAGATGACTGCGGCTTTCATTTCAATGGATGTGTCTGTAAATTGTACAAGAATAGTCCGGACTGGCTACAGCGGCAGCTAAGGTTCATGCAGCTGCGGCTTTCAAAGAAAGGGTAGCTGAAAACCATAAATTTAAACTTTATAGCTATACTGATTGATAATAATCTATCCTTGTTTCAAAAAGCGGCATAAAACATTATGTAATTTATATATGTATAGTGTCCAAATCCTTTATAAATAACATTGTAGGTATTGTTTTCATCAAAATATAGAAACCTTTTGTTTATAATAAACACTTTATGGTCTATTAACAACACAGATTCTCATTTCATAATCTCATTTTTTGGGGTTGTCATTTAAAACAGAAAATATTTTTTTTTATATTTTTAAGAAGACTAACACCAAAGAAAAGAAAATCTAATCTTAAGAAGTATAAAAGAAAGCTAGTTGTTAGCTATATACATACTTGAACATGGTTCATATTGAGTCAAGGTTGACAGTAAGATATAAGGAATGCCTTAGCACCTTCGAAATGACTTGGCACATTAGAAATAGTCAAATTGCTATATATTTTCTTGTCTGATGGATATAAGGTTATTGAAGCGATAGAGATATGTATTTATTAGTCTTATACAGCCTGTAATTTTATTTATAATACAGATTTTGTTTTTACCATTTACTCTAATACATGTATTTTTAAATAGATTAGTTACTAAAAAGTTGCTAAAATGAATTTCTTGCTAAAATATAATAACCCCTATTTCTGTTATATTTGGTTGTGAACCTAAAATAAAGAGGTCATTGTTATGTAGTTGTAAATATGCAGCTTTGGACATGACAGTGTTCTTGTTTTGTCACAAAGATTCCAAAAATAGCAAAGAGTATTAACTTTCTGTACATAAAGGTTTAGATAGCTAATTCTAAGCCATAAAAATTATATTCTATTTAATTTAGTGCCATTACATTATAGTAAAAAATAGAAGGGTAAGGGTTTAAATAACTGTATTGCCCCACCCCTTGAACCTGAGCCGTCTTTCAAATGGGTCTTAGAATGTCAGACAATAGCGTATCAAATATTAACAGAATCAAGTAACTACAAAAGGGGAAAGTCCTAAACACTGGATCCAGGTAGTTATCTGGATTATATATCTAAACTTATACATTTATTGTCAAAACTTAATTTGAGTGGGTTTTTTTTTGCTTGAATAATGGAACATATTTTCAAAGAGTTAAGGGATTACATTATGATTTGAACAAATAATGAGGTGTTGTAATCTAGACCTATTCATAAGGTATTCCCATAAAACACATGTAGAGCATCTACTTAAAAATTTTAAAATGACTAAAAGTTTATTGTTTCATTTCGAATGCCTATAGCATGTTTTTACTGTTTAGTTTTTTAATGGATGTAGAATATACGTGGATATACTTTGAACTCTTTTATTGGCCAGTTCTCTCTTCCAGTAGGAGGGGAGGGGATGGGGCAAAAGGGTTAGAAGGGGAGACTCGTTATTTTAGCCTGTTACAAGTTTTAATATACAGACTGACTTCGTCCATATGAAAACAGAGTTAATATATTTTTGGTTGAAACCTTTAAACACCACTGAATAGAAGTATATAAATGTCCAGCGGTTGGTTAACATCTTTTGTTTTAACCCCAGAAATTTTCTCACACGCCTTATATTGAGTAGCATTTGGGGAAAAGGGATTAGATTTTGGACCAAAAATAAATTGGTTCTTTTCCACAAAGTGCCTGTTTAGAATTAACCCCCTTCACTTCTTGTTGGTTTAAAATTAAAATAAGAGGATGGGTTGTTTTTCCCTTAGGACTAATCACTGCAGCGGGTGTTCTAACAATTCAGAGCTATTCAGTACCCAACATAACCTAACCTTATAAAATACTAATAAATTTGAGGGTTTATTTGTTTTTAAGAAACTAAATGAACCAATATTTACGACAAATTTCAGGTTTATCTACTTTTCCCTGTTTTTAAAGAAAGGATTAACGGATTTATTAAATTCTTTTTATGAAATGTTCAAAATTACAGGGATCTTAAGGGAAAATACAATGCATTATAAATTTATGTACATTTATGTTGACCAAAAACTACCCTTCTGTGAATTAGGATTATTAGTGGATAAGTTAGGACAATGCTAGTTTGTACGTATTAAAAGTACCCAAAGTTTTCATGTCATAAGTGAGAGATCATGTTCATAAAAATATTGGGTACCAGTGTATTGATAATGGTCCCCCGCCACCCTTACTGTGATTTGTGGGTTCTTGGGTCTTGTTATGAGAACATTGGCATCAAAGTAAGGACATTGGATTAAACATTGTTTTAAATAGCACAGGTACTCTATAACTAGAATATGAATGAAAGTCTGTCCGATATTCTAGTTGTTCAGTCACTACGCAGTCTCTTTCTTCAACGTTTATCTCTCTAAAACCAGACACACAAACATACATCGTGTCACTTAAATGTAACTATATATTGTTGCGTTGCTACTTAGGAACATGATTATCCTTGTTTTATATTGTTGTGAGAAAATTATTAGAGCACGGTTTATTGAATTAGGAATAGCAGATTAAAACATAAGCACAGATTATTTTGCAAATTTTGGAGAGCAAAAATTAAATTAAATAGATTTCATTTACAGAAAGAAAGAGAGACATATATAGATAGATGCATAGAGAAAGATAGAGGGTGAGAGAAAGAGAGAGAGAAAGAGAGAGAGAGAGAGAGAGAGAGAGAGAGAGAGAGAGAGAGAGAGAGAGAGAGAGAGAGAGAGAGAGAGAGAGAGAGAGTGAGAGAGCGCGCGCGCGAGAGAGAAATAGAGTCTAACGAGGATACTAAACCATTTTTTTAATTTCCGGAAATTTATATTAAGATAAGTGTACTTTTAAAATACACAAGACAAGAATATGTTAAAATATGAAAAAAAGTTCATAAAAAGATAAGCTAAAAGTGTATCCATAATTCCAAATGCATAAATCATAATATCATGTGAATGTTAATTTAAGCAAACAGATAAACATGTAATAACAATAACAATTATATCCAAATGTAGCGCAGTTTTGTTAGCCCTGGGGGGGGGGGAGGGGTCGAAAGTCCTGGCCAACAAAATCGGTTTAAATTCTAAAACTTTTATATAAGCGGCAGCTTTGCGGAGCCGTTTGATTTTGGTGCGGCTCCGACCTAAAATCAAGAAAAAACTCGACAAATTTTTTTCCCACGTCTATTTTTGACTTTTGAAGGTTTTAAAAGTTCAATTTCTGATATAAATGGACTTAAAAAACTTAGTAGGGGCATTTGCACATGACAAAACAGAGTTACTAAATAATAATTTATAAAAAATCTCTTTATTTATCTAGTCCGGAGCCGGAGCCGATTTTTAACGAAAATTACAGCTCCGGCTCCGGCTCCAGCAAAATAAGGCGGCTCCACGGCTCCCGGCTCCGGCTCTGCAACACTGATAAGCGGTTCTAGTCAAGCGGATATTAATTGGTTTTGAAGCCATACTGGAAAAGGATTTCATTTAATGTCTGTGGACAAACAAAAGTTGAAAAATAAGAGAATTTTAGCAGTGAAGAAAATTATAACAGATTTATTTGCCTAGATGGCCAAGCAGACATAATGACCCGTCCAACTTTAAAAGAAATGTCTAGCATCAAAAGATTTTGGTTTATTTAAGGTCATATATGATTCAATCCAATAAAACGAGTGAAGAATATCATGGACGAGGACGATAGTTTTTCCATTATTTAAATAACTGCCCTCTCGTGCCTGAACGTGTACTCTAACTAACTTATAATGTTGCCTGATTGTTCCTTCCTTGTGTCCCTATTGCACTCAAATTAAAGGGTTAGAGGTCCAGACTTTCTATACATACGATAAAACTCTAATTCTAGAATATTTTTGGGTATAAAAGATAAATAAAAGAGCATCCATTATGCAAAAAGCATCTAAAACTGAGGTACGTGAGAATGCTTAGAATCTGGTTGCTTCATAATAATATCAAATATATTAAGATAATCTCAAACATAAACAAACTTTTATTTCAAATTGGGTTATTTAGGACAATTAAGATGGATAAAATGTTTAAAAGAGTTGAATACCATAGAACTTGATTTAAAAGTAACAAGATTTTTGTTTGTCTCTACCGAATAATCTCGCTAACCGCTGAACCGATATAAGGTAGCTTCTATTAGGTCCTGGGAAGGTTTAAAACTATTATTTGGAGAGCGAACCACCTCCATTAGTCGTCAATTTAGGTTGCAAATATGGACCTAATTAATTGGTTAGTTCGTTCATCCAGTAGGAGGGGAGGGGATGGGGTGTATCATTATTTCAGCCAGCTGGTATAAATACTTTATTACACGATTATCTGGAGTATTATCCAAGTAGATATGTGTATATTGATTCTATAAATGCAACATACCAATATTTTTCTATCCGAAATTATCTGATTTTCAATTATTCTTTTTTATTTTCAAAATAAATGGTTTGTAAACAATATGCTTTCATGCATACAGTGGTGCTACGAAATAACTAAAATAAAAATAAAAAAAGTTGCCGAAAATCAGTCAAGGAGATGTCTGGCTGCCAATATTGTTAAATGCAAAAACATTCCGAACGTTAAGGAAGTCTACACTAGAAAATTCAGACGCTAATGTTTGTTAGACGGTTAGAAAATCTAATTTTTTGTTAATTGACTCTGTCATATAGACAGACGTATGGACGGATTAACCCTATTAAAAGGGGATTATTCTTTAGTTTTTAGTTTTAAGCAATCCCCATGCTAAATTAACAAAAGCTGTCATTCAGTTCCTTGATTTAACATTTTTCATTCGAGGCGAAAACTCATTGATTATTAACTTGTATTACTTCAATTTAAAAAGTTTATTTGATATATCTCTTTTTAATAATTTTATAGCACCATGCATCTAAAATTTTCATAATGGGGAATTTTTAAAACAAACATTTTTGAGAATCTAAAAGAGAAGGGAGGAGTTAAAAGGGGTCAATGGAAAATTAAATAAAAGGGGGAGTGTTTTTTTGTATAGTTCGTCCGTTTGTGCGTCTGTACGGTTTTATTCCAGTGAAAAAATAACATAATCAAGTAATTAATTTTTTTTGAGGGGTTGAGGGGCTGGTCATTTTTCTCAAGAGATTTCTCTTGAGAAGGTGGAGGTACCCTCCCAATAGATAGTTATAATCCAACCCATGACCCTTGTCAAGCTGTAAAGGAGAACCATATCGGTTCAGCAGGTAGCAAGATCCTTCGGTACAGACAGAAAGACACACAAACATAGGCATTCTGTTACTTTTATATAAAGATTATGGTATAATCAACCAATTAATTAACTAACTTCGCTTTTAGGGATGTTATCAAGCTTGTTTTAATGGTTTTAAGTCTGTTTTAAAAATGCTAGAATTTAAAATTTTGTCACGTCCACCCTCCTGTAATTTAAACCTTTTATTCTAAAAAGGATCTAAAGAATAAAAATAGAAAAAGGAAGGGAATACGTTTTTGCATTTTTATCATATGTTAATATTTATACCAAAGTCTATAACTCAAAAGTAGTTAAAGTTTTTTGTATTACATTAAAAAATAAACCCTGTTTTTTGGGCCATCCTAATATACAGGAAATTTCTCTGTACCGAAGAATTTCACCAACCACTGGACTGATATGGTTCTTCTTTAAAAAGTTCCCTTCTCATAGGTTCAGTGAAGGTTTATAGCTATTTTGGTGAAGAGTACCTCCAACTTTCTAAAGAAATCTCCCCTGGAAAAAATATAATCCGACAATCTCCTAGATATCCTAAAGTTTACAACTTATCCTAACCTACTTTTGTATAAATAATATAATTATAAACGCTGAAAATATAAAAAGAATTTCAACTTGTTGAAGCCTAGATTTTTAGCAAAGATAACATTTACATCAATTAAATATTTAAGAGATTAAATTTAGATGTATTCATAACTAGAGGCATGGATGTAAAATGGAGGAGAAGGGGTGATTACCCCCACCATACAAATGTCAACCCTAAAACTTTTTTTTTTTTTTTGGAGGGGGGTGGTAGGTAAGGTTATATGAAACACTCAAATAACTTTACCGCTTCGCGCAATGGTTTAAAGCCCTTATTTTTTTTAATCAAAGAAATTAGGACATTTCACATCTAATATGAGGAAGATAACAAAAAAATGGTCGATTTATGGTAGGCTTACCCATTTGGAGAAAGATATAGAAATTTAAAATGATTTCAGCTTTTTACATCTAGCGCATTTTCTAGGTTATTTTTACCTTTTCTCCTTTACTTTTTTTTTATTTCCTACTTAAGCTATATCCATATTTTTCTTACTTTTATCCTTTTTTTCTCTATTTTTCATTTCTATTTAAATTAACAGGTTAAAATTAGAAATTCAACATGTGAAATGGATTGTAAAAAAGATTTAACACTAATTGTGTTTACAAAATGGGAATGAAATCCATATCAAATTATTTCTTTCATTGCTTTTTTCATTCTCTTTTCCCTGTAGCGTAGCTACTCATATAGACTAGAAATTATGTCCGTACGTTTCCTATAATATAAAGTAGTTAGGGTTTTCTGTTTAAAGCTTAAGTTATCAATAACTGTTTTAGGTACCGTGATGGTGTTATGATATTTTAGTTTAATTCTTGGGATGGTTTTAAGGTGATTTTCTGTTCTTTTGAATACAGAGCCCTAGACGCAGCCGCTAGTCGTAGATATACTGATATATATGAAGGCAAAGTTTTAATTTCCTTTTTATAGTTTTGGTTATAAGTAAGATAGGTTTTTATGCCTATCCGTTATGATCTCACCAAGGGATTATTTGATTGAGTTTTCATTTCAGGGAAGCTAATTATAGATAGTTTGAAGGTTTTAAGCTATTTACTCTTCAAAGAAACCGTTCTTGTTTTAACATAATTGTCCTTCTTTTGATCCAGCATATCAAATTTCTCTGGGAAAAGGAATAAAGTTGTATACAATTTTTTCATTTATGATGGTTTAAAGCTGTATAAAAACAAGCCAACTTGTTAACAAGTATATGCTTGTTTTTTTTTTGTTAAAGCGAAGCTTTTCTATAATTAGAGTCGGTCCGTCCGTCAGTCCCTAGATTAGATTTAGATTAGATTAGATTTATTATTCTTGGGTGTACATACATAGAAAAAAAAAAAAAACAAAATAATAAATGAATTAAATGAATATTATATACATTTATATATACAGTCAAATTTTATTGATATGATTAATTTATAAAAAAAAATTTCTTCCCAAATGGCAGTTTCCTAAAAACTAGGAAGTATGCAGTAATGTGTATTCACACATTGTTTTCATACAGGCCATATAAATAAGACAAAAAAATAGAAAAAAAGATAATAAGCAATAAATAAAATCATATTGGAGAGGAAAGAATGATAATAGGAAGGATTGATTAGGACATACAAGTCTCACACCATTATTGCAATAATAGAAATTTAAAAAAAAATTTTAACAAATAGATTTTGATTGATTTATCAGATTTCAAACAATATTGAAAAGAAATATAATTTTATCTACATTCTTGACATAATGGGTTGTTACACACTAAAGTTAAGCTTGATAACAAAGATTCTTTTAGATTTTTCATAAATTTTTTTCTTGATTGATTGTGGGTTAATAAATCATTATTACAATGGTTATTCCATAATTCTTGGAAATGATACTTAGGAAATCTTTCAATAGATTTAAACTTCGGTTTTTTAACATCAAACATATTAGAGTTTCTAAGATTTCTGGTATGTAATTGATTACGGCGAAGCCATGTACCTTGAAAGGAACTTGGTAGCTTACTGTTTATAAAATCATACATAAATAATAATTTCAAATAATTAGCTGATTCATGTAAAGGAAGGACATTCATTTTTTTAAATAAAGGCATTGTGTGTGAGATGTGTTTCTTACTAAAAACAATTCTTATTGCCTTTTTTTGCAATTTAATTAATGGGTCCATAGTAGATTTTAGACCACAACTCCAGGCAGGTAAACAGTAAAGTAAATGACTATTTATAAGTGAGTGAAAAAGCATTTTTTTGCTATCTAAATTCAGTTAGCTCTTTCCGATAATTTAGTCATGTTAGAATTGATATCAAACTTTGCATGGGGATTCCTGTAGTAGTTACGTAGAATTTAAAAAGCGTAGCAACTCTATAATCGTTACCAGAATGTCCGTACGTTCATTTTAAACAAGTTGATTTTTAACTTTTATTAACGACAAATTTTTATGTGATATATTTATTCAATTGATCTGCTTTTTGGCATACTGATTCCTAGGACAACAAAAAACAATGTTATAAGCGGAGCATATCTATAATGAAGTTCTAAAAATGTAAGTATGCCCTTAAACATTATCCTTTATTTAAGCACTTTTTCAACAATTTTCTTAAAAATTTTGTTACGACTTCTATACAATTATATTTTGATTATTCAGACAAGTGTTAATGTTCGTTTGTCCTACCATTTCAGAGCTTCACTTTTCTGGATGTTGTTATCCTTGTTTATACTAGGTTCAGAGTTTTCAATTCGATAAGAAATATTTGCTAAAACTTTTCTCTCCCCAAATTCTTAATAGCATAAAATAATTACGTGTGACAAATGTTTTCATATTACCTGAAAAGCCCAATTGGTCTAGCGGTGGGAAAGATTTTTATTCGAACAGACAATCAGACATTGTTGAACTGAGTTATAAAGAAATATATATTTATTACCATATGGTCGACATTAAACAAGGATGACAACATTACTAAAAGCGAAGCACTGAAACGGAAGGACAAACGGACATTAACACTTACATAGTGTCAGAACTGAATAATCAGAATATAAATGTAAAATAGTCGAAGCAAAATTGTAAGTAAATTTGTTGAAAAACTGCTTTATACGGGATAATGTTTATGGACATACTTACATATTTAGGACTTAATTATAGAGTTGCTTCGCTTATAACATTATACTTTGTTGTCCCAGGAATCAATATACCAAAAATCAGACCAATCGGATGTTTAGATCACATAAAAATTTGATGGTAAAAAAGTAAAAAAAATCAACATGTTTAAAATGGACGTACGGAAATTTTGGTAGTGATTATAGAGTTGCTACGCTTTCTAAATCGTACCTAACTACCAAAGGAATCACCATGCAAAATTTGAAATCGATAAGACAATTCTAACATGCCTAAATTAACGAAAAAAAAGCTATATGTTACGGACGGACGGACCGACCCTAATTATAGAAAAGCTTCGCTTTTAAAAATACAAAATTTTAAGTGGATATCAATAATTTATTTACATTGCAGCTAGGAGCAAAGCTGCTAAAAACAAAAAAAGTAAAATTTACATAATAATTATCTAAATAAACGACACTAAGAATATTTGTAATAAGTACTCAAATCACGTTAAGGCCATTTGATACGATTGTTTTCATGCTATTATTTACAGTTTGCCTACAGTACAACAATATTTTGATTAATTTAGGCTATTTCGTAGTCGGTTTGTCTCTTATACTTTATATACCCTGTAAAGGAGAACCCGATCGGTTCAGCGGTTAGCGAGATCCTTCGCTACAAACTGACAGACAAACTAACAAACAGACAGACAAACAGACATCGTTCTACTTTGTATTATAGATTATAGTTTAAAAGCGGCTCCGTCTCTAGCATCTGATACCATGGTATTCGAAGAACATCGGGCGGGGCATGGAGAGCATAAAATAGCCTGTACTTAAACAATAATAGCCTAAAACCAACTATTTGAAGCACCAATGGAATGGAGAATTGAATCTGCTCAATAGTTATCGAAATGTTAGGGTATATGATTTAAATTTTTATTCGAAAATTTAGAGACATTATTGTTCTACCTTTTTCAGTCTAAAGCCAATTAGTGGTTGTTTTGAATAAACGTTTTTATTTAATGAAAATTCAACGATAAATTGCTTTGAATACTAGGGGAGAAAGATAAAAAGAAATTGAATAAAGTTTGCGTAATATAACAAGAATAGTTAGTTTCATAATAATCACAACTATCCTACCCCATTATATAAAGTCATCTAGCGGATGTACCCCTAACATTTAGGGGCTCTATACTCTTAAGGACATACATGGCAGGCTGTGCTGGTAGGATATGTTTATAGCAGAAAAATAGCCTAAAACCATACCAAGACTTATATATGTAAAAGGCATAGCCTAAACACATCTGATGACATATAAGATTCTCAACCGTTAAGAAAATACATGACGGTTCAACGGTAACCGAGACCCTTCGCAACAAACCAAAAAAGTTTTTTAATGTATCTGCGATATCAAAAGAAATTAGATAAAGTTTATGTAATATAATAAAGAGTAAAAAGCTTATAAGTAACCCACTAGAATACTGAATACTAATAGCCTAGTTTCTTTGTAGTAGCGAAGCTACTCTATAATTTCTTATATCCTTCTGTTCCTGGTGTCCTGGCCATTCAAAGTTTCGTGATTTTTTATTCATTTAGCTTCCAAAAAGATGGGATGGAGAATTTGATAGTAAATTACACTGGTACCCAAAAGTTTTATAAACACGTTATTTAACGTTCTTAACTCAAAACCTTATTGACATGTGATTGTTTGTTTCAAAATAAGTAAAAGTGTTCAAACCTGTCAACAAATAGTTGCAATCAACAAAAGGTATACTTAATTATGTTTATCATCATTGGAGATGTATAATATTGGCCTTGTTCCTTAAGATCCCTGATATTCGCTCTCTTTTTTTTACAATATCATTTTCTCTCGCTTTTTCAATTTTCAATTCAATATTTTGTCTTATAAAAATACAAACAGTTTCGCTACTTTTTAAAAAGTAATCATCCTTGTTTGTTTATAAATGTTTGTATGGATTTATTTTGATTAACTTTTATTGATTAATTATAAATTTACAAATTTACAGTATAAATAATTAAGGGCACAGTCCAAGACCACCGCAAATATCATCAGGGTTTAGGCCATACGATAGGATCTCGTTAACCACTGAATCGTTATTACTTTCCTTTGCAGAGTAGCTTTTCTTAGCTCGTTAGAATATTCCCCCTCCAAAATATTTTTTAACCTTTTTTTTGAAAACCAAAATTGAAAGTAGGGTTAGCTTCCACCCCTCCCCCCTACAAGGGGTGAGGCTGCTTGTAGATAGATATTATTTTAATAATGACACACCTGAATTCATTTATCTCAAAGAAAATTTTTATCTTTTTAATGTTTGGTACCCTATATTTGCTAAAAATGAAATATTTTTTCAACTATCATTGCTAATTCTAATTGCCAAAGATCGCTCATTAAAAATTAGTAAAGATGAATGTTTATCAAGATGGACCATTTTAAACTGTTTCTCTCAATCATTGTTTGTTGTAAAATCTGCTTTATCAATTTTAAATAATATGGGTCTAAATTCTGATTTTCTTAATGATTTTCTTGCGTTTCTATTAAAACAAAAAAATAATATCTCATACTTCAAATGTACATGATTTATATGCCGTAATTCGTAATTTATCTATTATAAACATTTAAAAATACATAAATTCATAGTTTGTTTCATGTTTAACTCGAAATAAATTATATAAAAACAAAGAGTCACATATATAAAAATATCAAATTAAAGATTAAAAATGTTGGTAGATGGCAGGTAGATAGTTTTTTTAGATAGATAAATTGAGATTGATAGAAAATTGGATAGTTTTTAACCCCAAAGTGCCGAAGGCACGGGCTAAAAAATCTGGTTTTAATCTTATGATTGTACATTTTTATATTCGTAGAAAGCTGGCTATAATACGATGCTAGACATAGTTTTTTCGTATGGATGAGAACCGGTTCCTATCCACCGGATTCGAATGAATACGAGAAAAAATGTGATACTTACATCAGCTATGGACTGAATAGGGATGCTTTTACATAGGTCAGCCAAAGCATCAGCAATCTAAAAGCATTTAACAAGGATGAGGGCATTCATAGGTAATGAGTTAAACAATTTGAAAAGTTTTTTTATTAGCTAACCAGGGATGGTACAATAGACTATAAATGATATTGTCTTTTCCCTCCTCCCACTTAAAGTTTTTAACTCGTTCTTGCATTACTTAGGGGGTTTTAATCTGGTTTTGGTTGAACAAAATAACTTTTTCACAAATAATTATAATCTACATGGGGTAATTTTTTTCATTTTCAAATTCTTTTTTCCCATTTTAACATCATTTTTCTCTTCATTTCTATGTCTGTTTTCTCACTATTTCTATGTGTGCCCTAATGTTTAGTTTTTGACTTTAAAAAGCTTCGCTTCTATGAACTTAATTGTCATTGTTTTAGAAAAGGTATAGGCCCCGCAGGTTTAGGGCTCCAAACAGGGGTTAGGCATAGGAAAAAATCTACCTCTCCCCACAATTTCTATTTTAACTACTGTATATATGTATGTGAGTTTCAGTGCTCGACAAACACTTTGTGGCAAAGTACCAAAAAAATAAAACTTACTGAAACTTCATTCTCGGTGAGGATATCATCAAGTCCTTGGAAAATAAAAGAACACAGTGTGCAGGTTATACTCTTCTTTCCACTATAAATATAATCTTACTTTAGCAGTTTTTAGAGAAAACTATATTAAATATTGTACATTTATAATTGATTAATAACTGTATCTCTTATCCTTAATTTAGTCATGTTTGAATTGTGCAATCGATATAAACTTCTCATGATGATTCCTGTAACAATATAGAAAGTCTATCTTTTTTCCACTACAAATATAATATAATTTTTAAGTGGCTTCAAAAAGCAAATTTTGCATTCATTCAAGTTGGTTCATAAATATAAATTTCCAAACGTTTAAGCCAGGGGCGTCCAAGCTTTTTATTTTGGGGGGGGTAAAATTTATTTAAGGGGGGGGTAATTTGGTTTTGGGGGGGGTAAAATGGCGCGCGAAGCGCGCCGCAAATTTTTTTTTTACCCCCCCCAAAATTTTTACCCCGGGGGTAAAATTTGCTTGGGGGGGGTAATTACCCCCCCTGAAATCTGTTGGCAGGGGTAAAATTTGTTTACCCCCCCAAAATTTACCCTCGGGGTAAAATTTTTGGGGGGGGTAATTTGAATTTTATAAAAAATTTAGTATTAAAAATGCGCGCGAAGCGCGCAAAAATTTTTTTTGTTAGAGATTTTCTATTTTGGGGGGAGTATTTACCCCCCCAAAATGGTTTAAGGGGGGTAAATACCCTCCCCAAAATCGTCGGGGGTGCCTACGGCACCCCCAAGGTAGGGGTAATTTTTATTTGGGGGGGGTATTGTTCACAAAATTTTGGGGGTGCCTACGGCACCCCCAAAATCGTTTAGGGGTGCCAAATGGCCCATTACCCCCCCCCCTTGGACGCCTATGGTTTAAGCCATTAATTTTAATACGCAGAAGGAGTAATTTTTGTATCATCATTGGGTATGCACATCAATTTATCGTCCATTGTCTTTTCCCTTAGGATTCCTGAAGAAGACAGTAAATCATAGTGACAATATACAAATTAAATCAAAACAAAATATAGTACTTCCACATTTATTTTTAGTTTTTAAGCCCTCACCCAAATATCAGCTGTCTATCTGACATAAATCATACAGGTATCTAATGTCAGCTCATACCAATAACGAAATTAATTCGGAAAAAAATCACGAAACCTATACGTATTTTTCAGCTGTCGTTGGGGGGCAACATATCGTAAAATTGACGACCTCTCCATTTGCCCCCCAAATATTATTTTAGATTTAATTCCCTTGTTGGTTATACCTTATTCCTGATCTAATGTCCGTCAGAGCTTTACCAACAGTCAGACAGACCAAGTAATATATACACATTACATACTCATTAGTAAAGGGAATCTTCACAAGAAAAATCCAAACGACCATCTTGAATGGTAAACGAGAAATTCTATGTGATTACCCAGTAAAAATATTTGCGCCCCTAGCCTCCTCCCAACACCAAGGCTCCTCAGTTGGGGGAACATCTTCTGTTGTAGTCTAAAATACATATTTAATGTCCTTTTTCCAAAGGGAAATCAAAAAGTGTAATGTAAAATTTTACTTTCAATTCTGTTTATCACATCATACGTTATAGACAGCTTTCCTCGGATATTTAAAAGTAAAAATAAAATCATTTTTATAATACTGGAAAATTGTCTGTAATATGATGCAATACTTGATTTTTCAGTATGACTGAGAACAGGTTCTAATCAAGTGGACATTAATCGGTTTCGAAGTCATACTAGAATATGATAACATAAATTTTGTTTTAGTTTACAAAAAAAGATTATTCTTTTTTTGTGGACAAATGACATAAATACATGTTTTGCTACTATAATGGTCTGTCTTAAAAGTTCAGAACTTGTTTTTATCCAGGTGAAACTACGAGGATTGAGAGCCATCCCTATTTTATTGATTACCTCTTGTGCAGAAACTGTTGCAATCAGGAGAATAGCGAAGATTACTGAAACAAAATATGCAATAAGTTTATAGTCATCGTAAGAACAACAGTCGACCCTCCAATTTTAGTCTTAAAAGAAAAGAGAACAAAATATTGGAGGTTGGTAGTTTTTTCTTGTAGGTGGATATACTCTTTCTAAAAATGGTAAATAAACCTTCCCAGGACCTATAAAAAGCTTCACTGCAAAGGACAACCATATATGTATAGG
The DNA here is from genome assembly GCF_053477335.1 of Acartia tonsa. NCBI lineage: Eukaryota > Metazoa > Arthropoda > Copepoda > Calanoida > Acartiidae > Acartia > Acartia tonsa. Next base: position 12,181,114 of record NC_137268.1, read on the forward strand.
TCTAGGGGTAATGGTTATCTTAAGACACAGATACATAGACAGACATCCTGTTACTTTTTTTATAAGTACCTGACTTCATTGTGTTGTTATATGTGATGTGTACAGTGTTCTGGCTACTACTGATTCTAGTAGGGACTACAAACTTCCTTTTTATATTGCAGATAAGATATTCACAAGAAAAAGAGATAACAACATGCGTAGCTAAACGTAAGCAAGGATGATTTTGGCCATTAGTAGAAAAGAAAGTAAAAAGGTGGCATCATTTTTAACGTCTTTAGATATGATGCGGTGTTGATTCGAGATTATAACTCATCAACTCTTTGATTTTGATAGCAGTAAAAATATCTGAAACAGTGATCCAAATTTTAAAACAGAAATCTTTTGGAAGATTTATCTGTATTTGTATTCAGGGAGTAAGGGAGGGGACAATGGATCGAATATTCAATCTTTAGGAGTCTAAGACTTTGGGTACTGACTTAAAGGGAATGTGCAAGAATTTAGCAGTTTCTGACTGACTTTAGGTACTGGCGCACAAAATGCCGCTAACTCGTTTGTTAGTTTTGAATATTGCAGACAAGTTCCAATAAACTTAGTTTGTTATGATGTGGCTGGTTTTAACAATTTTTTTCTCTCCAGAAAATATCATTTCATAGATAAAAACTTTATTGTGATATTTGTTTAATAAACAATCTAAGAATCCAATTAAATTTTGGGTTATGGGGCTGTGGGTTGAATGGTTTCCAGGGAGATTTTTCTAGTTATTAATTACAGAATGGTTATGTCAGTCTGATGTGCTGGTAATATAATTTTCAAATGAATGTTTTTTCTTGGAACTTTCTTCTTATTTTATAGTTTTCTGTATTTTATTAACTTTCCCTTTACAATTTATTAATTGTCCCCTCCCTTACTCCCTGATTTGTATTACAGACCTATTTACAAACTATTTTCCATTTATTTTAAAAATTAATAATTTGAAATCTGTTAAGTTATGTAAATCTATTGTCTATATGTAGCTTAAGATCTCACAAACCGCTGGACTGACGTAATTCTCTTTTACAGTGAATCTTCTTAAACATGAAAGGTATATAATCATTTTGGGAGAGGGTACCTCCACCCTCCCAAGAAAAATATCCTTTTTCCTCTTTTGTTTCAAAACTAAAATGAAAAGCGGAGGATCGACTTTCCCCCCTTCCCTCAAGAGCATCTAGAGGCATCTAGGGGCGCATCCGCTATTAAACCATACTTATAAAGCAGTTATCTATAATACAAAGTAGCTTGATGTCTGTCCGTCTGTCTGTCCCTTAAGATCTCGGTAACCACTGAACCGATCGGATTCTACTCTTCAGGGTATCTACCTATTGGTCCTGTGGTGGTTTTAAGCTATTTTCTTGGGGGTGGGACACCCCCAACCCCCCCAAAAACAAAAAAAAATCCCCCCCATTTTTTTTGTTTTTTTTGTAAGAAATATCCTTGGTCCTTTGTAGAAGATTTCCTTTGTGGAATATTTCCTTTGTAGATGATTTCCTTGGTCCTTCTTTTATTATTTTTTTTTTTACAAATTTCAACTTACACTTTTTTACCATCTCTTGGGGCAAAGCCCCTAGAGGCTAGGGGCGAAGCCGCTAGTATTAAAAAAAGCACATGATTCTTTGTACACCATATTTTCACACGAACACATCCTCTTTTCAGCGAAGCCATTCTAAAGCTTGCGTTGTCTGTATATCGGCTTCTGTTTGAGATAGATCTTTTTGTGAATATTCTTCGATTGGTGAACTGAACATCCACCTTATCCAGCTGTTAATCCATTATGTTTTTATTAGGAGGATTTTTAAAAATCTATGGGAAAATTGTGATTCTCTTGTCTGCTATTTGAGATACACAGTTGAGTTTTTAAAGGTGATTCACATCACATTCTATCTTTCTTTTTCTTTGTTATGACAACTAACATCTGCTCTAAACCTTACTTCGTCTGTTTATTCATTGGTTTATTTGTGCTTCGCTTCTCATATTTGTAATCATCTTTGTTTAAGTTTATCTTTACTTTACTACTGAACTAATCCTTGTATACTCTAGCTAGTACTTTATACACGTTTTAATAATTAGACTTTGTAATGTATACACGTTCACTTTGTCAAGAGCGCAGCCACTATAAAATTAAAGTTTGTACGGATGTTCCACTAACCCATAATAATTTTGGATGTTGCACCAGATTTTTAATTACTCTAATCCTTGAGTAGAACATCCGTACAAGCTTTAATTTTATAGTGGCTGCGCTCTTGACAAAGTATTACTCTAATCCTCGTAGCTGGCTAAAATAACATATACCCCCTGTCCCATTTACCTAATCCTCTCTCCTCCCACTGGATAACGAACTGGCCAATAAATGAGTTTGCAAGCAAGCTAAATTTTCCCCTGTAAATATATATCCACTCAAATTCTGTATCCATTCCCATGATGAAAGTAAATCAAATTTTACTGTATCATTTTAATCTAGGACAATTTCGTGTTTATTGTGTATATATATATTCATATTTTTCTTTTAAAAAAAAACATGTCATAATTTGGTTCATTTGGCGAGGGGTTCCATATATCACCCCTCCCCAACGACTCCCTTTGATCGAAAACTATAAAGGCTAGGGGCGAAGACTCTAGTATCTTCATAAAAGAAAAGAAAAACTGAGTGATCTATTTGTACTACATCAAAATAAAAACCGTTGCATTTCAAACTAAATTCTTTTTTAATTCTTCTTAAAAATCTTTCTTTAAATTCATCATCCCCCCTCCCCTCTGTCTGTATGCTTATCTCTCTCTTTTAGGGGAGAGGGAAAGATATTTAGAAAAATAAAAGAACTCCACACCGTTGTTGCACTAACCCTTTGCAAATAGCTACAAACATGTCCAGCTTCCTAAGAGTTGGCCTTGCTGTATACATACATTAAACCAGCCAGTTTATTATGGAATTTAATTTTAAGAATGTCATGCAAATTTTTTACATCGGATTAGTTATTATAGGCAACTTTATAAGATGTAAACTGGTTTTAATTTTATGATTTTTAATTTCATATTCGTGGAAAATTGTCTGTATTAATTTATTTTAGTTGAGAACCTGTTCTAATCCAGCGGATATCAATTGGTTTCTTCGTAATGCATCTCCCCAACCCCTTTTTTGTCTATTGTATTCGGAAGCTGCAATTAAATTCACTTTTTCTATTCAAGACTTTTCAAGAATAAAAATGTTACTTTAAAGCGGTAAATTATTTTACACATTTAATGTTTAATTTAGGAATAAGAATCTAAAAACCAAAACTTATCATTAATATTAGATATAGAATACATATATGTGGATATTATGACAGGGGAAAAATTGTCGTCAATTTAGGTTGCTAACATGAAACTTATATATGGTCAGTTCGTTCATTCAGAAGAAAGGGTAAAGGGGGAGGATGGCGGGTTTCCTTATTTTAGCCCGCTACGATTTTCCTTTACTAGAGAACTTAAAAATTTGTTGTAAGTAACATCCAAGTATTTATATATTATTGCTGAAAATGTTTATTATTTAGTCTATCATTGATTAAAAATTACTTTTCTTTTCATTTTTTTCGCTATCTCCCTCAATTAGTTTTATCCAAATTGTAAAAACATAATCCTTAGTCAAAATGATGAAGAAAAGAAGAATTAAAAAACTCTTGAATAAAAAATAGAAAAAATACGTTGTGCTTTAAAATTTCATTTGATACATCTTTTTTTTGACATGATCTATATATGGCATTACCTTTTTGTACTATTTCTTCAGCGCATATTCTACAATTTTGAAAAAGGTTAGCATTTACATTGCAAAGATTAGGCCTTCAACTATTTACCTAAGATATGTTTGTTTAATAGGGCTCGGCAGTCCCATTTACAGCATGATAAGTCATGCGGCTTTGGAGAAGGTTAAATAACAACTGATTTTAAAGCCACCAATTTACAATTCAGCGACTCGTCAGCCGCGCGGCTTCTTCAGCCACCCAAAAAGATTCAGCCACCAATCAGACGCACTGAATTCTCATTTATCCAAGAAGCTTTAGTCTCGGCTAGGCTATTTTTCATTTTTTGGGAGGTTGGGGGTGTCCCACCCCCAAGAAAATAGCTTAAAACCATCTCAGGACCAGTAGGTATATTCGCTGAAGAGTAGAGCCCAATAGTTTCAGTGATTACTGAGATCTTAAGCTTCAGACAGACATCGCACTACTTTGTATTATAGATGTCATAGTCCAAAAAATGTATATCAATATAATAGTAAGTCTTGATCATTTTTAGTACATAAAAAACCTATACGCATGATCAGAGAAGGTTTCGTGCATAAAAGCATATGCAAAAATTGATAATAATAGGTAATTTTGATTCTTTTATCTCTTATTCAATTTTAAATTTAATTCATTTAGTTAAAGAACTATATCCATATGTAGCGAAGTGCAGAATAGAAGCTAATTTATTAAGAAAAAGAATGACAACATCAATAAAGATAACTCTTGTAGAGTGTCATAACTTTATATGCAGAACTTCAATTTGTACTAAACAAAATTAAACATAAATCATCACAAAAACAGATTAATGGGATAATTATATAAAAAATTTTTTGGGCCAAAAGGTTTAAAAATCAGCATATTTTAAATGGTAGTACGGACTTCATGTTAACGATTTTAAAGTTGATACTCCAAAATCAAACCTAATTGTTATAAAATTTTAAATTGATAGGACAATTAAAACATGTCTAAATTGACGAAGGGAGCTTACAGACGTACGGACGGACCGACCTTAATTATATGTAGAAAAGAATGATAACAGCCAAATAGACTGACATAATATTTATTTAGTAGAAAAGTTATAGAGATCTTAAGGGATAAGACAATTTAGGATTTGGGCTATTTCTCTGTCACTTTTTTACTAAACCCTCTGAATACAGAGCTCTTAAACGCAGCAGCTAGTACTTCGAAAAAGGGCCAAAAATACTAAGATGAAAAAATCAGTTAAGAATTAAAAAGTTTAAGAAGCAGCAAATAATTTCTTAAATACATAAACTTAAATCACAATAGATTTTTATCAGGAATAAAGTATTATACATATTTACAAAGTAAACATAAATGCAAGAATGTCCAAGCCTTTTATTTCATTGGTTTCAAATGGTTAGGTGGTGATTTTATTGGGGGGGGGGGGGTAGTTGTAAAACTTATACATTTTTTTTTTTGGGGGGGGGGTATAATTCATTACCCCCCTTAGATATCCTTGAAATGTCAAATTTGATATTTCTATAATATTTTGGGTAATATCCTCTTACAAATTTTGTTTTCAATTTTTAAAATTTCAGTACCCCCCCCCCCCCCCCACAACGAACAACTATGGCCGCACATGGTGAACGCCAAATTTTGTATTAGCCTGTTTATATATCTTTATTTTCCTGGTGATATTTAACCCATTTCTTTGCTTTAAAGATTTACTTCATTGTGAAGATTTAATTTTAATTGAAGAGATTAACTGCTTTAATTCAAGTTACACAATAATAGGTGGAGTGTGTGCCATTACTTTCGCATATTAATATCCTACTTGCGGCTGCGCATCAAGCATCTAGGTTAACTTTATTACTTAATAAAATAGGATATACTGAAGTGACAGGAAGGTTGTATAAATGTCCGCTAAGATCTGGTAAACAGCTGGACTGACCGTACCACAATTTCAGGAAAGTTTTCATTGGTTACAGAGAATGTTTTCGGCTATTTGGCGGAGGTCGAAAATAATACAAAGTCCCCCCCCCCCCCCAATTTATTAAATTATTACGGATCAGAATATTGAGTAATCGATATATAATTACTTGGATATTGCACCAGATTTTCATGTACTTTTATAAAGTGATACTCTTACTGGATGAACGAACTTTACAATAAATGATTTTGATATAAGCAACATCATTTGACGAAAAATTTTCCCCTGTTATATATATAACTACGTATTCGATATCCATTATGTAAGTTGAATAAAGGTAAAAGGACAATAAATGCTGTGGTAATAATTGTTAGTTATGATACTTTCTTAATATTTTAGTGGAGGTGATGACCCACCTTGAACCACAACCTTAAATATTTGTACAACATACCTTATTCAAGAAGCTTTTTTATTTATTTAATTTAATTTGTCCAAAAGATTATAAGAAAAATAACGATTAAACAAGTCATTATACCTATCAATTGTATAAAAGCTTCGAGTTTGATAAGAAAAGTTTATCCGTGTAAAAAAGTAATAGGATTTGTGTCAGTGCCATGGGATCTTGCTAACCGCTGAACTGATATGGTTCTCCTATAAAATGTAGCTTTAGGTCTAAGAAAGGTTGATTACTACATTTGGTAATTGAAAATGGATGAGGGGGGGTTAGATAGCTGTCATTCCCCCCCCCCCCCCCCCCAACAATAAGTGCTTTTTCAGTTCTCTATAGAAATAAAGCTTATCTTACTAACCTACTAATTAACATATAATACTTTTAAAAACAAGTATTACCTCATCCATTAAACAAAATATACAAACATGTTAAATTATTTACCAACTTGTTTACAGTTTACAGTAAAAACACAAATTGACCTACAAACTTATTTGTTTAAAAGCTTCGATTTCAAATAAGTTGAACAAAAGTAACTAAATAAGACAAATGATTAGAAGTCTATTTAAAGACACCAGCTCTCTATTCACATTAGCATAGTTATTTTCCCTCTTTTTTTTACATTCTTAGATAATTCAAATTTTTAAATGTGTAAGTTTGTTTTATAATGCTTTGCATCTCCCTTTCTCTGTAACAATGTAAGTATTCCTTAGTCAAAATATTCTTTATATTTTGTTCATTTGCAGTCTTGTTGAAGATGATGAAAGTCCCTCAACAGATTATGACATCATCCGTTAAAATAACCAATGTGAGGTCAGCATAAATTTTACCATTGGTCAATTACAGTGTATAATGACCTCTCATTTGCTATTCTATCATATTACGTCATAATCTGTTAAGGGACTTTAATCATCTTCGTCTTTTTTTGGTACAAAACTTCTGGCGTTCAAACTAATCATTTATATCAATTTTAAGCTAGAAAAGTTTTAGGTCGCTTTTAAAGAGAAATCTACCCTAATTGCCTTTGTTTTGTAATGTAATCAATCTATAATACAAAGTAGAACGATGTCTGTCTGTCCGTCCATCTTTCCCTTAAGGTCTTGGTAACCACTGAACCGGTTGGATTCTACTCTTCAGGGTATATACCTATTGGTCCTGTGGTGGTTTAAGCTATTTTCTTGGGGGTGGGACAACCCCAATCCCCCCCAAAAAATGAAAATTCCCCCCCCCAAAAAAAAAAAAAAATTTTCTTGAGAACACATTAGAATATGAGCAGCACCAGTAGTACTTTATATTTACTTATTTTTTTTTAATTATCTCTTGGGGCAAAGCCCCTAGAGGCTAGGGGCGAAACCGCTAGTATGGATATATAATACGTGGATATTGTGACAGGGGAATTTTCGTTTTCATATTAGCCAGCTAGGAGAAACATTTTATCAGCGAAAATCTCTCACAATATCAACATATTCCATACCTGTTATCGTATCCTTCTGCAATATAATATACAAGCGGATACGCCCCTAGAGGCCTCTAGTGGCACTTTAAATGTTTTGGTTTGTTAAAGTCTCTACGATAATTCTTTACGTACGATACCTCTTTATGTTACGTTGAAGTCTCCCGTAAATTAAAAAAAAATCGGTGGTGGTACCCTCCCCCAAAATAGTTATAAACCTTCCCGGCCCATGATAATCTACCCTGTTAAGGAGAACCCGATAAGTTCAGCGGTTAGCAAGATCCTTCGGTACACACACACAGACAAACAAACATCCTGTTACTTTAGTATAAGGATAGATTTTGTTATTAAATATATTTTTTTGTGTGTTTTGTACGCACCCCCTAATGACATGCTCTTTTTCCATCTAATTAAGGCCTGCACCATCTCTCTATTGTCCAACACAAACTAATAACAAAGGAAAAAATCTCGGCATTAGCTGTGTTAAGTGAAAAGAATAAATTTCAAGAAGTTCAGTTATTTTTGTAGTTAACTGTAATTTGGTAATGATTTGCAAGTAACCCGGTAAAAATGTAGTAAAAATTGAAAGGGTAGGTAGTTAAATTATTGAATAAGAGACAAAGCTGTGAATAAAAGGAAATGATCTTTTTATGAAATTTTTGTAAATTTTAAGATATGATACAAAAAAGTAATGTTTTAATGTTATAAGTAGGTAAGTTATGCAGATGCACCCCTTATAGGTTAAATATACCCTACCAAAAATAGTTATAAACCTTCCCTGAACCTACAGTAAACTTCACCTTAAAGGAGAACCATATAGTTTGAGCGGTTTGCGAGATTCTTCGCTGTACACAGACAGTCACACAGAGAGACATTCTGCTACTTTTATATTAGGACAATTAAGGCTTTGCCTTTATGTAGTCTCTCTCCATATGTGTGTTTGTACCAAAGGATCTCGCAAACCGCTAAACCGATCGGGTTCTCTTTAACAGGGTAGCTTCTCATAGGTCCCGGGAAGGTTTATAACTATTTTGGGTGAGGGTACCACCACCCTCCCAAGAGAAATTGCCCCTAGAAAAAAATTCCCTTCTCAAAAAAGAGACTTCAACAAAACATAAACCAATTATTTTTCTAATTAGATATTTGAATTAAAAAAAGCATTCAAAGTGCCACTAGAGGCCACTAGGGGCATAGCCGCTAGTAAAGTTTAATAGTACATATTATCGTAAAAAAAATATTGAGATTATCCTTGTCAAATTTTCTAGGAAGTGTTTTTTTGCGATAAGAATATTTTCTAAGTAAATAAAATGTTTGTTTAAAATCAAATAATTTAACAATGAATTAGATTTTTAAATGAATCTCATAGTTGGACTTTACTTAGAAATCTCTTTGCTCTTTTTTTGGGTTGGTATGTACAATTGCATTAAAATTTATTTGACAAAAGCCATATATACCAGGAAAGGAGGGGACAGTGGGCTGTTTAATAAAGTTTTATCATAAAGTTTTCTTATTCGTTGGCGTAACAACTTTCAGGAATTTATAGAATTCTGATAAGTGTGTTTAGTCAGTTGAGTGTCCAAACGCTTCAACCACTAAATGTAATCTACATAATGGATCATTTTGTGTGTCATCATTGGGGATGTATATTACTTTATCGGCCATTGTCTTATCCCTTTAGATCCCTGAATTATTACAAATATTATATGCAATGAAGCCAGCCTCTTTTATTGAAAAATCGGGTAATATCCTCTTGGATTTTTTTTTCAATTTTGAAAATTTGAGTACAACACCTCCGACCCTCCCCGACAGAGAACAACTGGCCGCAGCGCTCGGCTCCCTAGCCTATAACCTAACCTAACATAAAATAGTTGTTCGCTGTCGGGGGGGCCAGGGGTGTACTCAAATTTTCAAAATTGAAAAAAAGAGGATAACGCCAAAAATTGATAATTATCTATATTGAACAATTAAAAATTAAGAAACTTACATGTTTAATCTTTAGAAATTTTTTATGTAGTACAAAATAGTAAATCAATGTCAGAAAAAATAATATTTTTTATGTGTTATCTATTTTTTTGGATGTTTGACAAGTAACAACATAAGTAAAAGTAAATAACAGAAAGTCAAATAAATTCACGTGAGTTATTAAAAAATAATTTCTGTGGGTATGAATTATTTAATTCTTACACATTTAAATGAATTGATGTAGAATATACGTGAATATTATGACAAATGGAACTCATTTAATGATCAGTTCGTTCATTCAGTAAGGGAAGGGGAAAGGGTAAATGGGTATGGATGGGGAGTACCATTATTTTAGCCAGCTATAAGCATCGCTCAGTTTATCAGAGTACTTGAAAATCTGGTGCAACATCCAGGTACTAAAATAAATGATTAAACAACCTAAATTTAGTTTACTTTCGAACATTTTAGAAATGTTTTTAAAGGTTTAATATAATAGTTTACTATTCTTTTACCAAGAGTTTTTTTTATCGCTTTTGTAGTTTTTGTATTACAAATTTTCGTTAACTCTTAACTGAAGGAAAGTAAAAGCTTCTTTATTTTGAAAAGCCTTCAAAACTATGAAATATTATCAATATACGACCCAGTTTTCTATACAGAGCATATAATTCCGTATAAATCACAACTGCACAGCACTAAAAGAGTTTTCAAAAAATTCATCCAATACTACTTTGAAAAAAAATACTAGATTACCTTATATAAATGTATCCCGATGTCTCTCTTTCTATCTGTGTGCCTGTCTGTAGCTTAAGATCTCACTAACCTTAGGAACGACATGGTTCTGCTTTACAGTAAAGCTTCTTATAGGTCCAGGGAAGGTTTATAGCTATATTTTGGGATATAGGAAATTTCTGGTCCGAATATGTTGTACGTGATTGAAGCTTCTAAATGTCCAGGGATTGTTTAAGGCTTTTCTGGACCTACTTCGCCCTCCCCTACTTTCAAAATCCAACAAGAAGGGGAGTGATCTGAGCGAAGATAAGCTTTTTGCTGCTAAAATGATATGCGATTCATATGATTTAAAAATGACAACATTTGTTGAAGTGAACGAACATATTTTCATGTGACAGAAAGCAAAGATTGTTATGAATTATTATTATAAATATCTCTTCTACCCTATCTACGTGTCTTCAGGAGATTTTATGGCACCCTTGGGAGCTTAGAAGAAGTATAACAGTGAAATTATTTTATCCCTTTGTTTTTAATTTTTCAATATTTGAATATTAAAATCACTGCGGAATAATTATATTTTTTACTAACGGCTGGGCGTCTAGCATGTAGGAAAGGTATCGTAAAATAGCTCTTAACCACCACAAACCATAAGTCTAAATGAAATAGCCCAAAACCTTCTCGGTGCATATGTGAAGCTCCCCTAAAATGAACAAATATATTAGTTCATTATATAGTGAGATCTAAAAAACTTGAAAACTTTCATGTTGACAGCTAATTATTTGTGGATTTTGTGGAAACCACAATGAAAAATTATACATTATATCATATTATAGACAGCTTTCCGCGGAAAATTAAAAAATCAAAAATATAATACCAGATTGGGTTGTCCGTCCGTGCCTTTGGCACGTCTGGGCCAACAAAACTGGAAAACTTTCCTCGGGAAGCTGCACTGTCTATAATACGATGCTATGTATAATTATTCCTTGTATTTTGTTAAATAGGTTATCTTTGGAGAATGTTAGTTTGAGGAAAAATAATCTTACCTTTGGGATTTAAATATGTCAATTACAATAAAAGTTATTTCTCGCATCGTATTATAAACGGCTTTCCGCGGATATAGAATGTACAATTATGAGATTACAACTAGTTTTTTTAGCCCCGAGGTGACGAAGTCACCGGCTAAAAAAACTAGTTTTAATCTTATGATTGTACATTTCTATATTCGTAGAAAGCTGAATATAATACGATGCTAGACATAGTTTTTTCGTATGGATGAGAACCGGTTCCTATCCACCGGATTCGAATGAATACGAGAAAATAAATAATATTTTTCATATTTCAGATTAATTTATTACCTCGTTAGAATTGAACAATCGAGAATAAAAATTAAAAGTTAAAAAAGAATATTTCATTTCTCATAATTTCATCCAAGCTGAGTAGATATTTCCGGCTGTGGCTTTAGTTTCTAAGCAGCCACAATTAATTAACAGCGGATGAAGAATAAATCGCTGTAAGCCGCAGCAATATTCAGCCGAGCTAAGCCAACAGCTAAAAAATAAGAACTCTAACTCTTAAAGCAGATGAGAAAATCATAGTTTGGTAAAGGGCCTCTATCATAAAAAAAAATATTCTAGTTTTGAATTAGCTTCTTCGCAATTAAAACAATGTTAACAAGGATGGCAACATCCATGAGTAGCAAAGCTAAAAACAATAATAGTCAGACAAACTTACAAAGAGGTTTATATATAAGAATTTATAACAAATTTTAGTTGGTTACTATGGCAGCTAAGTCAAGAATTTCCCTGACAGACAAACTGATGTTTAGGATTTTAGAGTAGCTTCGTTACTCTAAAAAATACAATGACAGAGTCAGTTAAACAGAGACAGAGACAGACAGAACCTCAGGGATCTAAAAGGATAAGACAGTGGCCGATAAATTGATGTACATCCCCAATAATAACACACAAAATTATCCTTTTTTTAGATAACAATTAGTTGTTGAAACATTTGGACTCTCAACTTAAAGAACTAACCAATCAAAATTTACTTACAGTTTCCAAAGTTGTTAAGCCAACGAATAAGAAAGAATATTATAACGTTTTGTGGACTAGTGTAATAAACAGCCCAATGTCCCCTTCCTCCCTAGGAAACAATACTTGTCAAACTCTATCAGGAGGAGTTCTAAAATTGAAATCGAACACACATCCTTTTCACCAATTTACATCCTTTTTAAAATTTATCAAATTATCTACTAAATGAGAGTGCTACAAAAAGTCTAATAGCCCTTTTCATTTTATTAGCGAATAGGTCTCTATTATTAAGGAAAGAAGAATAGTAAAATAGCCTAAAACCTTCCAAGGATTTAAATGCAAAAAGAAAATAGCATGAACTTATGCCAGGACCTATGTAAAGCTTCTCGGAAACTTAATCGGTGCAGTGGTTAGCGAGATCTTGAGGGACAAACAAAAAAAATTCCTTCTTATTTCCAAATCGAAAGGGAATTTGGATACTCCCATAGAAGGGGGAGTCGACCCTTAACTTTAAATTTATATAAAGATATTTGGGTTGGGAAAGGTGCCTTTTTTTCCTTCGGAGTGTTGAGTTAATCTTCCCCAAAATACTTAAAAACAAGCATACAGACAGACACACGGACAGACAGGCAGACAGACAGACACATAGTCATCCTGTTACTTTTATAAATGGATTGCCTGTTTTGTATGACCCCTCTCTGTGTCCTGAATTTCTTATCTATTGTTGTTGAAAAGTAAAAACATAATAATGAAAATTTGGAACATAAATTTTAACAAAAGTTTGGTATGGGTACAGAATAGCAATATTAATTTAAGCATACAAAATTCTGAAAATATATATGTTTTAACATTAACAATAGACAATCAGTCACATTATATTTATTACAATAGAGGTTGAATAAAATTTTAAATCTATTTGATTGTATTTTATATAAATTATTTTATGTAATGCAATTTTTTGTACAAGAATTACTTGTTCTTAAATTGCTAAACTTGTTTTGTTATTTTATACCCAATACTTGGTGTAATTGTTTTGACAAAGTCTGTCTTTAACTTCTGGAATTAGTCAATGTAATTTTATTTAAATATCCCTTTTCTTCTTAAGAAAATCAAATAAAAAATAAATTTTCCAGAATGGCTTCGTAACCGATTAATATCCGCTGGATCAAAACTGGTTCTCAGTCATACGGAAAAAACATGTAGAGCATCGAATTAGAGATAATTTTCCGCAAATATTGAAATACAAATCATCAAATTAAAATAATTTTTCGTCTTAATATCCACCTCGGAAATATGTACATAATACGATGCGATAAATAACTATTTAAATCCTGGAATAACTATTTTTTGTTGACAATTTTAAGGCCTTTGTATAAAACTTTTTTAGAGGGGGGGATTTTTACCAGGTTATTTTTCGTGGAAATGGGAAGGTACATTCTCCAAGATTATAAATTTTCCTTGAATCTAAAAGAAGCTTCACTGTAAAGGAGAACCATATCAGTGTAACGGTTAGCATTTCCTCAAGCTACAGACAGACACACAGCCAGGCATTATGTTATATTTATATAGGAGTGAAATTATTATAAAATTAAAATTAAAACTTTAAAATGACTAACATGTTTAAAAAGATTCATTAGCGCTAAAAATACTCATCAGTTTTTTATAATATGAAATATACAAAAAAGTGTTTTAATATAATGCAAGCATATGTAACTTGAATGAATAAATAAAGAAGGTGTAGATCCCCAATTCCATAATTGGACCAATAGGAACATTGGAGGAACAATCAGTTCAAGTTATTGGTTAAAAAGTGTATACATTTTGGTACAAATTTTAATTTATTTTATCGATAAATGTCAGCTATAAATAGTTGAATTCCTCATAATAAAGCTTTGCTTGTAGAAATTTTATCATAGACGCCTAAGAGTTGGGGTAAAAGCGTGTTTCTTACCCCCTTAAACTTTGATCCCCTCAATTGACCCGCCAAAAATTAAAACAAGGATGACAACATCCATAAGTAGCGAAGCACAAAATTTTGTGGATGGGACTGACCGTCATGGTTGTTTCTTCAAACGACGTGAAATTTAATTTTGATATCTTTAACTGAAAAAATTTTGAAAATCGGACTAAAAACACCAAAGATATGTGGGAAAATGTAAAAAATATAAAAATAGCCAGAAACCTGCAAAAAGGCAGTCTGACCGTCATTATTGTTTTCTCCAAACGACGGAAAATTTAATTTTGATATTTTTAACTGAAAAAATTTTGAAAATCGGACTAAAACACCAAAGATATGGGGGAAAATGTAAAAAATATAAAATAGCCAAAAACCTGCAAAAAGGCAGTCTGACTGTCATAGTTGTTTTCTTCAAACAATGTGAAATTTGATTTTGATATGTATAACTGAAAAAATTTTGAAAATCGGATCATAAACACCAAAGATATGGGAGAAAATGTAAAAAATATAAAAATAGCCAAAAACCTGCAAAAAGGCAGTCTGGCCGTCATTATTGTTTTCTCCAAACGACGGAAAATTTAATTTTGATATCTTTAACTGAAAAAATTTTGAAAATCGGACCATAAACACCAAAGATATGGGGGAAAATGTGCACAATTAAAAAAATAGCCTAAAACCTGCTAAAAAGCCGTCCGACCGCCATTGATGTTTAATAGTTAATTGTGCTCCTTAATGATGGGAATGTTGTCAAAAAATTTCAGAATCCTATCTTTTATAGGAGCTGAGTAAATCCCATTTCCCCCATAGCGTTACGGACGGACGGACTGACTGACGGACGGACATAGTGAATTATAGAGTAGCTTCGCTACTAACAAAAGATACATTTCATTGCCCCATTGACTTGGGCTTGTACGTCCCCGAATCATACTAAGTACAAACAAAATCTTCGTCTGCTAGGAATTCCTTCATTTTGTCAGATTGAGGGTCTAGGGTAATACATCTATTTATTAATGTATGCATGTCAACAGAAATAGTGACACTCAACTTTTAATTTAATAAGCATTAGTGTAATAGGAATAAAGATACGAGAAAAAAATGTAGGTTCATTAAAATGTTTGTGAAAATCTCCCAATATTTGCAGATAAATCGTCCAGCTAACTTTTAAGCTGCTATGCCCCTAGAATCTAGGGGTCCTGTATTATAAGAGGCATTGGAGAAGAGAAAAATAGACTTAAACTATCACTGGACCTATATAAAGCTTCCCTAATAAGGAAAAATCGTTCAATAGTTTTCGAAGTCTTAACCTAAAAACAAAAAAAACCTTACTTTATATAATAGGATAATTTTTTGTTGATATTTGCCGATGGCCAAAATTTTAATTACATTACTACAACAAATTTTTAGAATACTTATTTCAATTCTTTAATATGCAGATTATAATTTTTAATTATGCTGGATATAGTTATAGGCTTGTTACACTTTTTGCTATCTCATTCGTTCTCACTTACTCAAGCACTTTTTTCTCCAGTTTTGATTGTCATTATACTTTGTTTCATCCCGATGTAATATATTTCTTTTTGGTAGTGTGTCTGTATTTTTAAAAGCAAGGCTTTTCTACAATTACAATACGGTTCTCCGTCCATTACGAATAGATATTGTATTCAAGTAAAAAATAAAGGGGGCACGATATAAATGTAACTCTACCCACGTGGTGGGGAGTCGGACCCTGTGCTAGCGTTCAATATCATCCAATAGCGTCGAAAATTTCAACACAGCTAAGTCACTACAAAAAAGCGATTTGCTAGGAGACCAAAAGGTCCCAACCACTTGGGTTAGTTAGTTTTCTAGGTTATACATCTATACGTATACATTTATTGATCTCGTCATTTAGTAAGGATTGTTTACATTTCACCATCAATAAAATATAGGCACATTAGAAAGTGTAGTTTATAAGTTTATTACAAACATGATGATTTTTTTTAATTTTCAAAAGTAATGTATTAATTCTATTCACTTGTCTTTTAAATTTGGATTCATAGGACCATTAGGTACAATGTTATAATCGAGGCATCTATATAAACAAGTCTTATATGATAAGTACGTCAATATGTAGTGTATTTTAGCTGTTTTGGGATTGTTGTACGTAATTGTTTAAAGTTTGTGAAAACAAGGCTCCTGCAAAAAAATGTATTCCCCTATTAATAAGGTAAGTAGTATGCTTCACATTGTTTTCTAAATTTAATTTGACGCTTCTATCAAAGGACTGGAGAATAGATTGTTAGATTAGACAACTTGGGTATAGTACCTTTCGTGACAACGCCTCTTAAGGGGCGTTTCGTAGTATTTTACAGTTGCTTTTGATTTGTTATTTTAGGCTAGGTTAGGTAATTGCCCCGCAGGTTAGGCAATTGGCCCCGCAGAGTTAGAGCCATCCACAGGGGCTAGAAATCGAAGAAAATCTAATGTGAAAATACGATGAAACGCCTCTTAGGAAGCTTTGTCACGAAAGGGACTATACCCGACAACCCCGACAACTTTTTAACTTTAACAATACCAATATATTTTGGTACAAAAATATTCCAAAAAGTATGTGTAGCACCAATGGATATATTACTACTTTGAACTTACATAATAATTTCATGTATCTAATAAAGTGAAGCAAGCAGCGGGCTAAATATCGATTCCCCCCATACACTTTACTAAATCCTCTCCCCTCCTACTGACCATTATATCCAGGTTAGCAGGCTAAATTGACGGCAATGTTTCCCCTATTATAGTATCAACGTATATTCTACATCCATTGTATTACTTAGTAGGAGTTTGACTTTAAATGTAGGGCATCATTCATTCTAACTCACTTATGTTAAAGGTTTCGATTGCACGACCTTTGAATGGCTAAATCTAACGTAAATAAATCTTAGAGTAGCTTGCTTATTAAAATATTACTATCCTATTCTTTCTCTATAATTTTCTCAGTTTGCCCAACCCTTACGATACTGTCCTATTAACGTTCATTACAATCAAGCAAATTATTAAGTTTTGCAAAAAAAAACATGGATTTTATCATAGACATTTAATTTTGTAATTTTCTTTTCTTATACAGTCATGTTTTTTTAATCTGTATATCTACTTTCAAATTACACTTTACAGCTATCAATAACAATTATTACATTATGGCTTCATTACCAATTAATATCCGCTGAATTAGAACCAGTTTACCATATTTAGCATCGTATTACATACAATATTCCAAGAATATTAAACAAAAAATACCATTTTTGTTAGCATATTAATTCATTTAATATCCGCAGAAAGGTGTCTATAATAATAAAAAACATTCCTCAATTTTATTACTAGGGACTTTTGAATGTTAGAGAGTAAAAACACAAGATATTATATTTTTTCTTTTTTATAGTTTTTGTCTAAACACCATTTATGATGGCCCCCCCTTAAAATTCAGTTTACGCTCAGCTTGTTCATAAAGGAGACAAAAGTGTTTCACATCAGGAATAAAATTATAATTCCTTATTCCCCTGTCGCGTAACCCTCCAGGGGTTGGGGTAGGGCAATCTTTTTTTGGCATTCTATTAGGTTATTAGTTCTAGACCAATCACAGAAAAGGAGGTTAAATTAGTTAGTTTTATAGAATTGATTTTTTAATTCAAGTCCTTTTTATTTGACATACGAAAATCATTAATCAGCTCCCTTAATAATCTGCCCAGAATCCTGAAATAGCCTTAAACCTTCCTTATTATAGACAGGATCACTACAATACCTCTTATGAATTGTCTTAATTAACATATATACAGAATTCTATCAAATCAAGAACAATGAAACATTGAAATTGTTTTAACACTACAGACTGTGCTGTTTTAATTTTATATTTGCATAATACGTTACATAAATATAAAAATCCTTTTTTAATTGGAATAAAGCACACTATAAATGTAGCTCTATTAACCTGGCTTAAGTTAAATGGTTGACAAAAACAACTGTTGACTCTCTTATGTTTTAAATCAGAGTTGTATCTCTATAAATTTTGGTTTCCCTCATTGTTAACTTTTTTTGTATTCCTTTTTCTAGATTGTTTTTTATTATTCTACTTTTTTTGTTTTTTGATCTCTCTCTTTCTCAATTATCTCTCTTAGACACTCCTTCTCTCTTTTTCATCTCTTTCTCTTTCTCTCTCTCTCTCTCTCTCTCTCTCTCTCTCTCACATTCCCCTCCTTATCTATATCCCTTTATCTCTCTCTTTTCGTTAAAATCTTTTTATTCTCTTTATCTAAAGCAACGACTCTACAAATACAGCCATTCTTGTTCATTCATTTTCACCCCTAGAAATTTCCCTTACCCCTAAATTGATTCCCCGACCTACGGGAAAATAACGTAGCCTCAACCCTCCCTTCCCAAAGGGGCGTAGTCTCCCCTCCCCGACCCCTTAAAAATATCCTTTTTACAAGTAACATAAAAAGAGTTTAATGAGAAAAATACTTTTCATGCATTTTAATTAAACTTAATGAACATAAATTTTACAGAATAAAAGAGTTTGTTGAAATAATGGCATTTTTTAGACATATCTAAAAAAAACTATTGTGTTGTTTTGAAAGCAAAAAGTTAGCGAAATTTTATTAGGTTTTTATACTGTAAACATTTAAGTTAACTAATTTTTCAGATCATTTACTTGTTTTAGTTTAAGAATTTTACTTTAGTAAATTATGGCATAAATCTTAATTTATTTCATTTTTCTATATTTTAACCCGTAGGTAATCTTCTATCGTAATAATCTGTCACCCAGTGATATTTGGTCTAGTAATTCTCAACAGATAACCAACCATTAGATTGGGCGACCCTTTTCAGGTTTTTATTTCTGTGCATGGTAATGCATAGTGCCTTCTTAAGGGCCAAGACATTACCCTACTTTTTAAATCAGTATCATAAGCCAGACAAAGTAGCAGCAGATATAATTTTTAACAACTCTAATAAGACGCGGTTTGGTCCAAACTAGATCGGCCACCGTTTACTTTAATGCCGTGTGTTGAAAAAAAATAACTTTTTATTGCACTTCAAGATTTGTAAAACCCGTCATACATTTAAATAGAAATATATACAAACTAGAAGCTGCTACAATAAAATCTAGAAAAAAAGCCTAAGATACATACGAAGCTTCACTAATAAGCATAACTTAATTGGGACAGCCATTTTCGAAATCTTTAAATAAAAAAACTTATCACTTTATATAATTCGCACTTAAAGGAAGCCTGCAAGAAATACCACGCTTTAACTGCTGAAAGACTGCCACAAGTAGACCCAATACCCCAAATTTGAAGCCTTCAGCTTCTATAACAATGAGTTCTAGGCATTTTAAAATGACATTTTATGTACAATAAAAATTTGAAAGAATCTCAATGCTAATGTTAGAAATTTTGAAATTAAACTACGTGGCCTAGAAACAAAATTATAAGCTTATTTTTGCCATAAATTTCGGTTGCCAGTAACTAATTATATATTTACAATAAAAATACCCATTTTTTTAGTCAAAATCATCAAAAAAAATTAAGTAAAACTTGCGTTGTACCAAGTGTACTGTAGCCAATCAGGAGGCTGAATCAGCTAAGCAACCAATCACAGCTAAGCTTGTTTTAGTTTTCCCCTTTGTTTCTGCTATGATTTTAGTTCACAAATGCAATTTAAATCGATTTTTTTTCATAGATTTTGACTATGAAATGTGGTGTTTTTATTGTAAATATGTAATCAGTTACCGGCAATCTAAATTTCTGACAAAGATAAGGTTATAATTTTATGTCTAGGCAACGTAATTTAATATTGTTTTTTTCTTTTATGAGCATTGTAAATCTTTCAAAATTTTCATTGTACATGAAATTCTATTTTGAAATGCCTGGAACTTTTTTGTTATTGAAGCTGAAGGCTTTAAATTTGGGGTATTGGGTCTACTTGTGGCAGTCATTCAGTAGTTAAAGCGTGGTATTTCTTGCAGGTGTCCTTTAACCTCTAGAGGTTTATACATGGGGAAATAAAATAGCCTTATACCACCCTAAGATACATACGAAGCTTCACTAAAAAACATAAAAAAAATTGGACCAGTTATTTCCGAGAACTTTTGCTTGAAACAAAATAGCTAATAAATGGAACAATAAATGTATTAAGTATAGATCATTCAGATAACTATCTGAATCAAGTGTTGGGGATGAATGTGTTAATATTTACAACGCTATTTGCTAATATTCAAAGACTCAATTGAAAGTCGGCAAAGGGTCCACGGAGTGGGGACATACAAATATTTAACCCCTGCCTCCTCTACTGTTTTACTTTCATGATGGAACTATTGCGAAAATAATTTATTAACCTTAACACGAAGCAAAGTTAATGCATGTATAATTTGGAACAAAAACAAGAATGGAAAATTCCAACAATAGCTATGATTTGGGTTGAGTATTTAAATCCTTTTATGACAGTCTGTGTGTTTGTTTGTGTCTGTACCTTAAGATCTCGCTAACCGCCGCGCTGTACAGAAACAGCTATCCGGATTCTTAAAGATTTAGGTAAGGTTTATTACTCTATAGGGTAGGGTCAACAATTAAAGAAAATGAAATAATTGAAAGATAAGAATTATGAACAATGCTCTGAATCAAAGAATTGACATCATATTTTAACCTTTAGAAACTGTATTTACTAAGTTGGTAAAATAGTCTAAAAACATCCTCCAATGAGACATTTATAAATCTTCCCATAAAAGTACAACTATTCCTAACAAGCATTTTCCGAGACACAAAAAATAGGCAATTTAATGTTTAATTTAAAGTATACAATAATGCAACTCCTAAGATTAATAACTGAAAACCAGCACACAAAACTTAAAGAGAAGCTACGATACTAAAATCCTTTACCATAAGTGACAAAGATAAATTGAGACCATTTTAGGAATTTTAAAGACTTTTTTTGGTGTACTCCCGCCCCCTAGAGCTATATGGTATATATTCTTGCCATTTTGAAGCTACTATTTCACTCAATTTAGATCTTTTTAAAACATAATGTACTGAATTTTTCTGTCTTTCGTTTTTCTCAAAACCTTAAAAAATCAACTGGTTGTCTGTCCGGGTTAGTCGGGAATTTTTCCTAATTTATTATTGCTAATCTTAATATTTGTTGTACAAAAACTTTTGTTAGCTTTTTATTGCTGCGCTATTCATGAACATAATCATCTTTGCTCAGGGATTTAAAGGGAAAAGACAATGGCCAATGAATTGATGTACATAACCAATGATGATACACAATTTTAACCCTTCTATTAATTCTAATTAGGGGTAAATACGTTTGGTCTCTTAACTGTATAAACCAACCAATCAAAGTTCAATAAAAGACCCCAAAGCTAAAGACTAAGAAAAACTACTTTTAAAACTTTAGGTACTTGTGTAATAGACATCCCAATGTCCCCTCCCTCCCTGCATTTACTAATATGCATAGGACGTAAATTAAAATAATGAAATTGGGAGGGGCTATTAAACTACCTCGACATATTATACAGAGGAGAATTTCAGGGGACTAGTAAATGGTTGAGTGAACATGTACAGTACACTTATATTTTCTCGGCTGGTATTTAAGATAAACAGCTGAAACTTTTTTTTCAAGATTCTCTATGGCAATGAGTATCTAGTACATAATTTACTTGGTCAGTCAGTCTGCACTTATGCAATGACTTAAGGTTCATTTGATACAAGTAGGAAAAATATGATTTTTGGCTGCTATTGTAGATAGAGGACTGAAATTATATATGAAGTTTCTCCTTGCCTTTGGTCATCTACTCTATACCTAACTTCGTCCGTCAGTCTGTCTATACTATGAAGTTATTCAGAACTGAAAAACAAAGCACTTTTTGCTTTTATTGTTTTATATAAAGCTGTAAAAGTAATAGTATTTTCAAACGCCTAACCATAACATTAAATTGAACATATTATATTAAACTACATAACACCTTTTTATATCACATTTAAGATTAATTAATATAAACTCTCTCTAATATGCATATAAATGGTATTCTTGCAAATCTGCAAAAAAAAATATATTAAAATCCGCCAAAAAATATAGATTAAACAACATTATTAATTTAGAATTGTAATACCATAATAAAAATTGACATTTTGATTCAAGTAATCACAAAAATATGGGTAATGGCAGGCTCAAGTGACTACCATTCACAGTTAGGGCTTCAAATGGATGGGTTGGTTGGTTGTCTGTTAAGATGACCCTACCGACCATAACACATATAAACCGTGATCATTTCATTGAAGGTTTGGTAAAACAAAAAAACTATTTTGAGAAGTAGCTAAATATATAATTAGCTACATTGTATAAAGTCTATGAGTAATGGGATAAAACGATTTGGGGGTGGGGGTGGGGGGTGTGATTGACAAAAAACTATCCGTTTCGAATTTCTGCAGTGTAGCATCTTTTTGTTTCATACTTTTTATTACACACCCCCCCCCCCCCTCCACCCTCCAATTTCCAAGCAAAAGTGGTTGGGTTAGGATAAAGATAGCTTTTCTTAAAAATGAAAAGAAGAATAGAAATCCTCAGATCATTTGTTGGAATAACAAAGGACGGTATGCCTGTCCTTTACATTTAGATCAATCAATCTTCCCTCAGAGTTTGCTTATCACATTTAAGTAGATCTACCATTTATTTAAAGTAGACATACCTAACCTTATAAGATTAAACCAGAATGACAACATCCATAAAAGCGAAGCTCTGAAACGGTAGGACCAACGAACATTAACACTTGAAGAGTGTCAGAACTGAATAAGTAGAATAGAAATTTATATAGTTTTGAAATTTATATTTATAATAAATTACAAGCTTATTTTGTTGCAAAACTGCTTAAATACAGGACATACTTACATTTTTAGGACTTGATTATAGAGATCCTTCGCATAACATTCAAAAAGAAATTTTAAGTATGGCTTATTCTTGAAAAAATGCAAAAATGTTACAAAATGTTTTATAGAATAATTTTCTTTTCTATATTTGACGGTGGGAGTGAGAAATACCCCACCCCCAAAGAAAATATCTTTTTTACCTCCATGGTAATGTAAAATTTATTTAAATTATATTGTTAGCTAAATGAGCGTATCGACACTGAGATAATGATACCAGATTTACATGCAAACAAGGATGACAACATCCGTAAAAGCGAAGCACTGAAACGGTAGGACAAACGGACATTAACACTTGTATAGTGTCTGAACTGAAAAATCAGAATATAAAAGTATAAGAGTCGAAGCAAAAGTGTAAGTAAATTTTTTGCCAAACTGCTTGATACAGGATAATGTTTATGGACATACTAACATTTTTAGGACTTGATTATAGAGTTGCTTCGCTTATGAAATTGTTCTTTGTTGTCCCAGGAATCAATATACCAAAAATCAGATCAAACGGATAATTAGATCACACCTAACTACTACAGGAATCACCATGCAAAATTTGAAATCGATAGGACAATTCTAACATGCCTAAATTAACGAATAAAAGCTATCTATCTCGGACGGACGGACGTACGGACCGACCCTAATTATAGAAAAGCTTCGCTTTTAAAAAGGCAGGGATCGAAGGGGATAAGACAATGGCCGATAAATTGATGTATATCACTAATGATGAAACAAAAAATTACCCTTTCTTTAGATTGCAATAAGTGATTAAAACGTTTCGATACTTAACTTAATGAACCAAATTCAGTTAAATAGAAAACATTTGTTATGATTAGAGTTTCTTAGCTGGTAATTTTAGATTGTAACAAACTATTACAGGAATAATCATGCAAAGCTTGAAATCGATAGGATAACTCAATCAAAAAAGCTAACTGTTGTTGACGGACGGTACGGCCCTAAATATAGGAAAGCTTTGCTTTCTAAAACCATCTTATTTTCACTTTTATAGTAGAATATCTTTTCTTTAACTTTCTTATATTAAATCCATGCGTATGTCTAAGTAATTTATTTGGACTACTGATATACAAAAGTAGAACTTTAGCCAGTAAGATTTTGTAAACAGTTAGCTGTATGAAAGTGTGGGGGGGGGGGGGGGGGCTGAGATCAACCTATAAAAGCAAAAGGAACTACAAGAACGTTACCTCAAAACTCAATTTTAATTTTGAAATAATAATGATTGAAAAATCAAACATCTCCTTAATTATTTCCATTCCCTTACAGGATTGGGGCGAAGAGAAAGAAAATTAGGACAAAAGTAATAAATTGATCAAAAATATGAAACAAAATATTTAAAAAAAGGGGAGTGATATATTTAATCACAAAATCATACATTTTTATAAAGAAAAAAAGCCATTTCATAAAATAATTTTCCCTAATAACGTAACTTTATGATGAGAAAATGTCAAATTTTAATATCTTTTTACAATGTCTGTTTTTGGCAACACAAAAAAAAATGTGCTATATCTTAATTGCCTTTTACCAATACTGGATATCTATAAATAGTGTGTATATTAGTGAGTATGAGAGTGTGTAAAGTTATATTATAAAAAAGTGTTATATTAAGATAGAGCTGTATTGCAAAAAGTTGCCACTTATCTTGTTCAAATGTCAAAACAGCTTTATTTATTCTTTTTAGGCGCGAAGCTACTCAAAAAAAACTAGCCGATAAAAATCTGCTTAAACTCTTAGTCAACGAACAAATATAAATACTAAGTTGATTGAGTAATAGTTATTTATCGCATCATATCATAGACAGCTTTCCGCGGATATCAAAATGATAATAAGCTCCGAGGGGCCGAATGCCTGGTATTGATTTTATGATTTTTCTTTCAATATGCCTGAAAAATTGTCTGTAATGCAATGTTATACATGAATTTTCAGTATGAATTAGAACCGGTTTTAATTTAGCAGATATTATTCAGTTTCTAAGCCCTACTGGAAAACATTATAAATATATCCGAAAAATTGATTGCAAACACTTCGTACTGAAATCTTAGCAGCTTAAAATAATGCAAATCTTTAAAGCCAAGGAATTTTCACAACAGCAAAAGTTATCTTAAAACACATATAATAGCTTTACATATAAGAAATGTAATCATCCTTGTTTGTATATTTTTTTTTCTGATATTTCATACATTGCTATATCAATCTCAACTAAATATTTGCTTTTGAATAGAATAAGGATCCTGTAAAACGAAATTTAACTTATCAATAAGAGCAACAAGTGGGTTAACATTTAGGGAATCTAGAGAGGAGTATAAAATAGCCTCAAACCATCCTGAAGACTTTAATTCATAAAAATATAGCCTGGGATGTGTGTAAAGCTTTACTACAATTGAGAACTTTATCGGTAAAGTGGTTAGCGATATCCTAATGGACAAGCAAAAAACATTACCAATTTTTGTACAAAATATTCTAGCAGCTTTGCACCTAGAAGCTTCTAGGGGCACTTAAAGTAGGAGGGGGAAAGAAGCTTCACTTTAAAGATGAATCATATCGGTGTAGTGGTTAGCGAGAACCTTCGCGCGCTACAGACAACTTACTATTTTGTATGATGGGTAGGATAGAAATTGTTCCTTTTAAAATCCACAAAAAAAATTTCAAAAAATCCACAAAACTATATCCTTTTACAGAATTATCTTCCCTGTCAGATATTCAATGTTATTGTACATCTCTATATTGGTATAGTGCATCTCCGTTGACATTTTGCTATCATCAATTATTTTTTTTTGTCGGGATGCAATGCTTTTAACTCAGGGATCTTAAGGGATAAGACAGAGGCCGATACATCCAAAATAATTATGCGCAATTTTCAATTTTGGACAAAATCAGACATATAATAAAACTATCAAATATTTTCTAGTCAACAACTAAGATAACGTTGATATAAAACTTTGGGTACCAGTTTGATTTACAGTACATTGTCCATTACCTTCCTGTTTTCCTTGCATATGTACATACGTTAAAAGCATGTAGCCGCTTGTAGCATACCTTTTATATCTGGGATGTCACATAATAAAGTGTTAATGTTTTAAAAATCAACTTATCTACAAAAGTTGCTATTAAAGTAAAAAAAAAGACATTTCTATATTTATAATTAGGATTGCTTTGTCGTTTGTGACATATAACTCTGATGAAGGACGTCCAAGCTTCTTATTTTAGAGGGTCATTTTCGCTTGTACTTTTATTTTTTTTATAATGTAACTTATTCTATATTTCTCTTTCACCTTACAGTACTTTTAACACAAATTTTCTGTTTTAAAATCTTTTTTTGTCTTTTATTATCTAATTTTCAAATAAAGCTACCTAAAATTTTAAAATTTTGGCAATAATAATTATAGAATAGTTTAAAGTGCAAAATTGTGGAAATCCTATTATTTTTGGAGATGGTATTCTACTCCACAATTCAAGTCAAAATTGTTTGTCTGTCAGAATGTAATGATCATATGATTTCCTCTTTTTTTAGTATTTTTCTCTCCTTTGTTTGCCACTTCTGTTTGTAAGCGGACACTTGGGGAATGATTTGTCACGGGGGAGTGCAGTTACCCTCCCCACCAAAAAAGTAAAAACCTGTACGCTGTTTTACTGTTATGTTAGTTTGGTGCAGCAGTAATCGAGATCTTTACACACAGACATCCTGTCTTCTTATCCAATATGATTTCCTGCTTTATTAAAGCTCCAGTTTTTGGACAAGGTTGTCCCTGTTTTTTTTTTGCAAAGTCCCAAAGTCTGCCAGAAATCCAATTATATACAATTAAACCCATAATAAGTCTTCATTTTGCACTGGGGTTTATCTAACAAAATATAAATAAAGTGTTCTTTTTTTTATATATAAGATATGTAGCAGTTGATGCTTTTGCTATTTTCAAACTTAAAGCTTTTTCATAGAGATACTACGCTTATAAATAGTAACCAATTTAGATTTCAAATCAATAGGATGATTCTAAGCTAATGTGTGAAGGTTAGAAAAGCATTTTTAACGTAAAATATTAAAAATAATAATTATAGCGTTTCCAAGCTATTTAGATTATACTTTTTAATTACAGTGATCCTTACCCAAACTTTTAAATTCAGACGGACTTTTGTTTTTTAAATAAACCCAAAATGAAACAAGCAGCACAAAAAAGACAAATTCGCAATTTGCAAATCTTTGATATTTCAAACCTAGACCATTTACAAAATATCCCATTCTTTATGGAGTTTAAGTAGCGTCAGATTCGCAAACTTATCATTATTACCAAAGATCAAAGAAACAGTAAATTGATAAAAAAAAACTAAGTAATATTTACTTTCGCATTGTATTATAGAAATCTTTCCGCAGATAATAAAAATTATAACATCAAATCCGGGTTTGTTTGCTCCGAGGAGCCAAATGCCCGAACTGACAAATCTGGTGTTAATTTATGTTTTTTGTTGACTGTAAAACAATACGATACCTAAATTTTCAGTATTGCTCAGAATCAATTCTGATCCAGTGGGCATCAATCAGTTTCAATGCCATATTAGATTTTAATAAATAAACTTGTAAGATATATCTCTTTTGTTTAAGATGTAATAAATTCAACCTTCATAGGATAAAATATTTGTAAACTAATTTTAAAAAATCAAAAAAATCAATCATTAAAATTTTTAAGGAAATTTACTTTTTCTTTTCTCTGGTTACACAATGTACAAAATTCGCTACTATATCCTTTTCTTTAATTTGTATGAAAACTAAATTAGCACGAAGCCAAGATTATATAAAAAGACCGCACAAGAAGGGAGTGAAAAAGGGACTAAATTTTATCATAAAAATCAGGGTGCCAAAATTTTTCGAAATGTAGCGCTTTTACTAAAGACAAAGTTTTCGATATCTAATAAGATTCAAGGAAAGATTTGATTAGAGATTTTAAGGGATAAGACAATAGAAGATTAATTGATATATGTACATCCTCAATGATAAAAAAACAAAACTACCCTGTAGATTTATTATCAATAGTTTAAAATTTGAACACTGCTTATTTGGTTTAACCATTGCAAATTTATTTAAAAGTGCCAAATGTTTTCATCCAACGAATAAGAAAACATATTTAAACCTCAAAAAAGAAGTGGGTAATAGACGTATTGTTATGACGTCATAGATGACACTTTCCAGCGATTCTTACCTAAGCCTCTCTAATTTCAAATATAATTAAATAGCCAAATCACATTCCTCCTAAGCTTACTTTGATATAAGAAAAATCATACGACATTTACAGAATCTTAAATTAAATTTACGGAATATACAAAAAATGTTTGACACCCATAAAAATATTAAACGCCGAGCAGAAAAATGCGCTAAATTAAGATTTTTCGGCGGTTTAAAAGAGATTTATTTGACCTGTTTCCGAAAACGGAGATTTTTTTGATAACCCTCAAAATTTTATGTTCATATAAAATGGAAGAATTTTTTAAAAATATTTTTTATGTGCATTATTAGATCCTTAAACCTTCCCTAGACATAATACAAAATGTACATCGTTAACACATTATCAAATATTACTGGCTATGTCCCAAGAGGCTTCTGAGGGCAGTTGAGGTGGGAGGAGGGGGGGTCGAACCCTGTCCCTAACCACACACTTTTTATTTTGGTTTTAAAAAAGAAGTAGGTAGTCAAAATTTTTGAGACGAGTAATTTTTTTTCCTGGGGGCAATTTCTTTTCAGAGGTTGGAGATACCCCCCCACAAAAAAAAATAGTTATAAACTTTCCTTTGATCTATAAAAAACTTCACTGTAAAGGAGAACCATATCGAATTTGCGAGATCCTTCGCTACAGACTAAAAAATAATATTATTAATCTGGCTGTAGTTTCAGATCTCGCTATCCGCTGGACCTACATGGTTCTCCTTTACAGTGAAGCTTCTGAACAGGTACAAGACAGGTTTATAGCCATTTTGAGGCAAGGTTGAGAGTATTTTGCCTTGGAAAAAATATTCTCTATATAATTTATTTTTTAAAGTTTATCACATCTAAAAAGATTGTTTCATACTAAAAACACCTTTTTTAAAGCCAGACTTAAAGATTATATATTCTATATTATGTAGTGTAATTATTGTATGAAATATTACTCAATTCTAAAAAGTCGTGTACATTTCTCAATAAAAGGATTTTTCATTCATCAATTCTGTTTAAACTACCGGAATTTTTGGAGAGTAGTTTCTCTCTCTCTCTCTGTATATATATATGTGTTTCCCTTGATTTAAATTTAAGATATACTTCTTAAAAGCGAAGCTTTTCTATATTTAGGGTCGGTTCGTCCGTACGTCCATCCGTAACGGATAGCTTTTTTCGTTAATTTAGGCATGTTAAAATTGTCCTATCGATTTCAAGCTTTGCATGGTGATTCCTGTAGTAGTTAGATACTCTATAATCATTACCAGAAAGTCCATA
The DNA here is from genome assembly GCF_053477335.1 of Acartia tonsa. Classification (NCBI taxonomy): domain Eukaryota; kingdom Metazoa; phylum Arthropoda; class Copepoda; order Calanoida; family Acartiidae; genus Acartia; species Acartia tonsa. The sequence continues at coordinate 12,210,780 of NC_137268.1, forward strand.
CGTCCATTTTAAACATGATGATTTTTTTTACTTTTTTAACAAGAAATTTTTATGTGATCTAATAATCCGATTGATGTTTTTTTTTGTATACAGATTCCAGGGACGACAAAGTAAAATATTATAAGCGAAGCAACTCTATAATCAAGTCCTAAAAATGTAAGTATGTCCATAAACCTTACTGTGTATCAAGCAGTTTTTTAACAAATTTACTTACAATTTTGTTTCGACTCTTACTCTGATTATTCGGTTCTGACACTATACAAGTGTTAATGTCCGTTTGTCCTACCGTTTCAGTGCTTCGCTTTTATGGATGTTGTCATCCTTGTTTCATTGTTATTTTTGTAAAATATTTTTAGTAGCAAATCTACTCTATTATTCAGTTTTTCTATCTATCCTATATACAGTAAGACTGTAACGTTGCTACTTAAAATAGACTGCTAATAGACTAGGTATGCGAAGCAGATCCAGTGTGCAACTTACATGGTCTGTCGGTCATGCTCAATATGTATTAAAATGCATATTTTCTTTATGAAGGTTACGTGATTTTCTTATATTATCATTACTTCTCTTTAACCTAGGTCGTCCGTCCGTAAATCACTTTCTTTTACTCAGATTTTTTATGTATTTTGTATATTCTATTGTTACTTCCATTTAATTCTATTCAAATATCTGTATTAGAATATAAAACAAATTTGATTACATACCCAACATTTCAATTCACAATTATTGTAGAGTTTTGACAAACAGAATTAACATTTGAAAACCATATCCACTAACATATACATACAAAGAATGGAAAAGGTATAAAAAACTAGACCATTCAAATTTTGGTGTTTTTACAACCCAACCTCTCTATAGAGAAACAAGAATGACTATGTCCATATGTAGAGGGATAAGCCAATGGCGAATCAATTAATGCACAACTAAAATGAAGTTACACAAAATTACCCCTTCTGTAGATTACAACTAATGGATGAAACGTTTAAACACTAAACTAAATGAACCAACCATTCAAAATTCAAGTCCCCAAAGTTGTTAAGTCAATCAATTAAAAAATGTTATTATAAAACTTTGGGGACTAGAGTATTAAACGTCACAATATCTGCCTAAATAACACTACAATAAACAATAACATTTAATATTGCCATTTCTTTGATTTAATATTAAATAATCTTTGTCACGTTTTGTTTGTTTGTAGTTTTGTTTAAATACTTTTTATAATATTTAATTCTCAAGCTAAAGCCTTGATATAAAGGTTTATAAAAGGTCTTGGTTTACATAGGTATCAAGTTTCAAACATTTAAATTATTTTAAGTGGCGCAGCTACATTATAACCATGGTGTGCTCTTACGTCTATTTGACCGTCTGATTAAATTATGTATAAAAGTAATAGGATGTGTGTTTCTGTTTGTCTCCTTATCTGTGTGTGTGTTTGTAACCAAAGATCTCGCTAATCACTTAGCTAATACGGTTCTTCTTTACAGTGAAGCTTTGCATAGTCCAGGGAAGGTTTATATTTAACTAAATAAAACCTAAAGTTTAAATTTTCTTTATTCTTAATAGTTACAAATCTGGCAATTATAAAATTGTTTATTGCTGCGCTGTTAATTCATATTATATTCCTTGTTGAATCAAATTGAAGGGTTAGGGAATTTTTAAACCATTTTGTTTTATTTTAAACTGTTGAACAAGAACAATTGCGTCCATAAGAATACATTTAATAAGGTCAAAAGGAAAACATAAATAAAGAGGAGGGACTAAAAAAAAGGCATAAAGTATTTTTAAATTTGGTTTTAATTAAGATAACATCCTACAATATGAATTACAAAGAGAGATTAACACAATTTATTTAACATAATATTTTTATTTGATTAATTTTAACAAATCTTCAGTTGGTTTATAAATAAAAAGACATGATGAGTTTTTTTTTGTCTAAAGCTAAAGATCTCGGGAAATTGCTTGTCCAAATTGACTATAGTTTTCAGGCAAGCTTTAAAAATACTTTAGGGTGGTTCTCAGCTATTTTTGACCTCCCTATCCCTCCTTTATGTGCAAGGGGCTAAGCAACTTGTTTAATAAATTAAGTAAATAGATTTTTCTTTTTGTGAAAAAAAAAATCAGTTAAATTGAAACGCTTTATTTGACAAATCAATTAACATTCAAAATTTGTAGCCATTATAACAATTTGTATAAAAAGCAATAATATTAAGAAAAACTAATATATATGTTACATTGAATTACATAAAAAATCAGTTTGAATTTTTATTGGTCTAAAATACCAATAAAAGACCTTTTACCCCCCTTCCCCTTTTTTTTACTATCGGCACTGTAGCCTTTTTAACAATAAAATGATCAGTAGTATTTAGGCATGGTGGTTCCTCAAATCAGCTAAAAGAGAGTGGCTGTTCTTATCAATGAATCTTTAATCTAGTTTTTTTGTAAACGCTCAAAATTTCTTTTATTTAAGAAAAAATAAAATAAGATTGGGGATAGTTTTCACTTTATGACTAAACCCTTCGGGGCAGCCTGTACCTAAAAGAACCTAAACTAAGACGACCTACAATAAAAATTAACTACCCTACAAACTTTATTTCAATTTATTTTAAAATAAGGAAGGGTATTTTTGTAATTGACTAGACACTTTGAATAGGAAACATATTTGAATTTTTCTTAGGGAAACATGAATTGTAAAAGTTTGATTGCTGTTTTTAATTTTTATACTACAATTTATATTAATTTTCCTAAAGCATGACAATACAAATTCGGAATTCTTAAAAAATGGCTATTAACTTGTATTTGCTAGTGAATAGAAACATTATTTACATTATTTAGTATTTGGGTATTCAATTTTTCTGCCTTGTGAACTAAAGTTCGATTATTGGATCAAATCACAATACTCAAAATTACAAAAGTTTTTTTCTAGAATCTCAAACAGTTGGACATTAGAGGAATTATTATTTTTAGAGGTCATTTTTGTGCTTTTCTACAGAAATTTTAAAGAAGTGTTAAAGATATTTATGCTCTTTGACCCTTTTTTAAAGCAACCTTAGTTCGCAGGTTATACTTTGTAATGGCTGTACACCCAATTAATAGAAACATAATTACCCCTTTTGTAGATTAAATTTATTTGTGGAAAAGTTTAGACACTGAAGGTTTCCACTACCCAATCTAGTTTTAATAAGTTTTAAAACTAACCAATAAGAAAGTGAGCCTATAAACTTTGAATACAGTGCAATTTAAAGTCCAATGTCCCCTTCCTACCTGGGTTCCCCAATTTATTAGTGTTTTGTGAATAGAAATTGTGTAACTATACCTGTTTTGAATGTCCATGGAAACTGAGCCATCAAAACATCTGGATTTAAACATTTTAGGAATATAAAATTTATTGGCTTGGACTAAGTATTTGATTCCTTTTCATAGATTGGAGATAGAAGTGACAGGACAACGGATGTTTATTATTACACCCCCAATTATGTTCAACAACGTTTCCTATTAAAAGTGTTGGTTGATAGTTTGAACAAGCCAATCAGGATTTTATAAAAGTATCGAAAGTTTATAAGCTAAAGAATGAGAAAGCATATTTATAAATCTTTGTTTAACGCTATTATTTCCTCCCTATTAACTATTAATCAGCTCAAAATTAACCAATTTTATGGTGTAGAGATAAGTACAAATATCCTATCTATAAAAATATTTCGCACAAGGAGCATTGAAAGTTGATAGGGGCCAATTTGTAACTGATTTAACCCCCCTAAGCTTCTTTCTAGCTAGACTGCCTACTACGATGGGAATTATTTGGTGTTCGAATACTTATCACAAATTTAAATTTAAATATTAAAGCAGTTACAGAGATCTTAGGAGGCGTGATATCAAAAGATATTTCAAAATTGCATAAAAATTAACTGTTAACTAAACATTAAATTAAAACAATAGAGGGGAAGGAATGTCCCAACCCATGAACCCTATGTCGCTTTCAATTGGGTTTTTGAATATCCAGGTTGTTATCTGGATTATTATATTATATCTAAACTTGTACATTTATTGACTAAACGTTTCTTTACAAAAGTATTTCTATCGGACATATTACAAACCCATGTAAAAAGCAGAAAATATCAATTTAACTGCTATTTTAATAATGACATTACATTAATGAAACAGCAATAAAACTAATGACTAATGACGCAGAAATTTTCCAAAGAAGTATTGATCAATTTTGCTATGTTTTATTTTAAACTGTTTTATATTTACACCTTATGCCAGTAAACCTTTGACTAACCAAATCCCATTATTATACAACTTCTTTGAGATCCTTTTTAGAGCAATGAAGTTACTCTTGGATTTAATAACAAAATTATCGTGAAAATCATCATGAGTCATTGTCCATTTTTGTTTCATGAAACTAAAATTATCAAATCCTAATTCCTAGTAATTTCTTCAAATTTAAAAGCAAACAAAAGAACAGTGTATTTCAAAAGAACTGAACAATAAATATACTAATTTTCTATTACATTTTATTTATTTACTGTGACTTTTTTTAAATGCACATTGTTATTCTTGTTTTACTCCATTTTTCTTCCGTTTTCCCTTGGACCTTGATTATTAGAGCCAATAAAGTGTGAGAACGGAACTCTAAAAAAAAAGCCCGCACTTTGTATATTGATGAGGGGTAGAGAGAATTTCAAGATGTTTTGTTAAAAAAGATTAATATTATTATAATTTATTATATAAAATATTTATATATACTTTATCATTTTTCAAAATAATATTTATTTATCGCATCGTATTATAGACAGCTTTCCGTGGTTAATAAAATGAAAAATGATATGATTAAATCCTGTTTTGTTAGAAAAGGGGCCGAAGAGCCGTGCAAACAAAACTCGAATTAATTATATGATTTTTATTAAAATATTCGTGGAAAATTGCCTTTGATTCCACGCTATACATGATTTTTCAGTATGGCTGAGAACTGGTTCTAATCCCTAGGATGTAAATCGGTTTCGAAGCATTCTAAAAACATAGGTTAGTGATTTGAAAAGTTTACGCTTTTGTATCTTTGTTCTTTTAATTGCATAACCTAGTTCAATGTTAAGAGTTCATCAGCTAGGACATCTCTCTTGGTTTCTATGCCTTATATTCAGTACATTTTACATATTATTTTGTTTAAAAATTAAATCAACAAAGAATAAAGGTAGACTCGGTTGTTTTCCATTATGGCTTCGAAATCGAATAATATCCGTTGGATTAGAACCGGTTTTAGACCATACTTAAAATCATGTATAGCATCTCATTACATATTATTTTCCACGAATATTAGAATAAAAATTATAAAATCAATTTGCAATACAGTTAATTTTTCCACAATTATTGAAATAAAAATCATAACGAAACTGGTTTTAAACTTATGATTTTTTTCATTTTAATGTCCGCAGAAACCTATCTATAATACGATGAGATAACTAACTATTAAAATATTTGTTCCAAAATACAGAATTTTCCCCTTTACTGTTTATCCATTACATTAATGAATATTTTTATATTTATGTCAAGTGCCAAAAAAACAACAAATATAGATTTTGTCTCCTTTTTCCTCTAAAACAAGGATGACAACATTTATAACTTTATGTTAGCTGAGCTATTTAAGGTGTTTTTACAAATCGATTTGAATGTAATGTTCGCTTTTCTATATTATTGCCAGACGTATGCCAGAGTGGTAACAGGATGTCTATATGCCTGTCTGTACCTCAGGATCGCAATAACCGGTGGACAGATATGGTTCTTTTTTTACAGTGAAGGTTTTTATATGTCCAGGAAAACCTTTTCAAGAGAAACAGTCTTGGAATAAACGATCCTACCCTTTAATTTCTTCTTTTTACAACTAATATTAACAATTAATTAGTGTCGACTAAATATCCTCCTCTCCTCTAAATGCCCCTGGAGGCCTCAAGAGACATAACCACTAGTGTATATTAAAGACTTCAAGGCAAACAGTCAAAAAATTGTCTTCTGAGCTGGATCTTTAAATCGTTTAGTGGTGCGCTGAATAGGGGCGATCCAGTTCGGCGCACCTAGATATTATTAGATTTCAATCTTTACATCAAAACTGAATGGGCGAATCAGTGCGCCCAGTGGCGCGTTACTGGCACGGTAATGACACTCAACGATTGACATTGCTGCGTTAAACCGGGGTGAACTGGATCGCCCTGATTCAGCGCACCACTAAACGATTTAAAGATCCAGCTCTGATATGCATACTGGTATTTGGACTTACACACAATGTAGGTTATTATTGAGAAGTTGCGCTATTAAAAAATGAAAATATCTAAAAACTATTATGATATTATGAGTACTACTAAATTAGAGGGATGAAAAGACTGAAAGACAGAAAATCAATATTTCCTCACATAACATGTCAAAAATTACATTTTTAGAATATCTCAACATCAAAAATTAATATTTTTGTTTGTTTTTATCAATGTCAGAGAATAGGATATGTATTATGAAAATAAAAGTAAAACATAAAAATATATCAATTCAGTAATTAAAGTAATAGTTTTGTTTTTGTTGAACAGATTGGATTATCTATTTCAGGCAAGCTTTATATAGCTTTTATGGTGAAGATAGGCTATTTTATTTTCTTATTTAAGTCTTGGGATGGTTCAAAGCTACTTTTATATTCCCTCTTTGCCCTTTTGAAACCAGATCACCTAGATGCTAGGGGTGTAGCCGCTAGTCAAAAATAAAGCAATGAAAAATGAATTGATATACATCCTTTTATTCTCCCATTATAATCTAGCTACCAAAGACAAAATATAAATCTTAAAAATAAATGTCTTTTAATTATTTATGAAGGTTGGTTATAATTTATTTAGGCTTTAAAATCCAAATTGAAATATGTAAAATGAATATTGCATACAAACATTAGATTTTAAATATAATTTTATAATGTGTTTCTACAATTTGAAAAAAACGTTATAAAGAGCAAAATATAAAAATTGAAGGTAATAAAATGGAACACAGTAATAGTGTCTGACTGATTATGACGTAACAAAAAAAAATTAGCTAATGAGAGGCCGTTATTGACCAATGGTAAAATTTATAGTGGCCTCTCATTGGCTAAATTTTTTTGTTACATCATAATGAGTCAGACACTATTATTGTGTTCCAAAATGTCTGGCGGTTTCACTCAAAGGGCCTTGTTGAGCACAAAATCTCCCCCCTCCCTTATTTTTTAGATAGATTCTAAGACAAGGGGGTGGGGGTTGTGGGGTAGATTGTTTTTATTTGTTTGTTTATATTATATTAGATACTAACCAGTCCAACTCCTTATTCATTTTATTATTCAAAAATGGAAGGGGGAGGTAATTAGTCGACTCCAACTTTGAGGGAAAGCATCTTTTTTACAATATATAAACACTTAATAATATAATAGGAAAATTGACAATTGGTCACATCACATAATTTTCATTATTCTAGTGTCATAAAATATTTAGAAAATCCCCTTCCACTGTTTTCACTCTTTTATATTCCAGAGATTTAAAGGGATAAGACAATGGCCTATAAATTGACGATCTCCAATGATGAAACACAAAATAACCCCTCCTTTAGATATAATTAGTGGATGAAAAGTTTGGACCCTCAACTTAACCAATCAAAATTTAATAAAAGTCCCCAAAGTTGTATGATAACTTTAATATCTGGATATAAGTGATACTAAAAAGATTGACAATATCTATTAGTTCTACAAATTTGATAATGATAATTTTTCTAATGATATTATTCTTGGTAGCTTCGAAAAGGTTTAGGGTTCGAAAATAGAATAAAATAAGTCATTAAAAATTTTGATATTTTTGATTTTATATTTTTCAGAAAAAAAATGTTTAGAGAATGTAACAATTTATTTTAATTGTAATTTACTTTTATCTAATAGTTATTGTCCCTTTAAACAGAAGTCAATTATGAGCATTAAAAAGCTTGGTAAATCCAAGGCTTGATTCAAACCAAGAATCCTTACAAACTTGTATACAGAGTTGGATTCTTTAAAAAAAATTGGGTCGCTACTCGCTGGTGAGGCGAAATTGTTTTTGTAAAAAATCCTTCAAAATCACATATAAAATCTACTAAAATTAAATAAAATATTATGTTGATAACCCTTCTATGATTTTATTTAATTTTTGTAGATTTTTATGTGATTTTGGAGGATTTTTCACAAAAACAATTTTGCATCACCAACGAGTAGCGACCCAATTTATTTTTAAGAATCCACCTCAGTAAAACGTAAAAACTCCACAAAAAGGGGAAAAAAGATTTTTTCCATTTCTATGTAAACCCTTCTCTAGTTCTAGTGGTGGAAATAATTAAAGTGAAGTCTGTATTTGGATATCCACATTGGCTTAAAATTGTGCAAGCTATAAAACCAACATAGACCATTGCGACCCCGCGCCATTATTTTGAAGAAAAAAAAACATATGTCTTTCACATTAGAGGGGCTATAACCCTTCGGGGGTTTTATCTCTGTATGGCTCATTTAAGTTTTCAAAATTTAACCTAACTTTAACAAAATTTTATAAAAATCCTTTTTTCAAACAATGGAATGGTCTGTTTGTTGACATTACTCCTATCAGTCATTTAAACTTAATTGAAAATGAAGTGAGTTGAGTTTAATAAAAACCTAATAGAAAATAGACCAGAAGACATTTCCCCTTTTTTTATCCTTTTTCCAACTATTTACAATATTTCAAGTAATATTGAAAATTCATTATTTTTTTGGTTTTGTACACATCCTAGCCCAATGGAATATTGTATTATATCGCTAAAAATAATGGATATTATGAGTGGCGGCAATTATCTACCCACCACCCCATGTAGACGCCACAGTCCCTTAAAACTTTGTTGTTAAAATTATCTCAACATAGTTACTTTGGCATAAAAAGAAAAATATTACATGGTATATATAGCTTTCAAGCAGTATTTCTTAATATTCCTAGTGGCTTCGATCCTAACTTTTAGGGGCCTTAATCCGAGAGAGAGGGGTGGGGTGGGGGGGGGGGGGGGGTAAAGAGACTCTACCAATATTTAGTAGAAAAATATACCTGAAAATAATTCTTGGGGGTTGACCTCTCCAACGCCCAATAGCTTATAAGTTGCTCATGAAATATTCTAAAGTGATTTTTTCTGCCATTTTCGAGATTCTATTGGACATCAACAAATGCATCCATATTGAACAGGGTATGTTTCACCCCATGGGTACACCCTACAACCACCCCCCCCCCCCCGCCCCTCCCCTCGACCTCCCTGGCACCAATTATGCACACACCTCATTTATGTCACAAACTCTTCTCATATAAATAAACCAGAGAAAAAATCATGGAAACAGATTTTCATTTGGAAAGTATTTTCGAGGATTTTGTCTGGTTCCGAGGTTATTTTAAGGTATTTCTTATTGGGTTTTCTTTTAACTAAGACCAATAAATTGATGTGCTAAATCATATGCACTCATCAGGGAAACTTTAAATAGTTATTTATCGCATCTTATTATAGACAGCTTTCCGTGGATATTAAAATGAAATATTATAAGATTAAAATCGCCACAAGTTAACTGGCATTAATTTTATGTTTTTTTTTATATTCGTGGAAAATTGTCTGTGATATGATGCTATACATAATTTTTCTAGTGAGCTGAGAACCAATTCCAATCCAGTGGAAATTAATCGGTTTCGAAGCCATGCTGGAAAACAATTATGAGGTCAGATAATAAGCTAGGCCTTCATCTAAATTCCATTTCTAGTTTGGATTTAATTAAATAAAATTTTTGAGTGTCCTGTTATCATTTTTGCATATAAGTCTATGTTTATGGAAATAAAGAAAAATTGTAAAAATATTTAGCAGAAAAATTTGAATTGTATTAGTTTATGACATAACCAAAGTACCCAACCTAAGTAGTTAAACTCTAAAGCTAGAAGTTTGGGACATTCAAAACATTTCAGACAATTTCTCCAGGGTAGGGAAGGCGAAATTGGCCTAAAACCATCCAAAGACTTAAATTTAAAAATTATATGGCCTAAAACCATTCCGAGACCTATGCGACGACTTCTTAAAAAGGAGAACCCAATCAATTGATTTGTTAAAATCTTGAGCTGCAGACAAATAAACCTTACTACTTACTTCATACTATTAAGGAATAGAGGCTGCGAACCTAGCCCTAGCATCTAGGGGCTACTTATTCGAAGGGGTAGTGCATACAAAAAAAAATAGCCTAAAACCAACCCAAGATAAAATTAAATAACAGAAAATATCAAAGTTCATTGTTTTCTATGTCAATTACCTCTAAAAACAATACATATTGTCTAAATAAAAACTATTTTAAATCGCGGGAAAATTGAAAAAAAATCCGCAATAAAAAACTGTCCCAAAACACCAGCGCTCAACAAATGCTACTTGAATCCAAACCCAAATCTCCATAATAATAATTTGGTTATACTAAACCCATTAAAATATGAAAAATTATTCTCGCCCACATCATGTAAATTTGTGACAAAAATTTGTAACGAAAACTGACAAAAAACGACATAAAAACTTGTTGAAGCTCACCACAAAATTGTAATGGGATTTGTAAAAATGTATAAAAATAATCGTAAATCATGGACAATACAATCTGGAATAACCAAAAATTATTCCATAACGAGCACAAAAACTTATTGAAATGGATATTTGAATATGAGAGAAGTGAACACATAAAGAAATTTGAGTATTTCGGTTATTTTTATGATTATTTATTGATATTGATATTTGAAAAATTATGGAAAAAGAATATGAGCGGGTGGGATTTGGAATAATATTTTTTTGTCTTTTATGAGAACTTTTAACAAACGGAAAACACCACATGAAGCTTCTTTTAAAAGCACAATGCTATTGACCTTATAGTTTTATAAGTCACTAACACTTAAAACTGCAAATTTATAGTATAGGCGCGATAGATGTAAAATCTTATATTTGTAATATAATAGAATACTTATATTACAATTACATTTCACTATATTTAGTCTTTTTGAGACTGTCAAAAAGAAGCGCAGCAAAATTTTAAAAATATTTATAATAAAATGGCAGGTTAGGTTAGGTTATACATGGTATTTAATAGCCACGCAGGATTTGGGCAACAAAGGGTAATGGCCTCCCGCAAGAATTAAACAGAAAAAAGGTATTTTCAATTTATTTTAAAAATAATAGGGAGGGTTTTCAGTGCTTAAAAGGCACTTTGAAGGATAGTACCCAAACTACTTATAAAAACTGCTTTATAGGCCATTATAATTTTATATTATTTGTTTTGGTTGGTAAAAAGATTGATAAATTGATATCACAATTAGACACGAGCCTCTAAAAAATAGAAATTATTATACTTTTTCCATTTCATTTTACTGATTTATTAATATTTATTGATATTGTATGTAAATTTGAGGGTTTGAATTTTGTTTAATTTGAATAATTTGCTTTTTTTGGTTATAATTTTATGAGATTATGTTACTTTTAATAAAATAAATCATGTTTTTAAAAGCTTTTTACTTTTATAGAAGTAAAACAAATTTGAAATTTGGCGTTGGAAATATCTAAAAGGTAAATTTGCTGTAAAAAATGTGTAATTTAACTCTTTATAGATACTAGCGGCCTCTAGTGGCAATTGAGTGAAAACGGAGGGGTGGTGGGAGGGGGTGGGGTAATTGACACTCCTCCTTTAACTTTAGATTTTAAATGAAAAAATTGTATTAGGAGTATTTTTTGTAGGTTTTTTGTATCTTGGTAGGGTTAAGGTATCTTCCCCTTAAAAAGTCATAAACCTTACCTAAAAGAAGCTCCACTGTAAAGGAGAACTATATCGGTTCGGTAGGTTAGCGAGATTCTTCGCTATACACAGACACACATCTTACTTTTACATGAAGATATAAACTTATCGTTTTGCATCAATACATAATTAAAGTTAAAGCACTTTTTAAGCCATCAAATGAAAAGGAATGTTTATGAAACTTTGAGCATCAATATAATTTACAGTCAAGTGTACCCTCCCTCCCTTCCTGCCTGCATACTGCATCTTATGTAATCTTGTTATTGCTGTGTTCTTATGGATATAATTCTACTTGTTGTTTTTTAATTATAGGTATCAGGGACAAATTGATAGTTAAAAACACAAGACTTAAAGAATAGCTTTGCTTTTAAAATTTCTATGTTGATAGTGTTATTAAAGTAATATAAAAATTTAAAATGGTATAAAATCTGTTTTTTGGGACTAAAAATCCTTTTTTATTTGATTAAGCGCAAAAGCACGTCAATTTGAACCGTTTAAATGGTTCATTTTTTTATTACAATAAAAATTTAAAAGTTCACTCGATAACCTCGGTATGTTTGATTGGTTTTTTAAAAGCTTCGTTTCAAGTATTTTTGTTTGTCTGCCTTATGTATTTACCCATATGGCTTGAAAACCGATTAATATCCGCTGGATTAGAACCGGTTCTCAGTTATAATGAAAATCATGCATAGCATCGAATTATAGATAATTTTTCACAAATATTCTGATTTCAATCTAATATTTTTTCATTTTTATATCTGCAGTAAGCTGTCTATAATACGATGCACTTATTATTATTATAAAAAAAAGCTGAATTAACAGAGATGCCCTTTGAAATGGCAAAAAGTCTGGATCAATACTTGTGGACATAAATATGTTAAAATTGACACAAATATAAATACAGTTGCCATTATTAAAAATTGTGTCCGTTTAAAACATCAAAAATATATTGAAATAATAAAAATCTTTCAAATTAATGTAAGAAATCCCTGAATTTAAAGTTAAATTTTTTTGGTATATAGAGTAAGAGATATAAGTTTTCCGGAATTTTAATGTAGGGAGTAGATTTGAAATCTAGATCAAATTTTAAGGATTTTTTATAAAATTCATTTTTTGTATAATTCTTTATCTAAAAGCGGAAATGCAAATTAAGTTAATTAATTTTGGCATCTGTGATTGGTGGATTTAAAAAATCTGCGCTCTGATTGGATGTCGTACATCATTCAACCAATTAGAGCGCAGGTAGTTTAAAATCCAACTATCCTATTGGTCAAAATTAATTAACTTAAAATGTATTTCCGCTTTTAGATAAAGAATTAGACAAAAAACGAATTTTATGAAAAATCCTTAAAATTTTATGTAGATTTCAAATCTACTCCCTACATTAAAATTCCGGAAAACTTATATCTCTTAATATAGAGATAGAGGATTAGAATCTAAACATGCATTTTCTCAATTGTATGCATGGAATACCCATAGATACAAATAAATACTTATATGGATAAAATATGCTCGCCCAACTTGCTACTTCATAGTCACACGATTTTTTTGTAATATTATATGAATACTGTTTCATAAAATAAAGTTGACATTATTGAGGTTTTATGCAATTTATTCACATTACATTTCAATCCAGTTAAAATCAATGATAGAGGTGCTGCAAAATATACAAAACAAATAAAATTAACTTTTGGTCAATATTGGTCATTATTGGTTGAAAATAAATTCGACTGACTTTGACTGACATGAAAATTATAGAATAGTTATACATCGCATCGTATTATACACAGCTTTCCGCGGATATTGAAGTAAAAAATATAAGATGAAACCTCTTTAGTTAACCTTGAGGAGCCAAAAGCCTGGGCTAAATGAGCTACAATTAATTTTTATTAACTTTATTTTAATATTCTTGGAAAATTGTCTGTAATACGATCCTATACATAATTATACAGTACGGCTGAAAACTGGTTCTAATCCTGCGAATATTGATCGGTTTCGTAGCCATACTGGAAAATCGGATACTATATAAATCTTTTTTATCAATTATCCCTCTAAAAGATAGACTAAAACTTGTTTAGACTAACTTTTTATATCTTTGAATCACCCTCTGCTCAAATCAAAGCTTTTAAGCTGTACTTTTTTATTATGATATCTACAATACATATTAAATATTTAGGATATTTATATTTTTATAAAACTTTTAAACTGTTCAAAATTATCATATTATGGTCTTTTTTACATTCAAACTTCAAATATTAAGCCATAAAATTGTTAAAGATAAAATCTTTCACACTAAAGTTTTTTTTATGTGTAGAATATGTATGGCTTAATACTATATATAACCCTTTATTTTATTATTTTTATGTATTTTATCGATTGATATTAAAAGGATAAAAAACCGCTCTATTAGTGTTTTCGCTCCATTTACGTTACACGGGTCTTAAAAATATTCCTTTTTGCTGTTCATAGCCTTTTTTATTTTCATTTTTAAACGGTTTAAAAGATGGTTCGAAAAAAATCTGTATCAATTTTATTTTTACAGTTTGCAGGAATAATAAGCGTTATGATAATAAACAAAATTACCCCTTTTTTAGATTAAATTATTGGTTAAAAAGTTTGCAATCAACCAATTAAATTTCAGTAAAAGTACCCAAAAATTTTGGCCAACTAATAAGATAACGTGGTTATAAAATGTCCCGTCCTTTCCTAAAACTTTTTTTTCGGTATAGTAAGATAAGGGAAAATCTAACAGAAGCAATTTTATGACATTAACTGTTAGAACAGTAAAGATTTTTTTGTGCTTCTCTACTTATGGATGTTGTCATCCTTGTTTAATACATATCCGGTATATTATTTTATTTTACTTATTCATAATTATCAAGTTTTAGTGTCCGCCTTTTTAATTACACTTCACCTTTAAAAGATAAACATTCTTAAAAGTAATCTAAATTGAAAATGCTTAAAAGTGAAATAATAGTTATTTATCCCACCGTATTATAGACAGCTTTCCGCGGAGAGTAAAATGTAATATTTTAAGATCAATTCTAGTTTTGCTGGCCCCAGAATGGTACATCTTTAAATTTTTTTATTTGTGAAAAATCCGATACATGATTTTTAACTATGGCTCAGAATTAACTGGTTCTAATCTGAGGATATCAATTGGTTTCGAAGTAATACTGGAAAAGTATTGTATAATCAATACGTTTAAATTAGAATTTTATTTGATTAAACTCTTTTAAAAAACTATAATCATAATATGAATAAAACACACCCACACAAAAACTAACATGAACTTTACGGTCAATGATCTTTATAAAAAATACTTCCTTGATTAGTAGCGCAGCTACTGTTTAACTAAACTTTGTACGTCTTGGTATTATCTCATCCAACACTACCTATCTATTTATCCAATCATCTATCCTTTTATTCATCCATCCATCCATCCATCCATCCATCCATCCATCCATTCATCCATCCATTTACCCATCCATCATCCATCCATCTATAAATCCATCTTTATCCATTCATCCATCTATCCATTAATTGATCCATCTATTCTACCATCTAATTATTCATCTATCCATCAATCTCTTTAGTATTTAATCAATTTATTTATCATTTCTTTTATTAATATTTATATATCATTATCAAATCATCTACCATTTAATCTAAGCAATTTTAACCCATATATTAATCCATGCAATCTTAAAAAATCATATATATTTGTAATGCTTTTTGTTAGCAAAAAAGCATATTTGTATATTGCTATATATGTATTGATAGCATAAACATGATTTAAAAACGTTGCTATTTGATGTATAAAAGTGTGGTTGACTTCAGTCATCTGACATTTATATTAAAATATTTACAAATAGCGACAAATCAAATATAAATAAATTTATACATATTAAATTACATTACTTAAGGTGTATCTTTTAAACAGGAGATATTCTATAACAGCACATTTGCTCACCATTGGGGATGTTTTCAAATCTTGCCACAAACCACATCATAACTAAAGACGTTAAAAGTTGTATCTACTGCTGCTATGTCAGATGCGCAATAATAATAGAGCAGGAGAATGTTTTGGCCAAAAACAGTCACAAATAATAAACATGATATTAAAAAGTTGGTTGACTGTATTAGTTTTGATTTTTGGGTGCTTGTATAGAAACCGTCATTATAGAATTGTTATGTCTATAATATGCCAGAAATTACCACTTTTTTTAATTGCAACGATGTCTCAACAAAAAAATGTCAATCGATTTTTCTTCTATTTTGAAAGAACTTTAAAAATTTCAGAGAGATTGGAGTACATTACACTGGTACCCAAAGTTTTTTAACCATATTATCTTGTTAGGTAGCTTAAAAACTTTTATTATTATTGTCCAAACATTTCAACAAATAGTTGAAATCTAAAGAAGGAACATTTTGTTAACCGCCATTGGGGATACATATCAAATTATCCCCATTGATTTCTGCTTAAAATAGGTTTGAAATGTAATCCATGTCATAAAACAAATTTGATTTTAATAAATCTGCCAATAAATTGTAAATATTTGACACAGATCCCGTGCTAGGAATACCCAGGGATCTAAAGGGATAAGACAATGGGCGATAAATTTACATACATCCCCAATGATAATACACAAAATTTTCCCTTCTGTAGATAACAATTAGTGGTTGAAATGTTTGGACACTCACGTTAATGAACTAATCAATCAAAATCGAATAAAAGTCACCAAAGTTGATAAGTCAACGAATAAGAAAACATTATTAAAAAACTTTGGGGAGTAGTGTAATAAACAACTCTATGTCTTCCTCCCTGAGGAATACCAGTATACCTTTGTCGGTTGGGGATTATAAATTGTAAGTTTCAGTGCAGGGAAGGAGGTGTTAATAGCAGATTAATCCATATGCCAGTCTTCCTCTAACATCTAAAAGTTCGAAAAACAGAGCTTAACACAAAAGATTTGTGTTAAGTTTTGATTTTATTGTACATTACTTATTTTTTAGCCTAAGCGATTAAATTATTTGTATTCACAAAAGCTTTAAACGTTTTTTGTGCTGGTTTTTAAGATTTTTTCATCTTTTAAGTTTTCATTAAATGTTGAAATAAACTCCTCGTTTTGATTCCGTAACCCAAAAAAACTAATTTGCCTCCTTTTTTTGTCTCAAATAAAGGAACCATACAGAACTGTATATATGCAGCAAAACAATACATTTTGTCACTACTGATAAATAATGACTGTTTGATTCTACTGATAGTATTCAAAATACTTTTCCTTTACATAACATAGATCAATACAATGAAATATAGACAAACTTATTTTACATTTGATTTATTTACTTTTCACTGTATTTCAAAATATGTATTAGGATCCTTTTTTTCACGAGTGGCGAATCCTCACTCCCCCCTCAAGAGAAGAGGGGGGGGGGAAGTTGACCCTCCACTGTCAATATTAGTTTCAAGGTTTTTTTTATTAATTTGGGTGAGATTATTTAAAATTTTTAGAAATCTTTCTATTTTTTATTATGTTTATCTTCAAATAG
Source organism: Acartia tonsa (assembly GCF_053477335.1). Taxonomy (NCBI): domain Eukaryota; kingdom Metazoa; phylum Arthropoda; class Copepoda; order Calanoida; family Acartiidae; genus Acartia; species Acartia tonsa. The sequence continues at coordinate 12,228,166 of NC_137268.1, forward strand.
ATTACCTAGAAAACTAAAATAAAGTGTTTGGGGCTATATGTAACCCCCTTGCAGAATAATGAGATTTTGCTGTAAATCTTTTGGTGGTATAGTCCCTTTCGTAACATCGCACCTTATGGGGCGATTCTTCGTATTTTTCACAATAGCTTTTCTCCTATTTCTAGCCCCTGCGGGGGGCTCTAACCCTGGGGAGCCAATTGCCTAACCCTGTGGGGCAATCACCTAACCCAATATAACCTAACCTAACCTAAAATATAAAAAGCCATTTTGAAAATACAACGAATCGCCCCTTATGGGGCGATGTTACGAAAGGGACTATTCCCAATCTTTTTGTATTGAAATGATATATGTACTAGAAGATTTCGGGGTAGTGTTTGTTTGAAAAAGGAAATATTATTTGGAATTACGTTTGGTACATTTAAAATAAAAGACCCATTATTTCACAATTATAGAGATTTTAAGTAAAAATCATACATAAAGCTACTTTATTATAAGTTATTATCAGGCATCTAAAGAGATAAGACAATGACCGATAAATTGATGTATTGTAATGTATATCCCCAATGATGGTACACAAAATATCCCTGACGTAGCGTAAAATTAGGGAATGAAACTCATGAACACTTAACATAACATAACAAATAAGAAAACGTTACTAATATCATACAACTTTGGGGACTGGTGTAATGAACAGCCCATTGTCTCCTCTCTCTCTCTCTCTCTGACAAATTTTCAATTTTATTTGCTAAAATTATTAAATTTTCGCTTTGTATGACCATTTTGAAAAAGTGTAGAAATAACCAATACTTTTATCCCTTTCATGGAATGTCAAAAAGGGTTAAGCAGATAATTTATGTACTAGCTATGCTAAATATCTCTATGTAAATATGCAGTATTTATTATATATTACATGATTTATACTATTTTATACTAAAAATGTATATTATAGAATTCTTTTCAAAATGCGCATAGATGAACACAGTAATAGTGTCTGACTGATTATGACGTAACAAAAAAAATTAGCCAATGAGAGGCCACTATAAATTTTACCATTGGTCAATAACGGCCTCTCATTGGCTAATTTTTTTTGTAACGTCATAATCAGTCAGACACTATTACTATGTTCCGCATAGATGAAAACTTTTTAGGTATATTCTATTTAATTTAGATTATTTTCATTGTTAAAGATAAATTTTTAACCAGTGATGTGCCAATTGTTTTAAGAGGGGTTGACAGACACCCCCCTTAAACCCAAATCGAAGAAGATGTATAAGTCTTAGTCTTAAGGGGGTGTGACTTTTTTACTTTACATCCCTCTTAGCTGTATGAAGGGGATGTAGTGGTGTGGATCCCTAGGGAGCTGTTATTTGTATATGGCTACACCCCCCTTGCATACGCCTCAGTTCTTAATGTTTAGTAACAAACGGTCGTAAATATTTTACAGCAAATTGTTGACATTCAGAAGGCTTCTGTTTTCAAAAGATTTTAATTTTACAACTTATTTTGGAAACTTAATATCTTGTTTTATTTACAAATTTAATATTTTCATAATTTTTATATATTTCAAGGTAATATTTTGTTTGTTTGTTTCATTGATGCCAGGCAAATTCAGAGCCCAATTCTATACAGTATACACATTTTGTAAATACGAGTTTTTTTCGAGTCTTACATTAAAATATTTGTTATGTTTTATGGAAATGTACATAACAAAGATATTTTTAAAACCAAATTTTGGTACCTTTACAAAGTGACACAAAAATCAGCCATGTGACGTCATAAAAATGAGGGATTAATCATCTCTTTTTTAGGGGTTTTCTTTCCCACTTCTCCTCTCATCTCCCTCATTTTTATGACGTTACATGGCTGATTTGTGAGACACTTTGTACAGTTACCAATTTTGTTTTTCCCTGTACTTACGTACGTTCTTAAACTACATGGAATATATAAACGTTTCGTTAACTATTTTTTAAAAATATGATTGAAAAGATAAGTTTTTGTATAAAAATTGAGAAGGTCAAAAAGTTTATTGGATGAGGTAAAAGTATTTCTTCTAAATCTTATTGAATTTGGTGCGTTCCTCGTTGCCTAACACCTACAAAGGTCCATTACAATGCTTTCCTTAAAGCCAAAAACCTATCTAATTATAAAATACTGGCGGCTACGCCCCTAGAAGCATCTAGGGGACTTTACTTAAGATAGGAGGAGGAAAATTCGACCTCATCCCATTTAAAATTTGAGTTTCAAAAAGATAAAAAAAGATATTTTTGGGGGGAGGGGGGTGAAGACACCCTCTCCCAAAATAGTTTAAAACCTTCCTAGGACCTATAAGAAGCTTCACTGTAAATGAGAACAAAATCGGTTCAGCAGTTAGCGAGATCCTTCATTACAGACAAAAAACGCTTACTACTTTATATAAAAGGATTTATAAGATTTCATCAAATCTTGAATAGTAACTTAATAAAAGTCTTTCTCGTATTCATTTGAATCCGGTGGATAGGAACCGGTTCTCATGAATACGAAAAAACTATGTCTAGCATCGTATTATATCCAGTTTTCTACGAATATAGAAATGTACAATCATAAGATTAAAACCAGTTTTTTAGCCGGTGCCTTTGGCACCTTGGGGCTAAAAAAACTAGTTTTAATCTTATAATTGTACATTCTATATCCGCGGAAAGCCGTTTATAATACGATACGAGAAATAAATATTCCTTTCTTTCATTAGTCTTTAATAGCAAAGCTTCCTTATAATTAATTTTGTCCGTTCGTAACGCTATAGAAGAAATGGGATTTTCTCGGCTGCTATCTAAGATGGATAGCTGAAAGTTTTGGTATAGATTTTCTTCAATAATTCCGTCGGTTATTCTCAAAAATACTCGCTTTATAAGGTTTCATAAATGATAATTTTTTGTCTCTTCCTTTTTAGGGCAACTGAAAATCAGCTTTATAACTCACTTTGTCCGTTTGTCCATGACGTTTGTCCTTCGTCAACTTTGAATGTTGTCATCTGTGTTTAATAATACCTTTAAGGTTTTACATTCATTTTATTACTTATACGTACTGCAATTATTAATAAACCAAGGATAACTTTGTGAAGCAGCTTTTAGTGCCTAATAATAAATGACGTCATATAATACATATGACAAATGAGAGGCCAGTATAAATTTTATCATTGGTTAATTACAATTATACTGGCCTATCATTGGTCAGTTGTATTGTATGACGTCATTTTTTATGGGCACGTATGTTATATGGCATGTATGTTAAATGCGTAGAGAAAGACTGTATAGAGACGTACCCTAGTTGTAGAGGAGGTTTGCTTCAAATAATAGTTGTACTATATAATGAAGAATAAATAAAAAGCAAATATATTTTCATGAAAATGACACTCATCCAATAAAATATGCTTATCCAAAACTACTAAAAGCTTTCAAATTTAAAGCAAATTGCTTTGTATTCATAGTAATGGATTTCATCCTTCAAAAAAGAATTTTCGATTAATCGAATAATTTCGACAATATATTATTAACCCATTAGTGACGAACCGGCTTTTAACGCCCGGTTCCAGAAAATGCCGAAAAAAACCGGTTCTCAGTTTTAGGATTGCATCATTCTCAGTATGAATCCCTTTCTACTACCCTGGTTTTCATTTCCCCCTGGAGCAGGCAGATTTGCTTACTTCCGTTTGCCGGTATAGCTCAACAAAATTTGAAAACCAAGAAAAACAAGGTGATTTTAAAATACCCCTCCTAACTTTTTTGTTTATGAAGTAAAGTTAGTGATTTTTTTCGTGAAATTTAAAGTTTATTGGCATTTACATTCATTTGTGAATTCGTTTTATTCAAACTATTATTTTTTATATGATTTTTTTATCGTTTTTTTACGTTCTATATAGACCCGGCTCGGCATATGGGGGGAAAGTCTGAAATTTTCATTACCCGGTTTTACTAATAGATCTTTTTTACAACAACAACAAAAACCGGGTTTATTAACCAAAAAGGGGTGGTACCTATAGCCAAAATCTTAAATGTGATATAAATTGTTTTGTATGTTAGTTGTAGCTCTATCAATTACATGAGGTTATGTAGTTTTCAATTACGGATCGTATCGTAGTTTTAAAAAGTGTTCATCTCACTTTGGGCGTTCAAAAATTACATTTTTAATTTTTTGGGCCAAATAACCGGGTATTTAGGTCGCAAACGGGCTTTAATGCCGGGGGAAAGCACCAAAAAACGCCAAAAACGGTTATTAATGCCGCAAGGTTTTTTTACTCGCGCCGAACCGGGTTTTATTGCAACTTTCCTGTGCACGCCACTAGAGCAAAACAAAAAAATTGGAATTCCGTTTTTACCATTATAAAGCTTCCCTGAGATTTTCAGCTCGATCGGTCCATAAAGGTGGCGCTCGGCACTAATGGGTTAATTTAAAGTGCATATGGCTGACAACTACTCGACATTTGGATGCTGTCTAAAATTGTGCAAAAAATGGGGACAAATTTCAAATTGATTTGACGGGGCTGTTTATTTACGTCACAAGTGAGGGGAAAGAAAAGGGAAGGAGGAAAGAAACCCCCTAGAAAAGAGATGGGGGTATGACGTCACACGCCAAAACAATTTGAAATTTGTCTCCATTTTTTGCACCATTTTAGACAGCATCCTGACAACTAGTCGACATTTGTTATTTCTAATTATATTATATCTACAATCCAATATAGAACTAAAAATTGGTATTTTTAAAAAACATTTTTTTTACTTTTTTGTATTCACGTCACCATATCATAAATATCGAAAATTTTTGTTACTGCCAAAAACCAACGTTGATTTTGAATACACATATCTACAATAACACTTGAGAGTTCATTATTTTGGACAGTGTAGGTTTGTAGCCGTCGCATCATTTTATAGGAAGCTTTCCACTGATAGTAAAATGAATAATAATAAGATAGATTATGTTGGCCCCGAGGGGCCTAAGGCAAAGGGATTTTTTTACAAATAAAAATTTTCATTTTGGACAGATTTTGGGCATAAAAAGTGTACTTTGAAGAAGTACCTCGCGAGCACTGAACCACCTCCTCCCCCCCTACCAGCCCATATCCCCTACTCAAAAAAATAAGGAGGGTGGTATTCTATGTCTGTTTCTTTTTTTAGGTTTGTATGGGGGGCTCTTAGGAATAGCCCCCCCCCCCCTAAATGAGTAAGCTTGGAAAAACATACATCCTATTAATATACCTAATATATCAATTTTATGCATACTTCTAAAAGGTATCCGAAACAACTGGCATCATTCATATTATTGTGAAGTTGTAAGATCTGGACGCGTGCCACCATATATATATTTGTACCTTTTCAATTCTTTTATACATTGCTACTTAAAGGCAGGGAGGAGGGGACATTGGGCTGTTTATTACACTTGTCCCCGAAGTTTTATAATAACGTTTTCTTATTCATTATACTACTTTGGAGACTTTTAAATTATGATTGGTCGGTTGATTATGTTAAGTGTCCAAATAATTAGAATCTACATGAGGGGTAATTTTGTGTATCATCATCAGAGATGTAAATCAATTTATCGGCCATTGCCTTATCCCTTTAAATTCCTGACTCAATGGTTGCCACACAATATCACTAATTTTACTGGTTGAGTTAGCTTCCTATCTAAACAAATAAGCTACATGCTCAATCACTGTGTCGGAATCGATATATAATTTATTGGATGTTGCACCAGATTTTTATGTACTCTAATATAGTGATACTCACAACTGACCAATAAATGAGGTTCATATTAGCAACCAAATTAAACTAATTTTATCAAATATATCAAATAAAGTAACTTGACGTCAAAGTTTAAAAACCTAGCAAAATATAATTTCGTGAGGTATATGGCATAAATTTGAGGCGTCTAAAAAAGCACTATGATATGAATTGGTCTTAGGTTTGTAAAAAAAATGAAATGATAAATTAGGAATTAAATAGAACATGTTCCTTACCGCAAAATTGCTTAAAGTAATACTTAGACAAAATTAAGATTAAATAAATCAATGATTAAAAAATGATTAAAATTACTTTTTTCCTCTATTAAAGAAATTGTCAAAATCATTTGCTAAACTTTAAAATCAAAATTCGACACTTATGTGTGACGCCCATCTACTTTTCTAATCTTTTCTGTTATTATTATAGAATTGTGGATTCTGTCTCATAAACTACACCTTACATACTACAAATACATACAGATTACAGGGGCATTTCATTTTATTTAACCCTTACAGATCGGGGGGGGGGGGCTCAAAGAGCCCCCCCCCTCTAGTTTTTTCAATCTCATTTTTTTTGTAGGTAAGATGGAGAGCTGTAACTTCATGACTTTTTAAGTTTAGTAATTATACGTCGGCAAGAGTTGATTTTATTAGGATATCTGGTCTGTGTCGGTCGTAGTGTCCGGTCAAAGTCGGTTGGGTAGCAAAAAAAATTAGAAAAAATTCTAAATAAATCTTAATTTCTACATTATGACCTTTGTGTATAAGGTAGAAACCTAAAATTTTTTTGGTGAATACTTAGATATCAATGACCATCTGAGAAAAGTGGCGTTATGACCGTTTGACCGCTCCCTGACCGACTTTATGACCGATTTTTGTCCGGCTTTTACTACAGACATATATCATGAATATCGTGGCTTCTATTACAACTAGAGACCTATAATTTTTTTTGGTAAATCCTTGAGCAATAATAAACAGATAAAAATATTAATTTGCGACGCCAATCGCCGTTTTACCGCCGTAACCGCCGAAAATGGCGGTTTCCGTTATTTGCCGTTTTTCGGCGATGATCAGAAAAAGTAATTTTTTTGTTATGAAAAATAAAAGTTTGTCCTAAAATTTGGTCATCCTAGCTGCAAAATTGGCCGCTCTACAGCTGTTTTAAAATTCAGCGGCTGGCCGCTAAAAAGCGGCTAAGGAGCGTTCTGACTGCTATGACTAGAAAACGTAATTTTCTCTAAAAATACACATGAACCACCAGAAAAAAGTTTTACGTCTTTATCTGTACCAGGAGCCAAGATAGAGGGGGGGGCTCAAAGAGCCCCCCCCCCCCCCCCCCCCGATCTATTAAGGTGGGAATTGGGGCCCGATCTGTAAGGGTTAAACAGTGTATTTTGCAACCCTCTTTTTCTTTCTTAATTCTTACACTTCCTTCTCTCTTACCATATCTTCTTCACAATTTTATTTTTTTCTGTTATTTTCTCTCTCTCTCTCTCTCTCTCTCTCTCTCTCTCTCTCTCTCTCTCTCTCTCTCTCTCTCTCTCTCTCTCTCTCTCTCTCTCTCTCTCTTTCTATCTCTCTCTATTTCTTGCTTTCTTTCTTTTTTTGTTCCTCTTTTTCTTTTTTTCTCTCCCATCCTCTCTTTTTACCTTCCTCTCTTTTTCTTTTCAAGTTAATCTCTTCTGTATTCTTTCTCTCCCTCTCTCACTTTCTTTCGTTCTCTCTCTTCCTTTCTACCTCTCTCTTTCTCTCTATCAATCTACTCTCTCCGTTAGGATATCAATCTAAATATCTATCTATCTCCCTCTCTTTCAAACCATAAATCTATCTATCTTTTTTTATATTTCTTTTCATCCCTTTGTTTTCTGTTTATCTAACATACTTTTTTACCTATATTTATCCCTTTCATTTATCATATTTACGTTCAGTTTCTGTCAAAAAAAATTTCCCAATACCATTTTTTTCAGTTTTTTATTTTGATATTTGTTGCCCCTGCTAAAAGTAAGACTGTAAAACTTTTCTAAGTACCAATAAATATAGAGTTCTGTATTCATAACTAATATAACAGAAATACTTTTACAAATAATATTCTAATTTTTATTATCTATCTATCGATCGTCACATCTATACCATAGTCTATCTATCTATAATACTTTATATATGGCCTTGAAAATAGCTTAAAACCGTCAAAGGACCAGTAGGTATATTCCCTGAAGAGCAGAGCCCAATTTGTTCATAGCAATAATTTTTTGCTTACAACAGAAATATAAAATTTATCTTTTGGGGAGGGGTGGGGGGTCGGGATATTTTTCCATTATTCGGGGGCTTGGAGGTGTGCCACTCCCCAACATAATAGCTTAAAACCTCCCAAGGACCAGTAGGTATATTCCATGAAGGGTAGAGCCTAATCGGTTCAGCGGTTACTAAAATCTTAGGCTTCAGACGGATATTTGATATTTGTACCATGATTATATCTTGATTAAATATAGAAATATTTTGTGTGTTTGTATGTGTTTGTCAATTAGAATTAAAAGCAAAACATATATAAAATATACGTTGATATTATGACTAGGGAAAAACTGTCATCAGTTTAGGTTGCTCACATAGAACTACTTTACGGTAAGTATGTTCATCCAGTAGGCAGGGAGTATATAGGTCAAAGTGGGTAGATGAATATCGTTATTTTAGCCCTTAGCGAGTTTCACTTCATTAGGAAACAAGAAAATCTGGTGTGACATCCAAGTAATAATATATAAAACCATTAATTTCATGCAAATTATCCGTACACAAAAGTAAAATCAATGTGTATTAATAACATTTCATTTCGCATCGCGATTTTATGACATTTTTGTGTGATCCGTAAACGACTTCTCTTTCTTTTCCTCTTTACTTTATTTGTCACAAATATTGGGAACTATTGAAAGCAAACAGCTGCTGCGTTATCGAGTTCTAGGCATTTTTATGTAGGTTTTATATTTATGAACCTTTTCTCTATAAATATAACGCACACTTTCTGTTATTATAAAGTTTTACATTTTGGCTGCTTTATTTTTTCAATTGTTCATTGGGTGTTCTTAAAATGGATACATATTTTTGAATAGCTAAGATTCTTTAAAAGTTTTAAAATTGGCTTCATGCATAAACCAAAAGGTAGAAGACAATAAACGAAAATTTGAATGACACCCCTAGTTACAATAATCAAAATAACTCTTTTGGCTTATATATCTAAAGGTGTTATTCCTTTTTATTTGAAGTCAGAAAGTAAGGTAGTTGAGCCCTTAATAGAAAAAATAATATCTCATACTTCAAATGTACATGAATTATATTCCTTAATTCATAATTTATCTATTATAATTATTTAAAATTACACAAATTCATAGTTTGTTTCATGTTTAACTCGAAATAAATTATATAAAAACAACAAACCTACCATTACTAAATTGCATAATTGATATTTTTACCTTTCTTTTTGCCAGTTAAAGTATCTTTTCTGTTTTATTGTATTATGCTATTAAAATTGTACGTCTGTGTTTAATGCTTATGAATCCTTATGATAAAGTAACAGGATGTTTGTTTGTCTGTGTGTCTGTTTGTACTGAAGGATCTTGCTAACCACTGAACTGATAGGGTTCTCCTTTACAGAGTAGCTTTTCTTAGGTCCTGGGAAGGTTTATAGTTATTTTGGGGGAGGGTACCACCAAAAAATATTTTTGGTAAACAGCCGATTTTAACATAGATTGACAAAAACGATTTTACGTGCCCCTAGAGGCCTCTAGGGGTGTAACCGCAAGTAGAGTATAAGTGTGTATAACACCAACAAATCTCAACACTATTATTATAAGGAGAGCTACAAAATATTTAAATATTTTTTCCCCTGTTACTTTGAATAATATCTCTTTTATTTTCAAATTATCTATTTTTCTCTATCTTTATCGTTAAAATAATTTATTCTTTTTATCGTCTTTCTATATTACTGCAAGCTATCCATATTCCTATATTTATATACTTTTTCATTTATCTTTTTTTCTATTATCTTTTCATCAGCACTGCGCCCCTTTATTCAAAGGGCTGGGGAAGGGTAAAAAATAACCTAAAACTAACCGGAACTTTTACCCTAAAGACAAAAAAAATTATTGCTTTATATAACCTTTTTTCCCCTTTGTTTGAAGCACCTACCTAAAATAATAATAGGACATATCAGTAAGAGAAGAGGTATTCAAATTGCTGGAGTTTTGCTTTTCCATTCTTTCAAAACTGCTAATCTTTAGATTTTAGTACATAATATATAACAAATATTAATGTCATGAAGGAATAATAGTCATTTATCTCATCGTATTAGAGACATTTTTCCGCGGAAATAAGTTAAAAAAATTATAAGATTAATTCCAGTTTTATTAGCCCTGAATACCCGAAGTCACGGAGTAATAAAACTGGTATGAAATTTACTGATTTTTATTTTGATATTCGTGAAAAATTGTTTGTAATACGATGATGTACATGATTTTTCAGGAAGGCTAAGAACCGGATCTAATCCAGCGGATATAAATCGATTTCGAAGCTGGAATAAAACTTCTTTGAAAATCAACAGAAAACTTTGTTGGTTCAAAATATATAGCTACTGAAAGCCGTCTTTTTGGTAATTTAGAATATTGGTTGTTTTGAAAGTTAACTTATCTGGGGTAATAAAAATGTTTGAACAGAAAAAGTTGCATGTGCGCGCGTTAAGCAAAAATTTTTATGAGTTTTTCTTTGCATTTTTTGCGGATATTTTCATGTAATACATGTGTACTTAAAAATATGTATTTATTTCAAGTATTCTAATGTTGCTTTGTTACGGATACATTTCACCAATTTACAAAAATGAACATAATAAAATACAGAATAAATTTGTCTTATAGTTTTCACATAATAATAAAAGAATATGGACAATATGTAACTCTGCCCTGAGAGTGGGGACCCTATTCCAATTGTGTATTGGGTCTTTGAAATCAGCTAATAGCGTCGGAAATATAAAAACAGTCAAGTCCCTACAAAAGAACAGATGACAATTGGCTAGCAGACAAAAGGGTTTCCTCTACTTGGGCCAGGAAGGTATCTGAATTTTACATTTCCAACCGCATTCGCCTCTAGCCTCTTGGTTCAGTGGTTACCGAGATCTTAAGGGACGGACGGACAGACATCATTCTACTTTGTATTGTTTTCAATAAAAAAATATGATATGAATCTTGCTGATTACTGAATTGATATGGTTCACCTTTACAGTGACGCTTCTTTTAAGTCCAGGGAAGGTGTAAAACTATTTTAAGACAGGGTTCCACCTTAATCCAAAGATCATTTGAAGTTTAGGGTTGACTTCCCCCTAGTAGTTATAAAAATAAGTAGATATTTTATAACACCCTTTATTTTACCATAATAATAACAACATGTAAATGATATGACGTCTGCATAGAACATTGGAAATACATGTCTATAAAATCATTTTACTTCAGTAAAAGAGACAAATGTAATCGCACCTTTATTTTATAAAGCCATCAACTATTTAGCCTAAATCTCTTATTGGCGGTGCACGATTATTTAATGGCAATCACATTTTCAATACTCCTCTTTTTTAGTCGGCGTTTCTTTTCTATACTTCTAGAGCTGTACGTCATGTCAGGGACGTACAAAGTGGTGTATACCCACTCCCCAAAAACTTTACCCCACTAATCACGAATTTATCCCACCCCCCCCCCCCCATGGTCCTACTCATGTAAAACTTTTGTTTGTTTTTTCAATAAAAAAAATGAATTTATCCATAAGAAAAACAAGCTAGTTAGTCGACATTGATTTCATTTTTATAATATTTTTTCATCGCAACGCATTATAAACAGCTTTCCATGTTATTAAATTAAAAATTATATGATTAAAACCAGTTTTGATAGCCCGAAAAACCAGTGCTCACTTAACTGGTATGAATCTTGTGTATTTTATTTTACTTTTCGTGGAAAATTGTCTTTAATACAATACTATGGATGATTTTCTGTGTGGGTGAGAACAGATTTTAATCCAGGAATATTAATCGGTTTCGAAGCCATACTGAAAACTTTCCAATTTTATTAGGGGAATATCAAAGAAATCATGAAATTAAAAACTTATTTTTAATTTAGCTACGCTCATATAAACGTGGTTACCCTTGTAATAAGCAATAGCATTACCGAACTCTCTAAATATATTACTTGACATTTTTTGCCTATCATTTCTATGTGCTTCTAGAGTTAATAAATTTTGATAATATGAGTTTATTTCTACTTTTATGGAAACTATACAGACATATATGCTGTTTTTTCTTCATTTAATGTGTATCATAACGAAATATTGATATATTAATGTACTCTTATCTAAAATTTTGTATTAGAACAAAAAAAAACATAAAATATACATAGATAGATTGACATATCCCTAGATAAAAGTAACAGGGTCTGTGTCTGTCTGTTTGTACCAAAGGACCCCTGTAACCACTAAGCAGATTTGGTTCTCCTTAATAGCGAAGCTTTTTAAAGATACTGGGAGGGTTTAAAACTATTTAGAGGGAGGATATCACCACCCTCCAAAGAGAAATCGTCCCTATACAAAAAAATCACCCCACCCACCCACCAATTTTTTTAAAACTAAAATAAAATAAGATTTACTTTGTAGCTTTAATTTCAAAGATTTAAAGTTAATTTATATTTTCATCACATATTTAATGACACAGTAGCTGACTAAAAATTCAATATTTAACCATTAATTCTTACTTTAATCGCCTCTTATAAAGGAATTAATATGTTGGACAAAAAACTGGGATTGACCTTTTTTGCCATACGCTTTTGCAGTTACTTAGTGAAGTGATTTAATACAGTGTTTATTTAAAACAGTGAATTTAAAAAAAGTATTTTGCGTATTTCTCCAAATATTACTTTCTTAAAGAGGTTACAAAGCTGCCCGAAAAAATAATGTCTTATATATTACTAACTATAAGGGTGTTTTGAAGGCGACTTTTAACCTTTCCATGGCATTTGACTGGTTTACCTGTCACCAACGACGTATCAGGTATTAGTATAAATGGATTTTTTATTACTTTGATCTTACACCATGTTCTTTGACCCATCCCCTTCACACCTACTGGATGTACGAACTGTCATAATATACACGAATATTCTATATCCATTTTCGTATATTGATATATTTGAATTTGCATAAGTGTCAAAAAGCTTCCCTGAAAAGAAGATTAATATTTTTGCTACATTTCTAATATTTTTATTAAAGTGAAATGTATGCACACTGTTAAAGTCGTTGATGTGAAATTAAAATTGAATAACTTAAGCTTAAATGGTTTGGGACAAGACCAAAAAGACCTTTGCCTTTCACAATAACTCCTTTAAATATTATATAGATCGGAAATTAATAATGATAAACTAAGGTTTTTGTCATAACCTTAAGATTTCGATTAATTGATCAATTTTAGGAAAGCTTTACAAAGGTCCCGGGATGGTTTTAGGGTATTATTATGCTCCCTTCTTTTCCCTTTAAAGACAGATTCCATATATGCAAGGGGTGCAGTCGCTGGTACGTCATATAGTAGTTAGTTTTCTTTTTTAGTATTTCATTAGCTTGCATAGATGATATGGCAGTTTTAAAATTGTCTTTCTGACATATTAGCAATTGCTGCTTTAAGAACCTAGTTTCCTGATATTTACATCGACATGTTGTACTGTAGTAAGTATTATAACTTTAACGTTATTATACTAATAACAGGGATACGATGCACGATGAATTCTTAATAAAATTACCTTATGTGTAAATTACAATCATCGGGAATAGTCCCTTTCGTGGCAACGAACTTTAAGGGCCGATTCGTCGTATTTTTAAAATGGCTTTTGATAGGTTATTTTAGGTTAGGTTAGGTTATGTTGGGTTAGGTGATTACCCCACAAGGTTAGGCAATTGGCCCCGCAGGGTTAGAGCCCCCGCAGGGACTAGAAATAGGAGAAAAGCTACTGTGAAAAAACGAAGAAACAACCCTTAAGGAGCGTTGCCACGAAAGGTACTATACCCCAATCATCATTTGAAAATTTTTACCATTCTCATTTTGAACTAAAAGCCAATTTTAATAGAGTACTCAAACTTGTAAAGCCATCGAAGAAGAGAACATGCTTATAAAACCATTTAACTTTTCTCAAAATAAACCTAAATTAATTTACAAAAATATTTCTATTATAAAAGCTATTCTTTAATAAAATATAAAAGTTTAATAACCATTTTGGTTGATAAATGTTTATGTGTGGTCTGAATAAAAATGTATAAAATCCAAGGTACAACCCATTATCAATGAATTAAAAGACCTTATGTCCTGTCAACCAGTGTTTTTACAGTACGTTCAACCTTTTTAGCCAGATAATGCTTCGGGTTCGATTTTCTTTCCTGACTTGATAAGGCATAGACAGTAATGATATACCAGTTAGTCAAATGGTTAGATTAAGGGCCATGTCCTAGACCATAAACAGTCACAATGCGTTGCTGGTTCCTTGTTAATTTAGGAAACTTCCAGACAAAGGTTTTAATATTAAGGGTTATGTATCAGCATAAACTGCTGAGAAGGCATAATAGAATAGTCCATTGTTCTAATATGACGTCATCTATGATATTTCGGTTCGAAACGTTTTTAAATTACCTCCTTTTTTGAGCACTGTGTAAAGTGCTTCTTTTTATTTATGGTTTTAAGTTTTGCTTTCTAAATTTTTACTTTGTTTTGTGAAAACATATCCTGTCAATTTCCTACCGTGATTCCGCAATTTTCGCTGTAAGCTTGCTCCAAAAGTGATTGACAGGTTCGAGCCCTGCCCTCTGTACCATTCCCACCTCTCGAGTTGAAGCCTTTTTTGGAAGAATTATCCATTTAATCTAAAGCGGGGCTTTGAGTTTCCCGTTCTTCTACTATATTTCATTTTTGAAATGTTAAGAATCTTATCTTTAATCTATTATAAAAAGTAGTAAGGATTGTTTGTCTGTAGCTTAAAATCTTGATAACTCGGAAAGGTTTTAGGCAATTTATCTTTTAGATATTACGGTTAATTTTCTAGTATAAATTGGTCTTACATAAGTCTGCTTGTCTCTAGATAGCTTGTAAACAGCTTATCCGATTTGCATAAATCAATTTTTTGGTGAACATTCCATTGTGGCAGGGGTAGTGGTGATGTAAAGAAGGTGGCATTTTTCAACCTTTCAGGAAAATGCACTTTTTGTCTTTCTTTCGCTCGTCCCATTTTCTTTCTTTATTGACCTCCCTCTTTTACTTTTTTCGAGCATTTTGTGTTCTTCACATTCAACCAATAAAATAAAACATTAAAAAATAAAGGTTGATTGGCTTTTTTTGATTTCCTGAATCAAATAATGTAAAAAAAACAGTTAATTAAAAAAGCATCATGAAAAAGAAAGAAAACTGCCAAATTAAATCCTAACATATTTTGATTTGGGTATGCATTATCAGAATTTAACCAAACTATCATCAGAACAACTGCAACATACAAGAATTGTAAAGCAGATTCGCTAAAAATGAGGACACTTGGTATTTTGTATAAACACTGCATAACCCACTGAGATTTCACACCAAGTGCGCATATTTTTAATGAACTAAAAGCGGTTTCCAATGCACCAAAAACAGTGGCTCTACACCAAAATTACAGCTAAGCAATGCATACTTCAGTAATGTTAAACAATTATAAAAATGGACCCTTGAACCCAGACAAAAAATAGGCTGTTTTTTTTCACCAATGAGCATGATTTGGTGCTAAAGATATTGATGGGTGAGTGATCAAAGATACTCTCTCACTTTCTCTTCCTTCTTGAATAAAAATATTTGAAAATTTTTCTATAACAGCATTTTTCAGACAATTTTTGTAAAACAAACTAATATAACTTTTGCAATACATTTTTGATTCAATTAAAATTTAATTTTTTATTTTATTTTTAGATTTATTATTACTTGGAATTTACACCAGATTATTATGTATAGATACTTTCATAAAGGGAAACTTGTAGCGGGCTAAAATTACTATCTGCCCATCCCCACTAATACCCCATCCTCTCCCATTCTACGGGATGAATGAACAAACCAATAAATGACAGGGAAAATAGCAACCTAAATTGAAGAAACTTCCCCTGCCATGATATCCAGGTTTATTCTACATCTATTGCTATGGAATAATTGTTCTTGGTCAAATCCTTTTTTTCTGTCATGGCATGGGGTCTCTGTTTTGCGGTGCTAAAAGTTTACGCAATGTGCTGAAAAAAATAATAAATATTCTTAGTAGCAGAGTTTACTTTATAAAAAGGTATTTTGTTTTACAATTGATAATTATTTTCTTTATTATATGTATTCTATCATGTAGTTAAAGTTAAATAAATGTTATCCTACAAATCTTCACCTCCTAAATATCAGACTACCATAGGCAGGGGTTTCCAGGGGTTATATCCCTTGGAGGGTATAGTTACTCTTCCCCAAAATAGTTATCAATCATCCCTCGACATTTAAGAAGCTTCACTGTAAAAAAGAACAATACGTTACTTAGCAGTTACCAATATAAAAGAGACAGACATACATCCAGATAGACAGACTGACATCCTGTTACTTTTGTATAAGGATACTTGGACCTGAAAGAAAGTTGATTTTAAACTGGCAAAAGATAGAGGTATAATAATCTTTCCCTATGTGCAATATTCCTCTTGTTAGGTGTTAAAGTCCATTTAGACAGAAAAGAGGGTCAAATAACTATAATGTATAACTAAAGATCTGTGTAACCCATACAACTACCAGGTTCCAGTGGTGGGACCTTTTTCGCCTGCTAGCAAATTGCCTTCTTTTCTTTTTTAGCGACCAGGCTTTGTTAATATTAAACAATAAACATACATTTATTTAACCCCTGGTTTTCTACTTTTTTGGTTATATCAAAAAATAAAATATTTGGTTGGATGGCTAAAACTCTGTATTAAAAAAGAATTGACAGGGAGTATTGCTAAAAAGGGTTAGTAGGTATAGAGTGAATAAAAGCAGTTACTTTTTATTAGAATAGGCTTGCTTGGATTCTTTATGAGACCATTTAATTATTTCATTGAATATTTATTGGTATTACTAATTATATTGTAATTCAGAAAGGAGGAAAGGGGGATTACCCCTAACTTTTAAACTGGAAAAATGCAAATAGAATGAGTGGATATTTTCACAGGGGAAAATTTTTCGCCAATTTATGTTGCCAATATGAACCTCATTTATTGGTCAGTTCCTTAATCCAGTGGGAGGGGATGGGGTAAAGGCGGTGAATTGGGGATATTGTTATTTTATCCTGCGACGAGTATCACTTCATTAGAGTACATGAAAATCTGGTGCAACATCTAAGTAATAATATTACTAGAAATTGGACGAAATACACTATTAGGTCTTACTTATACAACTCTTTGAATCGCATGTTTTCTTCCAAAGTATTCCAAGGTATTTAACTATCGTGCAGTTGGCATAGCAGCAGTAAGAAGTATTTCAAATGTCTTTTATTTGACCCGATGTTGGGCCGATTAAAATAGGACATATTATAATTGAAACATTCTCTTGTAATATTTAATCAAAGACTTATAAATGAAACCTACTCTTATTTTTACAACTCTATGGTTATATTGGCCAACAACCCTACTCTTATTACAACAACTCTATGGTTATATTGGCCAACAACCCTACTCTTATTACAACAACTCTATGATTATATTGGCCAACAACCTTACTCTTATTACAACAACTCTATGATTATATTGGCCAACAACCTTACTCTTATTACAACAACTCTATGGTTATATTGGCCAACAAAAGGGCTGCTGTCAATATCAAAAAGTTTTTTTAGTAAAAATAGTCGGGAATTATTTTCCTATGTTTTACTTTTCATTGTTAACTATTTTTAAATACAATTATTGGCATGAGAAAAAAATCAGGTAGTTTCGGTGGCTGAAAAACATTTTGGCATTTAAAAAAAATAATTATAATAGAAGAAATTTATGCTTTTTCTATGTGTTTATTTTGATCAAGTATGATGAAATTATTTATAGAAGAAATCTGGAAATAATAAGAAGAAAAAACTATTTCAGGGGATAAATAACACCTAATAAAATGTCAAAACTTGAAAAACGTAACTTTTTGCGGAAGGGGGGGTTGTTGTCCCTATCCCTTAAAATGTCTAAAACCATGGTATAATGGGATATTCCTTTAAAAGCAGAATACTATCTGTTCTGAGGTTAGCAAGATTTTGAGTTTAATCAGGACACTCATATGTATTATCGATTTTCCAGAGTACATAAATCTTAATGAAGTTTTGTTTTACTAATGATCTCTATGGCTACTGTACCTAGAAATATTCTATAGAATTGATAAATATAAAATAGCTGAAATGTCCAAAAGGACCAACACTCTAAAATTATATGATTTATCCTCTGTTGATTTTTAGTCCATATCTGGGGATTAAGATAAAAATTTTGGACCTCAATTTATAATAGAAATCAGAACAGTTTTGTCCATAGGTTGCGCAACCATGATTTAGAGAGAGAAAAGTGGTTCCAGGACAAACGTAGTAGTGACAAATGTCGGAGTGGACTAACGCAGGAGTGTCTAAAATCTTAGGCTGATTAAGTATTTCTATACAGGTTAGATTGGGTTAAGTGTCCAATCCAACGTTTGTCACTCCTGGGTTTGTCTTAGGACCTGAAAAGTGAGAATATACTCATGACATATTGAGTAAATATAAAGTTAAATAAAGTTTTCGCCCCCACTCTTTATTTCAATTTTGGCTCTACTAATATTTACTTTACTTAACCTAACCTAAAGAAAAGTATAAATATTACGCTTCAAAAAGTTTGATTGTGGTCCAAATGTGAAATGAGGGAAACCGCCATTAGATTATATGTTGGTGGGTGGCAGTGGTTAACTGCGTAGATAGAGAAACTGTGTAGAGAATAGTTATTTATTGCATCGTATTATAGACAGCTTTCAGCGGATATTTAGTTAAAAACGTTTAAAATTAAAACTAGTTTTGTTAGACCCTAGAGGCCGAAGTTTATGACTTTTAGATTAATATTCGAGGAAAATTGTCTTTGATACGAGGCTATACATGATTTTTCAGTATAGCTGATAGCAGGTTCTAATCCTGCGGATATTAATCGGTCTCACAGCCATACTGGAAATGTTTTTAAATTAGATACTGAACTAAATACTTTCTTTTTGCGACAGAAAATGGACAATAGGCCGGGCGTTTTCTTTTTATAGAATAGCCGCGCAACTTTAAAAAAAAACAGCTGAGATTATAAAATAAATGTTTATTTTTAACAAAAAATGTTAAATTAAATCATTTAACCATATCAAACCATTGGAATTTTCATTTAGAGTTGATCATTTTAAGACCCTAAGCGAGAATTTTTTTGTGAAATCTGTATTTTTGGATTTATTTGAAGTTTTGTTTTTATAGCATTTAATATCAGACATTTTTTAGGCCACATGCTTCATTTGTGCAGCTTAATTTAGAGACAAAAAATACCTTATGTTTTGAAAAAATAATAGGCTTTATTTGAAGTCCAAGTCCATTATGTTTTTTATCTTTAAATTCTATATGCCATGATGATAGCTGATTTGAAATTTTAAATAAGGAGGGCTTACTTACATATCTCTTAATAAGAGGTAGATTAACTAGTATGAAGCTTGTGTGAAATTTATAGACCAATACAAACAATCATTTAAGAGATTTTTTACTACATAGTGGTAAGGATAAACGTAAAACATGATTGAAAATTGATAAGAATCTGAAAATGATAAATAAAACTAGAAAAATATTTTTACCAAAAAGATTAATATTTTAAATGTTACGCTCGAATTTTTCCAGTAAGAAGTTTCGTGATTTTAAAGGTTTAGGGATTTCTAGGTTTTTCTCAAACATTTTTTAAAAATCCGATTGATAACCGATGCCGATTAGAACAAGTTCGTATAGCCAGACAATTTTCCACGAATATTAAAATAAAAAGCATGAAACTATTTTTCATCTTATATTTTTTATTTTTAATATCCACAGAAAGCTGTCTTATTTTTTTTTCTTTAGTTGAAACTGATTTTTTGATAAATATCGGCTACCCCTCAAGTCTCTAGGTCATAAAAGGGAGGAAATCTTGTGGGAAGAATATAGATTAAGATGTTTAGTAAGCTTCCGTAAAAAGTAGAAGCAAATCAGACTAAGAATTTTATTAGCGGATCCGTTTTTTGTTGTGCGGCCTTTTGTAAAATAAATACATATATATATAAATATTTTCTGAAATAATTTTTTATGTTTTAACTAGAAAACTTTAGGTTTGGAAAGAGGTTTCGTGATTTTTAATACTTTTTCTACTTTATAAACACCCCCCCCCCCCCCCCCCCCCAATTTATGAAATTCATAAAACTCAATTTGTACTTGAAAGGATATTTAATATTTATATAATTTGAAGAATAATAATAAAATCCAAGTCAAGGTTAAATGCCAGAATTGTTATAATTCGCATCGTATTTGAACAGCTTTTCGCAGATATTAAAATAAAAATTAAGAACTGGTTTTAATGTTTATTCATTATTTGTGGAAAATTGTCTGAGAAACAATGCTATACATGATTTTTCAGTATATCTGAGAGCCGGTTCTTATCCAGCAGATATCAATCGGTTTCGCAGCCATACTGGAAAGAAATATTAGGTTTGATTTTTGAAAAACCTTTGAATTCCCAATGTGTAACTGTTGTGGGTAATCAGGATTTTCTAAGGAAAAAATTATCTACACCACTTTTTATCAAATCAAGGATTACAGATAATTTCAGGGAACTTAAGGGATAAGACAATCATACAATGGATATACATTCAATCTATATATATACCAAATAATGATAGTCAAAGTTACCCCTTCTCAAGATTAGAATCATGAATTCTAAAATTTGTAACAACCAATTAAAATTCATTAAAAAACCTTATTTTTTGAGCCCACGAATAAGGCAACGTGATTATAAAACTTTGGGTACTAGTGTAATTCACAGGCCATTGTCTCCTACGGACGGACGGACGGACCGACCCTAATTATAGAAAAGCTTCGCTTTTAAAAAAGTAGTGTACCAATTAGGCAAGACAAAATCAACGGTTGAACATTACAGATTCAATATTCCTAAAGACGCATCATACATTCATATCACAATAGAACATCTGTTATGGAAGGCTGTTTTCTTGTTGTTATTACTTCTACAAATGGTCTTTGGAATCCATTCTTACCTATATTATACCACACATCTTGATAAATAAAAAGTTGTTACAAAAATCACTTATTTAAGAATTATCCTTTTTAATGATTTATGACTATTATTTTCTTCATTTAGAGTGTTTCAAGATCCAGGTATTTAAAGGGATAAGACAATGACTGATCCCCAATGATAATACAAAACATTATCTCTTTAGAGTTTGGACACTCAACTGAATGAACCAACCAATCAAAATTCAATAAAAGTCCCCGAAGTTGTTAAGCCAATGAATAAGAAAATGTTATCATATTAATAAACAGTCCAATGGTCAAGATCAGAGTTTCAAGGAATTTGGGAATGTCAGAATTATTCTAATGGCTTGAGAGAAAAAAAGGGGATTCCTGTAAGCATAACATAAAATATATGTAGTATTATAATTCAAACAGAAGATTGTTGGAATCCTGTGATGTCTATGACGATATGGTACCATATTAAAAGCAAAATATACGTTTGCGACTTTAAATGTTATTATAGTATTTCTTCGAAAACAAATAAAATCTGCTGGAGTAGAACCGGTTTACAGTCATACTGAAAAACCATGTATATCATCGTATTTAAGACAATTTATCGCGAATTTTAGAATAAAAAAATGTAAATCAGTTTTGTTAGTTGATTCCTATTCATATAATTAACGTAACCCTTTCTTTTTTCTTTTCAAAATAATCTTCAAAAACCATTCTGGCATTTGCGTAGCACCTCTTTAAGTAGCGATGATAGCCCCCCGTAGATAAATAAATGTTGCTTGATTATGGCTACTACATTTTATTTAGTGTTCATACAATAAAGTGTAGAGTCATAATAAAGATTAGTTACATCTGTCAGAGAAGATAAGTGATATGTATGATATAAATATGTATATAAAGTTTTAATATATTTAAAATTAAGTTTCTTACGTTAAATAAATTTCATCTCTTTGCAGTTACAAAGCAGAATTCAAAACATATTTTGATAACAAGAAATTACATAAGGGGGGGGGGGCGTAATGACATAAGCTCTTAAACCGTGAGCAAAATGGTCTAAATATTGAGCTAGACCCTTTAAACTTGGTATATAAGCCTAGTCCTATAGGTATTACATCTAAATGGCAAAAAAATCCAAAAAATTTTATTTTTAGGTTAAGTTAGGTAAGAAAAACCCTGCGGAAATGGGGTTTTTAGGCTTTTTTTGGTATATTTTGATGTGGAAACTTGCCTTAAATTGTTTTTTTCTTAGGGTTTTAACTTAAATACACTGTATCTATTCATATGGACATTATTTAAGATGATTCAGCAAGTCGGGGACCGACCCCAGGGGGCTAGGTGGGTGGCCCGCAGGGATTAAGTTCATTTTTCCCGATATATTTGTTGTGATACATCAAATTATAGGTTTTTTAGGTCAAGGAACTCAAATTCAGAGCTAAAATAAGCATTAGACTAATCTGAAGCTAGCCCCAGCGGGCTAGGTTGGTGGCCCGCAGGGGTTAAGTGCATTTTTTCTAATATATATCTTGTTATATATCAAACTATAGGTTTTTTAGGTCATGAAACTGAAATTCTGTGCGAAAATTAGCATTAGACTGACCTGAAGCTAAACCCCCCGGGCTAGGTTGGTTTTCTGCAGGGCTTAAGAGCATTTACCTAACCTAACCTAGAAACTTACTTATATTTTCACAGGTTTCTTTCTTGAATAAACTGTGTCTATTAATGAAGACTTTATTTAAGATGATCCAGCAAGTCGGGGACCGACCCCAGCGGGCTAGGTGGGTGGCCCGCAGGGGTTAAGTGCATTTTCCCCAATATATATGATGTGATACATCAAATGATATATTTTTTAGGTCAAAGAACTCAAATTCAGAGCTAAAATAAGCATTAGAATAATCTGAAGCTAACCCCAGCGGGCTAGCTGGGTTGCCCACAGGGCTTAAGTGCATTTTACCTAAGCTAACCTAGAAACTTAACATTTATTATTTTTTTTAGGTTTTTTTCTAGAATAAACTGTCCATTCATGAGGACCTTATGAATAAACTGTGTCTATTAATGAAGACTTTATTTAAGATGATCCAGCAAGTCGGGGACCGACCCCAGCGGGCTAGGTGGGTGGCCCGCAGGGGTTAGGTGCATTTTCCCCAATATATATGTTGTGATAAATCCAATTATAGGTTTTTAGGTCAAAGAACTCAAATTCAGAGCTGAAATAAGCATTAGACTAATCTGAAGCTAACCCCAGCGGGCTAGATAGGTAGCCCACAGGGCTTAAGTGCATTTTACCTAACCTAACCTAGAAACTTACGTTTAATATTTTTTTTTCAAATAAACTGTCCATTCATGAGGACCTTATTTCAGATGATCCAGCAAGTCGAAGACTGACCCCAGCGGGCTAGGTGGGTTTCCCTCAGGGGTTAAATGCATTTTTTTTTAAAGTATGTGTTGTCATACATCCAACTATAGGTTTTTAAGGTCAAGAAACTCAAATTTACAGCTAATAAAAGCATCAGACTAATCTGAAGCTAGCCCCAGCGGGCTAGGTGGGTTGCCTGCAAGTCTTAAGTGCATTTTACCTAACCTAACCTAGAACCTTACTTGTTTTTTTTATGGTTTTTTTTTCTGGAATAAACTGTGTCTATTTATTAGAACATTATTTAAGATTTAAGACCCCATCAGGCTAGGTGCCTGGCCCGCAGGGGTTAAGTGCATTTTTAGTTGTCATACATAAAATTATAGGTTTTTTAGATCCAGAAATTCAAAGGGGTAGTTTCACAAAATGCATTTGAACTTAATTTAGTGAACTGCATATTTTTTCCTGGTTAATTGGTTAAACTACATTTATATGGCATATATTTGAAAGAATTTAAATTTTGATAGTACAATGTTAGCGGTGGAAGAATTTAATATACTAATAGGATACAATTTTTTAATTTAATGTATACCACATACCACGAAAAAACTAGCATCAGGTTGCTATTGTGTTTTTTTAGCTCCAAATTGACTTAAAAAACCTATTGTTTGATGTATAACAACACATAATTTGGAAAATTTACCCCTGCAGGCCACCCACCTAATCCGCGGGGGTTAGCCTTAGGTCAGTCTAATGCTTAAAATAGCTCTGAATTTGAGTTTCTTGACATAAAAACCTATAATTTAATGTATGACAACACATACTTTAGTAAAAATGCACTACACCCCTGTGGGCCACCCACCTAGCCCAATGGGGTCGGTCCCCAACTTGCTGGATTATCTAAAATAATGTCCTCATTAATAGACACAGTTTATTCAAGGAAAAAACCAAAAAAGAATAAGTAAGTTTCTAGGTTAGGTTAGGTAAAATGCACATAAGCCCTGTGGAAAATCTACCTAGCCCGCAGGGGTTAGCTTCAGGTAAGTCTTATGCCAATTTTAGTTTTGAATTTGAGTTTCTTGACCTTAAAAACCTTTATTTTGATATATAACAAGATCTATATTGGAAATAATGCATTTAACCCCTGTGGGCCACCAACCTAGCCCGCTGGGGCTAGTTTCAGATTAGTCTTATGCTAATTCTAGCTCTGAATTTGAGTTAACTGACCTAAAAAACTTATAATTTGATGTATCGCATCATATATATTGGAAAAAATGCACTTAACCCCTGCGGGCCACCCACCTAGCCCGCTGGGGTCGGTCCCCGACTTGCTGGATCATCTTAAATAAAGTCCTCATTGATAGACACAGTTTATTCAAGAAAAAAACCTGTGAAAATATAAGTAAGTTTCTAGGTTAGGTTAGGTAAATGCTCTTAAGCCCAGCAGAAAACCAACCTAGCTCGGGGGGGGGGGGGTTAGCTTCAAGTCAGTCTAATGCTAATTTTCGCTCAGAATTTGAGTTTCTTGACCTTAAAAACCTATAGTTTGATATATAACAAGATATATATTAGAAAAAATGCACTTAACCCCTGCGGGCCACCAACCTAGCCCGCTGGGGCTAGCTTCAGATTAGTCTAATGCTTATTTTAGCTCTGAATTTGAGTTCCTTGACCTAAAAAACCTATAATTTGATGTATCACAACAAATATATTGGGAAAAATGAACTTAACCCCTGCGGGCCACCCACCTAGCCCCCTGGGGTCAGTCCCCGACTTGCTAAATCATCTTAAATAATGTCCACATGAATAGATACAGTGTATTTAAGTTAAAACCCTAAGAAAAAACAATTTAAGGCAAGTTTCCACATCAAAATAGACCAAAAAAAGCCTAAAAACCCCATTTCCGCAGGGTTTTTCTTACCTAACCTAACCTAAAAATAAAAATTTTTGGATTTTTTTGCCATTTAGATGTAATACCTATAGGACTAGGCTTATATACCAAGTTTGAAGGGTCTAGCTCAATATTTAGACCATTTTGCTCACGGTTTAAGAGCTTATGTCATTACGCCCCCCCCCCCTTTATTAATTAGGTTAGGTTGAAGGTTTTTTATAGTGCCTATAAAAAATGACGTCTTACATGACCTATGACAGGCCGATATAAAGGCTAAGTTAGCAATGGCAGGCCAGTATACATTTCAATTGACCAATGATAGGCAAATATGACGTCATTTTTTTTTATATGCAATATAAAAAGCTTCGGTTAGGTTAGATTGGGTACGACTTACCCTATGGATTTAATTCTAGCCAAACAGACCCGAAAGTACTTTATCTACTAAATGTAAGACTTAGGGATTTTGCTATTTTAACTAAATACTTTTTCACTTTATTGTAAAACCACCAATTTTTCAAGACTAATAAAAACATCCTGTATTTTTTTCTACCCTGGGATCCGATAATTTCCAAGTGTTACTTGGTATTTTCTATCGATTGGAACATTTTTCCTAGACCATATTTTACATCTACTGTATTAAACCCCAAATTTTGGACAGTCGATATTTTTTGAAATTATGATAAATTAATTAGTTACCAATCACACTTATAGAATTTAACCAACCAATGATTTTTCTATCCAATCTTAACCAGACAAATGCCATCTAGCTAAAAAAGATGCGTAGATTTCATTTCTGGCAACCAGAAAATCCGCAGAAATCGAATTAACAAGTTCCAAAAAAGTTTCATTAAAAAAAACCTTACACCAAAAATAACAAACAATAATTATAATGACGACTTAGTTTCTTTTTCCTGTTTAATACGAATATTGAAACTAATTTTCAGGCATGCATGTTTGTTGGTATTGTACTTTTTTTAGAAACCAAAATACAGACATATTTAAAACTACGAAATTGTATATTAGTTACTAGAAAGATTATATTTTTTTTCTTGCTTTAAAACAACTTTTGTACATAAAAACCCGTAATGTCTTCATTATTGACACAAACATGCATGCTGTATAGTTTTAAAAAATGTAGTCAAATAAAATACCTGATTAGAATACAAAGCAAGAAATAAAGGTTATCAACTCCCTATGAGCTTTTTGTGTTAAATAGAATTATTAATAAGAATAAAAAAGTTTCAAAAAATAGTAAAATAACAAAATGTTAGGTGAATTGTTAATATTAAATCAATCAAAAAATGTTTTACATTCTTATAATAATTTCAATAAAACATATATATGCTCAACAAAGGTTATTTATAATTATGAATTCTACCAGACTAAAATATAAAAGGGGAAATAGTTTATGAAGACGACACAAAATGATTTTAAAAATTACTTATTTTTTTCTTTTTTTTTAATCTTTAACAATTTTAATGTTTTTATTATGTAAATATATAAAGTATTATTCAAACTTAAAGGATTTAATCTTTTTCTTTGTAATTTATATGTCTAAACAGTGTAAAAATGAAGTTCTTAATTACGAATTTTCAAATCATTAGATTTTAATACAGTTTATTATAGAAATAAAGAATAATTTTAACAAAAAAAAATTGCTACAAAAAGGCTTACTGTATTATTAATCTGACCTAATTGTATAATTGCATTCATTTTGTTTATTTACCTTGAAAAATGAGTGTTTAAGTGCTGCATTAGTTAAAATCAAACCTAAAAGTGCTCCTTATTCAGTGACAGAGTGAAAAAATATATACCTTGTTTTATAGTTTTTGATCTCTTTTTTTATATATTTTTATCTGATATGTATATCAAAATTTAAAAGTATCTATTTCATTAGATATTCATACTTTGCTAAAACGTCTTGGTTACTTTTTGCACTATATTTGCTCTAAAAAGGATTCTTTATCTGACTTTCACATTTAAAATGAAAGATTTTATGCCAATTATTGTGTTGACTGTAGAAAAAAATAATTATTTTGTTTATATGCAATTTTCTATAATAAAATGTGAGAAATGCCTTTTTTCACACGTAGGGCGAAAAAACTAACACTGAAAATAAAATGTATGTCTTGAACATGTCCTAAACTCATAAATAAAAACTTTCATAAGAACATTTATTTCAAAATATGTCATTTAAGGCATGAAATTAATTTTGCAAATTAACATTGCAAATGTTTGCAAATAACTTTTGAAAATGATTTCTGCGGATTTTCTAATTTACATAGGTGTTTTCTGCACATTTTCCCCTTTCCAAAAATACCTTCCTCGTTAAGATTGGCTTCAAGAAAGTATTTACTTTCCAAAATTGATATGTGCAATATTTTAATAAACAAAATATTATATACTATTATATAGCTGGTGTAAATTGGAGTTTTATTATCCTATGTTTTTTTCTGAAGCTTAAGATTTCACAACTGAACTGATTGGGTTCTCTATTTTAAATAAGCTTCACATAGTTTCCGTGATAGTTTAATGCTACCTCATTTTCGATTTAAGTCTTGGGAATGTTTTAAGCTATTATTCTATCCCTTTCCGTCCCTTTGAATATAGAGCGTCTGCTAGTTCATACTATTACAATTTAATAATTGAAACAAAGAAGTTAATTTGATTTTGAGCAATGGTTTTTTTCATTTGCAATTAAAGAAAGCTTTCAATGATCAAAGCAATAAGATATAAATCGTTGATTAAGACATTTAAAAAGATTGTTAGAAGCGCAGATACTCTATATATAATTTGGATATGTATGGCCTATTGTTATTCACAAATATACAAGAATAGACTTTTTACTCAGCTTTTTAATATAATAATGTTGTTTTTTTACTATATATTGAAGTTGTATACCTAACCACTGCACTGGGTCTATTTGGCTCTATTATTACAATGAAATTCTTATAGGTCTCGGGAAGTTTCTTAACTATTCAGGTGGTTTGTTTATCCCCTCCCCCTTATTTTAAAGTTCCCGTACACTATGTTCCAGCGAGTGACAAATAATCATTTTTTACATTTTGGAAAATACACTTTTAAACAATTGTTTAGTAATATACACAAGTTTTTGGAAATAAAGCCTAAAAAATTAGCTCTTTACTATGAAAAATAAAAATTTTATGTGTAATTATACCAGAGGTATGGAATTAAGTTCCTTTTCATCATTGTAAACAGCTATTTTTAAGGTCTACTAAACTACATTTCAAATCAGTGTGGACCCTTTATTTTTAAAGCTATTTTTAAGTATTATATATTTTTGGAATCAGTATGTAATAATTTATACGTTTAGACTTTAAAAGAAGTCAAATCTCCATTTTTTAGGTAAATGTAGATGGTTTTCTTAGCATACCCGATTCCTGTAAAATAGACAATTTTCTTCTAATGAAAATTTTACGTTTGGTTCCAGATCTCTTAAGCGCAAAATAGCGCAAGCAAATCCTCTTACATGGTGATATTAGATGTATGTATAATATCAGAGAACTTTACCCTGTGTATGCGAAAGTATGCGAAGTTTGTTTTTTTAAGCCCTAAAGATACTGGGTCTATCAAAAAATAACAATTTTTTCAGATATAAAAGTAATTAATTTTCTACTTAATTAAAACACATATTCATTTAAACTAAAAGTAAAGAAAAGTTTTAAATAAAGATTATCCCTAAATGTCTAGGCTCTTATCTGAACCATTTTACCTTTTTATTGGGGGGGGGGGGGGGAAATGCCCCACTTATATTCACATCTGAACCCATTAAAGCTAGAAGTTTAAAAATTTTTATGTCGTTTCCTAGTTCAAATATATGTATATTCTTATTTAATTCGTTAGCATTATTTACTCCCTTCACCCTTTTATTAAGCAACCTTTTTCCAAAGGTGCTTTTATACTTATTAAAAAAAGACAAGTAGAATTTGTATTGTTTAAGATAGAAAATGCTTCCTTTCAAGTAAATTGAAAATAAAATGAAAGTCTTACATATCAGAGATTTATAGGGATTAGACAATGGCCGAGAAATTAATGTACATTCCCAATGCTAATACACTAAATTGCCCCTTCTATAAAATACAATTAGTGATTGAAATGTTTGGACACTCAACTAATAAACCAACCAATCAAAATTCAATAAAAGTCCAGCAAATTGTTATGTCTACAAATAAGAAAACGCTATTTGGTGAATTTGGGGACTATTATAATAAACACCCCATTGTCCCCTCCCTCCCTACATATACACACAGAAAATAAATAAGAAATAGGCTCATCTGTATGTCAACTTTAGATTAAAAATCTCAAAATATAAATTTCGGCGGCGGCGTTCGGCGGGAAAACGGCGGCAGATTTTCATATGATTTCAGTAGGTCATACATACTTGTTAGAAAAGCTTATGTTTAAAATTTGAAGTCGATAGGTCAAAAATTGCGGTCTCAAGAGCTGTTTAAAGATTTCTGAGGGACCAGGACCTGCAGGATCATACCTGGACCCTGAAATTGACTTAAACACTTAAATTTGATATTGGTATGTACTGGTATAGGATATTTTAGTATTTGGTAACTTAAAATGCTTAGTTTAAGGCAAACAAAATATTTTTGCTCTTTACCTGTATGACCCTGCCAGGTTTGCTGGCATCCTGTGCCAGCCAGGATGAAGATATTTAAAATTTCGCCATTATATTGAAAGATATATGAATACTTATTGCTATTTAAATAGAATTTTAATCAAAATTTTAAAATATACACTCTCTATGATTTTTTGTCATATTTTGGCTTTTCTGGAACACGGTGCCGTAGAGGCCTCTTATTAGATTTCTATATAACAGTTAGCTGTTCTTCTTTTCATGTAAATATTTTTTAGCATATCATTGTTTTTGCGCTTAAACATGATCATTCTTGTTTAATTTAGTTGTTTTTATTTGTAAATAAGAAGAAAATTAATCTCAAATTAAGCTCTAACCGATAATACACAGATGTACAGATGGACAAATAAAAGTAATTTCTTTTAAGATTAATTGTGCTTTAGTAAGATGTAACTGTAAAACAAGGACAATAACGTCCAATAGTAATAACCTTTATATTCAAAGAGGTATGAAAGGGCACAAAAAACAAGACTTTAAATAAAATAGCCTAAAACCATATCCTGAAGCTTCCCTATAATAAAGGGGGAGGGAGAAATGAGAGAAAAGAAAGAAAGAGAGAGAGAGAGAGAGAGAGAGATGGAGAGAGATAGAAAGAGAGAGAGAGAGAGAGAGAGGGAGAGAGATAGAAAGACAAAGAGAGAAATACTAAAAAGGAGAGAAAAGAATGAAAAAGGTATAAAACAGCATGAGGTTAAAATTACATGAAAAAGAAATATAAAGACAGAGAGAGATAGAGTTAGAGAAAAAGATATAGAGAAAGAGAGAAAGAAAAAGAGAAAGACATACAGAAAAAAAGAGAGAGAGAGAGATAAAAAAGAAAGAGAGAGAGAGAGAGAGAGATAAAAAAGAAAAAGAGACAAAACTAAAAGGAGAGAAAAGAATGAAAAAAGCATAAAACAACATGAGGTTAAAATCCCAAAGCTATCTAATTTGACTAATTGGAACATAGCTATGCAGGGGGTTCATAAAAAAGTTAAGAAGTACTAAAAAATTAGTAAAGATTAAATTTGAAAATGTAGATTTTGATAATAAATCAGATTCCCTATAACAATGAGATGCTAGTATAAAATTTACTTTTGGTCGGTCAGTCATGCTACATAAATAAAAATATTAATTGCACTTTGAATCCATATTTCCATTTATGATTTTTTCGTGCTTCGCTACTTATGTATGTTGTCATCTTTGCTATTTTCTTTTGTACTTTGCAATCTAGGGGTAAGATATATTTCTTTTAAGTTTTATACAATTAAATCCTTACAAAAGAATTATTTTAAAACACCCTTTATTACTTAAAGACCACCAAAACTATGTAAAAAAGGGGTGAACTTGATACTTGAGATACTGATAGTTCTTTAATTGATATATTATTACTTGGATGTTGCACCAGATTTTCATGTACTCTAATAAATACATACTCGCTAAAATAATGGGACTTCGATCCCCTTTACCCATCCCCTTCCCTCACTGAGGAACAAAAAGACCAATGAATGCGGTTCATATTAGCATTATAACTATATATTATTCTATATCCAGTACTTCTTACTTTTAAACCAAGTCTATAGGGTTGCCAAACAAACACTTAGAAAATTCCAATTTTTTATTTTGTACCTGTCAAACTTACAAAACAAAAATCATCATAATTGATTATAGTAACTGGATGTGTGTCTGCGCGTCCAGTAGATATTAGATTCCTTAGTAGGTTTTATGCTATTTGGTACTGGTTGATAAGATGTGATTTAGGGTATTGCTGCACCTTAATCAACGAATTGGTTCTTCTTTCAAAATTTTCATTGTACATAAAATGTCATTTTAAAATGCCTACAAATTTTTGTTATTAAAGCTGAAGGCTTCAAATTTGGGGTATTGGATCTACTTGTGGCACACAATAATTTCGAAGGTGCTTTGACTTTTGTGTCAGAACCTAAATTGGGACATAGTGCATTTCATTACCCTAGGTTAGGTAACTTCATTTCACTTTTCAATAAAATCTAAAATGCAGCGGTTTTTGAGAAAATTAGATTTGAAAATTTTAAGTCAAATTTTCATCCCCTAGGAGTTATCGCATAATCATGACAAGAAAAGCAAAGATTATTTATTTAAAATTTTGAACAAATTTGCTTTTATAAAGTTTTTCATAAAACCACTTCTGAAGGGAGTTAATTAATGGCCATTTTTATCAGTTGCTTTGCTAAGGTCACAGAAATTCAGCCTTAAATAAATCATATATAGAGATGTTTTATGAAAGACTTTATAAAAGTTAAGTTGTTAAAAATTTTAGATTAATAATCTTTGCTTTTCTTGTCATGATTATTCGATAACTCCTAGGGGATGAAAATTTAACTTGAAATTTTCAAATCTAATTTTCTCAAAAACCGCTGCATTTTAGATTTTATTGAAAAGTGAAATGAAGTTACCTAACCTAGGGTAATAAAATGCACTATGTCCCAATTTAGGTTCTGACACAAAAGTCAAAGCAACTTCGAAATCATTGTGGGCAGTCTTTAAGCAGTTAAAGCGTGGTATTTCTTGCAGGGTTCCTTTAATATAATAAATGTAGATTTCTCAAATTTTGGCATCCCTGAAACACATACAAATTAGAAGATTTTTTTCCTAACTCTTTTTTTCTTTTTGCCTCAGGCTATAATGATTCTTTTTTTTAAACTTCTCGTATCTAACAGAAGCTTAAAATGAAAGAATTATTTGAAAACTTAATTTTATATTTTGATGATAAATAAAGAAAAACATTTAACAATATCTCTAAAACTTTCTAAAAGGAATGAAAAAAAAAACAATAAAATATATAGTTGCTTTGCTTCATAAGAATTTTAAAAAATATGCTTCATTACATTCAGAGATGTTCGTATTTTTCTTCTACACCCCTAGATGACTCCAGGGGCACTTGGGATGGAAGGGATTGAATTCGACACACCCTCCCTCTCATTTTATACTTTATTTTTTTTTTCAAAATAGTTTAAAATCTTCCCAGAACCTATGAGAAGCTACATTGTAAAGGAGAACCATATCGACTCTGCCCTTAGCAAGTTCCTTTAGAATAGACAGATAAACACGCACACAGATCCTGTTACTTTTATGTAATAATAACTTTAAATGTATAAATTATTTAAACTTTAATTATAGAAAAGCCTCAGTGTTAAAGACAGATAAGTTTTGTAAAAAAGGGTGAAATTCTATAGCACTAGGAAAAAGAGAGAAGGTATTATAGTGTAATTGTGATTTATGGAATTCTTAAATAATTACACAAAAATTACAGATAGATTCTACTTTTCTACCATAGGTGCGTATAAAATGGGACTCACACTTTGGGTTTGATAAGA
Source organism: Acartia tonsa (assembly GCF_053477335.1). NCBI lineage: Eukaryota > Metazoa > Arthropoda > Copepoda > Calanoida > Acartiidae > Acartia > Acartia tonsa. The sequence continues at coordinate 12,261,468 of NC_137268.1, forward strand.
TAATTTTGCGTTTAAACATTTTTTAAAATTAAAAATACAACATAATAGATTTTATTTTACTTATTCTTTTTAAACTAAAACAAAATATGGGGTGCCCCTAGAGGCTTATATTGGCGAAAGTTTTTTATACAATAAAATCATTGTTAAATAGTTTAAATATAGATAGGCTTTTATTACTATGATACTTATTAAAGTAATACCCTAACTTAAGTGTCATAATTTTATCTAAGAAATTGTTAACTTGATGGTATTTTATTATAGGGGATGGGAGACCAGGTACGTGCACGCCGTCCATCCTGCACCGTGCATCAATGACCCTGGGAGCTACACCAGAAGAGTCCTACTGTGCTGGAAAGGTCCTAGGGTAGATGTTAGACTGAATTTTGGTCACTTCCCCCAGTCTAGGGGGTTTGGGTGGGGCTAACAATCCTTCCCTAGAAAAAACCTGCTTATGTTCAACCCGCACAAAGTAATGACCAATTTAACTTTGGGCTCGGGAACGAAGTAGAGGTTGGAAACAACAATATGATGTTTGGCTGGGAAACCGCTAACGGACCAGTCAGGCGGATGATTCTGAATTCCCGCAGACCAGCAAAAATTTGCACCTGGAATGTTCGGACAATGTTTCAGTCAGGCCAGACAGAAAACATTTGCCGAGAAATGCTAAAAGCCAAGGTTGACATCAAGGTGGACAAACAATGGAGAGTTTAAACACCATTCTGGCTTGAAAATACTATACTCAGGTCATATGAATGAGGATCTAGGCCATAATCAAGGGGTGGCTCTTATGCTGACCAAGCAAGCAGAGCAGGCCATGATCAGTTGGCAACCACATGGTCCTAGAATTATGGAGGCTTATTTCAAATCCTCAGTTAAAAACATCAAACTGAGAATTATAGTACCATATGCTCCTACAGAACAAGCAGATACAGAGGTCAAAAACGAATTTTATGACCAGCTTGACTCTGTATTTAAAAATGGTCATAAAGAAAAGGATCTGACCATGCTCCTAGGAGATTTCAATGCTCAAGTGGGAAGTAATAATGAGAATTTAGAAGAAGTCATGGGCAGATATGGCCTAGGCTTAAATAATGGCAAGGAAAATGACAATGGTGATAGACTTGTAAGTTTTTGTACTGAAAACAAACTTGTCATTGGTGGAACCATCTTTAAACACAAAAAGATTCATACTGCCACCTGGAAATCACCAGATCAAAGAACCTTTAACCAGATAGACCACATATGTATATCTAGACGCTTTAAAGGTTCTCTCCTTGATGTCAGGGTTGAAAGATGACCTGATGTTAATTCAGACCATTATCTTCTATCTTCTAAAGTTCGGCTTAGATTTAAAAAGCAGGACACAAAGCCTAACCCCAGGAAGAAATATAATTTAACAACCCTCCAAAACTCTGAAAAGTTACAAGAGTTTAAGCTCACTCTAAAGAATAGATTTGAGTTGCTGACTCTTCAAGAGGAAGATGGAGTGGAAGATATTTGGCAAGGTATCAAAAAATTTTATAATGATACTAGCCAAGAAAAATTAGGTTTCAAAAAGGCTAACCAAAAGCCGTGGATCACTCAAAGATCCATTGATCTCATGGATCAAAGAAGAGAGGTAAGACAAAAGACACTCTCTAGAAACTCTCCAGAAGATAAAGACCTGTATAAGAGGCTCAGCAGGGAAATCCAAAAAAGTGTCAGAATTGACAAAAAAGAACACTTGGAAAACCTTGCCTTGCAAGCAGAAAATGCTGCTATTCAAAATAGAATGAAAGATGTCTATGAGATTACTAAGAGCATTGCAGGTAAAGTACACAAATCAGGATCACACATCAGGGACAAGGATGGTTCACTCCTTAAAACCGATGAGGATATTCTAAATAGATGGGCAGAGCATTTCACTGAACTGCTTAATCTTCCAGTTCCAGAGGAAGAAACTGAGATTCCACCCTCAGATGCACTTGACATTGACTGTCGAGCGCCAAATCTATTGGAAATCAAAGAGGCCATTAAAAGTTTGAAAAATAACAAGGCCGCTGGACCTGATAACATCCCAGCTGAGGTCATGAAAGCAGACCTAGACACATCTGCTGAGGCATTCCTACCTTTGATCACTAAGATATGGAATGATGAGTTATGCCCAGAGGACTGGAAAAATGGACATATCTCAATTCTGGCCAAAAAAGGAGACTTGACCCAATGTGGAAACTACAGAGGGATAATGCTTCTTTCAGTACCTGGCCATATCCTTAGTAAGATTCTTCTAAATAGAATAAAGAAGAAGGTTAATGAAAAGCTAAGACCTAATCAGGCTGGATTTAGACCAAACCGTTCCACTATTGATCAGATAACCTCTCAAGAATCATCATAGAGCAATCCAAGGAATGGAACTCTGAGCTTTTTGTAAACTTTATTGACTACAAAAAAGCATTTGATTCTTTAGACAGGAAATCTCTCTGGAAAATCTGCCGACACTATGGCATTCCAGAAAAGATAATCAATATCATTAAAGCTATCTATCATAAAGGAGGTGGAAATGTTATGTATAAAGGTAAACTATCAACCTTTTTTGAGATTGTAACAGGTGTCAGACAAGGATGCCTTCTCTCTCCCTTTCTTTTCCTCCTTGCCATTGACTGGATCATGAAGAACTGTGAAAGCAATGATGGCATTCGCTGGCAGTTATTTGGCAATCCCAAATATTTGGGAGATCTGGACTTTGCTGATGATATTGCTCTGTTAACAAGCAATAGAAGTCAAATGCAAAGAAGGACTAACATGATAGCTGAAACTTCCAAGAAAGTTGGACTTGAAATAAATGTTCCAAAAACTAAAATACTCAGATTAAATGCAAACTCCCAAGAACCAATAACTATTGGAAACCAAATTCTTGAGGATGTTAACTGCTTTGAGTATCTTGGAAGTAAAATTGATGAAGCTGGAGGCACTTTGACAGACGTTAAAGCTAGAATTAACAAATCTAGAACAGCCTTTGCCAGCTTGAACAAAATTTGGAATTCTAACAACATCTCCATAAAGACCAAGTTAAGACTTTTCAAGTCAAATGTTCTCTCTGTTTTGCTGTATGGGGCCGAAACTTGGTTCCTAAACACAGCAGTGGTCTCCAAGCTACAGACATATGTCAACAAATGTCTTAGGAGAATCCACAAGATCTTTTGGCCAAACAAGATCACAAATGCTGAGCTCTTAGAGCGCAGTGATATGTCAGACATCAAACTGACAATAAAACAGAGAAAATGGAGTTGGAGATGGTTGGGGCACACTCTAAGGAAAGGGCATGATGATTTAACCAATCAAGCCTTGACTTGGGAACCCTTCACAGGAAAAAGGAAACCAGGCAGACCAAAAACAACCTGGAGGAGGGAATTCCTTGAGGAACTGAGAAAGAAGAATTTTTCATCTTTCAGTGAAGCCTCTACTGAGGCCCAATTCAAAGGATTGGGGACAAAACACCTAATTTAAAAATACATAATTTAAAAATGCCTAATTTCATAAATGTCTAATGTGACAAAACACCTAATTTATAAATACCTAATTTAAAAATGTCTAATTTAAAAATGCCTAATTTTAAAAATGTCTAATGTGACAAAACACCTAATTTTAAAAATGCCTAATTTTATAAATACCTAACTATAAATACCTAAGTTTAAAAATACCTAATTTTAAAATACCTAATTTAAAAAAACCTAATTTTAAGCATATCTTAAAACTGTTGTTAAATGATGTTAAGTTTATGATTAGTTTGTGGCATCTCCAGGTATAAGGTGTAACCAACAAGCGAAATAAATATAAAACAATATTTGGGAGGCAAATGGAGAGGTCGTCAATTTTACGATGTGTTTCCACCCAATGACACCCAATGATTTTTTCTGAATTATTTTCATTGTTGGTATAAGCTGTGGCACCTCACATGAGAAATAAATTATTTAGTAAAATCAAAGGTTGAAGGACAAAGAAAACAAAGGAATTTTTATTTTTTATTGGTTTCTTCCCTAACCTAAGTAGCTGTAGCGTCGCTTTACAAACTCGTCAAGGGGATGGTCTATCAGGGGTAATAGAGGGAAAGGTAAGAGTAGGTTGATTTTTTTTGGGGGGTGGTAGTTGACCATCCCCCATTTTAATTCTAGTTTTATAAAGAACAATTAAAGTGATATAAAAAAAATGGGGGGGAGGATTTTTTCAAAGGGCGATTTCTCATTGGAAGGTGTTGATAACCTCCCCAAAAGTGTTATAAACATTCCCATGACCTAAGGGAAGCTTTATTGTAAAGATGAATCATATTGGTTCATCGATTATTGAGCTCCTTCAGCAAGAATCATTAGCCAATTGTATTAATGTTATCAAAACTTTAGGTATTTTAGTGAAAAAATTATATATTCTAGAATTAACATTTCTAAATTATGCGTTTAGATAGTTTAGAATTAGGTATTTTTAAATTAGGTATTTTTAAAATTAGACATTTTTAAAATTAGGTATTTTTAGTTAGGCATTTTTAGTTAGGCGTTTTTAAATTAGGCATTTATAAATTAGGTGTTTTTAAATTAGGTGTTTTTAACGTAGGTGTTTTTAACATTAGGTATTTTTAAACTTAGGTGTTTTTAGTTAGGCATTTTTAGTTAGGCATTTTTAAATTAGGTGTTTTGTCCCCACTCCAATTCAAAGATAAATGGAGAACCATTGTGCGTGGCCTATGCTCTGGAAAGTAGAGATAAATGGCGATGATGATGATTTTATTATAGACGTCTGTCCTAAATCTATGTATATAGGTATAACTTGTAATTTTAAGGGGTACATTAATATCAAACCCTTTTATTACTTATAGGTAGGGAGATTTTATATATTCCTAAAATATAATTTAATTTAAGAGGTTGAGTGATTTTATATAAGCTTATTTCTATCTTTATTTTCTCTTAATCCTTAAAGAAAAATAACATGATAAATATCTGTCTATCTGTGACATTACTGTACCGAAAGATCTCACTAATAGCTGAATTCATATCTTTCTTCTTTAAAATGTAGCTTCTCAGAGGTCCTGGAAAGGTTTATAACTATTTTAGTGAAGGATAACACCATTCTTCCCAAGAGTATAACACCCATAGAAAAATCTTCCAAATAAAATCTTACCTATTCTTTTTATAGTTTATACTTATTGTGCTTATCAAAAAATTTGATAGCATGATCTTTGTCTAAAAAATCTAAATGACAATAAAAAATTTCTTTGAATATGTTGCATCTGATATAACATGCTAAAAATTAGTTATACAATATACATCTTCCTGAACCTATATAAAGCTTCACTGTGAAGAAGATCTATAACGTTTCAGCACTAAGAAAGATTTTTTAGACATTTTGTTAAGCATTATTTTCTTTATCTTTACTGCATATAGTACACTGTTCATTTTCAGTTCTTGCGTTATTTTTGAATATGTAAAACAGTTTAAGCTCTAAACATAATATTTATTGTAGTCCATTACAAATGTATTGTTATCGTGGTTTTTAGGCGCTTAAAACTGAACAAAACATCTTTTATTGCCTTCTATTTATCATATACAAATAATATAAAAGGATTATTTAACTTTACATATGTTTTAAATGTAGGGTTGTTCAGATTTTAAGAGAGGATATATAATATACGTGGATATTATGATAGGGGGAAAATTGGCGTTAATTTAGGTTGCTAACAGGGACATCATTTATTGGCCAGTTCGTTAATCCAGTAGAAGGTGAGCTGAGGGGATGGGGAGATCGTTATTTAAGCCAGCTATTAGTTTCACTTTATAAGAGTACATAATAATCTGGTGTAAAATAAGGTAATACTCAAGCCATTATTTTTAATTATATCTTTTCTAATAAAAGATCTCTGATAGCTTTTTTATTTTTTCCGCAGGCCGTTTTCAGCTACCACTTATAAAAAAGCAATATCTACAAGCGGCTGAATGAAAAATAAAAACGCAGCTTTTTTTCTGATTTTTTAGTTTTGTTTTGCTTTCTTATTTTCTCTTTTTTGCTCATCTATTTTTATTTTGTTATTTATACTATGGAAAATCTTTAACACCCCTAACAATATTGAAATTTGAATAATACCAAGTCTATAAAATCAATATGTAAAAAACAACTATTCTAAACTACATAATAGTAAGTCAGTATTATTTGTATATCTCGCATGTAAAAACCCTAAACATATTCAATAATACAAGAACGAATGTTTCCAACAAAAGAAGCCAAAATATAAAAATAAAAGGTTATTTGTACAGGAATCTTATGGGATAAGACAATGGCTGAGAAATTAATGTACCATTGTACATCCCCAATGATTTTTTTTACAAAATTACCCCTTATGTATATTACAATTAGTGATCGAAACGTTTGTCCACTTAACTAAGGAAACTAAAAGTCCCCAACAAATAAGAACAAGTTTTTCTAAAACTTTTGGAACTGGAGTAAAATACAGCCCAATGTCCCCTCCCTCCCTGGTGTTTGTATCTTTTTATTACAATTTTTGGGCGATTTATGGCCATTAATGTGAATGTTTCTAAGGCATAGTATTCTCTATTCTCTTAATTTTTATATCATGTACTTAAATTGATGGAAGAAAATATATTTTAACATTTTTGTATGACATGTTCGTTCATGTACACAAACTGACAAGCAAACGCTTGTTTCATTACATACAGACAGACCGTAAAACAATGTAAGTATCTTCGTTACAAGGATGACAATATCCATAAAAGCGAAGCTCTAAAATTTACTAAATTTGTTGCATAATTGAATAAAATCGTATGTATTTGAAATGGATAAGACAATTCTAGCATGTCTAAATTAACAAAAAGAGCTAATTGTTACACGAAAAAAGATAACCGTTACGGACGACGGACCAAACATTATTATAGAAAAGTTTTGCTTTAAAAAAATAAAATTTGTATTTACAGATAATAGAATTATGTACACAAATAAAAAAATAATAAAATGATAGTAATAATAACAAGGATGTCAATATGTATAGATTACAAAACACGTAAATAAGAAAGAATCTATTGATGTATCATTATAATATGTGACACAAATCTTCTTGGAAAACTTTTAAAGCCTATTTTCTATATCAGCTAGGAAAATTAAGTTTCAACGGAGGACGGACAAATAGACAATGTGAGTTACAGATCAAATAGTCGTAAGAGTCTTCACATAATTTCAGACCCCTATTTTTAACACTAGACGCTCTATTCACATTACTAATATAAATTTACTTTCACCCCGCCCCCCCTGAAACATATCTAGAATATAAAAAGGCCACTAGGTTCTTTCACATTAATTGTCTTTTTAGCACTAATACCATCCTCCCCTTCCCCCTTCTTTTTAGAATTGTAGATTTAAGAACATTGGGAATTGCAGAGCAGCTTCGCTATCAGAAAGAATAAAATGATGGCAATGAAAAAAAAACAGACATCGCCCATGTAATTTAATGTGTTTTCAATGTTTTTTGGTCATTTTTACACAATACAATTGAATTTCTGATTTTAGTTTGGTTTGTTGGAGCAATAAATTCTAAATGCGTAAAGAGGCTCTGTGATTCGCTTTTCGAATTAAATAAAAAAAGGGATCTACTGCAGTTCACGGTAAAATATTGCTGGTAACGAATATTGCCAAAAATCTATGAATTTAAAGGGCTGCTAGCTGCCAAACGGCTGCACTTACAGATCATGCCCGCACACTGTTTTAAGCGGCATAAGAAGGCCCACAAATAATCTGTGCATCATTGGATCTTGGCTATTTCAGATTATTTGTAGGCCTTCTTATACCGCTTAAAATGGTGTGCAGGTATGATCTGTATGTTCAGCCGTTTGGCAGCTAGAAGCCTTTAAAATTCATAGATTTTTGGCAATATTCGTTACCAGCAATATTTTACCGTGAACTGCAGTAGATCCAAAAAAAGAATTAAATAATAGGACAGAGTTATTCAGAAATGTAAAAAAAATACCCTAACGTTCCTAATAGGGAGAAAATACGAAAAATGTAATTTTGATATTTTTACTACAAGAGAAATTTTGTCGTCAATTAATGTTGCTCATATGGATCTAATTTATTGGTCACTTCGTTCATCCAGTAGGAGGGAAGGAGATAAGGCAAAGGTTGTTGATTGGATGAGGGGGGGTATCGTTATTTTAGCCAGCTACGAGTATCACTTTATTAGAGAAAATGTATCACCTTATTTAGAAAATGCTATGCTACTTATGTACACCAATATCCTTGATTTTGTTATTTCTTTGATTTTAAGTTATTCCTTTTTTTATGAGAAAAAGACATAAATCTGTTAAAATTTTATTGTCAATGTATTGTAAAATTGTTTGAATTAAAGCTTAATGAGTCCTCATATATCTTTCACTTTTTTACAATTTATCTATCAAAAAATAAGTTGGGGCTATAAAATAACACGATTTGGCGGTTTCACTCATAACTCATTTAGTTAGGTTAGGTAAAGTAAAGGTAGGAAGAGCCCCACAGTCTAAAACTATTTTTTTTTCTTCTTAAAGATTAAGAATTTTATCGACATTTTTGAGGCAATACAACGACTATAACATAAATCTTTATTACCGCGAATAATGAACGTTTTATGACCAATACAACGCTATTCTTATGATGTCCATCCGTCTACAACCTTATTTCAAAGTGATTTTAGCAAGTAAAATTCATTATAGGCCAATATTATGCTTTCATATTATACCCTTTTTGTAGGGAATTTTGGGTATTTTGTAGCCCAACTTAACCCCTTAAATCAACAGATATAAAAATAAAACGCATCACTAATGAGTGCCCAACCACTTTTTTGGCCTAGTCAATTCACACATACACACACACACATACACAAAGGGGACTTTTATCTCCTATGGTGAGTTTTTATCAATAATTTCCAATTATAAATAATGCCAAATCCTTTTTTATCTATTTTCATTTCAATTGTTCAGTTGGGAGGCTAAACATATTTCTCCTCTCTTAAAGTATGAAACAATATTTCCACCCCATTTCCGCATCCCCCCCCCCCCCTCCTACTGGATGAACCCACTAACTAATAAATGAGTTCTATAAAAGCGACCTAAATTGACAACACATTTCCCCCCTGTTAATATATCCACGTTCTCTATATCCATTACAGTAGGTATGGAAATATTTACATACAAAAAAACAATAATCAATTTTTTATTTCGTGCATTTTTCATCCGGTGAGATTTGTGTTTTTAGATAAAAACTAAAACCATGGAGGGGGGTGGGGGCGGTTTGATTTTTCGTAGGGTGAAAAACAGACAGTAGAACGCTTTAGTGTAAAAACCTGCGTTATGTATTTTTAAGAAAAATTTGAACCTTTGAATAAAGGTCTTGAAATCAAAGTAGTGGTTACCTTTACTATTACACGTACCTAGATGAAGTTCTTAAGGACTAATGAATGTATCTAAAAAAGATTGCATATATGCTGAATATTAAAGTTCCAATGCTAATAACAAAGTTATAAGCGAGAAAAATATAATCAACCGCCCAACTTTAATTGCAATATATTTGATATATTTGCTATTCTCCCACCCCTTTTTAACCTTTGCACACATCCTTATCTGTACTGCCCAGTGGGAATAAAATCTGTATTTTTAAAAGCAAAGCTTTTCTATGATTAGGGTCGGTCCGTCAGTCCGCCCATACGTCACAGACAGTTAGCTCTTTTCGTTATTTTAAACAGGTTAAAATTGTCCTATCGATTCCAAACTTTGCATGATGATTCCTGTAGTATTTAGGTACAATTTAGAAAGCGTAGCAACTCTGTAATCTTTACCAGAATGTCCGTACGCCCATTTTAAACATGTTGCTTTTTAACTTTTTAACAACTAATTTTTATAAGATAAAATTTTTCAATTGATTTTTGGAATACAAAGTATAATGTTATAAGCGAAGCATCTCTATAATCAAGCCCTAAAAATGTAAGTATGTCCTTTAACTATATCCTGTATTTAAGCTGTTTTTAACAAATTTAATTACAAATTTGTTTTGACCTTTTACATTTATTTTCTGATTATCAGTTCTGACACTCTACAAGTGTTTATGTTCGTTTGTCCTACCATTTCAAATCTGCGCTTTTATGGATGTTGCCATCCTTGTTTTAGTAACGAAGACTATAATCACCTTGTCTGTCCGTCTATCCGTAATGCTAAGAAGAAGAAGTGAATATATCGGCTGTCTTTTAAGATTGGCTGATGATTTTTTTGGTAAGGATACCCCTTTAAAATGAGAACGGAACATATGCTCTTTGAATTATTTTGTCCCTTTTTCTGCTTCGCTACTTATGGATGTTGTTATCCTTGTTTCAATTTAAAATAAGATTTAACGCTTTTAACTATTAGCGACCAAATAAAAATTGCACAAATTAAAATGATTTTGAAAAGGCATACATATGCTGCCGTATGTAAAAGTAAGAGTTTTTTATTTGGCCGTTCAGATCTCGTTACCCAAAACCCCGATTGAGTTATCCCTTTCAGGGAAGCTTTACAATGGTCATATGATGGTTTTTAATACTTAGGATGGTTTTAAGTTTATGTAAAGACTTTCCCGTTTTTAGATTAAAACAATTTGTGGAAAAGTTTGGACACTCTTATTTGATATAACTCAATTAGAAAAATCCCCCAAAAAATTTATCTTACGAAAAAGAGAACGTCTTTGATATTTTTGAGACTAGATCGCAATTTCCCCTCTTTCACTGATATGAGAAATAAATAGAACTAGAGAAAGACAGAGAATGAGAGAGAGAGAGAGAGAGAGAGAGAGAGAAACAAAAAATTAGAGGACAAGATAAAAAGCTGTCATAAATGTTGACACGATGGCACTTTTAACCTTTAATTGACTTTTTAAGTTGCTAAATATTTAAATTAGTTCAATGAAAGAGATCCTCCTCGATTTCAATTAATCGTTAACTTTACAAAAAAAATAGAGAGACAAGTATTAGAGAAAAATAAGGAGATATAAGTAGAGAATAAAAGAAAAAGATAGTGAATGAGAGAATAAAAAGAGAAAGAAAGAGAAAAGGAATAAAAAAGGATATATAAGAGAAAGATTGTAGTTTTAAAAATCTAGAATATTTTTTTAAAATTTGAAATGGTAAAGATAAATCATAGAGAAAAAAATAAATATTTCATCAATAAACTCCTCATTAATTAAAGATTTCCTAATTTTCTTATCACGATTACACATTTAAATAACTTGTAGAGTGTCTCTTTATAAGTGGCTTAATATTCAAATTCTGCCACTTAACACTTTATTTATTCAATTTAGGGGCCACTTTACATTCAATTTATTTGGATGAGAACTTTATAAAAAGTTTGTTAATGTGTCTTGGTATGTTTAGTTGTCTGTTCTAATATTTTAAATTTAATTTAATTTTAATTTTTAATATAATTTTAAAGGATCTTAAGGGATAAGACAATGGAGGATAAATTAATATACATCCTCAATTTTATGAACTATAGAATTAGATTGTAATTTTTGGTTGAAAAGTTTGGATACTACTAATTTTTAACCAACCAATCATCGTTTTTAATCTAACAAATAAGATAACGAGGATTCAAAACTTTAGGCACTAGTTTAATTTACAGTTTAATGTCCCCTTCCTTCCTGATCGTAGCTCTGGCCTACTTTTTATAACACTCTTTAGAAAACCAAGTTTGCACTATCTTTGTTTGAAAGTCCTTAACCATAGTAATCTTCTCAAGATATTTAGTCATTTATCTTTACAATCAGCTGAGAAAAAATCTAGACGGACTACGGACTGATAGACTGACGGAAAAGGTAAGAAATTTTTTTTTATAAAAAGAATCAGCCATTTATTCTTGAGAGCCTTAAAAGTTACATTTTCCTTTTTAGACAGACGGACGTAAATGCATACTGAAGACTACTACATTGACGTAAAAGTGGGTTATAGAGTAGCTACAATACATTCAAAAAGCTATCATGGGACAATAAGTTAATAGTTATTTCTCGCATCGTATTATAAACGGCTTTCCGCGGATATAGAATGTACAATTATGAGATTAAAACTAGTTTTTTTAGCCCCCAGGTGCCGAGGGCATCGGCTAAAAAAACTGGTTTTTATCTTAAGATTGTACATTTTTATATTCGTGGAAAGCTGGATATAATACGATGCTAGACATAGTTTTTTTCGTATGGATGAGAACCGGTTCCTATCCACCGGATTCGAATGAATACGAGAAAACCTATTAAAATATAAATTGTCCCTGCACTGCATAGAAATATCCACTTAAAATTGAAATATGACCAACAGATAAAATGGTTTTAAAATATGAAAGCAATACTATTCATATCATTTTTAATTCATAGATGCTACTTTAGCTTAGTTATGTGACGAAACTTTTTAAAACTTAAAATTTTGTTACATTTCCGCTCTTTCTCTCTCCTTTTCTTTCACTCTAACTCTCTCTCTCTCTCTTTATCTCTTTCTTTCTCACCCTCTCTCTCTCTCTCTCTTTCTCTATATATATATATATATATATATATTTATCTATCTATCTATTTCCCTTTTTTCTCCCCTTATTTTCTTAATTACTCTTTTAACTTTTTTTTCTTCTTTTTATACATCAAGTAATTTTTCCTACCCTTAACTATTTTTTTCTAATTTACAAAATTACAATTGAAATTAATTCAATTATTTGGCCTAACCCTATTTAAGCATATATTATGTACTATTAAAAATTGATATATGACCAAAGACAAAATGGTCCTCCTTCTCATAATTCTCTCTCTGTATCTAATATACAATACCTCTTTATAACACATTAGCACATTAGAAGTTAGCCTACGATCAAGGGGGGGGGTAAATTTTTTTTAAGGGGGGGGTAAAATGGCGCGCAAAGCGCGCCGCAAATTTTTTTTACCCCCCCCCCAAAATTTTTACCCCGGGGGTAAAATTAGCCTGGGGGGGGGGTAATTACCCCCCCCTGAAATCTGTTGGCTGGGCAAAATTTGTTTACCCCCCCCCCAAAATTTACCCCCGGGGTAAAATTTTTTGGGGGGGTAATTACCCCCCTCTGAAATCTGTTGGCAGGGCAAAATTTGTTTACCCCCCCCCCCCCAAAATTTACTCCCGGGGTAAAATTTTTGGGGGGGTAATTTAAATTTTATCAAAAATTTAGTATTAAAAATGCGCGCGAAGCGCGCAAAAATTTTTTTTGTTGGAGATTTTCTATTTTGGGGGGGGTATTTACCCTCCCAAAATTGTTTGGGGGGGTAAATACCCCCTCCTAAATGGGTTGTGGATGCCTACTGCACCCCAGGGTAGGGGTAAATTTTCAATGGGGGGGGGGTAAAATGAAAAAAAATTTGGGGGTGCCTACGGCATCCCCAAATTCGTTTGGGGGGGGGGGGGGTAATCGCCCCATTACCCCCCCCCCCCTTGGACGTCTATGCCTACGATACTGCTGAAATGATAAGATAGCTCAAAATAATTTTTCAAGGATGATAACATCCAATAATAGCAAAGCTGTTTGAAATTATAAGCAAAATATACGGTTAATTATTGAGAAGTTAAAAAAAAAGAAGAAAGAAAATGAAAATGTACAAAAAAATAAAATGGTGAGGTTATATTTGAAAATATTTGGCTCGTTATAAATACTCTATAAAGGTTAAATGACCAAAAATAAACTTTTTAAAGCAAATCATTATTAGATTTTTGGCAGTTTTATAGGAATTATACATAGATATTAAAAGGACTTTAAAATGGCCATTTAGAAGCAAATTTCTAGTGATAATATGATAGAATTATGATATTCCTTTACAATTGGATGAAAATTATAATAATAATGTACGTTATATTAGCTTACTTTTATTGAAGAGAGGGATATGTAAACTAAATGAAAATTATTTTGCCTTTTTTTTGACATCCTTTTTGATACATTTTTGATGGTTTATATCGACTAAATGGTATCAAATGAAAATGGGCATAATTCGCCTTTTATCGAAATGTATTTTGCTAGCTATTGTTGTATACTTTAATGACTGCGCCCCTAGGCTTAAGGAAAAGTGTAATTGTAAGAAGGGGGAAGTCTACTCTCTACATTTTTTTTGAAAAGGAAAAAGTTGGAGTATTTTTTCTAGGGTGGTTTAATAACCTTCCTCAATATATTTTTTTTTAAAACCTGCTCTGGACCTATAAGAAGCTCCATAGTAAAGCAGAACCAAGTTTTGTTACAGACAGATAGGCATCATTTTACTTTTTATAAAAAAGGATTACAAACAAATTAACTTTTATTGCCTAATCCCTTACTCTGTTCACTATTAGTATTGATAAATGTTTTTTGGTGAGAGGATGGTCGTTCATAATAAATAACAAGGATGATTTGGTTCAGTAAAAAAAATTAATCATTTTCAAGATAAGAATATTTTTTTAGGATCGTATTGTAGACAACTTTACACGGATATTGAAATAACAAAGTACAAGATTTAAACTAGGGCCGCAAGGGGTCAATGGTCCGGGTTAACAAAACTGGTTTTAATTAATTTTCGTGGAAAATTGTCTGTAATGCTCTATATGATTTTTCAGTCTGGCTGAGAACTGGTTATAATGCAGCGATTAACAATCGGTTTCGAAGCCATAATGGAAAAAAACCATTAAACTGTGATAGACAATCTCTTAAAATATATAAAATTGACAGGATATATGTTTGTTTATGCCGAAGGACGCTGGACATGTAAAGTATTCATTTATATTTTACAGTGAAGCTCGAGGAAAGTTTTTTTTACGTTTTTTAGAGTAGGATACCACCACCCTCCCAATAGAAATTAATTATAAGAACTGCATTATCGCTAATGAACTTTTTTTAGTAAAAACAGACCACAGTGCGTTTAAAGGTGCTTTGACTTTTGTGTTAGAACCTAAATTGGGACATTATTAGTGTATTTCATTACCCTAGGTTAGGTAACTTCATTTCATTTTTTAATAAAATCTAAAATGCAGCCGTTTTTGAGAAAATTAGATTTGAAAATTTCAAGTTCAATTTTCATCCACTAGGAGTTACTGCATAATTATGACAAGAAAAGCAAAGGTTATTTATTTAAGATTTTGAACAAGTTTTCTTTTATAAAGTTCTTCATAAAACCACTCTTTAAGAGAGTTGATTCATGGCCATTTTTATTAGTTGCTTTCAGCCTTAAATAAATCATATATAGAGAGGTATATGTCCCAATTTAGGTTCTGACACAAAAGTCAAAGCACCTTAATACGCACTGTGAGACTTTCATCAAACATAGAATATAAAGAGTAGCTACGCTATCAATAATCTATTTCTAATTTATTTCAACTTTTATTGCTTTTATAATAATGATATCAAATAAATTAAGGATATGTCATATAAATCAAAGCTATTATGCCAACAACATTTCTGTCAGTCAATATTGTTTAATAATTTCTTTGTTGATAACAATTACATTTTATTAGAGTAGTACATTAACAAATACAATAAATTTTGTCTAAACAATGATAGATTTTAGCTGTAACTAATATAATTTCTACCTAAACCCCTTTTAATAAGTTGATTGGATGTTTGTTTCTCTGTCTCTCTAATTGTTTGTTTGTTTGTACGAATGGATCTCGCTAACCGCTGAACCGATATGGTTCTCCTAGGTCCTGTAAAGGTAGAATCCTCTAGGGGCGTAGTTGCTAGTTGAATTATATTGAATTTTCTTTAAAAAGCATAAATTTTCAGTTGAGAATTCTAATTTAACGAAAAACAAACAGGCAGACAAACA
Organism: Acartia tonsa; assembly: GCF_053477335.1. NCBI lineage: Eukaryota > Metazoa > Arthropoda > Copepoda > Calanoida > Acartiidae > Acartia > Acartia tonsa. The sequence goes on from NC_137268.1 coordinate 12,277,281, forward strand.
TTGATTCTTTACAATTTTGAAGACTAATGTTTTTTCTTACTTTAAGCTGACTTTGAATTGGGTCTAAGCTAAAACTAGTATAATTTCTATGTAAGTCCTTGTAATAAAGTAAGAGGATGTTTGCTTATCTGCATGTTTGTTTGTTTGTACGAAAGGATCTCACTAACCGCTAAACCACTAAACGGAAAACATCCATTAATTTACTATTTTGAAGTAAAATTGGAGATGCGACCTCCAAATTTCAAATTCTTTGAATATACGAACACGACTCTTATAGAAATGCTTCGCATCCAGTTCTCTTTATTTATATTCTCTATAAATTTAACACCATATAAAAGTTTGATCTGAATAATAATTGACAGGCCATAGTAATTATCGCGCGCACTTCAGGCACAAGACACAATTACTCTGGTCATCCCTTAGGCACTTTTTATGTATTTTTATGCATTTACAAGTCTAATATTACCAATATAATACCATATATGGGTAATACTAGCCTAATCATGGTAATCTGTATGTGATTGAATATTGTTATATGCTTATATAAAACATTATATCTATTGTTAAAGTAATCATGTAATCATTATGTAAAACTAAGTATACCTATAGCCATAGCTTCATTTATGTCACAAGTTTAACATACAAACACTTTATTAAACACACAAGGACTTAGATCCTGGTAAATAGTTGTTGTTATAACTTGCACCTCTTAAAATATCTCAGTTATTCATTGACTCTTGAACTATCAAGTTCTCCTGGCTTGAAGGTAATGATCTTAGTTAATTTAGCATGCATTGTAGTTTAAATTTAGGTCCCTCAGTACTTAGCATGAATTGTGCCTAGGTCTTATGTTAGAGATCTAACACTATGCACAATTAGATGCTTTGGACTTAGGGTATTTTTCTGTCCTACACTACTTATGTTTATCATCTCCTATCCTGTAAATATTTCATACTTAACTGATTCACTTGTAATGTAAATACACTTTATAAAACCATCTTCCTTCTTAAGTGCTTAATATACTTATATGATATAGATCGAACATCCTAACCAGCCATTTATTCTTAGCTTAAAGCAATATAATACCGTGTTTGGGGTTTGTTGAACTGCCACGGGTTCAGCTAAATTCGTATTATACTTGTGGGAATAAAGGAAAAGCATTCTACACTGACGAACCGACACTGAGAATGTCTATGTGTATTGCAGTAAAAGTAGGATTTAAGTAGTACTCATAGAAGAGCGATCTCCATGCCATAATATTGGACAAGCGCCCCATTCGCACTACCAAAATTATGTTATTTTTAATATTTTTACTTTTAGCTACAATTTATCTAAAATATTAACTATTCTACTTCAATAGGTAAAATATTACACCAATTTGACTTTTTTCCAGAAAGGATGTAAATATGAAGCATTACCAGACACTTTTTATTTATGATAAATATATTGGGAGTTTTCAAACGAAGATTTTCATAATTTTGACTTGCAAAGAAAAGATTATTCTAATTTTGTACTTTGTTGCGGTTTCCCTCTAAGTGCCAAGGTAAGGTTTTATTCATGAGTTAATTGTTGCCTCAGGCTAGGTTTGGTTATATAAGAAAAGGGTAGCCCTGCAAGGTTTGGGCAACGCAGGTATAGGCCCCAAAGGATTAGGAACCTTCCACAGGGGTTATGCAAAAAGAAAAGCCCTTATATTAATTTATTTAAAAATAAGGAATGGGGGTTGTATGTTTCCTATGTACTTTGAGGGAAAGCACCAAGTTTTTCAAGAGTAAGCATACTCAGTACCCACTGTTGTACTGCATGTAATTTGTTGACATAAAATTCCTATCGAAAAATTTATATGACAACTAAATAACGATATTTTGTACTTTTCTAACAACAAGGATGACAACATTCATATTAGCAAAGCTTAGTTCATTTATCCTGTAAGATGAGAGTGGATGGGGTAAAGGGAGAGGATGGGGTAAAGTGAGAGAATGGTAGGTTATCGTTATTGTAGCCTGCTTCGAGTTTAACTTAATTAGAAAACATGAAAATCTGGTGTAACATCCAAGTAATGATACATCTAATCTAAAAAGTTATTTATTTCTATTAAAATCATAAATTTCAGCCTCTAAATACTCTCCTATGAAGCATTACTAACTTTTTTTCTGTGTGATAAATAGACCTCATTAAACCATAATCAGGATCAACAAAAACTAAAAATCTTTGTCCCTTTTATCCCCCTAAACCCTCTTTTTTGCATTTTAAAGGGTGTCAACTTCATTTGATATTTTATATGACTTTAAGATTTAATGAATAATAATTCCAGTTTTGTATACTCCAAAGGGCCGAAGTCCCAGACAAACAAAACTATACAAATATTATTTTATTATTTGTGAAAGTAGACTAAATACAAGATTTTTCAGTATGGCTCAGAACAGTTTATGATCCAGCGGATGTTAATCGGCATGGAAGCCATATATCTTTAAATAGACAGCCGATATAAATGTAGGAAATTTGATAACTAATTTCTTTAAAACAAAATTTTTATTGCGGAAAATATAATTTATACGGCACCCTTATCTAAACATATTTGTATATGTATAAATTTAGTTTCATGCCTGTTTATAAATTCTGTACAGTCACATTAGGATATCCACTCATATAAGCCTAGCAATGAACTGTTATTCTATAATATCATATGAACTATAATAATCATTTCTGTTTAGAGGGATGTTTCATGGATTTTCAATTTACTTTCAATAGTTGATACATTACTTTGGGTCCGGTCTTTAAAAATAGAGAGGGGTTTTGTTGGAGAGAAATGCAAGTAGATAGATCTTCTGTTTAATGTCTAAAAAGCAGGGATAAAACAATTGATGATAATTGATATACATCCCAAATAAGGATAAACAAAACTACCCCTTATTTAGATCAGAATCATCGGTTGCAAAGTTTGGACACTATTAGTTTTGAACCAACAAATCTATATTCAAAACAAGTACCCAAAGTTTTTGAGCGAACGAATAACATTTATTAGATATAAAACTTTGGGTACCATTGTAATTTACAAATAAAAAACTTTTCTTATTATTTGTTTAAAAACTGGACCGTTCAACATTTAAATAAAGAATTAATTCTTTATTTAAAGGGACTTCCAAATAATAAGCAACAAAAAAGACGATCCTCCTACTCCTAAAAAAGAGTATTCATGTATTTTAGTAAATTAATCGTTAAGTATAACGCGTCTCATAATAGTATAACGATAAGAATTGTTATCAAAATAATCGAATTTATTACAAAAAATGCGCTTTACACTAAGACTAACAGACTAAGGTCGCTTAATCAAAAGTTTTGTTTATTAAAGGGTTTTGTATTAATTAAATCAAAAGAATAGATGGGACACAAGCTATATAAGGGCCGACTTACAATAGGGTCTTTGAATATTAGCCAATAGCCTCGGAAATGTTATCACAGCCATGTCGATACAAACGAGCAGAAAGTAATTTACTAACAGACGAAAAATTAACCAGCAGACGAAAAAGGTCCCCACCACTTGGGCCAGGTAGTTGTCTGGGTTAAACTTCTATACATTTATTGTGTATTTAGATTAATATAATCTATTTCACATTAAAAATGTTGTTGTGATTGATTTTTTTGCGGTTTTCAAAAATAGCATGCCAAAAAACGTAAGGAGTATTAAGTATAATGGTTTTCTTTACAATAAACCAACCGATTTTCTGACTAAATTTTATTTAATCTTTCATTTTTTTTGCCATTTTGTGATTTGAATAGAGTATGTTTAGAGTGATCATTAGGTTAAAAAGGATGACAACATTTTAAAAACGAAGCTCTGAAATGGTAGATCAACGAACATTAACATGTGTAGAGTTTCAAAACTAAATAAGCAGAATATTAATTTGTACAAGTCTAAACAGAATCTTAAGTAAATTTGTTGCATAATTGCTTAAACACAGGACTTACAGTTAAAATCGATAGGATAATTCTAACATGTTTAAATTAACGAAAAGAGCTAACTGTTACAGATGTTAGGAATTATAGAAAAGCTTCGCTTTAAAAAAGGTATGGAATAGGAAAGTTGAATTTGAAAGGGAAAAGGTTTAATTGTCAGTAGTTTAAAACATGCCATGCCCATAACCAAAGAAGGTAAAACTGTACTGCAGCCAAAAGTGAAAGGAACCTTACAACATAGATCATAGTTAGAACTTAAGACAAAGGTCGTGTAAACAAAAACTTAATTGACTTGTTTTACTATTTAGTCTTTATTTGATGACGTAAAGAGAGAGAGAGAAAGAAAGAGTGAGAGAGAATAAGAGAGAAAGAGAGAGAGAGAAATAGAGAGGAAAAATGAAAAAATGAAAGAAAAAAGAAATATTTGACATAAATTAAAGGCTAATTCACTCTAATATTTTACATACTTATTATCTAGGACAGGAAAGACAACTAAGAAAATAAATTCAAATAATACGAAATTGTATCCAGATATCTTCCTTCTTCAAGTATCATTTTCATTGTTTGGGTTATTATTATACTAAAAGGTTATTAAACTTTCCGAAAATTATCTGTAGCCTATTGGGCTATTGTTAGTTTTAAATCAATATCATTATCTACTTTTCAAAACTTTTTAATATTCGTATTAGAGACAATTTTTAATAATATAGCCAATCGGTGCTTTTTTTTATTTTTATATCCCCGGGAAGCTGTCTATAATGCGTTGCGATAAAAAAAAACTATTTTAATATTTTTATCCAAATCCTTGAATAATATTGAGTTATGACGGTATTAGTTAAATTGACTCATTGAGCAAAAAATCATTTGAATACTTAATATTAGGCTATTTTATATTTCTTTGATTATGTATAAGTTTTTTCTTAACAATATTTAAGCTTTTTTTTGTGAATATGATTAAACAGAATTATTACAGTCGATTTGATATTATAATAAAATATATTATTATTCTTCTTAACCGTTGCTTTTATATTTTCTAGCTGCTACGCCCCTCGAGGCCTCTGGTGAAGGGGGAAGTCGACCCTTCACTTTAAATTTTAGTATTTGAAAAAGTAAAAAAAGGGGGCCACTTCCAAAATATTTTTAAACCTGTCCTGGACCTCTGTGAAGCTTCATTGTAGGTTTAGCAAGTAGAGAGATTTTAGGCCACACACACAAAGACAGACAAACATCCTGTGTCTTTTATACAAGGACAAATATTATTTAATAACACGAATGTGCTGTTTTTTCAGCTACTAATTGAGATAGAATTCTAATATTTTTGTGGTGATTCCACTGACCAATAAACATATATTCCCAAACGTTTGGAGCGGCTTAAAAAATTATTTCATCCAAACTTATATTCCCAAACGTACCTTTTCATAACGCATGTCCAGTCCATATTACTTTAAGGGTAACCTGTTATTCAAATTGTGTTTACATAATTGTCTTAAAAAGTTAACACCTTTTCTTTTTTCCTCTTCCTCTCTCTCTATTTGTAATAATTATGTTATTATGCATTCTATAACTCATACATCTACGTTTCTATAACCATTTTTCCAGGGAGTAAGGGAGGGGACAATGGGCAATTAATTCAATATAAGAGTTATCAAAGAAAGGGCATGAAATCCAGTTTAATCCAATAAATTTGTAGGAAATTATAAGGGGATTGTTAATTGAATAATAGATTTCTATAGCGTCATGTAAAGTGAAATCACAACTTGTTTTTTATGAAATATATTGAGGTTTTTTGGTGTGATTTTTATATTAAAAGATTATTGGACCCGGCCAGCTGCTAGCAAGAATATGACTGCCCCTTTTTATTCTGTTTATTTCCCTTGCCCCTTGCCCCCACCTCCCTTCTTCCCGTCTGCTACATTCTTTTTTTGCTCATTCTCTCTCTATTTGTAACTAGAGGTGGCGTTCTAAAATTATTCCGCTATTAGCTAGATTGAATAATAATCTTTTTCTTCCATTGTCCTATCCCTGTTTAAAGTATTAAAGTATTTCCGTTTTCTTTAAAATATTTTAGGATCCTAATATTTTTTATTTCAAATTTTCGTCTTGAAAGGGTTAAAATGTTTAATTAACTGTTAAATTTTAGTTCAATATCTGACCACATTAAGCAGGTATCGCTAGTATCAAATTATTTTAAAACGAAGTTTTCTTTTCTTTACTATATTACAAAATTAAATTTTCTGTTTTATGAACATAAATTTAATACTTCAATATAATTCAAATAGCAACATGAAATAAAAAGAAGAATTTCTTCTTCATGCAGTAAAATAATGGGTCATATCGTTCTGGTCAATGGGAGTTTATTATGGATTATTGGAGCACTATGAGTTTTAAACATTTATTCCTTGGAAAACTTGAGCTCGTATATAGACATTTATTTCCTATATAGATCTGACATGGATCTTGAAGCAATAAAGTAGGCTGTTTTGTAAATGTTAAAAATTGGAAGAATCTATTAAATAAAAGTTATCGCAAATATACTTAGTAAATAATTAATTATGTTATTATGCATTCTAAAGGGTGAGTAAAAAAAATGCGTAGATTTTCAAAATTCAAAGTGCGCGGCTTTTGTTAATAGTAGAAAAATGGTATGGATACTGTTGTTAGAACCGCTATGAACTCTAGTTTTAGGAAATATAAAAAGTTTTAAGTCAGTTAGGATATTTTAACACGTAGCTCCTAAACTATGCGTAGCACAGAAATCGTTTTCATATTTCCTAAAACTAGAGTCCATAGCGGTTCTAACGGTATGCATAGCTTTTTTCTACCATTAACACAAGCCGCTCAATTCGAATCTACGCATTTGTTTTTGCTTACCCTTTATAACTCATAAATCTGGGTTTCTAAAACCGTTTTTCAGTCTCGTTTCTTCTTAATATTTCATTGAAGTCTGTTTATGTAATTCGCTACTCCTGATTTTATCTCCTTTTGTCTACAATCTACTTTTTTTATTTTATTTTCCGATATCTATCAATTCTTTCATCCACCTTTCTGCTATCTTTCTATCTATCCACCTATTATCATTCTCCCATGAATCTCCATTTCTTTTTGCTAACAAAACTAATATGACAATGATTTTATTATATTATTATCCTCCCCTAGCAAATATATTTCAATTAATGGCCCATTGGTTTTCTATGCAACTTAGTTGTCCTTGTTCTTCAACCAATAATTTCAATTTCAAAATAGCAAAATTAACAAACATATTATGGAAAAAATACGATAATCTGCTGTTAAAAATAATACATTTTTTTTTGCCTCCAACTTCTCCGTTGATCATTTAGAAAATTTAAGTTTTTGCTTTAATGAATATTTGAATTTTAGCTATTTAGTTTTTACAATATTGTAAGAACCCTATGGCTTATTTTTCCCAAATAAAATGACGAATGTGCGCCATTTATATAAAGGTGGGGGGATTAAGTAATTCTTATTTTCTGGTGTTTTAACGATCCTGGAAAAAGCCATATGAATTTTGTACGTTTATAGAAGAAAGCATTATAAATAGCTTAAAGATATTTTTATGACATTTTTTAAAAGCTCTAAAGACCTCTAGATGCAAGGGGCTCAGCCGCTAGTTAGAGAATTAGAAAAAATACTAAAACTAGAACAATTATAATAAAAAATTTCGCAGCAATAACAAGATTTTAACAATTGAAATTTTACAAAAGTAGTAAATATTTCAATCAAACAAGAAAAAAACCATAAACTGCAAAGTTACTACAATAAAACATAATCTCAATTAAGTTTTTTTTCCTTTAGCTATTTATAAATATTAGCTGTACTGTATGAGAACTAACTGTTGCACATTATTGGGGAAATTTAAATAAATGTTGGGGGCGGGTAACTACCCAACCCCCCAATCAATATAGATTAAAAGTTTGAAATAGAATATTTAGAGTAGAGTTTGCAATTATTTATGTGTGTAATGCGTTTTAGATCTTAAAATGTTTTATAGTTATTTCTCGCATCGTATTATAAACAGCTTTCCGCGGATATAAAATGCCGAAGGCACGGGCTAAAAATATATTTTCATAAGAATATATAATTCCATAAATTTGGTAAAAAAATTCAAGAATATAAAGTCATAAAAAATTACTTATACATGGGTCATTAGAATAATACACCTATTAACTCAAATTAATAATCTATTATATAATTCTATTTCTTCCCACGATTAATGCACGGTTGCAAAAATATTAAGAATAGGAGAAAATATAAAAATTAGATAGAATTCAAATAAATAAAAGTACATCAAAGAAAGCATAAATCTAGTAAGTAAAGCATGAACATTTTATATAAAACGATTGGTGTTATGGAGATGGTTTGATGTTTTAAAAAATAATAAAAATAAAAATACGTAATTGTTATTTTCTATGACAATCTTGAAAAGGAAAAAATCTTCCAAATTTTTTAACAAAATCTTCCATTATTTTCTTTTAAAATCTTCGAAATTATTTTTGAATCATCGAATCTTTAGTAAACTTTAGACCGTTTGATTAGAAAACATTTCAAATTACAAAATGGCCAAAAAAGTATCCAAGACAGGGAAAAGGATGTCCAAAAGAGCTGCGAGAAAGCCAACAAAATCAAAGCAGGCGAAAGGTTCTAAGAGTATGACATCAGGAACAAAAATGTCCAAGAGAGCAGCAAGAAAATCAAACAGACCGATGCTTAAAAGAGACTCTAAAGGAAGATTTATAAAGATGAGTCTTAAAAAGTCAGGTCCTTCAAGTCGCACTGTAACAAAAGTTCGTCACCAAACCAAGAATAAGAATATCGAGCATGGAATCAAGCGCAATAATACCAAAAGACATGTGGACACCAAGCGCAAGGACTCCGTCAGACAGAAGAGGAACCAGCACGTCAAGACCAAGAGGAGGACCAAGGGAAAGCACGAGGAGGAAAGAGAAATGGCCGAGGAGATGTAGTTTCAAAATTTATTTTATTCTTGTAACTAATAAATTTTAGTATAATATACTTTGTTCTTTTCACTTTTATTTTCGTCAATTGAATCATACGATTACAAGCTTTTTTATATATACAGTTTTCTCTTCTAAAAGCAAATATGGTTTTAAGTCAGTCATGGCCTATTTTTACAATTTGGTTTTCACGGAGACGCCTTGTTTCTTGAACAATTTTCTAGTACGGATTCGAAACCGATTAATATCCGTTGGATTAGAACCAGTTATAAGGCATACCGAAAAAAATCATGTATGGTTTTGTATTACAGGCAATTGTCGACAAAAAAAATTACAAAATTAAAACCAGTTTTGTTTTCCGGGCGTTTGTCTTCTTGGGGCTAATAAATCTGGTTTTAATATTATATTTTTAATGATTTTAATATCTGCGGAAAGCTGACTTTAATACGATGCGATAAAAACTTTATAAAAAGATACTGTCCTAAAAAAATGCAAAAGAATTAAAAAGTTAAAGAGGGGGGTGGAGCTTGCCAAAAAAAAATATTGAAATGTAAATATTAGGGGGCGGTACACTCTGACGACTTTCAAATAAATCTGTATTATAATATGGAAAAAGAAAAAAATATTGCATTAAACATATTGTATAGTATTAAGGCTATTAGAATTAATTTTGAAAATGTGAAAAACTGTGAAATGAACCGAATTAAACGGGAGAAAAAAGTTGCATTCTATTATTGGACTCTCATTTATTACAAGTATTATAAGGAAGCAAAGCTAATCTATAATTCACGGATCAGTCTATTTTAACTATGTAAGAAAGAGAGGCAGAGAGAAATAGAGAAAGAGAGAGAGAGAGAGAGAGAAAGAGAGAAAGAGAGAGAGAGAAAGAGAGAGAGAGAGAGAGAGAGAGAGAGAGAGAGAGAGAAGAGAGAGAAAGAGAGAGAGAGAGAGAGAGAGAGAGAGAGAGAGAGAGAGAGAGAGAGAGAGAGAAAGAAATTTAGAAAGAAAGAAAGGGAGAGAGCAATAAGTAAATGATAAAAGGAAAAGAGTTAGAGAGAGAGAGAAAGAAAAAGCTGTGATATACAGGAATGGATGAAAAGATAATAAAAGAGACAGACAGAAAGATAAACAGAAAGATTGACAGAAATACAGAGAGAAAATAGATATGAATACAGACAGAAAGGTTCAAGAAGATAGACAGAGAGATAGAAAAGAACAAACCAAGATAAAAATCTAAATTACAAGCCACGCAACTTACAAGTGATGTCATCCTTGTTAAGGACATTAAACATTTTCGTTAAAAATAGAAAATTGCATTTAAATTTTTTACATCAGATTAGAAAAAACTTGAACGACATGTAATATAACATTTGAATAGTTGGATATTTCACAAATAAGGTAACATGTAAATCGATAAAAAATAATTTATTAGTTCAGTTGACACACATCCACCGCTATCGAATATATAACCCAGACAAATTCCTGGCCCAATTGGTGGGACCTTTTTCGTCAGCTAGAAAATTGCTTCCTGTAGCGATTTAGCTGTGTTATAATTCTGAGGCTATTGGCTGATATTCAAAGACCCAGTGGTTATAGTTACATACAGCTCGTGCACTTTCTATTATTTTACTTTAATTCTATTCCAGTAGTTAAAATATATGCCGTGTCAACCTAAAGATGTTAAAATTCTTCGTTTTGCCTCATCCTTTACAAATTTTGACATGTATAGTTTGAGTTTTCTATTAAGGTCATGTAATCAAAAGGTTGATCTACTGAAAATAAGAGAAACTAATTCAGTTACCTTTTCCTTTATTTGACAACATCAAAATGCCTAAAAAGTGTGGATGTTTGCATCTATATTTAATTGAGGATTAATTCATGTTTCATTGAACACGGGCACAATAAAGACATTTCATTTGACTAGCCAGGTGGGTGAGCAACACAGCAAAATATAAAAGAAAAAATCATAGAAAAAAGATTTTTTTGAAAAAAAAGAGAGAGATAAAGAGGGAGAGAAAGAAAATGATAGAGATAGATAGATAGATAGATAGATAGATAGATAGAGAGAGAGAGAGAGAGAGAGAGAGAGAGAGAGAGAGAGAGAGAGAGAGAGTAAGAGAGAGAAAGAGAAAAGAAAGAAGGAGAAAGAAAGAGAAAGTAAGAGAAAGTAAGGGAGAAAGAAAGGAAGAGTAAGAGAAATAGGGAGAGAGAGAGAGAGAGAGAGAGAGAGAGAGAGAGAGAGAGAGAGAGAGAGAGAGAGAGAGAGAGAGAGAGAGAGAGAGAGAGAGGAAAGAATGAAAGAGAAAAATGCAATATATTTTTTTAAATTGTGCTACAAACTATAAATCAATCTTATACCCACTCCAAAATAGTAAACATTGTTCAATGGAAAGGAAATCAAAATTGCAGTTTTCTGTAAAAACATAACATTAAAGCTTCAATGCAATGTAATTTTTTTTTACATTTTCATTTTTTTCTATAAGTGTAATTATATTTATTTATATCTTTATTTGCAGGGTATCATACAAATGTAAATAATGTTCAAAAAATTAAATTGCATGTAAATTAATAGATTAAATAGCATAAAATCATATGTAGGCTTTTTGAATAAAATACGGCAAATAAATAAAAAACACAAACTATTGAACTAAAAGGAACACAACGTAAGAACAGTCCGACCTCATTATTATACGGAATATATATTAATTTTGGTACGAAATGGCAGTTACTATTTCATTTCATTTAGAGGCATGCAGAAGTGGGGGTTGATCGCCACCCTTGATTTTGATCGAATCAAGAGAGTTGTCAAATATCGTACCCTCTTGGCAAAACCCTCTGCATGCTACTGATTTAATTCAAGATCCAATTATTCACAGGAAAAGCTTCAATGAAAAAAAAACGCGTAAAATAGGTCTTTTTCGCGCATTTCTTTGCACTGCGAGATAATTATGCAGATTTATGGCTACTCCAGATTATTTGTAGGCCTTCTTATGCCGCTTAAAACAGTGTGCGGGCATGATCTGTACGTTTAGCCGTTTGGTAGCTGGCAGAATTTAAAATTCATAGATTTTTTGAAAATATTCGTTACCAGGAATATTTTACCGTGAACTGCAGTTGATCCAAAACAATAAAAGATAGTTTGATGTTCGAGAACTGAGAAAAAAGACTAATAATTAATTTTACGATGCTTGTTTTGTCATCGTTAAAGTTTTCTTAAAGTTTAACCCTTACAGATCGGGGGGGGTGGGGGGGTCATATCCCCCTCTAGTGTTTTCAATGTCATTTTTTTTGTAGGTAAGATGGAGAGCTGTGACTTCATGACTTTTTAAGTTTAGTAATTATGCGTCGGCAAGAGTTGATTTTATTAGGATATCTGGTCTGTGTCGGTCGTGGTGTCCGGTCAAAGTCGGTTGGGTAGCACCAAAATTTTAAAAAAATTCTAAATAAATCTTAATTTCTACATTATGACTTTTGTGTATAAGGTAGAAACCTAAATTTTTTTTGGTGAATACTGGGATATCAATGACCTTATGAGAAAAGTGGTGTTATGACCGACTTTATGACCGATTTTTGTCCGGCTTTTACTTCAGACATATATCATGAATATCGTGGCTTCTATTACAGCTAGAGACCTATAAATTTTTTTTTGTAAATTCTTGAGCAACAATAAACAGATAAAAATATTAATTGGCGCCGCCAACCGCCGTTTTACCGCCGTAACCGCCGAAAATGGCGGTTTCCGTCATTTGCCGTTTTTCGGCGATGATCAGAAAAAGTAATTCTTTTGCTATGAAAAATAAAAGTTCGTCCTAAAATTTGATCATCCTAGCTGCCAAATTAGACACTCTGCAGCTGTTTTAAAATTTAGCGGCTGGCCGTTAAAAAGCGGCTCTATGACTAGAAAAAGTAGTTTTCTCTAAAATACACATGAACCACAGGATAAAAATTTTACGTCTTTATCTGTAACAGAAGCCGAGATGGAGGGGGGAGGTCAATATGCCCCCCCCCCCCCCCCGATCTATTAAGGTGGGAATTGGGGCCCGATCTGTAAGGGTTAAGATGGATAAAAATAATTCATAACATCGTTATCGTAGACACTAAATTAACTTCTGTTTTTATGTTAAATTTCAAACCGATCAATATACGCTGGTTAAGAACTGGTTCTCAGCCATACTAAAAAATTATGTATTGCATCGTAATACAGACAATTTTCCACGAATATAAATTTTTTTGGATATACATAGGTATTAGGTAATTTTTACTCTTTTACTCTTTATGCTTTGTTGTGGTATTTTATGCTTCGTTACCTAATTAAGTATGTTATTTTCAAAAATAGAATTAATTTGAGCATTAAAACGTAAAATCGTTAATCAATTAAAAAGCACACTCATACTATGAAAATACAGGATAATCTAAAAAAAGCGTCTAAATACACAAACAATAATTTTTTTCCGATCATTTGATTGCATTACCAATTCAAAAATATGTATAAAAATAAGCTAAAAGGTACTCAAAATAATATAAAAAACTAAGTATAAAAATACACAAAAATACACATTTACTGATTGAATTAAAATTCCAACTGTCCCCCGTAAAAAAATGTGTCACAAAAAAACTAGGCAAGTATGAAAATACCTAATGATGATTCAATGCCTTTTTTGATATTGATAAAATTTAACAAAAAATAAAAGTAAAGGATTAAAATAGGGTCGCAGATAGGGAATCCTATTATATAAAGTTTTTTAAGTTTACAAAAATCATCAAATTAAGTGCTTAATTTGAGGCAAGCTTTACATATCTCCTGGCATGGTTTTAAGCTATAATAAAGTTCTAGGATGGTTTCAGGCTATTTTGCTGCCCTTTATCTTCATTTGAATACATAATTAAAAATATAATCCAGTATGGCTTCGGAAACGATTGATATCCGCTGGATTAGAACCGGTTATCAGCCAAACTGAAAAATCATGTAAAGCATCGTATTACGAACAGTTTTTCACGAATATTAAAAGAAAGTCATAAATATAATACCAGTTTTGTTCGGGGCTCAAAACTGGTTTTAATCTTATAATTTTTCATTTTAATATCCGCAGAAAGCTGTCTATAATACGATGCGATAAATGACTGTTATCTTAATTTCTGTTCAATATTTTTTTGATAATATTTATTACTTTTCTAGGAGGGTGTGAGATATTTTTAACATTTTGTATCATTTTGTTGTGATTTAAAAGTGTAATTTTATATCTCACAAAAAATAAAAACAGGGGGTTTAATTCAAATACTTTTCTACAACAATATAATGCTTTATTCAATATATTATTACTAACTGCTATACCCCTAGAGGCCCCTAGGGGCACTTGAAGAAAGGGAGTTTATTAAGTCGAACCACCAAATTCAATTGTAGCTTTAAAAGAAAGATAAACAAATATTTTTGCGGGTATTTATTTTCAATTGACGATTTCTCTTGGGAGCCTCCATCATTATTGTTATAATACCTTCCTGGGACCTATAAGAATCTTCACTGTAAAGGAAAACTATATCGGCTAGACAGACAGACATAATGTTGCTTTTGTATAAAGCTAAAAATCAGAGAAAAAACAAACAAAAATATCATTGCTCAAATCTCATCAAACTGAAAATATTTAGCCCTGACAATAAAATTTAATCTTTTGAAAAAAAGTTAAAAATAGAATAAGCACTTTACCATGTAACCTAAGTATTTTGATTCGGATACTTTAAACGCTGCAATAAAACAAAGATGATCATGTACATTAGTAGTACAACAACAACTTTTCTAATAGATTTTCTAAAATGGTACCTAATGCTCCTATATACAGTGCTTGTCACTAAATTACTTTATTACCTCATGTTGATAGAGCAATAAATTAATTTAAATGAATGATTTTAAAAGGTCCTTGGATAACTTACTAGGTAATAATAATCTTTATATAACTGTAACAGGATGTCTGTACTGAAGGATCAGGCTAAACGCTAAACCGATATGGTTCTCCTTTACAGTGTAGCTTCGGATATGTCTTGTGAAGGTCTCTAGCTATTTTGGGTGGAGATTACCCCCACCCTCCCCGCCAAAAAAATCCCCTTGGAATTTTTTATTAGAATCGTGTTTACCATTCCTTCAAAAAACATTTCTTAATTTAATCTTTTTTCCCCCTAGAATTGATAGACATACAAACAAACAAGCAAATGTATTGTAGCCTCGCTACCAAAAAAAAATCTGTGAATATTTTGATAAAAGAAAAAGGCTTAACAGATTTCGCCCCATTAAATTTTGGTCGCAAAAGAATAAATTTTGAATATCAATTGGAAATTTTATTCGGTTCATCCTTTTCATAACATACACAGATTCATCAGGGAGGGAGGGAGGGGACAGTGGACAAATAAAGTATACTGGTACCCAAAGTTTTATGAACGTGTTCTATCATTAATTGGCTTAAAAACTTTGGGTACTCTCAAAAATCTTTATTGGTTCAACTTACCATTGATCAAACTTTTTGACTAAAAAAATGGCAATATTTTTGGAGGAATTGAACATAAATTTTATTGTCCACTGCCTTATCCCTTAAGATCCCTGCAGATAAATAGATAGATGGAGAAATTTTATAGATATTGTAAATTGATACTTTTTTATTTATTGAAATAGAAAAGAGATGATAGCTGGATTAAAATGGAATAAAACGGGTATTTGTAAGAGATAGGAAGAGAGCTAGTAGGACAGATATAGATAGAAAGACAGACAGACAAACAGCAAGAGATAGACAGAGACAGCTACAGAGAGAGAGGCAGAGAGAAAGAGAGAGAGAGAGAGAGAGAGAGAGAGAGAGAGAGAGAGAGAGAGAGAGAGAGAGAGAGAGAGAGAGAGAGAGAGAGAGAAAGAGAGAGAGAGAGATAGAGAGAGAGAGACAGCAAGATAGAGTGAGGGAGATAGAGAAAACGATAGTAAAATTAAACTTATTGAGAAAGAAAAATATAAATAAAAGTATAAACAAAAAAAGGGTAAATTAGTAGAAAAGAAAGCAAGATTTACAACAGAGCCAAAGACAGACAGGTAGAGATATGAAAAGGATAAATAAAAATCCAAAAAAAGAAATTTTGTACATAATACATATTATAAGAATGAAAAGTACATTCAAAGATTATATCAGATTGTTTGTTTACAAATAGCATATTTATAAAAGCATTGTTATATATAGTAATGCAAAGAAACATAGTTATTATCGTACAATATAACCAAATTTAAATGATTCTTAGTAGCGTAGCTATCCTATTGTGAAAATATGTGTGTAAGTCCTTCTAAAATGTAAATTCGGACACCTTTACCCAAAGAATAATGATCAATGGTTTATAAGTCTCTAGGGGCTTTAAATTTGAAAGGGTAGAAACGAGTCTAAAACCATTCCTTAAATCAAAGAAAAACATTGCCTAAAACCATACCGGTTCTCAAACTGGAGAACCCAATCGGTTCAGTGGTTAGTGAGATATTAAGCTATATGCGAAATACCGTAGTACTTTATTTAATGGGATTGTACAAAGTACTGTTTTGAGAGAATACCACAAACAAAAATAATCTTCTAAAGCGTGTGTTTACTAAATGCATTTATGTTCAATCTAGCGTAAAACCTGCAGCTTTTAAAGGAATTTTGGCGCTCAAAGAAACGAAAAAGAAAATAACAGGAACAATATTGCTCAAAATGAAGCAAATATTCCAAAAATAAAATAATAGCAAAGAAGTTGTATCAACTTTTTTTTATAGCTAGCCGGTCCTTTTAGTAATTAGTAGATGTAAAATTTTTCATAGAATTCAGATATGCAATCGGTTTTTTTTTAGACGTCTTATTTTTTAAGTAATTTAAGTTTAAAAAAAAAAATTAAGTCGATTTTAAGGTACTAAAATGCAACAAAAAAAAGAAAGAAAATGGCCATTATGAACAAAAATAGTAAGATCTTTAATTTGACTCCTTACTTTTCAATTCTGTCAGGTAATTATTGAAAAAATCGATTTTTTTAAACCCACGAGAATAAAAACTTTGAACTCAATTTTATCATTTCACAAGTAAAAAAATATGGGTTCATATATACCTTTAGAATCAGAAAAATATTACGAATCCATTGTAAGCAAAATTGAAAAAAAAAGTTTACAATATAGTATATAAACTACAATAAAAGGAATTATATGAAAATATCATATTATATTGTACAGGCAACGTCTTAACTTTTGAATTGGGTATAAAAATGGGAAGGGGGTATAGAGGGGGTAAAGAGGGGGTAAAAAAGGGAAGACGATAGTGTTGCCAGAACAAAAAATACAATTGGCCATTTTTATATTTTTTTATTTTTTTACTTTTTTTCAATTTTGCTTACAATGGATTCGTAATATTTTTCTGATTCTAAAGGTATATATGAACCCATGTTTTTTATGTCTGTTTGAGAAAATATTTAGGTCTAAAGTTTTTATTAAACCGAGGTTAAAAAAATAGATTTTTTCAATAATTACTCAACAGAATTTTAAAAGTAAGGTGTCAAACTAAAGATCTTACTATTTTTGTTCTTACTGGCCATTTTCTTCTTTTATTTTGTTGCGTTTTAGTACCTTAAAACCGACTTAATTATTTTTTTAAAAAACTTAAATTACTTAAAAAATAAGAGGTCTACAAAAAAACCGATTGCATATCTGAATTCTATGAAAAATTTTACATCTACTACTTACTAAAAGAACCGGCTAGCCATAAAAAAAAAGTTGATACACCTTCTTTATAAATATTTTAATAGCCTACAGAAATTATATATAATCAAACAGAATTTAAGTTTATCTTAATTTAAGTTTTCAAAATATATTAATACATTTTTACAAATTTAGAGTGACAACCTTATTCCTCATTAGGGTTTATAAAAAAATACAATATTTTTAACAAATATTCTTGTAAATGATGACTAAACAAAAGTTTATTATATAGAGTAGCTGTGCTTTAAAATGTATGCCATCAATAGAAAATTGGGGAGAAGATATTATACATTTAAAATTGTATTGCTACAATTCGATAAAAATATAATCAGTAATTATTTCAATCATTTTGTGATTATTTACCAAGCTTTAAAGAGAAATTGTTCTGGCTTTCTAGTTGTTCTTGTTGTAGCAAATTATCTCTAAAACTGCTGAACGATTAGGTTGATCTTTTTAGGGAAGCATTGCCTGCCCTTGTCTGGAAGGTTTATGCTGTTTTATTTATCAATGTCCACTGTCTTCAGTCTTTTTTAAAAATATATTTCAAACCGAGTATTATCCGCTAGATTAGAACTGGAAATCAAATCATATAATTTTCATTTTAGTATCCGCTGAAATATGTCTGTAACGCTACGCGATAAATATTTATTCTTTTTAATTTTAAAATCTTTTTTATAATTGTGAATACTGTAACCCCTCCCTATATGGCCTATTTGTATTGATATCACGTAAACATAGAAGCAACCAAGAGATTATAACAAGACAGATTTATTTCATATATATGTTCACATTTTGGAATAAAGGTAAAAGTAAACGAGAACAAAATAACACAAAAAAAACAAACAATTGGATCAGGGAGAGAAAAAGGAAGTAGCGGGTTTCGCGGGTTTTTAAACAAGCTTGTCTCCTATTTCTAGACCCTGCGGGGCCAATTCCCTAAACTGCGAAGCAATCATTAACTCTTACCTAACCTAAACTAACACATTTCAGAAGCTACTATAAAAATACGACGATACCCGCTACTTTCCATGATCCAAACAATCTAACTATATATTTTATTGAAGAAAAACATAATGTTAATAAATATCTATTACACTTTTCTTATATGGTTCTTAGTTTTAAACCTTTTACAATATTGAAAATCAGCTGAAATTCTAAACTTGTCTTAAATAAAAAACTTTGAGCCCTGACATTTATTAAAAGTACTTTAACTTTAAATGGCCATAAAAAAATTGATTTTTTTTAGATTTGTTTTAAGATTTACCTATACCTACACTAGACGCCCCATTTATATTTTCATTGATTGGATTAAGATAAATATATAGGTAACATATATTGTCAGTTTAAAACCAGGAAGGCAGGGGATATTGGGCTGTTTATTACACTAGTCCCCAAAGATTATAATAACATTTTTGTTCGTTAGCTTAAAAACTTTGGGTATTCTTAATGAATTATGATTGTTTTGGTGTCCAAACGTTTCAACCACTAATTGTAATCTACAGAGGGGGTAATTTTGTATGTTATCATTGGGATGCATATCAATTTATATCCTTTATATCCCTGATATGTAATATGTATTGTCAGTTTAAAACGCATGTGTCCCTATTTAATAAAGGTGGGCGGACCTAATACAGATTGATTACATATTGAAAACTCAAAATATTGAAATCAAAAGATTTAAAATTAACTGAAAACTTGCTTCGATGATTTTAAAATTGTTGTGAAAAGTAAAGCTGTTCTATAATTTAGTTTGAACTGGTCTACTAATCATTGATACACCCTCTAAAACAACAAAAAGGAGTGTCAATCACAAATTAAAAGACCCTATTTTGTCTGTTGAGTATGTTGATTATGTAGTGGGTATATCCAAACCCCTTACAATAGAATTACACCTCTCTTATTGTTTAAATTTTACTCCCCCACACCTCCATGATCTAATTCAAGGGGGGTGTAAAAATTGTAAGGGGAGTACCAAAATTGTCTTGTGTGCATTTTCTTTGCATTAACCCTGTGCACGCCTCTGCATACATCCTTTCTCATAATTTTAAATAAGAATAGTATATTAACCTACATATAGATAGCCAGCTGCTATTATGATTACGAAAATTAATATGTCAAAATACATAGATTAATCTCTTTTAACCATGCAGTAAATGGGACATATACTCTGCGATTTTAATCGAATATTTCTTTTTTATTTGTTACAAACTTACAACATTCTTTATATTTTTATACTGTATCTACTCTTTACATGTTTTTGAAATTTGATCCAATAACTCACGAAAAATCTTTTTACTTTATTTTCAAACTTTTCTGTATAGACCAGCTAACAGATACACATAGATTTCAGTTGGTCTTTATGACTTGTCTTACAGTTTACTTCTCTTTTTTCATTTAAAATTGTGTATATTTTATCATAACTAGCGGCTGCTCCCCTTGCATCCAGGAGTGTTGTATTTAAAATAATAGAAAAGGCAGAAAATAGCCTAAAACCATCCAGGGACCTTTGTCAAGCTTCCATAGAATGTAGAACTTAATAAGTCCAGTAATTTTAGAAAACTTTAGCTTCTGACAAAAAAAACTTTTTTTAACAGGATAATATTAGAATAAATGTATCTTTCTTTGTTTTAATAGAAAGAATATATAAAGATTAATAACTTGTTGATATTAAAAGGTTCAAAGTAAAAGTGATCTTTAAACAAGGATGAAAACTCTCAAAAAAAAAGTTTTACAGCTTTTCTAAATTTATTTCTCAAATTTTAATCTGTCATATTTTCATTTAGTTATTCTAAAGTTATAAATTCTTGATTAAGTGCTTTGAAACATTAAATTTTAATTACTTATTCTAAAAAAAGTTTTATTAAATTCGTATTATTCAGATTTTACAAAGTAAATAAAAAAACAGCAAAAAAATATTATAGATTTAAAATATATTGTATTTTTAATTGTTATCTTATAAAATTCAGCTGTAATTGATATCAACAAAATAAGGTATTTAAAATATTAGATAATCTCTTGGTTTCTAGAAATTGAAACAAAACAAATTTAATTCATATGTACTTAACATCTTTCGACGTTATCATCCCCGTTACATTGAAATCAACACATTAAAGATCAGCTGCTTTTTATCATTATGAAAATTATTCTGTCAAAACAAATTTAAAAAGCATTGAAAGGTTGGCTTTAAAAAGTAAATGTTGTATTGTTATAATATTATTATAATAAGGTTTAAACTATAATAATCTATCAAAATTATGAAAAGCATGTGCTAATATTCAGGGTTATTAAGGGATAACACAATGGATTAAAAACTAATATTCTTTCAAAAAGATGAATTACAAAATAAATCCTAATTATTGTTTTAACAATTATACCATAATCAAAATTTAAAAAAGTACCCAAAGCGTATTCGTTGTCTCATAAACTTTGGATACCACTGTAGTTTATCATTCACTGTCCCCTCCCTCCCTGGCTAACATTTCATTCTGTTAGAATATTTATGGGTTGTGGGAAGTTTTCTTTTGTGGTTCTGCTTTCAATTTATTTACATACTAGCAGTTTCGCCTCTTGCATGTAGGGGCACTATATTCGAAAGGGTAGGAAGAAGAGTTGCATAAAATAGCCTAAAACCGTGGCCTTCAATCTTAAGATAAAATAGTTTTAAACCACCCCGGAATATTTATATTTCTCTTAGCCTCCTTTTCTACCTTTTTCTCACTTTCTTTCTTTCTATATCCTTTATATAACTCTTTTTAAAAGCAAGGCTTTTCTATAATTAGGGTCGGTTTGTCCTTCATTATAGCCAATTTTAGCAATTTAAACAGTTTTATGATTTTGACCTAGACAACGTTTAATAATCCTTTATTGGTGAAAGATAATACTCTATAACCCTTTTTGTAGTTGAAACCATTGAAGCTTTGATATTGAATTTTAATAAATTTAGCTTCCATGTAATTCTATCTGTTTATATTTAGATTTCAAACTCAAAATATTGGAACAAAAATAACTATTATAATAGAATTAGGAGAAATTTAATAGAATTAAACCTCATTTGTACTAATTTAATTTAAAACCTTATTATATAAAAAAATTAAGTTTTGTTTCATAATCCCTTTAGATCTGAATAATGGCTAAACCGAATTAGTTTTTATTGCAGGCAAGATTCCTACAGCGGTTTTAGGCTGTTTTATTTCAAGAACTGAGATGGATTTAAGCTATCTTCTGCCCCTTCTTACTCCGACCGTAGATGCTAGGGTCGAATCCACTATACTTATTCCTAAAGTGCTTGGTTGATGAAACTTGATGGAAGTATTTAGGCAAATCCATGTTCCTCCTTTGTTCAACTCAGATTCATCCTGTATCTAATTATAATAGGGTTAGGATGGCGGAGACACAACTCAAATTGTGATATATGTTTGTCATCAAAATCCACGGGGTAAGGGTTCCCAAGTCTAACCCTCTCGTAGGACTTTAACCCTGCGAGGCTATCCAGAACGTAATATATACTAACCTAACCCGACCAAAAGTAATAAGCAAACAAACTTAAAAGTACCCTCCAAAAGTTTCTTAATTGTATGTATTAGTAACTTTCTTATTAATCCTAGTTTTTGTGGATGCTGTTATTCTTGTTTTTGTTAAAAAAAATTATAATAAACAAACCACCAGGAATAATGTATAGCTAAAAAACGAAATAAATATAAGATAATATTTGGGGGGCAGATAAAAAGGTCGCCAATTTTATTATGTGTTGTCCCCCAATTACAGCTAAAAATCATGTATAGATTTCGTGATTTTTCCCAAATTAATTTATTGTTGATATAAGCTGACAAATAACACTTGACACAATATTTAACTTTAATTTCTTTATTGAATATTCGCCACAATATCAGTTTTCTACTTAAACCAAATAGATGCAAAATAATTGAAATGAAATTATTCCGTCTGTTGATTCTTATTTTATCTAAATAGATGATCAAATGTGATAAAGTTTGATGCAAAAATAAGTATCTATCTATTTATGGATGACTTATAAAGACATTCTAACATATCGGCATTGAAATAGTATGCATCCCCTAATAATGATAAATACAAATACCCTTTCTGTAGATTAAAATTATATATGTATACAGCATAAAAGATTGACATAGAAATTATGTCATATTCGACAAACTGTGCTATTTATGTGTTAAAAGTTTCTCGAATCTCAAAGATGGCTTTGAATCCGCTGGATTAGAACCAGTTCTAAGCGATTATGAAAAATTATGTATCGTACCGCAATATAGACAATTTTCCACTAATAATAAAATAAGAATTATGGTATTAAAACAAGCTTGAGCCACTCTAGGTCAACAAAACTGAAATTTTCATTTTACTATTCGCGGAAAGCTGTCTATAATATGATGCAGTAAATAACTAATATATTTCATTTTATTTCGCGACTAATGAACAACAGATATTAAAAACATTCATGTAACTTCACAAAGAGAAAACATATATTTAGAAAAAAAGTTTAAATCTAAAAAGTAGGAAAAAATATAAAAGAAATAAACATTACTGTTGAAAGAGATAAAAAAAATAATATATTTTGCCATTAATGTAAATCGTTGCATAAATACTTTAAATAGGATTTAAATGTTTATAACGCTATGATCCGTAAATCTTAGACAGTCGAACAAACGAACATTAACACAAAAAAATTTATTTCTAGTATGGCTTCGAAACCGATTTATTTCGTTAGATTAGAACCGGTTCTCAGACATACGGAAATAATCATGTAACGCATTGTATTAAAATACAATTTTCTGCGAATAGTAAAATTAAATGGAATAATATTAATGTCAGTTTTGTTTGCCTGGGCCTTCTGCCCCTCGGGGCTAACAAAACTGGAATTAATCGTCGTATAATTTATCTTTTTAGTGACCTCTGAAAGCTGTCTATAATACGATGCAATATATGACTATTAGCATCTAAGCTTTTATAGATTAGTAAAAATTTATTTAATCTTATTTATGTTTTTTACATTTTGAGAAACCCGACCATGGCGTCGAATTGAATTTTTGCATATGAAAGACTTTTGGGGTACGCAAAAATTAAGCACTTTTTACCCCTTTCATTGACTGGAATCGAGGATAGAGAAAGAAAATTTATACTTCTTTTTAAAAAGCAATTATTCGGAACAAACTTTTTGGTTATATCAGAAGTTATTAAAACTTACAATAGTTATTATCGCATCGTATTAAAGGCATTTTTCCGCGGATAGTAATATGAAAAAATTAAAAGATTAATACCAGTTTTGTTAGTTTCAATGATTCCGAAGACCCGGGCAAACAATTGTTGTCAATTTTATGATTTTTATTTTTTCATTCGTTGAAAATTATCTTAAATACTATAAGATACATAATTTTTCAGCATGGCTGACAAGCCAGTGGATATTAGTTGCTTTCAAAGCCATACTGAATTAATATATTACCACTTTATATCAATGTTTTTAAAAAGCTTTTTTTATTTTATTTTCAGATGATATATCCCTATACCCGTAGACATGAATTTATTCATGTTATTTGGTTTCCAGGAGATTTTTTAAAGGTTGAATTATTTAGGAACTATTCTACAAAGTAATAAGGATTTTCTAATTGTAAGTTAAGATCTCACCAGCCATTGAACCTATTGAGTTTTCAATTCAGAGGAAACTTTTTATAGACGGTTTTTTATTTCTAAATTTAAGTCTTGGGATGGTTTTAGGCTATTTTTCCTTTCCCTTAGATGCTATTTGCGCAGCCGCTAGTAAATACTAATGTTATCAGACTGCTAAAAGAAATGTAGTCATTTCCCTTAAAAATAAAGCTACGCGTTCACCAGAAGTTTTCTTTGACCTTCAAATTTTAACAATCCTTATATTTCTAACCTGAAGTTAAATATCCTTGATTAAGTTGTTAAAAGTAGAATAGATTAGGTGGGGAAATAATTTAGATTATTTTTAATGAAAAGTGTGTTTGTTGAGTACCTACTTGTTTAGCTTTTAATATGAATATTTTGCATTCTTGCTAATTATCCAATTAAATAGAGTAGTAAGTTTTTTTTGTCTAAAGATTAAGATTTCTGTTTAAGTTCTCCTTTTAAGTGAAGCTTCCCTTAAGTCTTTTGATAGTTGTAGACTATTTTGTTCATATCTGAAGCTTAGGATGGTTTGAAGCCATTTTATAGACCCGCATAGCTCCTAGTTGTATGGGCGAAGCCACTAGTAATTAACAATGTGTTAAAAACCAAGGTTGACAACATACATAAGTTGCGAAGCATAGATTAGACAAAGTGAGTTTTTGAGCAGATGTTTAGTTGGCATGACAAAGAAAAGAAAGAGAAATAATAAAAAAAAACTAAAAGAAAATCACGAAAACTTTTAAAAATAAGGTTTAAGCATAGCCGCCAGACGAGCAAAACAGAAAACTAGATAAGCATATGTCATAGGAATCATCACTTAAAATGTCACCTCTCTATCCTCAAAATAGCCGATAGTAGCGTTACGGACTGACGGACTGATAAACTATTCTGCTTATTTCGTTCTGACACTCTACAAGTGTTAATGTTCGTCTCTCCTACCGTTTTAGAGCTTCGCTATTATGGATGTTGTTATCCTTGTTTTTCTAAAGGAAATAATTATAACTTTAAGCTTCCAAACCTGAAATTCTAAATATAATTTCTTTTTATTTAAAATCAATTATATGAAAATGAACTGTGAGTAAAAAGTATTTTTGTATTGTTCCAGCAATGGATATAGAATATACGTGGATATATTGACAGGAGAATATTATCGTCAATTTAGATTTCTAATATGGACCGTATTTATTGGTCTTTTTGTTCATCTAGTAGGAGGGGATAGGGCAAAGGGGTTAATTCGATCATTTTCTAAGCCAGCTGCGAGTATTACTTTATTAAAGTACATGAAAATCTGGTGCAACATCCAAGTAATAATATATCGATTGTTCCAGGACAAATTTTAAACTTTGTCGCGCTGTTGGAAATTTTAATTCAAAATAAAATTGGTGTTCCTAAAAAAATGTTCAAAAATTTTATGAAAAAATGAAAATGAGATTAGGGGTGAAATTGTAATCAAGAGTAGACAAATATTTTTTAAAGACATTTTTTTAATTGGAACATTACAGTGGTGTTCTATTAACCCTTCTCACGCAAAATAGCCTTAAACCTTCATTGGATAAGCACTAACCATTAAACTTATTAACAATTTGATTAAGCCGTTTAAAAGATCTTATTAAACATTCATATAAATACATATGACATAAAAATTTGCGAGAAAACAAAAACATATAAAATAAATTTTTAACATTGAATAACAAAAAAAACTAATAATACAATACAATAACTAAACTGTTATTACCTATAATTTTGAAACTTTTTTGTATTTAGAATATTGAATTCCCATATTAGCATAAAATTTCACATACTTATTTAAAAATCAAAGGAATTATTTTAGGTTTTAAAAATAATTGACAACATTTATTCAATAGTTGGATAGAGCAGGACAAATGTTATGCCTTGATTAATGAAATAGTTCTGCAGTTTTAAAGATCTTAAAGTCACTCTAAAGTTTCAATCATTATGACTTTTTTACGGTTAGACCTTTTTTACTTACATTGAATTGGAAAATAAACAAACGAGGTTTCGCGATTTTATAGCCAAAAAGTTTCACACACTTTAACAAAATTCATGAATATGTTGAAAGGTTCCCCTCTTAGCTCCTAATAGAGCTAGAGGGCTAAAATTGTTCTAGTTCCCCTGTTTGATAAATAATTTCCGATTTTAAGACAAACTAATAAGATTTATATTTAGCTTCCTTCAACCCTTTATTTAACAACCTTTGTTTTAATGTTCTTTTTACTTTTACACGGCTGTCTTTTTCAAAAGTCAGTTAAATAGTCAGTGTATAGCCTTTTATCTTTTACAAAAAGAAAATTAGGAAAAAATTATCAAATCTCGTTTTTAATGAACATATATAATACCGATTGTAGTTAATAAAACTACGAAATAGTATAGGTAACTAAAATTCCTATAAATAAAACGTTAAAATTTCTAATTTATAAGCGTGAAATAATAGACATGAGAAAAGTATAAAAAATGTCGCAAAGACTTAAAAATTTCCCCAACTTTTTATAGAATATTGAAAATATTTTTTCACAAGGATAGTATTATTAAAGGCAGAGAAATTAGGGCTCTTTTAATTACAAAAACAAGGAAAGAAAAGTTCAAAATTAGCGCAGCAATAATAGGCTGATTAAGTTTTATCAATTTGTGCAATATTCTTTATAGAAAGGCCTAATCAATCACAAACCCTATCTTATTTTGAAATAAAATAAAAATAAGAGGGGGTAGTTTTTCCTTTGTTTGTGTTGTGCATTTGGTTTGTTAATATCTGTTACAGTGTAACCCCGTAGGCATAAGGACCCACAATGGCTATACATAAAGACACAAAAGATAGGGGTAAGGGAAGGGTTTCTGTGTTCGCTAGGCACAATGAGGGAATACATCGATAGTAAATTTCAAGAAGTGCTACAAGAAAGTATCTATTTTCATGATTACATTGCATTGATTTAAAATTGTTGCATCCAGTTTTAGGTTTAAATTCCGCTTATTGTAAACTATCCAATCCATATGTAAATATTCCTTGGTTAATTCCCCTATACTGAAAGTGTAAAAACTTGCAAGTGTCCCTAGAATTAAGGCCTTTGAAGGGGCCTCTTTTTTCTACTCAGTTTTTGACATACTCAGCTGGATATCCAGGGATTAATAGGAGAATTTTTTTAAATAGATGATACAGTTCCAATAAGTTTTGGAGACTATACTCAATTTTGAAAAAAAAATATCATTTTTTTCTTGTTTTTATAATCAAAAATACCATTCTAATGGATAATCTGCTATTTTAAGCAAAATTGTAACTTAAACTTATATTTACATTAGAGCTATTTTTGATTAGAATTGCATTGTAACTTCTTTCAAAAAAAAAGGTCATAGCTACAGAAGAGTTAAATTTATATCGCCGTCACCAAAAAGCTTTAGTAAAATACAAAATATGCTTCCCGGTACAGACAAGTCTTGTTGTTATTGCTGCTAAAAATCTTTTGTTTTAGAAAGAAAGACAGATGGACAAACTAGTTTAAACTAATGACGTTAAAACTCATATCGGTAAAAATACTGCATAATTGGATTAAAAGAAATAGGTATATCATACTTTATGATCTAAAATGTTATGCTTTCGATTTTGGTGATCAGTTTATTTGTGATTTGTTTAATATTTTCTATTCCTTATATTGTTATAATCGATATAAAATTACTTTGGTTTTGCACCAAATTTTCATGTACTCTAATAAATTGATGCTCGCAGCTAGCTTAATAATACCCCCTTGACTCTATCCCCTCCCCTTCTACCGGATGAACTATTTGAGCAATAAAGGAGGTCCGTATTAGCATCCTAAATTAACCACCAATTTTCCCCTGTCAATATATCCACATTTTCTATATACATTACCAATATTTTAAAATGTATCATTACATCTGTTATACATATGAGGGCCAGAGATATGGGTTCTTTAAAAAATTACACACATATAATATAATAAAAAATCTAATCTTTTGTGGCATTTACTAAATGATAAAGTATTTTTTGTCTGGAGCTAAAGAAATCAACTACTGAACCGATTGCGTTCTCCGGTTTAGAGAAGCTTCAGATATGTCTTTGGGTGGTTTTAGGCTATTTTTTTGTTTAAGTTATGGAGTGGTTTTAGGCTTTTTTTCTCTCCTTTCTCTAACCCTTCCGCTAGTTGCTTATATTTGAACATGCTGTTATAGTTATCTTACAGAAAATATTTTGGCCTGGAATTGTTAGCAGGTTTAAGGCAAAATTGTTATTTCATTCTCTCTACTTTACTGTTGTTTTTTTTTAGAAAATTTATCCCTCCCCGTACTTGATGCCTTGACAAAAAAATTGACAGAAAAAGTTAATCCCGGTAGCTTCAAACCAAATATATCTAAGTGGAATTTACACAATACAACTAATATTGTCAAGGATTTGAACAGCGAAATAGTATTTTTATAAAGTTTGTGTTCTTTCAGGCTATGTTAGAAAGCTAAAACTATACTTGGACTAAAATGAAGTTTCCCTGGAATGGAGAACTTACATTGTTCAGTGGATAGTAAGGTCTTAATAGAAAAAAGCAAAAAAACCTAACTACAAGTAAGTAATAAAGTGACCATCTAACGAGAGATTAGAAATATTTTTTGGTGTAAAATAGAACCATATCGGTTCAGCGGTTAGCGAGATCCTTCGATGCAGATAGATAGACATACATCCTGTTACTTTTTAGAAATTTGTATGTGCTTCTATTGGGGTTAATTTTAGTTCGGTTTATGTTCAAGTATTATTGGAGTTGATCGCTGACGTAATGAAAGACTTTTTTGCAAGATTATTGAAACACCTATTATACATATAAGTATCACTTACCTAGCTATCAATAGATAAAGAATATGTGGATATATATCCAGGAGAAAATTTTGGTTGCTAATATTGACCACATTTAATGGTCAGTTTTTTTATTATGGGGTAAAGGAGGTGGATGGGTGGTATAGTTTTTTGAGCCAGCTAGAATTATCACATTATTAGAGTAAATGAAAATCTGGTGCAACATCCATTAAGTATGTAGCGATTTACCTATCTAATACCAGAGAAATTACAAAAAATAAGTTAATCTCAAATTTTCAGTTATTACACTTATGCTTCTTATTGCTTATTATATTTAAACAAAAAACTACGGATTATTATAGAGTATCTATATCGTTTAAGGCAGATTTTGTCTCTTTTTATGCTTTTTTTATTATTTAAGACCTATACTAGAAATATTTAAACAGAATAGAATGTGAAGAAAAAACTAGAGATTAATAAAAAAATACTGTTGAAGTTGGAATTTTGTCTTTTTTTGTCTAAAATACTTCCAGTAGAAATATTTTAAAAATATATATATGAAAAAACTTAGGATTTTTTGTGGAAAATATTGCTACATATATTAGCAAGAATCTATAATAATTTTCTTCTTTGTACTTTTAAGATCTCGCAAACTATTGAGCTTAGAGAGTTCTAAAACGAAAACTTTATGTAGGTCTAAAGAAAAAATATTCCATTGCCATATTAAAGAGGCACCAGGAGGATAAGGGAGCATCCGCTGATAATAATGGATATAATATTTCTTGAATCTTACACCAGATTTTATGTAATAAAGTGAAAACCAATGAACGAATTAAATGTTGCAACCTAAATTGATGACAATTTTTCCCATGTCATAATATCCACGCATTCTACATCCATTATAATATTATTTAAAAAAAAAATTTTGTATTATATCCAATATACATTTTCACCAAAATAAATGCATGACTTATCAAACCAACTAATACATTTTTGGATTCATGTTGCCCTAATGTGCCTGAGCAAATATCTAAAACTCAAAACAAAATTAGTACTATTTGTATAATTTAATTTAAGATTTGTTCAACAGTGATTTTGTATTGTAATTTTAAGTTAGAAGCAATAAAACTAATTTAATTTGGGAACTAACCAATGAAATGCGCCTAATTAATTTATATACGAATTTTTGTAGAATCAAGCGGGAAAATTTTCTATAGTTAGAGTCTGCGATATGTATTGTTAAGAAGTCACAAGCAGACAGCAAAAAATGCCGTATTGAAATACCAAAAATATTCAAATTTGTCTATGTTATTTATATAATTAAACCACGACTATAGAACTCATCGAAGGGTTCGAACCCATGGGTTCGAATCTCGGTCAAAACATTATGATATTCAAATGATGCTGTGAGTATTGGTGCAAAAAATATGACGTAACAAAAAAAATTAGCCAATGAGAGGCCGTTATTGACCAATGGTAAAATCTATAGTGGCCTCTCATTGGCTAATTTTTTTTGTTACGTCATATTTTTTGCACCAATACTCACAGCATCTATTCAAATACATAAAATGATAAAATACATTAGTATTTGTATATGTGCGACATTAATAGAAAGAGTATGAGACATGCCTTAACCTAAAACCTAACACAGGAACAACTATTGACCATGCGCAATTAGGACAAAGGTTATACAATCAAAGGGTTGATTGTCTTCAATAGTTAGGGTGTTAGTGTCTTTGGACCTAATATAAAGGTCTAACCAAACGTCAATTATTCCCAGAGTAACATAATAGTTATTTCTCGCATCGTATAATAAAAAGCTTTCCGCGGATATAGAAAGTACAATTATAAGATTAAAAGTTTTAAAGTTTTTTTTAGCCCCGGGGTGAATGATGTCATTCTTGTTAAAATTGTAAAAACTTGATACATAAATTCCAATTACTGATCTTTAACCCATTCAATGGGTTGTTCAATACTAATAAAAATTCAAAGATAAAGTATTTAAGAGGAGATGTTAAAAACGCGTTTCGTCCATAGCGCTACAGACAGACTGACAGACTAACGGACAGACAAAGAATTGTAAAAAAAAAGTGGATTGGAATTTATCTGTTACTAATAAATAAGCAAAACTTAGACTTGACCTCTGTACCGACAAATTAATTTTAATTTAATGACTTTTATATGTATGTCCAACTTTGCTTGTTATTGAGTAGCGCCTGTCTTAGGCCATGGCATTCCTCTTACTATGACCATTCATATCGCTCACCTGACATAACAGCAATATGAACCATTTTACACGATTTCTTATGCGTTGCTATGGTCAAGCTTCGAACTTATCACCCTTCCGGCACAATAAGCAAAGGCTCTTCGAGTTATGCCACAGTCGCTGTTTAGACATCTTCCCAACTATAAAACATACTAGCAGCTTCGTCATTTTAGTAAAATAAAAGGTTGGGAGGAGAAATTGTAAGTGGACCCGCCGGCCCCATTTTCAATTTAATTTAAATATCGGTTCAGCGGTTAGCGAGATCCTTCGCTAACAGATAAAAATGCTTTCCAATTAATATTATAGGATAAACAAGCCATACGCATTGAAATTAGACAGGAAACCTCTTTTTTGTTAACTCAATGGTATGAAACCTAAAATAAACTGACCAATACTAAAAAATTCCCATAATTACTTTTGCTCGACAAACCATACTCTACTGGGATAAAGGAATAGGTCAATAGCGAACGAAAAAAAATTCTTGCACAAAAAGTTGTTACTTTTACCAATAAACGTATAATTATAGATGTATAACCCAGTCAACTTCCTAGTTACAGTGGTGGGAACCTTCTTCGTCTGCTAGTAAATTGCGTCTTTCTCTTTTGTATTAACTCGGCTGTGTTAGTATTCCGATGATATTGGCTGATATTGAAAGACCCATTTGAAAGATCTATTGCATAAATGGAATTTAAATATTCTTCTACATACCAATCCCTGTATCCTTAAAAATCAGGACACAATGACATTCTAATTACACGTCTATTATTATGTAACCCATATGTAACCTTTTCAACCCTAAAGGATTTATTTGAGAAACTTCTTAGATTAATAAAATGAATGGTTTTTGGTACATTAAATTGCAGAGAATGAGAAAAATGAGAGCAGCTACATTCAAAACGTGTAAGGACCACAAACAAATTTATTTTTAAGGAATAACGTATATTCGCCTTTTTGTTAGATTAGGTTAATAATGATTAATAATGTACAAGCCCTGCATGGATAATAATTTGAAGAAGACGTATAACTGCAGAATTGAAAGCCCTCGGTGGGACTAAATGAGGTTTTAAGTGATCAAGAAATATGGAAAAGAACAAAAAAGAAAATTAGAAAGAAAATATTAAAGAGACAAGGAAACAAAATAGACAGAAAAAAGAAAGAGAGAAAAAAATGGAAAATAAAAAAGAATTAGAAAAAAATAAAAGTTAGATACAATGAAATTTGGTAGATTTACATTATATATATATGTAAAACGTTAAGAGGGCAACTTTCAGAGAGAGAGAACGAGAGAAAGATAAGATAACAGGATAAGAGAGAACTAGAGAAAGAGAGAAATAGAGAGAGAGAGAGAGAGAGAGAGAGAGAGAGAGAGAGAGAGAGAGAGAGAGAGAGAGAGAGAGAGAGAGAGAGAGAGAGAGAGAGAGAGAGAGATAGAGAGAGAGAAGTATAGCTGCAGAATTGAAAGCCCTCGGAGGGACTAAAATGAGCTTTTCAGTAATCGAGAAATATGGAAAAGAACAAAAAAGAAAATTAAAAAGAAAATATAAAGGAGAAAAGGAATCATAATAGACAGAAAAAAGAAAGAGAGAACAAAAAGATGGAAAATAAAAAAAAGAATAAGAGGAAAATAAAAGTAAGATACAAATTTGGTAGATTTACATATATTAAGAGAGAGAGAGAGAGAGAGAGAGAGAGAGAGAGAGAGAGAGAGAGAGAGAGAGAGAGAGAGAGAGAGAGAGAGAGAGAGAAAGAGAGAGACTTTATCAAAAGAGGCTAAATATATTTTTTTTAAGAGGGAGAAAGAAAGAGAGAGAAAGGGAGAAAGAAATAGAATTTAATAGAGAGAGGGAAAAAGAAAGGGAAAAAACTTAGAGATAAAAGGTGAAAAGTGGAGACTAGAAAAAAAATCTACATCAGAGAGAGGGAGAAAGTTTGAGATAGAGGGAGAAAGAGATAGAGCAGAGAGAGAAGAAAGAGAGAGACAGACAGACAGAGGGAGAGAGAGAGAGAGAGAGAGAGAGAGAGAGAGAGAGAGAGAGAGAGAGAGAGAGAGAGAGAGAGAGAGAGAGATAATGAATCATCAAGATATTGAGTTAAAGAATGAATTAGAGAGGGGGGAATCTGCACTATAAAATTAAAGTATACTCAAATACAGAAGAATAGAAGGGGTTAACTTTTATTTGTATAAACAAATTTATGGGTAACACTCCAATACATCTCTTCTATTCGAGGATTTTTTAACTAAAAGTTGAAAAATAAAGTGTTTCAGGCAATATGAACTATTTCTATATCGCTAATAATTTAATGGCTAATTGTATTAATATTTGTAAGGTTTTATTATATTCTAGTAAGCATAATAAGGTCAACTATAGCTGTAAATAGTGCAGCATTTAAACAATGTTTTAAAAAAATAACAGGATGTCTCACTGTCTGTCTTTGTGTAGTACAGTGAAGCTTATTCTAGGTCCAGAAAGGGTTTATAACTATTTTGGGAAAGGAATCATCTATCAAAAATATCCCTACTCAACCCCCCCTCCCCCCCCCCGAAAAAAAAAATTTAAGTGAAAGTAGAATGTCGATTTACCTCCCTTCCATTTTTCTTAAATATCAAAATTTTGTTTACCTCAAAATCACTTTTAGAATTCCTTATTTTTCACCTTTTAGTCATCTTATCTGATGGGTTTGTACAAATACATATGGAATCAATGAATTTTTAGGTTTAACATTACAATAGTTATAATTAACAAAATTGAATAAATCGCAATCAGAGTGGTAAAGAGAATATAATAAAGAAATTGACGGAGGTAAAGTAATTAAAATTTATGTAGTGAAAATCAGAGAAAGGGGGGCCAATGAGCTGTTTATAACAATAGTTCCCAATGTTTTATAATAACAATTTCTTATTTGATGGCTTAACAACTTTGGGATCTTTAGTAAATTTTGGTTGGTTGGCTCAATAGGTTGAGTGTTAAAACGTTTCAACAACTAATTTTGATCTACTTAAGGGGTAATTTTGTGTATACTCATTGGGGTTGTACATCAATTTATCGGCCATTATCTTATCCCTTTAGATTCCTGATTGTACATGCTACCTTTGTCAATTAATTTTCAATATCTAAAATTGTTCAGGGGTCTAAGGGGATAAGACAAATGGAGGATGAATTGATGTACATCCTCAATGATGAAACACAAGATTACCCCTTTTGTAGTTTACAAATAGTGGTTGAAACGTTTGGATACTTAACTTATTGAATCAACCAATCAAAATTAAATAAAAGTCCTATAAAGTAGTTAAGCCAAATAATAAGTAAACGTTATTATGAAACTTTGGGGACTACTTTAATATAAAGTCAATTGTGCACGCCCTCCATAAAAATTGTTCCTTTTAAAAGTTTATTAACTCTTGAAGTCAGGCTTTCTTTCGCCGGAAACCAATTCAAGGGGCGGGGAGATAGGGCAGGGTGGTTAACGCACACCCTATTATCTCAGATTCTGATATTGGATCCGACTACTACACAGTAAAAATCATATTTTGATGTTTTCACTTCTTCATTTAACAACCTTTGTTTTTTAGGTTCCTTTACACTTAGGAACTTTCAAACAAATGATCTTTTTAAAAGATAGAAGAACACTTTTCCCAGTATGGTTTCGAAACCAAGTAATATCCGGTGGATTAGAATCAGTACCCAGCTTTACTAAAAAATTATGTATGACGTCGAATTACAGACAATTTTCCACGAATATCAAAACAGAAATCATAAAATTAACACTAGTTTTGTTAGAACGGGACTTCGTCCTCTTGGCGTTTACAGAACTGTTTTTTTTCTTTTTGTAGTTTTCTTTTTAATATCCACGGAAAACTGTCTATAATTTGATGCGATAGATAGCTGTTCTAACATTTTTTGTTTAAATAAAGTTTTCAATAAAAGAATTCACATATGATCTAAAAAGGTTAAGAAACGTAAAATTTGAAAAGTAAGGTCTGATTTATATGGCCCGTTTAGCTGTATAAAATCATAGTTTTCATACTTATACAGTGTTTCATTAATTATTACCAAATTTTTAGCTAAAAATTTATATTTTGCAGGATCGGTCAATATGTTCGTACGTTCGTTTTTGCACGTTTTATTCTGAGCACTTGTTATTGCTGTGCTATTTATAGACAAAGAAAAGGAGAAAAGTAACTGTGAAAATACGACGAAACGCCCCTTTAGAGGCGAGACTCGAAAGGGACTACACCCCAAATTTATTGTCCCTATATTAAGGTAACAGGATGTTTGTTTATGTGTACAAATGGGTCCCGCTAACCGCTGAACCAATATGGTTCTCCTTTACAATTGTAGCTTTTCATAGGTCCAGGAAAGGTGTATAACTTTTTTTGAGGAGGGTACAACCACCCTCTTATGATATATTACCCCTAGCAAAAAATTACCCTCCCCCCAAATTTTCAGTTTTCTTTTTTGAAATAAAAATTTAAAAATGTATGGGGAAGAGGGTCGATTTTCCTTCCCCACATTTTGTAAAAATATAAAATAATTTGCTTTTTCACCATCGCACTTTTTCTACCTATTAAAATTCCATCTATCAAGAAAAAGACCCACTAAACGTCTTTGAATATGTTCATTAAATATCTACAAATCAATCTATAAAATTGTATCAAATTAATTTAAAGTTAATCTATTACCCCAGATTTTAAAACTAAAATGGTCAGTGTAGAAAAATATGTTTGGTGCGAGCACGAAGCAACTCTACAACTATTAATACCTTTCCTTAATAAGATATAAATTATCAATAGTAAATAACGATCTCGACTCTCTTTTTTTATTGTATCTCATCTCTCTCTCTTTTCTCCTTTTTCCTCTCACTTCCTCTCTCTTCTTTCTCCTTTTTTCTCCCACTTCCTCTCTCTCCTTAGCCCTTTTGTATCTCTCTCTCTCTCTATTTTTGTCTTTTTTCTCTTCCTCTCCTTTTCTCTCTCTCTCTCTCTCTCTCTCTCTTTCTCTTCCCTCTCTCTCTCTCTCTCTTTCTCTTCCCTCTCTCTCTCTCTCTCTTTTCTTCTTATTCCTCTCACTTACTTTCTCTCTTTTTCTCCTATTTCCTCTCACTTCCACTCTCTCCTTTCTCCTTTTTTTTCTTCCTCTCTTTTTTTTTTTTTTCTCTCTCTCTCTCCTTTTTTTCTTTTTTCTATTTCTCTCCTTTTTTTCTATCTCTCTCTATTTTCTCTCTCTCTTTTTTCTCCTTTTCCCTCTCTCTATCTATCTATCTATCTATCTCTATCTATCTCTCTCTCTTTATTTATCTACCTATTTCTTTCCTCTGGCTTTCTCTATGTTCGTTTAAGCCTCCTTTGATTTCTTTCTAGAATTAACAAGGATGACAACATCCATAAAAGCGAAGCACAGAAACAGTAAGACAAACGGACATTAATACTTGTATAATGTCAGAACTGAATAATCAGAATATAAATGTATAAGAGTCAACGCAAAATTGTAAGTAAATTTGTTGAAAAACAGCTTGATTCAGGATAATGTTTATGGACATACTTACATTTTTAGGACTTGATTATAGAGTTGCTTCGATTATTACATTATACTTTGTTGTCCCAGGAATCAATACACCAAAAATCAGATCAATCGGATGATCAGACAGATCACATAAAAATGTGTTGTTAAAAAAGTAAAAAAATCAACATGTTGCTACGCTTTCTAAATCGTACCTAACTATTAAAGGAATCACCATGCAAAATTTGAAATCGATAGGACAATTCTAACATGCCTGAATTAACGAAAAAAGCTATACGTTACGGACGTACGGACGGACTGACCCTAATTATAGAAAAGCTTCGCTTTTAAAAATAATGTAGGTATGTCCTTAATCGACCTTGTTATAAAATCACACATTACTATTAAAACCAAATTTATGATCTTTATAAAACGTATGTAGTAAGGTTACAAATTTCTCACATATCATTTGCATATAGAGCGTATGTTAGGGTGTAATTAAGCAGTTAATTACGGACTTTTAAATACCAATTAATACGCCATTGGATTAATCATTGATTGAGGTTTTATACCATATATATAATATTTTTTTTTAAAGAAGGTGTATCAACTTTTTTTTTATAGCTAGCCGGTTCTTTTAGTAAGTAGTAGATGTAAAATTTTTCATAGAATTCAGATATGCAATCGGTTTTTTTGTAGACCTCTTATTTTTTAAGTAATTTAAGTTTTTAAAAAAAATAATTAAGTCGGTTTTAAGGTACTAAAACGCAACAAAATAAAAGAAGAAAATGGCCAGTAAGAACAAAAATAGTAAGATCTTTAATTTGACACCTTACTTTTAAAATTCTGTTGAGTAATTATTGAAAAAATCTATTTTTTTAACCTCGGTTTAATAAAAACTTTAGACCTAAATATTTTCTCAAACAGACATAAAAAACATGGGTTCATATATACCTTTAGAATCAGAAAAATATTACGAATCCATTGTAAGCAAAATTGAAAAAAAGTAAAAAAATATAAAAATAAAAAAAAAGCCAATTGTATTTTTTGTTCTGGCAACACTATCGTCTTCCCTTTTTTACCCCCTCTTTACCCCCTCTATACCCCCTTCCCATTTTTATACTCAATTGAAGAGTTAAGACGTTGCCTGTACAATATAATATGATATTTTCATATAATTCCTTTTATTGTAGTTTATATACTATATTGTAAACTTTTTTTTTCAATTTTGCTTACAATGGATTCGTAATATTTTTCTGATTCTAAAGGTATATATGAACCCATATTTTTTTACTTGTGAAATGATAAAATTGAGTTCAAAGTTTTTATTCTCGTGGGTTTAAAAAAATCGATTTTTTCAATAATTACCTGACAGAATTGAAAAAGTAAGGTGTCAAATTAAAGATCTTACTATTTTTGTTCATAATGGCCATTTTCTTTCTTTTTTTTGTTGCATTTTAGTACCTTAAAATCGACTTAATTTTTTTTTTTTTAAACTTAAATTACTTAAAAAATAAGAGGTCTACAAAAAAAAAACGATTGCATATCTGAATTCTATGAAAAATTTTACATCTACTACTTACTAAAAGGACCGGCTAGCTATAAAAAAAAAAGTTGATACAACTTCTTTCGATAAATTTCCGCCGAATTAAAACCAGTTTTGAGCCTTGCAAATTGTACTACAGAACTAAATTTGTCAAAAAAGAAAAATATTTTTTATTTATTTATCCGTGGACAACTAACTGTCTAGCAAAATAACCTTTAAAAAATTTAGCATTAAAAGTAGATTGTAGAGGTTTAGTGATTTTTATGCTTTATTCTAAAGAAAATCTTTTTGAAAGAAAGGAAGGAGGGGACCATTGAATTTAAACTGGTACCCAAAGTTTAAACATGTTTTATCATTTAAAACGTTGGGCACTGTTAAAAATCTTGATTGGTTGGTACAAACCAGAAGTGTTTATCAGAGAAGGGTAATGAGGTTTAAAATAATTGTGCATATTCTTATGTTCTTATCCGGGTTAATTTTTAAAAGCGAAGCTTTTCTATAATTACGGTCAGTCCGTAGGTCCGTCCGTACGTCTGTAACGGAAAGTTTTTTTTGTTAATTTAGGCATGTTAGAATTGTCCTATCGATTTCAAACTTTGTATGGTGATTCCTGTAATAGTTGGATACGATTTAAAAAGCGTAGCAACTCTATAATTATTACCAGAATGTCCGTACGTCCATTTTAAACATGTATTTTTTTTTTAAATTACAACAAATGTTTATGTGATCTAATTATCCTATTGATCTGTTTTTGGTATACTGAATCCTGGGACAACAAACTACAATAATATGAGCGAAGCAACTCTATTATCAAGTCCAAAAAATGTAAGTATGTCCATAAACATTTTATCATGTAACAAACAGTTTTTCAACAAACTTATTTATAATTTTGCTTCGAATCTTATACATTTATATTCTGATTATTCAGTTCTGACACTATACAAGTGTTAACGTCCGTTTTTCCTACCGTTTCAGTGCTTCACTTTTATGGACGTTGTCATCCTTGTTCAACATCAACTTGTTTTGAAGGGGTAGGAAGGACTTTTTTAGAGAAACCAATCGGTCCAGCGCGAGCGGTAAATATTATCTTTGGGTAATAACAGACATCCTAGCTCTTTAACCTTAGGAAATGTATATCATATAGCTAAATCCTAATAGGAAGGCGGTTTGTTTTCGTAATAGAGTGAATAAAAAGCTATAAAATTGCCGAACATATGTTTGCCTAAAAAGGTTAAATAGACTTGAAAATGCTTTATCTGTTATTATCTATCTGTGGTTAGTATAAAATAAATCTTTAACAAGGATGACATATTTTATACAAAGCAAAGCAATAGTTGTTTGTCCTGATTAAGCCTGAGTTCCTATATCCACGTGCCCGATTTTGCTCTTCTATTTAGGTAACCAGCGTCTCTGCGCTCTAGAGGCCTCTAGGGGCATTTGAGGAGGGGAGAGTTGAATTCGATAACCCAATTTTTTATTTTAGATTTAAAAAGAAAAGTAAAAAAATAATTTTAATTTAAATTTAAATTTAAATTTGTTACCTCTCATAATGTTAATAAAATATTTATGTCATTGATTATTTGTCAGCCACAACCAGGGCTCGGCAGCCGCGCCTAAGCTGCATATAAGCCTCAAATTTAAACCCGCTTGTGTGCTAAAAAATTGTGTTTGGCAACCACTTGATATCATATTTTGACATGCACTATTCAAATTCCATATTGACAGAAAACTAATTATTTTGACAGCTTCATCTTCAAAAATAAATGTACTTAAGATGTTATTTTTTTATTAAGCTTAGAATTTCAAAAACACCTGAGGTGGATTCTTTAAAAAAAATTGCCCCACTAATCGCTTAGTGGGGTAATATTGTTTTCGTGAAAAATCCACCAAAATCACATTAAAAATCTACAAAAATTAAACAAAATCATAGAATGGTTATTAACATAAGATTTTATTTAATTTTTGTAGATTTTTATGTGATTTTGGAGGATTTTTCACGAAAACAATTTTGCCCCACTAAGCGATTAGTGGGGTAAATTTTTTTTAAAAATCTACCTCTGAACTGATTGAGTTTTTACTTTTAGGGAAGCTTTACAAAGGTAATGGGAAGGCATTAGACTATTTTTCATCCTCTTTAAAACCTTTCAATGCAGAACGCCTAGATTATAGTGAATCAGCTGCTAGTAAAAAATAAGATTACGTGTATCAACGTACAAACCCAAAATATAGAACAGCTTCGCTTTCAATATCTATTATCTTTTTGTGGTTAATAGAATATATTTTCAACATAAATTTGAAGATTAACAAGAATAGGTTCCAAACTGTTAATATTTGGGTATCCACGTTATATGCCTTTTTTAGTCTTGGAATAAAAACAGAATAGATTGGAAATACATAAAACAACAAAAATGTGGTCAAATGTAGGTTTTAGAGTTGGATATTAGATATGCAGTAAAAATATTCAATTTGAATAGCTCTTTTGCTATTTGCACGAGCTAAGTATGACGTATTTATGTCTGTCTATGGGATATTGGGGATATTAGGCTAGTCTCAAAGTCTTATTAATCGTTGACATAACAACTTTGGGGCCATTTTTATTAATTTTTGATTAAATGGTTTATTAATTTGGATGTATAAATGTTTCAACCACAAATTGTAATCTACCGGGATAATTGTGTGTATCATAATTAGGGATGTACATTAGTTCAACGGCCATTGTGTTATCCCTTTCGATCTCTGGTCTGTCTAAATTAAATTCCAATGCATTAATTGGTTGTCTATAGTTCTAAGTAGTGGAATGTTTATGTGTATGTCTTTTATTTTACTGTTCAGAAATTGCCAATATTCACTTACAATCAGTCTATGCATTAAATCCGTAATAAATCCATATGCTTTATCTATTTCTGTGATATAGAGTAACTATAACAGCCAGGGATCTAAAGGGATAAGACATTGGACGATGAATTAATTTACATCTCCTATGGTGACACACAAGAATATCCCTTCTGTTGTAGGTTATGATAAGTGATTGAAATGTTTGTTAACTCAACTTATTGAATCAGATTCCCCAAAGTTTTTAAACTAACGAATAAGAAAACATTACTATAAAACTTTGGGGACTAGTGTAATAAACAACCCAAATGTCCCTTCTCTACCTTTATAAAAACTATCAATTTCTATATTACTTTATACAAATGAATTGATAATAGATAAAGTTATCAAACAATACAGCAAGACTGTTGAATTAGCAAAAGGTGTAGAAGGATTTGGTATTATTTTTCAGTATGTTATTGTACAATAGCGGCTGTGCCCTTGAAAAAATAACCCAAAACTATCCTAACTACGTAAATCTGAAAATTAATTAAATATCCCAAGACCACCACAGGACCTGTATGAAACTTATTCAAAATAGAGAACCCAATCCGTTTAGTAGTTATTAAGATTTTAAGCTTAAGGCAAAAAAAACTCTTTCTACTTCATATAATAGAATAGGATAACTTTTTTACCCTCAAACAGAAAATACTAAGAAATCTTCAATTTGATGGGAGAAAATTTCAAGCCAAGACAAATTTTCTTTAGCTGTAAAATTCATCCGTAACTTTTGGTTGTTTCATATGATAATGTTGAAGGGTAGAAGATTTTGATAACATTATATTGGCATGTGCGAGCATTTATAATACATAGTAACATATACTATTGGATATAGTTTATACCTCGATATATTGACAGGGAAAAATTTGTTGCTAATATATGGACCTCATTTATTGGTCAATTCATTAATTCAGTAGAAGGGGAGGGGATGGGTAAAGAGGGTGGATTAAGGTTATCGTTATTTTAGCCTGCTATGAGCTTCACTTTATCAGAGTACATGAAAATCTGGTGCAACAGTAATATATCTATTGATTAGGATAATTGAATCTTTTGAAATACCCAATTGCCCACAGTTTAAAGTAAGATCGGGAGATGTAAAGGCGAAATTAAATTTCTGAAGATTATATTTCCCTCCCAGATTTACTCAGAAACCTAAGAATCATAGAACACCCTTGCATGTAAAAAAAAATAATAATTTTCTACATAAATCTTGATTTAAGGATTAATTGTTATATTTTAGACTATAAATCTGTGTATTACATAGAAGTAACAAAGTTACATGTGTTTCTTTGAATAGAACTAAACCAAAACAAAATCAAAGTAAAACAAGTATGACATCATCTATAGAAGCGAAGATTTAAAATCAGTAGGTTATATAATCGTGTCGTATTTGAAGGGAAAATACAATAATTACAGTCAGGGACAAGGAACAGTGATTTGACAATCAATTCTAAGTGAAAATATCCCTACAACTAAATTTCTTCTCCCCCCCCCCCCCACTCCCGCTTATAACCCACTTCTCTTTAGTTACAGAACAAAAGATTTACGCCAAGTGGCGTACACCAAAATATCCAAAGTTTCAACATTTTCAAATGAAATTAATTTGCTGAATCACAGTACAAATATAATTTTGTAATTAATACATTTTTCAAAAGTTGATAAAACTTTCTTTGAAATAGTACAAGTATAAAAAAAACGTTTTTTTATCCCACAATGCATCAAAAATAACCATACATGAATTTAGGAGAAAAAATAAAATTTGAACCTTGTCTAATCTAATCGTAATAAGGCATAAAATTGGCCATTATTCCTATTCTATCTATTTTTGAGATCTTGTTATTAAAAAAAGTTTCATATTTTTAGTTGCGTGGTATTTCTATAGTTAATTTGTAATGTTAGTCGGTTATTGTGTTAAAAATTCTCTCTCTCTCTCTCTCTCTCTCTCTCTCTCTCGTCCTCTCTCTCTCTCTCTTTCTCTCTCTTTCTCTCTAGTTAATTTGTAATGTTAGTCAGTAATTATGTTAAAAACTCTCTCTCTCTCTCTCTCTCTCTTTCTCTTTCTTTCTCTTTCTCTCTAGTTAATTTGTAATGTTAGTCGGTTAGTATGTTAAAAAATATATCTTTCTATCTCTATCTCTCTCCCTCTCTCTCTCTCTCTCTTCTTTCTCTCTTTAACTCTCTTCCTCTCTCTCTCTTTCTCTCTTTCTCTTTTTCTCTCTTTCTCTCTTTCTCTCTTTCTCTCTCTCTCTCTCTCTCTCTCTTTCTCTCTCTCTCTCTCTCTCTCTCTCTCTCTCTCTCTCTCTTTCTTCTCTCTCTCTCTCTCTCTCGCTTTCTTCTATCTCTCTTTCTCTCTATCTATTTTAATCAAATTAGATTTTCAAAATTTTTTGTATCCTTTTTCCTACTCTCTTATTTTTTCACTACCTTTGTTAGGAAACATCCTTGTTCATAAGATAACATCTCTAAAAAGTTCTCATTTTTACAAATTAGTTCTGCGACTTTTTGATAACTGATATGTCTTTATGGAAAAAAATGGCTAACCTATATTTTTAAGTACCCTTCATTTGTCTAACCTTTTTTTGTGTGTCTAAAAATTGTTTTGGAAGGTTTTTTTGTCACCTTATTTTTCTTTTCATTATTCATTTTT
Source organism: Acartia tonsa (assembly GCF_053477335.1). NCBI lineage: Eukaryota > Metazoa > Arthropoda > Copepoda > Calanoida > Acartiidae > Acartia > Acartia tonsa. The sequence goes on from NC_137268.1 coordinate 12,321,243, forward strand.
TTGCCTGAGCTGGATCTTTAAATCATTTTAGTGGTGAGTCAGATTGGGGTAAGCCGAATTTCAGCCAATCACAGCGCGGCAATTCATAAAATTCTGTGCTCTCATTGGTGGAAAGTTGGCTCATCCCGATCTGGCTCACCACTAAAATGATTTAAAGATCAAGCTCTGAACTATCATCTCAGTGTATCTATATATCTCTTAATTCTACATCATTTTTCTTCCTTTATTTCTATTTTCATATTTTTTTTTCTCTACATATTTAGTTTTCTGTCTATATATCTCTATCTATCTATCTGTCTATCTGTCAATCTCTCACACTCTGCCAACTTATATTTATGACTATCCATATCTATCCTTTTAAATTGGTCTATCTATTTTTATTTGTCCACTGTTTAGCTAAATAAGTAAGTTTTTTTTTCACTTTTATTTTTTCATTTTTTTATATAAATATGTATCTGTATAAAACTCTATCTATCTATTCATACCTCTCTATCTCTTTTTAACTTCTTCCTACCCCCCCCCCCCTCTTTTATCTCTCCCCCTCTCTGCCAGCCTATCAATCTATACATCTAACTACCTATTTATCTATATAAAATACTTCAAAACCCATTAACTTAATTTTTGATAACTCTATCCCTATAATTTTATGACCTCTCTCTACTTTAGGTTGACATCGTAAATTTTGGATTAATAAAGAATTTAGAAAGTTGGTTTATTTTCTCCCATATATATCATCTAGAAAATACACAAAATGCGCTTTTATAAAAGCAAGGGGCGCGGTTATTATTATTTTTAAAAGCACTCTTTTTCTAAAATTAGTCTGTCCGAACGTCCAAAAAAACGATTAATACCTTTTTTTTGTAAATTTGAACAATTCAACAAAAACATGGACGATTACGTTCAAAAGTATCAAAGCTGTTTGAAGTTATAAGCTGAAAAAAACAAAGATTTTGTTCCAGTACTTCTATTAAAAATCTAGCTAGGCTTCCATTAATGACAGAAGGACAGACAGACAGAAGAACGCAAAAACTTAAAAGTAGCTTCGCTGTTTTTACATATAAACCTCATAAATAGTAATACATAATTTTACCTAATATCCATATTTATTACTAACAATTTATTTGCTACGCCTATTCCGGATTTTCATTCTTGTTTTTAAAATGTTCAACTCTTTAGTTTTACGGATTTTTATGAAATTATGGTAGTTCCATTGTTATACGTATATAGTTTTTAGTAGCGAAGCTACTCTATAATTCACAATGTCCGTCCGTCCGTCTGTCCGTCCGTCTGTCCGTCCGTCCGTTATTAATGAATTGGGGGAAACGTGATTTTCTCGGCTGCTATAAAAGATAGAGAGCTGAAATTTTTTGACAACATTCCCATCATTAAGGAGCACAATTAACTATAAAACATCAATGGCGGTCGGACTGCTTTATAGCAGGTTTTAGGCTATTTTTTATATTTTCCAAATTTTCCCCATATCTTTGGTGTTTATGGTCCGATTTTCAAAATTTTTTCAGTTAAAGATATCAAAATTAAATTTCCCGTCATTTGAAGAAAACAACAATGACGGTCAGACTGCCTTTTTGCAGGTTTTTGGCTATTTTTATATTTTTCACATTTTTACCCATATCTTTGGTGTTTATGGTTCAATTTTCATAAATTTTTCAGTTAAAGATATTAAAACTAAATTTCTGGCGTTTTATGAAAAGAAACAATGGCGGCCAAACTGCCTTTTAGCAGGTTTTTGGCTATTTTTATATGTTGATATATTTTTGACAACATTCCCATCATTAAGGAGCACAATTAACTATAAAACATCAATGGCGGTCGGACTGCCTTTTTGCAGGTTTTTGGCTATTTTTATATTTTTCACATTTTTCTCCATATCTTTGGTGTTTATGGTCCTATTTTCGAAATTTTTTCAGTTAAAGATATCAAAATTAAATTTCCTGTCGTTTGAAGAAAACAACAATGACAGTCAGACTGCCTTTTTGCAGGTTTTTGGCTATTTTTATATTTTTCACATTTTTACCCATATCTTTGGTGTTTATGGTTCAATTTTCATAAATTTTTCAGTTAAAGATATTAAAACTTAATTTCTGGCGTTTTATGAAAAGAAACAATGGCGGCCAAACTGCCTTTTAGCAGGTTTTTGGCTATTTTTATATGTTGATATATTTCCCCATATCTTTGGAATTTTTGGTCCAATTTTAAAACTTTTTTGCATTAACAGTTTCAAAATATTTTTTCCCATTGTTATGTGCATCTAGTATGTAATTTACTTTAACCATCTTCATCATACAAAATAAAACAAGGTTTCATGCTTATTTTCTCCAATAAATCTATTATTGATTTTAAATCTACTTCTACGTATTCCCATCCACAATTTTTGTGCTTCGCTACTTATGGATGTTGTCATCCTTGTTTTTAAAGTAAAAGAGAATGATATAGAGCAATTTCAAAGAGTAATAAGTCTAGAAATCCTAAGTAACATGCATTAAAAAAATAACACTGATTAAATGGATCATGAGGGATAAGACAATGGACAATAAACTAATGATGAAAATCAAAACTAACCTATTATAAGAATTACTGGTTGAAAAGTTTTGACACTGTTGGCTTGGACCAACAAATCATGCTTTAAGGAAAGTACCAAACGTTTCAAGCCAGCGAATGAGATAACATGATATCAAAAGCTTTGGGTACCCTAATGATTTACATTCCAATTCTTTTAACATAAAATATATGAAATCGTCTTTAGTATGACGTTTTGTGGTCAAGGCCCTAATGCAATTGGTTAGACGCGTTTTTTAAATCTATCTATCCCTCTTCAAAAATTACCTTTTGATTACCTTTTTGGGGCGGGGATCCTCTTTCAGCTTAAAGACTTCATCTAAATTTCCCTTGGCATCATCTGCTTGAGATAGATTGCAAATCTCTATCAGGGTATTGGGCATCAGACAACCAACCCTTTGATTTCAATTGAAGTGCTAATAATGCATATAACGTCTTCTGTTTGTGAGCCAAGGCATTCCTTCTATTTTTACTATTGATGTCACACACATGACTTAATGACAGTAGGTACTTTTTCAATCTCTCTAATATGATCCTTACTCTTATAAAAAGTGGAACCATTAAATCTTTATCTATTTTAATTCCTCTTTAAAAAATTAATCTGTGAGTCAAAATAATTTTTTTCCTCAATTTTTTGTGCATTGTTGATACAATTTTTCCACGGAGGCTTGAAAATATAATTCCAAACTAAACTTTTTCATATTTTTTTATATTTATTATTGATTTATAGTTAATCTAGTACAAAGGAGGGAGGAATTAAGTTGTATTTTTTCTCAATTATTCTATGATTTATGGCTTTTCATACAATTTGTTCATTTTAAGGGAATTACTGCACTTTTGGGGGATTTTAGGGAAACCTAATTGTTTGATGTATTTTTAATCTAGAAATGATTTTTTCCCCTTTATTACCTCACTTTTTTATAATTTATTTTTTATTAAAGTTATTTTGTTTACCTGATATATAAGGCACAACAAATTGCGTTTTAGGTTTAGAAAATGAAAAATTGTTTTTAATGAAATCACTAAGGCTCGGCATCCCGCGTCAGCCGCGACTAAGCCTCAAATGTGAGTGCTATAAATTTGTTTAAAGAAGTAGTTGGGACAGGTTTACCCTTCCAGCTGATTTGTAAAAAGTTGATTTCCTTGCGGATTACACGTGGTAGACACTGGAAATTACTCTTTTTTTCAAAAATATTTTCCACTCATTTTTGGGAAAAACAATTCTGAATCCATACATCTGTGGTATTCGGCAACCGTGAGCCATGCCTATGGCGACCCTGACCTGGGTTCGGGGAAGGGCCGAGGGCCCTCCCCCGAGTCCTGGGGAAGGGGTCTGCCGACCCCCTCCCTATGCCTAAAATTAATGATAGATTCTGACAGCCTTATTATGGTTAAGCTGTATTGTTAATTCCCCCCACCCTTTCCAGGGATGGGGGATCATTATTGCCCAAACTGACTATTGTATATGTATTATATTGATTCTGTTTATGATTACTTATTCCTATCTGTGTATTTATTGTTTGTTGTATATAACTTTAGTAAACCTTAGACCCTGAATAAAGGAACAACTGAATAGACTCTGTTTATTATTTAGTGATTGCTAGAGAAGCGTAGCTTCTCTATAGTATAGGTGTCCACGTCTGTCGCACTGCCGTAGTCATTTGAACTCTGGTGTCTGCCAATGAACCTAGGCGGATACCACAACTTTTGGTGACAACTGTGTGAGATTATGGCAAACCACAAGTGTAGAGCAGACGCGCAGCTGAGGCTAAGGTACTCCCAGCAGTGAAACTGGCAAAACTGACACAAGCAACCTGAATTACCCACCCTGGATAGCAAGGTCTAACTCTGCATCCGGCAGTTGTGGAAGCGAAATCTAGCGAAAGACCACTAAGTGTGGCGGAACCCGAGCTGCGGAGAGTAGCGAAATCGGACGAGAGACTGCGGAGAGCAGCGAAACTTGACGGAGAACCGCGAGAAGCGCCGACACCTAACGGAGAATTGAGCGCTCAAGGGCTGAAACAGGCCTGCGGACGGGCTGAAACAGGCCAAATAAGTGCAAACGGCTGAAAATAGGCCAACATTTACTGCAAGAGATAGCAGGATCCGAACCAGCGGCGCTGCAGGAAGGGACATTCCCTGCCGCCACCAGCTGGATTCGGATACACGGCGCTGCAGGACGGGACATTCCCTGCCGCCGACAGGCTGAAACAAGCCAAATAGCTGCGAGCTGCGAGCGAAAATACGAGTGTAGTGTACCAAGCAGAAGAAAAACTACGTTAACTCCAAGTATCCTGAGAGGCTACAGCGCAGCCACCCATCTAGAAAAACAGATATTATATCACATTTTAGGGATTACCACCCTAGTGTGAAGGCTGAACAATAGATTTATGAGCAAGGCTTGGTAAACAAATTTGTTGTGTATTGTGATAAAGCTAAAAATAGAACAGGCTTGGTAAGCAAATCTGTTGTGTATTGTGATAAAGCCAAAAATAGAACCTAGATGTAATATAACAATGCATTGATAAACAATCTAACCCCCCAAGCCTTCAGCACAACAAATACACCCCTTATCCCAACGGAAGGGGAGGGGCCCACCATCAATTGAAGCAAATACAATCGAGGTGACATAACAATAAGCTCAGGATTAAGGAAAGGGCACAATTACCTCACCACACAGTTACTTCAAACCTACAGCACCCCCCCCCCTCCCCATAGGGGGGAACGGACGGTTTTACCCCGTCCCCTCACGCGCTCCCCCTTCCTACCCACACTTGAATAAGTCCGCCCACGGTGTGGAGATAGCGACCGGGAGAACAGAGCGCCATTTAGGGGTCGCGCAGCAGAGCTTGGGACGCACAACAAAATTCAACGGACGAATAAGACAAAGCGGACCAATGAGAGAGCGGATTGAGGGATAGGTGCGCGTTTTACCTGTGTGCGCGAATCTGACGGCGCATAAGCGCGTTGCAAGGAAAGGATATTTCACGCACACACACACACACAGGAGCGGAGCTACTCCATAGCATCCAACAGAGATATTTTTAGAAAAAAAAGGTTTGCAAGCTCCTCCCTCCTATCTATAGTGTGATAAGGAAAACCAAATCAGTTCCTGACAGCAGTTCAGACCCTCAACAGCTATCTACACCTACCAGCCTACTCTACAACTCAGAAACTAGTGACAAGTATTTTAGGTACACCTAATTTAAATCTTTGTAGTTAAACTACCAACCTAGTGATAAACAGTGTTGGCTGCTAGGCTAGAGAGCCTCAAGTGTAAACCATTTATAGTATTGACTTAAAACTTCGTGTCCCGCCGCTGAACCTTTGACCCGATGGAGCAGCCACAAGCGCCAGGAGGCGACCAGCTCCAAGGATGGCTCCAGGATGATCCCCAGCCGGCTCCAGCCGAGTACCGCAAGCTGATGCTGAGTAACCTGCCGGAGTATCGAGGACTGCCCAAGCAATCCTGGAATTCCCACATCCGGAGACTCGAAATGTCATGGGCGGCTTACCGTGTGCCCCCCCATGACACACTAAACCGCCGCAACGCCCTTTTACTATCCCTGGCGGGGCAAGCGGCGGAGATGGCCTCTCATCTGTTTGGCGAGGCAGGCCAAGCCTTGACATACGAACAAGTCAAGGCCGAGTGTGAAATGTTATTTCGCCCAGCCTATGAATCTCAGACCCTGAAGCAAGCCTTCAGAGATTACAGGCAACACTCGACAGAACCTATACAAGCATACATATCCACAAAGTGTGCATTGTATAGGGAGGCCTATAGCCACGAGGACCTTGAGTTATTGATAGACGAATTAAATCGTGGCATTCGTAACGCTAATGTGAAACGTGAAATGATGGGTCATGAGATCGCCTCGGTACCTGAGTACACGAGGCGAGCCATGATTACCGTCACAATGATCACCAAGCAGCTGAAGGAGGGTGTGTGCCTAGTGGACGCCACCGACGGGCTCACGGGATCAGCCAGCGTCCAGTTGCCCCAATATGATGAGTCGGAGCCAATGGAGATTGGCGCCTTGGCTCCGGGTCTCCACCAGATGGGGAAGGTCGCCCCAGATGACAAGATTCCAGGCCGCTGCTATCGCTGCCATGGGAAAGGCCACCGAGTCCGAGACTGTCCTACGCCTATGGAGGTCAGCCTAGAAGAGAGACGCACCCAGCCACGCCGTGACCGTCCTGCCAAATGTGACCGTTGCCATTACGCAGGCCATACGGCGGCCGAGTGCAAGGCTGACTGGGACCAGATAGCCAGCCGGAGACGCGTCGCTGACAAGGGCGCTCCCTCAGGAAAGCCCAGCAGAGTAGCCAACATGGAAGGGAGCGCGCCCCCAGCAACACTCCAGCAAGCAGCCGCCCCCAACGCAGCGGGCCGAGCTGAAGGAATGCCGCAGTTTGGAACCGTCCCAGCTAGGATCAACGTGCTGGGAGGAGCGGCTGAACCCAACCGGGTTGGCCTGGGCTTCAGCCTCAATCACTTGGGACCGGAGTTCGTGCAGCCCACCAACATTGCAGAGCCAGAAGTCCTGAGGCCTCAACCCTTCAGCCTCAACATGATGGGGCCTGCCCGACCGAGTCTACCCAGCAAGAGTGGAGGGGCGCTACCCAGCGCCACTGAGACGGTGTACGGGGAGGCCCTGGCGGCTGCTGAGCGAGAGAGGCAAGAGGCGCTAGCCAGCGCATCAGAGTCGATGTATGGGGCGCCATCCGGCGCCACCACCTGGGAAGGACGAGAGGTGCGCCCCCACACCCCCAAGCTGATGTCTGGGGCGGCAACCGCCGCCGCCACCTGCGATGACTGGGGGGTGCTATCCAGCGCCCCCACCCTGGTGCCTGGGGCGACAACCGTCGCCGCCACCGAGATACCTGGATCCTGGAACGAGCCAGCAGCCCCAGAGGGAGGGGTGACATCCGTCACCCCCAGTCAGCCAGCGCCACCAGCCAGCAGGGAGGGTCCAGCGATCCATCAGCCAGCGCCACCAGCCCGTAGGGAGAGCCCAGCCATACACCATCCAGCGCCCCCTGCCAGCCGAGGGAACCCAGCTGCCCACCATTCCCAACCGAGCCAGGATAAGTTAAATTTGACAAATGTATTGTATCCAAAGTATTGTAACCCTCCAGCCTTGCCTGTGCCTCCCGCACCAGAGGCTGGGGAGATTGAAATTTGGGGATATAAGGACTTGCCTGTGCCACATGCACCTGAGTTCCTAGGGCAGGGGAGGGATGTAATACAGGGCGAGCCTGTGCCACACGCACTCCAGCCCCATGCCACTTGGCATGCCATGGACAAGGGAAGGGACCCCTTGGGGCTATGGGAGCCGACACCCAGGCAGGCGCCAGTCGCCTGTCAGTCTGTCATTGGGGAGGGTATCGGGATGCCCCGGGCACCCAAAGATAACGCTCAATGGAAATTTATATCTAGCCAGGAGCAGCCTAGCAGTGTCCAGCCCCAAGAAGCAGCCGTGGCCCGAGCCGAGGATCCCCAGATGCGTGCGCGAGGTCGATGGCTGTCTGGTAGATTCTCACACTGGTGGATGGTTCTGTGGGGACTACTGCTTGCAGCCGTGTGGCCTACAACTAGCTACGTCCTGGTAGGGTGTGACTGTGCCAACCCCACCCATGTCACAGCCTACAACAAGGAGAAGATGTGTAGCACGGAGCCGCTACACCAGGGGGTGCCCTTGGGCCATGAGGTACATGTCCTGCAGCAAGTCAAGATTAGGGAAACAACGGGATATAGCTGTCAACTCACCGTGTCCCAGTGGACATTTAGGTGTGGAGTATGGGGCCACCTCAAGGTGACCTCGGTCCCCACCCTCATGCGGCCAACCAAGATTGATCCAGAAACGTGCCGAGACCTGGCCAGGAACCGAGTCTACACTCTGCCAGGCAAGACCCAGCCACTGACGTTTCAGCTGAACCATCCCCTGTTCTTCACCCTCGATATGGTGGGCCTTGGTCAACAGCCCCGAGGGGGTGGGTTGTGAAGGGGAGGACGTCCATTTTGAGGGCCAGCTGTACTGCAATGAATTAGTGCTCCAGGAGCGACGGCTGCTGGTCAAGGAAGAGACCTATGTAGTCGAGAATGGACGGGTGGAGTCCCAGTCTGACCACCTGACCCTAGAGTGTCCCCATTCTGAGCTGTCCTGCATCACTGGGGAGGCCACCTACGTGTGGGACCACCTGGGGAGAGATTGCCCCTTGAGGCTGATCCGCAGCCTCCAGCCTAGCCTGGTGATGGATGCGTTTCTGGTTGACCATCAAGCCCAATTCTTCATCAACATGACTACCCCCACCTCAATAGTGAACTGCGACTTTGAGGCCCATGCCACCAACCACCCAGCATTGTTCGTGGCAGCCGACCCGGCCGCGGCAGCGCTGCCCCGAGTATCGGCCAGGGACGTGGAAGTCCCCCTGCAGGCCCAGATACATGCAGGTTACATCGGATTTACCCTGGAAACTCGAATGAGAAGCACCGCAGCAGAAGAAGTAGCGGCCAATTGCTGGAAGCTCCAGCAGCTAGACCCGGCCCATCCGGTGCGTGTCCAGGGGAGCACGTTCTCTGTGCTGAGGGGGGATGTATTGCTCCAGCTTACCTGCCAACGCAATAAATATGTTGTCAGGGAGAGCAATGAATGTTGGGACAAGGTGCCGGTGGAGCCCACAGGATTTGTAGATGCCGTGACAAAGGTGTATAGCGGCCACGCCACCAAAATTCCCTGCTCCTCCACCTACCCCCTAACTGTACACGCTGAGGAAGGCTGGATAGAGCTAACCCCCGCACCTAAGAAGAGGCCACCCCCGCTGGATACACCCAAGCAGCTGCTGACAGAGCCCTTGAATGACTTTAGTTCGGGAGGCTTGTATTCGCAGGCTGAGCTGAACGACTGGCAGCAGCTGCTAGCGTTCCCAGCGTATAAGGCCGCCATGCTGACCGGCCTGTCGTATGGCTCATGCGTTCAGCAAGGTAGCTGTTCAGCCACCGGAGACCATGGGATCGTGTCCTACGATATTGACCGACTGGCGGAGGAAGGAGAAGCAACCCTGGATGTCTGGGCTGGGTTCAGACAGGCTATTCACGAGTGGGGAGATGGCGCAGCCATACTGTGTTTGCTGTTGTTGATCCTCAAGCTGCTGGGAGACTTAACCATCATTTCCCTGGCAGCCGCACAAGGAGGTGTACGGGCCGCCATGAACGCGATGTCACAAGTGTTCCTGTACCACCCAACCTTGTATCGTAAGGCCTTGGCCAGAGCCAGGCTCACCCATGCCAAGTCCCGGGACTTTTCAGTAGACTGGGATGCCATTCCTATCGGCCGGGAAGCAGCCGAGGAAATGGTATCCATGCAATCAGCCGATAGTGGGAATGACCGCCCAGGCAGGCCTGGACCACACTCTGGAAAGCCCCGCGGCCCCTCGGGAGGCCAGGCTGTCGCTCAGACGGTCAACCTGGTAGCCAGTGCCCCAGCCGCTGCCAACAACAACCAGAATGCCCCGCTACTGACCGGCCCCGCAGCGGCTGTGCCCCACGCCAACCTGACACCTGCTGGCGCCGAGCTACGCCAACAAAAGCCAGCCTCTACCTTCTATCCCACGTTGGGAGCCCATCAGCCCTGAAAATCACCACTAGGATTCCATTGAATCATTATCGCTTGTATATAAATTAGCCCTAAGGAGCGGGCCGAAGGCCTCAACCACTGTCGGAAGTCTGGCAGGGAGACCCCCTCCCAGCCTTCCGAGGGGAGAGTTGTGGTATTCGGCAACCGTGAGCCATGCCTATGGCGACCCTGACCTGGGTTCAGGGAAGGGCCGAGGGCCCTCCCCCGAGTCCTGGGGAAGGGGTCTGCCGACCCCCTCCCTATGCCTAAAATTAATGATAGATTCTGACAGCCTTATTATGGTTAAGCTGTATTGTTAATTCCCCCCACCCTTTCCAGGGATGGGGGATCATTATTGCCCAAACTGACTATTGTATATGTATTATATTGATTCTGTTTATGATTACTTATTCCTATCTGTGTATTTATTGTTTGTTGTATATAACTTTAGTAAACCTTAGACCCTGAATAAAGGAACAACTGAATAGACTCTGTTTATTATTCAGTGATTGCTAGAGAAGCGTAGCTTCTCTATAGAATAGGTGTCCACGTCTGTCGCACTGCCGTAGTCATTTGAACTCTGGTGTCTGCCAATGAACCTAGGCGGATACCACACATCCGCTGGGCAACAGAATCTGTTCTTTTTTTAAATAAAAAGGAAAGCTAAATAAATACACATCTTAAAATCACCGAGATAGCCTAACAAAATGTGCTTTATTGATTAGATTTATTTAGGTCCAAAAGGGAAAGAAATAAAAAAAAATCAACAAACCAAAATAAAATGTTTTGAATTTTTTTTACCCTACCATAGGCTAAGGATAAAGGCTAATGACTAAGCTATTAACGTTAATTTTATTTAATCAATGATCTATCAATTTCAAATATATTTTAAAAGAATATGCTTCAAGTAGATTTGTACTATAGAAAATTTAGTGTTCATAAAAAATAGTAAAGAAATCAGTAATATCGGTTGGTTTGGTTTTTGATTACTAGCGGCTACCCCCTTGAGGCCTCTAGGGGCACTTGAGATGGGGAGTTGAAATTGAAAACCAATCTTTTTATTTTAAATTTAAACTCTTCCTAGGACCTATAAGAAGCTACCCTATAAAGAAGAACCAAATCAGTTCAGCGGTTAGCGAGATCCTTCGGTACAAACAAACAAACATACAAACATCTTGTTACTTTTTTAAGGACTAGTGGCTACGCCCCTAGAGGCCTCTAGTGGCACTTTGAATGTTTTTTTTATTTAAAATATCTAATTACAGAAATAATTGGTTTATGTTTCGTTCAAGTCTCTTTTTCGGGAGGGGTAATTTTTTTCTAGGGGCGATTTCTCCTGAGAGGGTGGTGGTACCCTCCCCCAAAATAGTTATAAACCTTCCCGGGACTTATGAGAAGCTACCCTGTTATGGAGAACCAAATCAGTTCAGCGGTTAGCGAGATCCTTCGGTACAAACAAACAAACATACAAACATCTTGTTACTTTTTTAAGGATAGATAAAATAACATATGTTTTGGGGGAAATTCTCCCCTTTAGGATCAACTTATTCTCACATTAGAATAATTACTGCTAAAAGGTATGAATTTGGATAGTTTTATATTGCGGAGAGAGAGGGGACAATGGGCTGTTTATTACACTAGTCCCCAAAGTTTTATTATTTGTTGGCTTGCAACTTTGGGTACTTAAGTGAATGTTGATTGGTTGGTTTATTAAGTTGAGTTTTCAAGCGTTTCAGCCAACAATTTTAGTCTGCAGAAGGGGTAATTTGGTGTGTCATCATTGGGTATGTACATCGATTTATCGGCCATTGTCTTATCTCATTAGATCGCTGGCTACAAGGTATGAATACCGATAATTTTGATAGTATTATATTGGCATGTGTGAGCAATCATACAATATAAATTTAAAATTTAAAACTTAATTTCAAAGTACCTTTCACAAATAAGTCCAACACAGGAAACAGCCTTACAGGGATCTAAAGGGATAAGACAATGGTCGAAAAATTGATTTACAACCCCAGTAATGATACACAATTTAGCCCTTCTGTAGATTATATTTAGTGTTTGAAACGTTTGAACACTCAACTCAAAGAACAAACAATTAAAAAGGACGCTAAGTCATCTAATAATATTATAAGATTTTGGGCACTAGTATAATCAGCATCCCAATGTCCCCTTCCTCCCATGGTTGCATGATACTGACACTGTTTAGAATAAAACACAAAATAATAGACGTTTATTAAGCAACTTATTGCAATCAGTTTAAAAGATATTAATTTGTTAAATTTCTTTTCTGTAAATCTCATTATATAACATTGAGAAGTATGTTTTTTCTTGGGCATTTCAAAAAGAACTTTATCCAAATGAATAAATCTAGTTTTAGTATATTTTTCTATTGTAAGTATTTCAATCCTGAATGGAATAAGACACCAATGATTATACAACAAATAACCCCTTGGAGATTAAACCTAATGAACCAACAAATCAGAATTCATAAAACACTAAAGTTGTTAAGCCAACGAATGAGTAAACGTTATTATAAAACTTTGGGGCCTAGTGTTAATATACAGCCCAATGTCCCCTTCCTTCCTGAATTTAAACTCAACCATAATATACATTTGTTCGTCCTCAATGCTTTTACCATATCAAAATTGACATGATTTAAAAATATTTAATGGTAAAAAATGGTTTTATCAAAGAATATAAGACTCTAGTTGCGCAGCCTCTAGTTAAAGAAGGTGTAATAAGGAAAGAAAAACGAGGATCTTAAATAGCAGCTTTGAAAGTCACATTTACGGACTGACTGCTATATGGACGGACAGGTAGAAAAGTAATTTATAGAGTAGCTTCGCTACTAAAAATAAATTAGATATTTATATATGGTCAAATTCCCATAATTGATCAAAATTGTAATTATAAACTTTTGAAATAAAAAGGCTAGCTGTGAAAATTTGTCATCTGTATTGAGACATTAATAAGGCATGAAAATTCTCATTATACCATCTTTTTAACACCAACATTTTTTCGACAATCTCCGTAAAAGAAAAATATTCTGAAACACTTTAAAGAACGCAATTGGGGAGGATCGTCCATGCATCCCTCCGACGGTTACATGTAGGGTTTAGACTGATATAATCTTTAGAGTTTTATTAGCGAAGCTACTCTACCTGTCAGTCCGTCCGTAAGGGAGATCAATTAATTCTGATGATTTAAGAGGAAAATCTTTATTGTGGAAATTCTGCTGGACGCTAATCAGCAACTCTATACTAATGGGTTTATTATTACTTGGAACTTACACCGGACTATCATGTACTTTAATAAGGTAAAACTTGTAGCTGGCTAAAATGATGATCCCCATCCTCTACCCTTCTACTGTATCAACGAACTGACCAATAAATGACAGGGGAAATAGCAACCTATATTTACGACAATTTCCCCTGTCATAATATTCTACATCAATTTCTATGGTTTACATGGTTCGACGATCTGTCTGCTCAGAAAAGCTCATAATGTTACGGACGGACTGACGGACAGTCAAAATAAATGAAAGCTTCGATACTATTTAGAAAAAAATAATTGTGACAAAATAACCAACAATGTATAAAAAATTAATAAAAGTTTCCCCCAAAAAAACGTCCAAATTTTGACCATAAATCACAACGTAATAAAGAAAAATAATAATAACTTAATTTAGAGCATCTATTTTTTAGTAGCGAAACTTCTCTAAGTAAATAATAGTAAATAATTAATTAATGAAGTATAAAATAAACATTTAGTTACATGAAAAATCTGTGTACAAATTATTATTCTAACTAAATTCATTTAATCATTATGCAACATTAGAAAATTAAGAGCTTATTTAATAGTTACAAAGCCAGGTAAATGAAGCAAAAACTTAAAATATTTTTGTAAGGTTATGTGTTTTTTATTCATTTCAAGGTTTGGTGATTTTATGTATGAATAAATTTCGTAAAAAAACATTTTACGTATTTAAATAACTGAGTAGTAATACCTTAATACAAAAATATAAATATGACTAACGGCTACACATCTAAAGACCTCTAGGGGCACTAATATCCACTTCTAAGACCTTTAAGAAGTTTCACTATAAAGAAGAACCGTATTTGTTCAGTGGTATGCGAGTTGATTCGGTATACACAGAAAGAAACATATAAGGATTAAAAAAAAAAATTTACCAAATTCAAAAGTACTTTAAAACGGACCTTTAAAGCAAATTGCAGTATAAAACATCTTCCATGTATATTTCCTCTTCTGATTACACCCCAAATTTATAACTGAATGAAAAGATGAAAGAATAATTATCAGGGATCTTAAGGGATAAGACAATGGCAAATAAATTAATGTACATCCCCAAGGATGATACATAAAATTACTCGTTCTTTATATTACAATGTGTGTTAACCAATCAATATTAAATAAAAGTCCCCGGAGTTATAAAACTTTGGGGACTAGTGTATTAAACAGCCCAATGTCCCCTTCCTCCATGGTAATTATATCAAAATAGATCAAACTGAGTCACATCAGGATATTTTTAACTGAATTATTTTATTTTTTCATTGCAAATAATTTGGGTAGCGCAGCTTCTCTATGACTAACCCTATGGGAATTGATATATTATTACTTGGAGGTTTTACCAGATTTTCATGTACTATAATGAAGTGATACTCACAGCTACCTGAAATAACGATACCACTTTTACCCCATCCCCTCCTACTAAATGAATAAATAAGGTCCATATTAGCAACATAAATTTATGTCAAATTTTCCACTGTCAATATATGCATTTCTATGGCTAAAAAATTGCAAAGGTCAATAATAGCTCAGTTTTCACCACTTTTGCTTAATGCCGCAAAATTACATGTGATTGATATCTGTCTTTGGATACTTTTTGCATTCTCTTTTTATTTACAATAAACAAGGATAATAATATCCAAAGACAGATATCAATCACATGTAATTTTGCGGCATTAAGCAAAAGTGGTGAAAACTGAGCTATTATTGACCTTTGCAATTTTTTAGCCATAGAAAAATGACATACTGACAGTGGAAAATTTGTCATAAATTTCTTGGGATGGTTTTAGGCTAGTGTATTTCCCTACAATATGAAGCCAACAAAACAACATAATAAAATTAAACTTTTTTTCTGAGTTTTTTGTCGTTGGTTTGTTTGCACAATATTTGCAAATGGTAATTTACTTGCTGTGCAATTCAACAGTTTGGAAAACCTTTTCCACTATGGCTTCGAAACCGATTAATATCCACTAAATTAGAACTAGTTTTCAGCCATACTGAAATATCATGTTTAGCCTTTGGTTACTAAGGCTAATAAAACTGGTTTTAATGTTATAATTTTTCATTTTAATATCCACGGAAAAATGTGTGTAATACAATGCGATAAATCACTATTAACCTATTGTATATTTCTAAATTTTGAATAAATATTATTTAAATTGTTACATTATATATTTGATTTTTATGAAATTGGTTGTAATTATTTTTTTTTAAGTATGCCAAAATCAGGGGGGGGGGTACGAAGCTAACTCCTCCCTAAGTTGTCTCTAATATTTATATATTCGTTACCTAATGCGTATTTTATTATCATCTTTGTTATGGCTCAAGTTAAAGCACAATGTTTGTTGATACAAATTTTCTACAGAGGCTTGAAAATCTAATTCTAGACAGAACTTTTTACATTTTTTCATATTTATCATTGATTTATAGCTATTACATTACAAAATTTATACAATTTATCCAATAAACAAAGTAACTTAACGTATGGGCTTGCTAGCGGGCTCGAGTCTGGACCACACTGCGTCAAACTAGAGATATTAAAAGTGGTACCTACTGCTGCTATGTCATGAGGGTGATATCAATAATAAGATAGGGGAATGCCTTGGTCCATAAACAGGCGCAACTCAATATCATGCACATTTAGGTCGTGCCATCAAAGGGTTGGTTGTCTGTCTATCGGGGGAATAAATGCTTGACAGCGATATTATAAGACGCGGAATATGTTTCAAGGTGCATGGATAGACCTAGAACCCAAAGCGATATCAAGCCCCCAAGAGGTCATTATCATGTGTCAGCTGCCATTTTTTCAAAAAAAATGCAGTTACAGTTGGCAAAACACTTCACACAGCAGATAATCGCCTATTTTACACTAGAAAGCAGTAATAAACCAATAAATATAAATATTTTTCTCGTATTCATTCGAATCCGGTGGATAGGAACCGGTTCTCATCCATACGAAAAAACTATGTCTAGCATCGTATTATATCCAGTTTTCTACGAATATAGAAATGTACAATCATAAGATTAAAACCATTAAATATTAAAAACATTCTTTATCCGTGGAAAGCCGTTTATAATACGATACGAGAAATAACTATTTTTTAAATTTCAGAATAATTATCCCTACTCCATCCAATAATAGGGGGCGGAATTAAGTTATATACTCTTTTTTTAAAATAATTTAATGATTTACGGTTTATAATTTGTTCAGTTTTAGGGAAAATAGAAAATATTGCACATTTTTTTATACAAGCTGTACCGGTAAAATGCAATTTTGGTGAATTTTTTAACATTAAAGGGGCATTATTAAGAAAAAGATTTATGGGCTTTTGTAATTAGGGAATAAAGGACGGGTTTCAGTGTTATTTGGTAGAAATAAAACAATATAACAATAATAACACTCTTAAAATTGTCTGTGAGTGTGAGGTTCAAATGTTGTTTTCATGATTTTAGTCACCGCCAAATCAATGTTGGAATAGATTTAATACCCCAGACGGTCAATCAGACGCAATAATTTGACAATTGTAAGAAATAAATAGTTTCTAGCAGACTAACGGTTTTTGTTTATATTTAGTCACAAGCGGCTTCGACCCTAGCCTCTAGGGGCTTTTTCCCTAAAAGTTCAGGGGAGAATTTTAAAAAAGAGAGGGGTAAGTTTCTGGTAAAATCCGTAAAGGTTATGTGTTATAGGTTAAAAACAGTAGAAGAACGATAATAGTTATTTCTCGCATCGTATTATAAACGGCTTTCCGCGGATATAGAGAGTACAATTATGAGATTAAAACCAGTTTTTTTAGCCCCGTGGTGCCGAAGGCACCGGCTAAAAAACTGGTTTAAATCTTATGATTGTACAATGTACATTTCTATATTCGTAGAAAGCTGGAAATAATACGATGCTAGACATAGTTTTTTTCGTATGGATGAGAACCGGTTCCTATCCACCGGATTCGAATGAATACGAGAAAAACTTATGTTAACTTTTTAAATTTTTTTTGTATATAGTTCTTTTCAATAAGAAATACACATATTTAGTGAATATTATCGTTCTACTACTATTTTTAAGCCTTAAAACACACACTTTTACGGATTCTACCAGAAACCTCCCCCTCTCTTTTTACATTTGTATTTAGATATTTTATAACTTTTTATAACTCTTTATAACATTTTAAAATCTCTTTATAACTTGTTATAACTTTTTATATTTATTTATATTATTTTATATTTTCTAAAATCTTCGAATTTTTTCTCTTTTTTAATGTTTTTAAAAATTTCTTTGCCATTAGCCTTTTTGGGGCTAAAAAGTATAAAAAATATAAAAAGATATAAAAAATTATAAAGATTTATAAAATTATATATAAAAACATAAAAAAACATTAAAATTAGAAAAAAAAATACGAATTTTTTTAGGGGCGGGGTAAATTTTCATTTTTGGGGGGGTTGGGGATGTCCCACAACCCAAGAAAATAGCTTAAAACCACCACAGGACAAATAGGTTTATACCCTGAAGAGTAGAATCCAATCAGTCCAGTGGTTACCGATATCTTAGGCTTCAGACGGACGGACGGACGGACGGACGGGCAGACGGACGGACGGACAGACATCATTCTACTTTGTATTATAGATTAGACTATAAAAGTTTTAAAGATTTTTAATCAATATAATAGATTTGAAATCTGCATAAAATTTTAAGGATTTTTTATAAAATTCGTTTTTTATATAATTCTTTATTTAAAGGCGCAAATACGATTTAAGTTAATAAATTTTGACCAATAGGATAGCTGTATTGGAAACTACCTACGCTCTAATTGGTTGAATGATGTACGTCACTTAAGCTTCTCCAATCAGAGCGCAGATAGTTTTCAATCCACCAATCACAGATCTCAAAATTATTTAACTTAATTTGTATTTGCGCCTTTAAATAAAGAATTATATAAAAAAACTAATTTTATAAAAAATCCTTAAAATTTTATGCAGATTTCAAATCTATTATATTGATTAAAAATCTTTAAAACTTTTATAGTCTATTATAGATATTAGATCTTTTCATGAAAATACCCTTTCTCGAATTTCATTCTTCTGCTAACCTAAAAAGTTACTTTAGGGGCCTAGAAATACATGTACAAAATTTCAGATCTTTATCTCTACTGGCGACCTAGCGCCAGGCATGTAAAATATCAACAGATAACGGTAGCACGGCGGTTTTAACAATATCTCAGTAATGTGCAGGTTTTGGGCTCTTCTGCATATTTCAATTTAAACACATAATGCCAAAGATATTATATCCAAAAAATCTTTTGTCAAAGTCTACTCTACACCTAGCGCCAGTCAGTTTTCTAAATTCATGCATTTTATACCTGTGAAAAATGAAATCGCCAGCGCTAGGTGTAGAGTAGACTTTGACAAAAGATTTTTGGGATATCATATATTAGGCCTTATGTGTTTGAGTTTTAATATGCAGAACACCTAAATTCACCTTCCAAGCCATTCTCTATGCATTTTAAATTTTTTAATGAAATAACGGGATTTCAAAACTGCCTTTTGAAAAGGCCTAAAAAGTATCTTTTTTTGTCCCTTTTTTCACTGTTTATAGTTACAACTTATTAAGATATTATTCTCAGTTAAAAAAAAATTGGCGCTTCCAGCACCAAAACCGGCAAAAACAGGCAGTTAAACTTCTGTACCCCTACTTAACCCCCAAACAGACCCCCCCCCTCTATTTCGGCTCCTGTTACAGATAGAAACGTAAATTTTTTTTCTGGTGGTTATGTGTATTTTTAGAGATAATTACTTTTCTATTCATAGCGGTCAGACCGCTCCTTATCCGCTTTTTTAGCGGCCAGCCGCTAAATATTAAAACTGCTGTAGAGCAGCCAATTTTGAAGCTAAGAAAACCAAAAAACGACAAATAACGGAAATCACCAATTTTGGCGGTAAAATGGCGGGGCTAAATAATATTTTTATCTGTTTATAGTTACAATTTATTAAGATATTATTCTCAGTTAAAAAAAAATTTGCGCTTCTAGCACCAAAACCGGCAAAAACAGGCAGTTAAACTTCTGTACCCCTACTTAACCCCCTAACAGACCCCCCCCCTCTATCTCGGCTCCTGTTACAGATAGAGACATAAAACTTTTTTCTGGTGGTTCATGTTTATTTTTAGAGAAAATTACTTTTTCTAGTCATAGCGGTCAGACCACTCCTTATCCGCTTTTTAGCAGCCAGCCGCTAAATATTAAAACTGCTGTAGAGCAGCCAATTTTAAAGCTAAGAAAACCAAATTTTATGACGAACTATTATTTTTTATAACAAAAAAATACCTTTTCTGACCATCGCCAAAAAAGACAAATAACGGAAACCGCCAATTTTGGCAGTAAAATGGCTGTTGGCGGCGCTAATTAATATTTTTATCTGTTTATGATCACAATAAAAGACTTTATACAAAAATTGGCTGATTAAGGTCCAGAAAGGGGCAACACAGTTAATTGTTGAAACTAATGTAACAGATTTTTATTTTAGTCAGATGCCAGACGCAGGCAATTAAATAAATTAACATTTAGAAATAGGAAAGAAAACAAAGTCATTCCTAATTAGGACAGAAGTCACTGGAAATTGATCTAATTGATCTAAGGAAGGCTACTTATGTCCTTCATCTAACAAAATCTAACTTAAGGGAGGTGACTTATGTCCTTTGTCTGACAAATTCGTACATTAGGAAGGCTGCTTATGTCCTTCATCTTGCAAAACTTAGCTTTTCTGTCCTGAACATAGCAAAACCTCACAAAACATAGCTTTCTGTCCTTTACATAGCAAATTCCTGCAAAACATAGCAAATTCTTGCAAAACATAGCAAATTCTAGCTACACATAGCAATTTCTTGCAAAACAGAGCAAATTCTTGCAAAACCTAGCAAATTCTTGCAAAACATTGCAAATTATTGGAAAACTTAGCTTTTCTGTCCTTCACATAGCAAATTCTTGCAAAATATAGCAAATTCTTACATAACATAGCAAATTCTTGCAAAACATAGCAAATTCTTACAAAACATAGCAAATTTTTGCAAAACATAGCAAATTCTTGCAAAACATAGCAAATTCTTGCAAAACATAGCAAATTCTTGGAAAACTTAGCTTTTCTGTCCTTCAAATAGCTAATTCTTGCAAAACATAGCAAATTCTTGCAAAACATAGCAAATTCTTTCAAAACATAGCAAATTCTTGCAAAACATAGCAAATTCTTGGAAAACTTAGCTTTTCTGTCCTTCAAATAGCTAATTCTTGCAAAACATAGCAAATTCTTACAAAACATAGCAAATTCTTGCAAAACATAGCAAATTCTTGCAAAACATAGCAAATTCTTGCAAAACATACCAAATTCTTGCAAAACATAGCAAATTCTTGGAAAACTTAGCTTTTCTGTCCTTCACATAGCTAATTCTTGCAAAACATAGCAAATTCTTGGAAAACTTAGCTTTTCTTTCCTTCACATAGCATAGAATTTGCTATGTTTTGTAAGAAGTTGCTATGTTTTGCAAGAATTAGCTATGTGAAGGACAGAAAAGCTAAGTTTTCCAAGAATTTGCTATGTTTTGTAAGAATTTGAAAATCTAGGAATCAATCTGATTTGACACACAAAAAGTGTAGAAAAGTATGAATAAATATATATGATTGATCACATGGTACCTTCTGAATAAATTTTGATAAATAAAATAAAAATGAGGGACAACAAAACTTATGTAGTACAATAAAAAAATTTGTTATAAAAAATAATAGTTTGTCATAAAATTTGGGTTTCTTATCTTTAAAATTGGCTGCTCTACATCAGTTTTAATATTTAGCGGCTGGTCGCTAAAAAGCGGATAAAAAGTGGTCTGACCGCTATGACTAGAAAAGTAATTTTCTCTAAAAATACACATGAACCACCAGAAAAAAGTTTTATGTCTCTATCTGTAACAGGAGCCGAGATAGAGGGGGGGGGGGTCTGTTAGGGGGTTAAGTAGGGGTACAGAAGTTTAACTGCCTGTTTTTGCCGGTTTTGGTGCTAGAAGCGCAAATTTTTTTTTTACTGAGAATAATATCTTAATAAATTGTAACTATAAACAGATAAAAATATTATTTAGCCCCGCCATTTTACCGCCAAAATTGGCGGTTTCCGTTATTTGTCGTTTTTTGGCGATGGTCAGAAAAGGTATTTTTTTGTTATAAAAAATAATAGTTTGTCATTAAATTTGGTTTTCTTAGCTTCAAAATTGGCTGCTCTACAGCAGTTTTAATATTTAGCGGCTGGCCACTAAAAAGCGGATAAGGAGCGGTCTGACCGCTATGACTAGAAAAGTAATTATCTCTAAAAATACACATAACCACCAGAAAAAAGTTTTATGTCTCTATCTGTAACAGGAGCCGAGATAGAGGGGGGGTCTGTTAGGGGGTTAAGTAGGGGTACAGAAGTTTAACTGCCTGTTTTTGCCGGTTTTGGTGCTGGAAGCGCCAATTTTTTTTTTAATGAGAATAATATCTTAATAAGTTGTAACTATAAACAGTGAAAAAAGGGACAAAAAAAGATACTTTTTAGGCCTTTTCAAAAGGCAGTTTTGAAATCCCGTTATTTCATTAAAAAATTTAAAATGCATAGAGAATGGCTTGGAAGGTGAATTTAGGTGTTCTGCATATTTCAACTTAAACACATAAGGCCTAAGATATGATATCCCAAAAATCTTTTGTCAAAGTCTACTCTACACCTAGCGCTGGCGATTTCATTTTTCACAGGTATAAAATGCATGATTTTAGAAAACTGACTGGCGCTAGGTGTAGAGTAGACTTTGACAAAAGATTTTTTGGATATAATATCTTTGGCCTTATGTGTTTAAATTGAAATATGCAGAAGAGCTTAAAACCTG
Source organism: Acartia tonsa (assembly GCF_053477335.1). Taxonomy (NCBI): domain Eukaryota; kingdom Metazoa; phylum Arthropoda; class Copepoda; order Calanoida; family Acartiidae; genus Acartia; species Acartia tonsa. The sequence goes on from NC_137268.1 coordinate 12,343,641, forward strand.
CACATTACTGAGATATTGTTAAAACCGCCGTGCTACCGTTATCTGTTGATATTTTACATGCCTGGCGCTAGGTCGCCAGTAGAGATAAAGAGCTGAAATTTTGTACATGAATTTCTAGGCCCCTAAAGTAACTTTTTAGGTTAGCAGAAGAATGAAATTCGAGAATGGGTATTTTCATGAAAAGATCTAATAGATATAGGATTCAATCCAATAATACAAAAGAAGATCTATATATGCTATAATTACCAAAATCTTTATATTAAGATATTCAACAAATCATGCATAGCATTGCAAAAGAATTTTCTATAATCTCCCGAAAGCCTCTTCAAATTTTTAAACCCCTCATTTCACCACCCCCTCACACATGTAAAACCCCTAATTTCACCCTCTTCCCCTTCCTCCTAAATATAAAAAGCTTTAACATATATTTCTTAATAAGTATTCTGAGATGGGTTCTTAAAAGATGCCGCGTTTTTTCGACAATTTTTTAGACATTGCTTGATTGAACGAAGACGATACACAGAGTATACAACATAAGAATCCAAAATTTTAAAATTATTATTTTAGCCATTTGTATAATGTCTAATACAACTTAAATCCATTTTCGCTGCATATTTATTAACCCATTAGTGCCGAACCGGACATTAAAACCCGGTTCCGAAAAATGGAAAAAAAAACGGTTTCCGGCTCCATAATTACATCATTCTCAGTATGAATCCCTCCTCTACTACCCTGGCTTTCATTTCCCCCTGGAGCAGGCAGTTTAGCTTACTTCCGTTTTATGGTATAGCTCAACAAAATTTGAAAATCATGAAATTCAAAATACCCCTTCTAACTTTTTTGTTTTTATAGTAAAGTCGCTGATTTTTTTCGTGAAATCTAATGTTTATTGACAAGTACATCTATATGTGAATTCGTTTTATTCAAATTATTATTTTTTATATGATTTTTTTATCGTTTTTTACGCCCTATTATGACCCGGTTCGGCTTGGCCATACATACCCGAAAATTTTAAAACCCGGCTCGGTTTCGGTTTTTATTACCCGGTTTTAACTTTTCAACCAATAAAAATAACAATTAACGTCAATAGTAAGGGTTTGAGCCACCATAATAACCCTAGTAATCTCTATAGGTGTCACCCAATAGTTTTATGATCGTTTTCTGATATGTAACACCCAAATTTTATATGTTCTTTTTTTGTAGTGTGTGTCTTTTAAAACTTCGAGCAACGGGTTTTTTTACCCGAAAACAGCGGCACCTATAGCCGAAACACTAAATTTGAAATAAATCGCTTCGTATTATACTTGTAGCTCTTTAGATTACATTAGGTTGTGTAGTTTTCAATAACGGATCGTATCAAAGTTCTAAAAAGTGTTCATCTCACTTTTGGCGTTCAAAAATTACATTTTTCGATTTTTGGTCAAAATAACCGGGTTTATACAGGTCAACCGGGTTTTAAAACTGGGGGAAAGCACCAAAAACGGGTGTTAATGCCTGGTTGGTATTTATGGCCAAGCCGAACCGGGTTTTTTTGCAACTTTCCTGTGCACGCCACTAGAGCAAAACAAAAAAATACGAATTCCGTTTTGACCATTATAAAGCTTCCCTGAAACTTTCAGCTCGATCGGCCCATAAAAGTGGCGCTCGGCACTAATGGGTTAATGCATCCTTTTAGATCTGTATTAGACATTATACAAATGGTGAAAATAATAATTTTGAAATTTTGAATTCTAAATTTGTATACTCTGTTAAAAACCTTATTCCATCTCAAAGATCAATGCCCCGTACGATTTTAACAGAGTATTCAACTTGAGAATTCAAAATTTTAAATTATTATTTTAGCCATTTGTATAATGTCTAACACAGCTCTAAAAAGATGCATTAATAAATATGCAGCGCAAAATGGATTTAAGTTGTATTATTTTGATTTCTTATGTTGTATACTCTGTGTTGAAATCCCATCGTCTTCGTTAAATCAATCAATGTCTAAAAAATTGTCGAATAAACGCGGCATCTTTTAAGAACCCATCTCTGCCCTTGAAGTTTTAATTTAGAATGGAAAATATTTTATTAGTAGTACTTTTTTTATTTTTACCTAAACGACGACATTTATAGCTATAAATATATAATCAGTATTTCTTTGTCTTCAAAATATTTCTTCTTATTGTTTGTATTAACATATGCCTAAAGATTAGTTTTTAAGCTGATTTTAGAAAATTAGTCAAATTTGAAAAAAAGGAAGTCATCAATGAACTATTTTCTGTAAGATGGCCCGGGGTAGTAATCTTAATCCTGCATGGTAGGACCATCTAAGGTATATAAAAGCAAAGCTCAACAAGTCCATCAGATATATATCGTTCTACTTTTTTTACTGGAGAGGATTTAGGTAAAATTAACTTTCACATGATAAAAAAGTTTAGCATATGTGATGTGTTTGTAAATTTATTGAACATCAATAACATAAAAATGATTATAATTATAATTGTTATAGCAAACCTAATTATTTAATAGGCAAACACAATTTTTTACCATGACTTTATTAACATGAACATTTGGAATATTTTTTTGTGACAGGAAAATAGGAAATACAATTTGGGGGTCAGAAAAATGGGTGTCATTAATAATAATTATTGCCCTAAAAAATCACGAAACCTTTACCAATATTTTTTAGTTGAATTAATTATTGTTTACAGAAAGGATGTTCATGTTTGTGCGTGTGTGGGGGGGGGGGGAGTGTAAGGGAATACCCCCTCCCCCCAACAAAATTAGGGTAATATATTATATTACTCCCCTAAAACCCCCATTTATTATCCTCCCCCCCCCAAAAAAAAAAAACAACAAAAAAACAGTGCAGTGTATATCGTCCTTGATTAAGTGTCCCCTAGTTAATTGATTTTGGGAACTGCAACAGAGCAATAAGATATGTGATCACATTGGACACTAAACTTGCCAGTGTGGATATTCGTACGTCAAAGAATCCCAATCCAGAGAGAGGCTCCACCTAAACATAATTGGGTTAACTAATCTTTTTCCAGTATGGCTTTTAAACCGATTATCCTCTGGATTAGAACAGGTCACGAGCCATACTCAAAAATATATTGCAACTAAGAACTAGTATTTTTAGTTGCAAATTTGAAAAATATATGTAATGGTTATGTATTGCATCGTATTATAGACAGCTTTCTGTGGATAATAAAATTGAATATTACAGTGGCGTGCGAAGCACTTTGTCTAGGGGGGGGCACTTTGAAGATTTTGTAAAATTTTGCCCCCCCCTAAATCAAAGTGCCCCGGGGGGGGCACTTTGCTTTAGGGGGGGGCATTTTGATTATATATACTAATTTTAAATAAGGGCGTTTTAAGGGGTGGGATTATTTGATTATGGGCCTTCTAGTCCTTATCCCTTCTTCCCCATCACTTCCCCCATTTATATCCCCCATCTCTTCCCCCCCCATCTCTTTTCCCCCATCTCTTCCCCCCCATCTCTTCCCCCCATCTCTTCTTCCCCATCCCTTCTCCCCACCCTGCAATGACCGAAGGGAAGGGATCTAGAAAGCTAATTTAACCTCCCCCCCCCCCCACCACAAAGCATTTTTTATGGGTGGAGGGAGATGTTATAAAATCTCAGCAGGAAAGATGAATAACCCCGTTAAAAAAAATTTAGTGGGGGGGGGGGAGATAAAAACACTCGTTTTGGAAATAATTTACCAAAAATTAACCTAATATGTAAAACTGATTTTAAATATTTCTTTATTGTATGACAACAAGGATGACAACATCTTTAAGTAACAAAGCACAAAAAATCATTAATAAGAATACAGACAAGTAGATTTAACCCTTAACAGTCGGGCCCCTTGCCGCACCTTAATCAGTCGGGGGGGGGGGGGCGTTCAACGCCCCCCCTTATTATCTCAGTTCCTATTAGAGCTAGAGGGCTAAATTTTTTTGTACAAGTCCCTTGTTTGATAATAAATTTCCGACCTTTTATAAGTCTAAGTCAATTCTCGCTTCCTTCACCCTTTTATTTAACAACCTTTGTTTTTAGGTCTTTTTTTATTTAAAAATTTCAAACGGCTGTAATTTTTTTATTTTTGAAGCTAGAAGAAAAATTTTTTCCCAGAAAATGTTTATTTTTATGTAAATTTTACATTAGAAATATCAAAATATAAATTTCAGCGGCCGCAGCTGTACTTGGCAGCTGCCAGCCGCCGCAGTCAGCGGTCGGCGGGAAAACGGCGGCGGATCTTTATGAAATTTTTATACGTTATGTAGACATGTAAGAAAAGCTTAAGTTTAAAATTTGAAGTCTCTAAGTCAAAAATTGCGGCCACAGGAGCCTTTTAAAGATTTCTGGAGACCTGGAGGATCAGGACCTGCAGGATCATACCTGGAACCTGAAAGTGACTTGAACACCTGTATTTCATATAAGGATGTACTACTAGAGGATTTTTTAGTATTTTGGTATGATAAAATGCTTTGTTTTAGTCAAAAAAATATTTTTGCTCTTTACCTGGATGACCTTGCCAGGTTTGCTGGCATCCTGTGCCCGCCAGGATGGAGATATTCAAAAAATTCCAACTCTCAGTTGTGTGTCATACCCATACTTAAAAAGTCAAGCAGTTTGGGCTCTTTATCTTTCACACACAGAAAATGAGATAGAAAAAACCGGATGGGGGGGCGTTCAACGCCCCCCCCCCCCCCCCCCCGACCGTTAAGGGTTAAAGAGCATCTGTTGAAATAAATATATATTTTAGGTAGAAAAAGTCACAAATCCTTTTTCCTGTATGTTGTGTGATGACAGTAAAAGTAAATTACATACTGGATGCTCGAAACAGCAAGAAGTTTTATTTTTTTTTAATATTATAATCCACAAAAAAAAGCAAAGACATAAAGAACTATGTAAAAAAAAACTTAGAAATATGGAAAACTTTGGGGTATAGTCTCTTTTGTGGCAACTGAAGGGGCATTTCGTCGTATTTTCATAGTAGCTTTTAATAGGTTATTCTAGGTTAAGTTAGGTCAGGTGATTTCCCCGCAGGGTTAGGCAATTGGCCCCGCAGGAGCTATAAATAGGGGAAAAGCTATTGTGAAAATATGACGAAATGCACCTTAAGAGGCAATGTCACAAAAGGGACTATACCCGAAATTTAAAGATACAAAAATAGCCAAAAACGTCCTGAAAAGCAGTCCGACATCCATGAATTTTTAATAGTTAATTATACTCCATAATGATGGGAATGTTAACATTAAGTTTTAGCCTTCTATCTTTAATTGCCGTTGAAAAAATCACATTTCCCCCTTAGCATTACGTACTGACAGCCATAGTAAATTATAGAGAAGCTAAAAAGTTATATCAACATATCCTACCCTCTTCAAATGGCACTTTAAAACTCTGTTAATTTTTGATTAAGTGGTGTTTCCAAGGATTTATAAGGGCGGTACCTGAAGCGCACCTAAAAATATTTACTCCCCCTTTGAACTAAAATCAATTAAAGACAACAAGAGTGTCGTATTTTATCAAGTTGGGAATATAGAGTGTAGTTAGTTTTAAGGGTTTTTAATGAAATTTGCCATAAAAAAAAACATGTCTTTTTGTAAGGGTATGTACACAAAAAATGATAAACTTATCCTGAAAATAATATGACATCGTATATAGTTATTCATTTAGACAGACATACAGTGTTGAGAAAAAGGCTTAGATAAATATCAACGCTGTTTCTTTTTTATATGAAATAACTTTTTGATTAAATATTTGTTGTTTACAAATGTTTTTATAGAAATAAAAACAAAATATACAATAAGATAAAAAGCAGAAACCATTTGGAAGTGCACGAAGCGCAATTTTTTTTCTTCAAATATGCAGGGAGGAAGGGGTTTTTGGGCTATTTATTACACTAGTCCCCAATATTTCATATAAAATTTTCTTATTCGTTGGCTCAACAACTTTGGGGACTTTAATGGAATTTAGATTGGTTGGTTAATTAGGTCCAGTTTCCACACGTTTCATCCACTAATTTTAATCTATATAAGGGGTAATTTTGTGTATCATCATTGGGGATGTACAAAATTTCTTTGGTAAAAAGTTTATATATATTATACAAAATAAAATACTTCTATTACCTGGTCTGTTATGCTCAGTGAAAAAAGATTATAACCTAATTTCTACACTAATTAAAAAATTTCGTAAGGTTAAATGAATAGTAACTGTCTGTTTGGCGCCAAAATTTTTTTTTGAGTATTTCTTGATCTTTTTTTTTTGGGAAACTGGGATAGTTTTGCTTTTTTTAGGGTAGGGGGCAAAAAGGGGCATTCTTGTTGACCAGGGGGGGGCAAAATGGTGCATTTTCAACATTTAGGGGGGGGCAGGGGGGGCGGTGGCTAGGGGGGGGGCAGGGGGGGGGGCGTTTTGGTCGCTAGGGGGGGCGATTGCCCCAAATGCCCCCTTCGGTTCGCACGCCACTGGAATATTATAAGATTAGCATCTTGTTAGCCCAGAAGGGCCGACGGCCTGTGCTAACAAATTAATCCAAAGGATATAATCGGTTTGGAAGCAATAATAGATAAAGGTTTAAATTTTTTTATATTATTACCTGTTCCATTCCATAAAGGACATTATCTAGCTCATCAAAAATTCCAGTATTCAACTTTTTCTCCCTAATTGAGGTAATGGCCAATTATTTATTTTATTATATGCTTTCAAAAATATTTAAATTTTTGTTTTAATTTTAATTATGTATATACTAAAATTAAGCTCCTATCAACAGTTCACTAATTTAGATATTTAGTTTGAAATTCCAATCTTAACTAGATCAATGCCATCTAGCTGAACAAGATGCGTAGATTTTATTTCTGACAACTGGAAATCATAATCTTGAAGAGATTTAGTTTAAAAAATATAAATTAAAATTTTTAAACTAAATCTTACACAAATAGATAAAAAGAAACATAAATATTCTTAATTTTTAATTCTTTACAAGTTTTTCATAAAACCACCCAATCTATGATTTATTGAATGCTGAATTTACGTGACCGTAGCAAAACATTTGATAAGAAAGGCTATAAATTTACCCTCTTCAGGAGTGGTTCTATAAAAGAACTTTTTAAAAGCAAAGTTGTTCAGGATTGTATCATTATCCTATTGTATGGGAACTTCTAGAGGATGAAAATTGAACCCTGCAAGAAATACCCCGCTTTAACTACTGAAAGCCTGTCACAAGTAGACCCAATATCCAAAATTTGAAGCCTCCAGCTCCAATAACAATAAAGTTACAGACATTTCAAAATGATTATTTTAGTACAATGAAAGTTTTGAAAGATTTTCATTGCTAATGATAGAAATTTCAATATTAAATTACTTCGTCTGGAAGCAAAACTAAAAGCTTATCTTTGTCAGAAACTTAGACTGCCAGTAACTGATAACATTTTTACAATAAAAACACCCCTTTTTATAGTCAAAATAGTCAAAATGTCTTTAAAAAATTCGGTTTAAATTGCGTTTGAAAGCGTAAAACCATAGCGGGAAAAAATTAAACTAATGTAAGTAATACATATGCTCAGTTGTGATTGGTTGTTCAGCGGACTTAGCGCGGACCCAGCCTTTCTAATTGGCTGGAAATCCTAAAGGCTGGCATTCTCACGCTACAGTACTCTCAATACAATGCAAATTAAACTGAATTTTTTTTTAATGATTTTGACTATAAAGAAGAGTGTTTTTATTGTAAAAATGTTATCATTTACTGGCATCCTAAGTTTCTGCTAAAAATAAGCTTATAATTTTCTTTCTTGGCGACGTATTTTAATATTGAAAATTCTATTATTAGCAATGAAAAACTATCAAAATTTTTTTTGAACTAAAAATATGATTTTGAAATGTCTATAACTTTTTTGTTATTGAAGCTGGAGGCCTAAATTTTGGGTCTACTTGTAGCAGTCTTTCAGAAGTAAAAGCGGTATATTTCTTGCATGGTTCCTTTAATCTTGATTTTCTGGAAAATGAGAATTCTTTGGATTTTCAGGTTGCCAGAAATTAAATCTAAGCATTTGTTAGCTAAATGGCATTTATCTTATATGATTGGATTTATAAAACTAAATATTTACAGAAATGAATACAGCATAAGAAACACATAAGAAAAGTTACCTAGCAATAATTATCGTTTCTTTGAAACCAACGTAGACGTCTTCAAGGGTGAGACAAATGTAAGAAAGAAAGAGAAAACTATTGCAAATGTACAATAAAAGCTCAAATTTTTGCTGCATTATAGAGAAGTACAAATAGAATAGTATGCTAAACCCAATCACAATAAATTCTAGGAACAGTAATGGTCCAAGTCCTTTCTTCAATTTTCTAAAACAATAATATTCAATTATTCATTTTCGGCAACAAAACTAAATAATATCAATGATTACTATACCTGTAACTTGAAAGAATCTCCTGACATGTTACAACAATTTTCACTGGCTCAGATCCAACTGTTGTCAATCTAATTTTTATTGAAGATATTTAAGAATGATGACAACAGCCATACGGATCGAACCACAAAAAAGTCATGGAAATAATGAACAGACAAAGTGAGATATACAGCAGATGTTCAGTTATCATGACAAAGAAAAGAAAGAGAGAATATGCAAAAATATAATTAAAATCACGAAAGCCGCTAGTCTATCTTCAATAAAAACAGAAAATCACATATCTCCCTTAGCATTACAGACTGACTGACAGAATAAAGAACTTGCTGACAGAGAAAGTTAATGAACTAGTAGGAAATCAACCAGAAAGAATGTCAAAGCTGCATGATATGAGGACATAACTGCCATATGCTATAGTACAGAAATCAAATTAAATTAACTTTAATTCTACCTTTCACCATATTTTAAGAAATTACTGGCAGAACAACCAATCAAACTTAAAGGCAAAGTTGAAGCAAACAAGAGTATAATACTTTGTAATATGCTTACAACTTTGAATCCTAAGCCACTTTCTGCATATGAAAATGATTTCAACGAATAGTATAAGGTCAAAGCATTATATGTAAATGCTGTTACCAGGTAGAGAATGAAGTAGAGTGGCCTTGGAAGTTCTGATACCTGTAAGAAATAATTTAATTTAAAAAATTACTTTTATGTAAGTAAAACTAAATTTTTATTATAAGAGTTTAAATTTAATTAAGGATGTCAGTATCCTGGATACCTTTGTTCAAAATATTTTGGGCAAAGTAGACAAATTCATAGTGATAGATTCATAGTTATCCGGGCAGAACTGATTATGATTTAGGTTGTTTATTGTTAAGGTAATTTTATTTGTATTTTATATTTTTTCATTCCATGACTATGTTTAATTTTTTATGCCCAAATAAATAAGTTTATGTTTTATATTTAAAATGGCAAGAGCCAAAACAGAGTTTTGAGAATTTTTACACTCTACATAGATAAAAAAAAGGAATTTAATACAATGTTCCTCTTTTGAAAATGAAAACATTCATTAATAAATTATAATGCTAGTTAAAGAAAGTTTATCTTCTTACCTTTAGAATTTCAATCACTTGTGCTGCATAATTAGCTACAGGTATCATTGCAAAAGATAGGATAAAAAAAGTGTATGAAGCACCAAAATCTGCCACATTATCTGCAATACTTGTTGAATTAGGGAAATAAAGTTTGACTTGAAATCCTTGAAGAGCAGATGATGTGATTTGAATACCTGAGAAAAAATGTATCTTTCAGAACTTTATTAACATTTATCATCCTAAAGTAAAAGGATATCTTTCTGTCTGTGAGTGTACTGAATAATATCACTAAACACAGAACCGATATGGTTCTGCTTTACAGGTTAGCATCTCATAGTTCTTGTAAGGTATAAACTATTTCTTTTGGGAGAGTACCACCCTAGAAAGAAATTACCTCTTTAATTTGTTTTCTTTTTCTATTTAAAACTACAATTAAAAGTGGGAGGGGCTTGTCTTCCCCCTGCTCTCAAGAACCCCTAGAGGCATCTAGGGGCTAGTTGTTATAAAATCTCAGGGATAAGGGATAGGAAACCTGGCCATAAATTAGGTCTCGTCCTGGTTTTGAAAGGGATCATGCAACTTTTACCATTTGCCTAATTTAATGACCTTACTGGCGGACGGCTCATATTGGCTACCGCTCTAAACCAATAGTGTTCTGTGATTTAGGCTTGTTTGTATCAACCAATCACCAATTGGCGGAAATTTTAGAAGCAGACAATTCTAGAAAAAATAATGATTTGTCTGCTACGAAAAAATAAATATAAATGGTGTTAGATCACATTAGTTTAATTATTCAATCCTGCTTAGAGTTAAACATTAAAAAAGGGCCATATAGAAAAAACAAAAATAACGGGATTATTTTTTTTGGAAAGAAGGTAGCTACAAATTTTCATTTGGTAGTTTATAAATTAGATGTTGTATTTGAATTTTAAAAATTTAATACGGAATTGATACAACACCTTAACCCTAATTTTTGTACAATACAACACAGTACAGATATATAGTATCCAAAGAACTTGATAGAATGTTACCCAAGTGCATATTTATTTATTTATTTTGAATTTTAATTAGCAATGAAATTTTCAAATAAAATTTTTACTCATTAATAAAAATGCAAATAATACAAACTAAAATCTGTCTGAGGGAAACCCAATGATAGCTTTCTGACAGTTCAAATTACCAAAGTAAAAGATAAAAAATTTTGGGAGAGAAAAAACTTCATTTTAACAAAAGCCATAAATATATAGGTTTATAAAAAGTTATGTTTTTTACTTTAAACTAGCTACCTGAATTTGATTCTATACTTTATCTACACACACAAACACAGCTTTTTCATTAGCGTTTAGGACGAACCACTGCGCCATCCCAAAACTGGTTTATTAGGCCTAGGCTTGAAATAGGCCTGAAATAATATTTTCCTACGTTTCCCATCCCTTATCCCTGTAAAATCTATATTAAAAATTGAAACAAATATTATTTGTTGATGTTATTTATGATTGTACATAATAGATATTAAAGAATATTACCTAAAATTACGAAAGTCCACACAATAATGATTCCATAATTCAACAATTTATTCTGGAAATTTGGTAGCATCAATAATGCCTTGAATGGCCACAGGTAAATTCCATTACAACCTTGTGCTGCCATGGTTTGGGAGCAAGTGTGTAAGGTTATTAATTCTGTACAAATATTGGTTGTATGTTTATAGACCTATTCAATGGCGTATACAGGGTTTTGGCAGGGGCACACCAAAAAATTTGAAATATACTTCGATATAAAGGTAGGGTGAGCTTTGGGGGATGTAATACAGACAATAGAACTCAAACAAGCGTCCTTTTATTACAATTTTTTTCATATATCACCCTATTTTTTTTTTTTTTTTTGAGGGGGGGAGTTGAGACTTTTAAACTTGACAATCCCTTTTGTCAATGCAAAGGGAGTGTAGAGGGTTGAAGGGTAGTCGACATCTAGGAGAGTGTTACCTTCTCAGTCTACCTAGCTCGGGGTTGGATACGCCCCTCTTCTGCACGCTTCTGAACCTGTTACTTATTATATTTGATGTAGCATTGTAATTTTTTAAAATACATTATTATAGTGTTTACCTTTCAGAGGCCAAAATAAAGTTGTCCGATAATAGTTTGTTCATATAATTCAAAACTTCCAAATGCAAACAAAAATTAAAACCCATTGTTAAAAAACATTATCATTTTTTATAAAGACTAGAGTTTTGTCAATTCCCATAAAGATTAGGTTTTCAATGCTTGACGATGTTAACATCGAAAAAAATATCCACAAAAGAACAAAAAACAATGTTAATGCTTGTCATTCTAATGCTCTGTGTAAAATAAAAAATATTTTATGTTCCATGTTTATACTTTACAGGGAGTAAGGGAGGGGACAATGGGCAATTAATTCAATATAAGAGTTTTCGCTGAAAAGCAATGAAAACCAGATTTATCCAGAAAATTTTACTAAAATTGTAAAGGGATCATGGTAATATAATTTAGAACAAAATTAGTTCTAAGAAAAAAAACATTTACTTGAAAATTAAATTACCAGTACATCACAATGTAGTAATATTAGGTAAATAATCACTAGAAAAATCGTGTTTAGAACTTCGTCAACCTTTCTCAAATATTTTTAAATGCCACCTAAATTCAAGGTGTTCTTAGATTGTTTAATACATAAATATCACAGAAGAGTTTCTATACATAAAATGACATTTTCTTGGGAAAAATATTTGTTAAAATCAGACATCTAATAACAAATTTTTCTGTCTGCTATATTCAAAACTAACTCAGCTAGTTAGCAAGGCATTGATGCGCTAGTACCCAAAGTCAGGCAGAACCTGCTGAATTCTTGCACATTCCCTTTAAGCCTGTACCAAAAGTCTGAGACTCTTAAAAATTGAATATTCGATCCTTACTCCCTGTATACTTTTTAACTTTTTAAGGACATTTCTGTTTCTAAAATAATTATAATAAAACTTGCCTAATTACAATGTGTAGAATTTTATTAGACATAGAAAAATACACTGGAAATATGTTATAAATATCGTCGTTTAGATAGAAAGGACCGGAAAGGCCGACCATTATTGGTTAATTAAAATGGTAGGCACGATTTTCTTTGCTGTTTTAGACTCAAAAATAAGACGAAAAATCGGAGGTTTTTGTTTTAGAGGTACCAAGTTAGATACAAATTAAAGCATTAAAAAATTGAAATGGTTGAAATAGTAAATAATAATGCAAAAATATTAACAAAACATTTTTATTTTTAAATTGTTTATTCATAAATATATTGAATATTAATACATACAATTCATGGTATAATAATAATAATAATATATTGACAACATTCTAACCAAAAAAATTAAATATTTTAGTATAAATACCACCAGAATATAATAGTTAAAATGAAGTAATTTTTTATAGTATAAAACAAACAGTCTATATACAGTTAATTAGCCTTTTAGGCAGATAATTTAGAATTCTGAAGGAATATTCAATATTTTATTAATTTATTAATATAGAAATTATTTAGAAAGACTCTTATTTATCAGAACTTTCAATTTGAATTAAATTAATTTTCAATTTTTTTCAATTAATTAATAATTAAAAATCATTAATTATTTTTTTTTCTCAGTATTTTTGTGGCACTTTGATATCAGAAAGAATTTAAATTAAAAATTTCCAATGTTTTCTTAAATGCATTTTTTTGTCTTTGATAATTATAGGGTCTAAACTAAAATACCAAAAATTTAATCTATTTTTATAAATATTGCTGTAAGACTTTAAAGATTAGATATTAGTAATTTTGTTTAATGAGAGATTTTACAATAATATAGGATAGAAAAAGATATAAAAGAGGTAAACTGGTCAGGAAGAAAAAAAGTTTTTTTAAAATCTAAGTTGAAAAATCTTCCAAAAAGTTTGAAAAAATCCACAACCAATTATAAAGATTAATTTTTAGCAACATTAATATCTAATCACAGTTTTTAATCTAGACATTATCATATCAATATTAATATAAGAATATTATAAATGTAGAAAGGGTCATATTTTTCGCGTAATTCCGTAAAGTTGGGTATAGGGTTGTAGTCAAATGCTCTTATTAAGTCAAAGTTTTCTTAATTAGAACTAAATATATATATATACATATTAAGCTATATAAGTTAGAAAGAATTTTATTGATATAATAGATTTGAAATCTGCATAAAATTTTTGTATTTTTTGTATAATTCTTTATCTAAAAGCGCAAATACAATTTAAGTTAATTAATTTTGACATCTTTGATTGGTGGGTTGAAAACAATCTGCGCTCTGATAAGATTAGCTTAAGTTTCATTCATCATTCAACCAATTAGAGCTCAGGTAGTTTCCAATCCACCTATCCTATTGGTCAAAATTAATTAACTTAAATTGTATTTGCGCTTCTAAATAAAGAATTATATAAAAAACGAATTTTATAAAAAATCCTTCAAATTTTATGCAGATTTCAAATCTATTATATACATTAAAATTCTTTCCAACTTATATAGCTTTACATATATCCATAGACACAGTGTTTCGCCCTTTTAGGGCTCATCAGTATGGCTCAATTCATCAGAGTTAATTTTGCACGTGGCGGGGCTTGAACCGGGAACCCTTAGATTACCAGGCCAACACCCTACCCATTGCGCCATTACCCCATGACGAGTAAGAAATATACGAAATGGTCCATAACAATAAAGAACAGTTTGACTTAATAAGGGCATTTGACTACAATCCAATACCCAACTTTACGGAATTACGTGAAAAAATAACCCTCTCTATATTTACAAGTACACAACTCAAATTCATAAGATTAATAATAAATTATCACTGAGTTATAACTTTTAGGTAATATTTTTCCAGTATTGTTTCGAAACCGATTAATATCCGTTGGATTAGAACCGGTTCACAGCCATACTGAAAAATTATGTACAGCATCGCATTATATCCAGTTTTCTACGAATATAAAAATGTACAATCAGAAAATTAAATCCAGTTTTGTTAGCCAGTGCACTATGTGCCCAGGCAATGCAAAAACTCCAAGATTCCAAAAAATGCAATTTTGGATATTGACCAATTTTATAGTTTAAGGTTAATCTTTGTCATATTTGAGAAGGATTCCCAAAGCAAGAGGTGAAAATATCAATTACTTATGATTTTACAGCCTCTAGAAGTAGCCTACCTTGATATTTAGGATTTGTAATAAAGCCTGACTATTGAAATTACATTTTATATGCAAACTTTAAATTATCGTCAAACTACCAAAAATTGAGCTACAGTAATATATTTTACCTTTTTTGAAAGCTTATTGAATATACTATACGATTTTAAATTAATTTTTATACGTTTACTTCTAAAACTTATGAAAAAATTGATGTCAAAGCATTCCCCCCTAAAGAAGCAGGAATTATAATATTTTGTCATATTACTTTCAACTTCAAATAGTTTGATCTTTTTTCAGCTAACGAGGCCGCATATCAGACCTTTATACATGTTTAATCAAGGCACTCAGTGAATGAATCCCGTTGGTTTCACAGGCGGCCTCGTTAGCTGAATTTTTTTTTTCTCGCATTTTTGTAGGAGCGGTCGGACCCATTTTATAGCAACTTTTACATAATAAAGACGAATTGAAATAACTTTTTTTACAAATCATTTTATCGTGATATTTATAGTTCTCGATGCAATTTTTTTTATACAATCCCTTTAAGTCTCTAAAGGATATCCTTGCCCCCCCCCCCACCCCTGGAGGGTGGGAGGAGACCCCCCATGCACACCCCTAGAAATATTTATTTAAGCTATGTTATCGAACCTGTTGCTTCTAATCAATCAACATTCTTTTTAAATCAAATAAATATCATCTTAAATGTTTCAATTTGATAAAACTAAAACCTAATCCGGGGTGGTATACACGCTCTAAAGAAATAAAAGAGTCAGGCAAACTTGTAAAGAAACTAAATGATTTAAACCAATTTGTTATTAAATATATACTATATATACATAGAGCCTATGAGTATGAACGCCTAGGGATCTAAAGGGATAAGACATTGGCCGATAAATTAATGTACATTACCAATAATGATACACAAACTTACCTTTTTTGTAAATTACAATTATTGGTTGAAAAGTTAGGACACTCAACTTAAAAAACAAACAAGAAAATGTTATTATAAAACTTTGGGGACTAAAGTGATAAACAGCCCAATGTCCCCTCCCTTCTTGATAAAGGCCCTATTGCAGACTTAAATCCTTTGATTGCAATGCCTTTGGATTAAAGTTCTTAGTGCTTTTGTGGTGATTTGTGATAGATTTGTTTTTATTTTCAAAACAAGGATTGTTTTGTCTATACGTAGCGCAGCAATAACAGGTAAATTTTTTATGAAAAGTACAGTAAAATGGGTTATAGGAAAATAGAAAATTATTTTTCAAAATGTTATTAACGTGTTTCCTTTTTATAGTTAGTAATTTCAACAAATCCAGGGATCTATGGGGATAAGTTAATAGCCGATAAATTGATGAACTTCCCCAATGATGATGCACAAAATTACCCCTTCTGTAGATTACAATTAGTGGTTTAAACGTTAAAATTCAGTAAAAGCCCCTAAAGTTGTTAAACCAACAGTTAATAAAACGTTATTATAAGATTTTGGGGACTAGTGAAACAAACAGCCCAATGTCCCCTCCCCCTCTGCAACAAAGCAATTGATATATAAGTATAACATTAATAATTCATTTAATTTAAGCAAAAACCTATAATAATACGTACAAGAAAATTGTTTTAATTTCCAGAAGGATCTTGTATACACGTGGACTTAACGCCCTAACTTAACAATTTTTATGGTAGTTTTGTATTGGTTCTTTATTGGCGTAAACCTAAAATTAAACAAGGGGAGGGGGAGGTAATAATAGAATTTAAATGTCATTTGAATAATTAAATATGTCGGTCTGTCAGTCTGGATTAATCTAAAAATATCTTACTATCTGCTGGACCGATTAGGATCTGCTTTTCAGGGAATATCCCTACTAGTCATAAAATGATTATGGTGATGGGAAATCATTAAGCTACAAGTATAATTCCTTATAATAAAATTAAAGGATGTTTGTATGTCTGTCTGTGTTTTCAATATATTTAAAATCTTTAAAAATCACTAAACCTTTACTGTCAAAATAGCTAAATAAGTGTTTTTTGTCGATATTATTAATTTTGTAGTATTTTAAAGCATTTTAAGGTATCTAAAATAAAACTTAAATCAATTATCCTTCATTTAAAAAAAAATTTCTTAATTTGAAGCAAAATTAACAGAATTGTGAGTTTTTGTTTTATTTTGGAATTCTGGGCACATAGTGCAGTGCCTTCGCCATTTCGGGGTTAACTAAACCGGTTTTAATCTTATAACTGTACATTTTTATATCCGCGGAAAGCTGTTTATAATAATAATAAATAACTATACATTCATTAGGATAGAGAACAAAATGTAGAAATCCGTTTAATTGATCAGCAGCAGCAATATAGTTTATTTTATTAAAAAGTATACTTGTAAAAATATACCTTTTGGTGTAATACATTAGTAGCTATATTGCTTTGCTTCATCCGTTTCTTGTCAGAGATTGTTGTTCAAAATGGTGGCATGTAGATATCCGCCTGAAAAAAATGAAACTAATTTATATGAATTTAAAGAATTGTTTCAAGTTCTATATGATAAGGTGTCCTATGAGATATAGAAATCAGTTCATATTTGTCATCGGGGAGGGTAGGAACATTGGACTGTAAATTACAACAGTACCCAAAATTTTACAACCACTATCTTATTTGTTGGCTTAAAAATTTTTAGGTACCTTTATTGAATTTTGATTGTTCAGTTCCAAGTAGTAGTTTCAAATACTTTTTATTTAAAAAATGGGTAATTTTGTTTATCATTGATGGGGATGTATTTTTCATATCACTTTATCGTCCATTGGTCTATCCCTTTAGATCCCTGGATAAAAAGATGAAAATCATCGAATCCCAAGAGTAAATATAGACTTTTCTTAAAAATCAAAGCACTAGCCTCAAAAAAATATGTATTAAACCAATTTTGTTCTTGTACATTTTAAGATAAATCAATATCTAGCAATAGACTGTTAAAAGTTTATTGGCGCCAGTTAAAAGCAATCTTATTTTCATAACCTAGAGATCTCATTTTATTTTTTTTTTTTCAGTTCAAAAACCTCTATCAAAGATAATATCACAAGTCTGTAGTCGTCCATTAAAAGCAATTTTGTCTATTTTTCTAAAATTTTTATTATGATAACCTAGAAAGATAATTTACGCTTGTACAGAGATGATAATATACAAGGATTTAAAGGGATACGACAATGGCCGATAAATTGATGTATATCCTCAATGATGATACACAAAATTACCCCTTCTGTATATTACAATTTGTGATTAAAACGTATGGACAATCAACCAATCAAAATCCAAAAAAGTCCCCAAAGTTGTTGAGTCAACTTTGGGGACTTCTAGTGTAATAAACCCTCCCTCTTTGGATGAATAATATTCCTACTAGGTCAAAGACCTTTGTTTACAAATAGAAAGTGCCTTTTTGTCTAAGGTGCAGTGGCGCCTTAGAAATATAATCAATATTTGTACAACCTAGAGGAAAATATGTTGTACTCAAATGATATTTACAATCATATGTTACTATTTGTTTTATTCAAAAATAAACATCTTTTTAGAAGCGAAGCAACTCTATATTTCACTTTGTCCGCCAGTCAGTTAGTCCGTCAATCCGTAATGGAATGGGAGAAAAGTATTGCTTGCTATTGAAGAAAGACAGCAGGAAATTTCAATGATGATGATACATGCGCATCTAGTCAATACATTGTTTAGTCTGTCTGTCTGTCGGTCATGCTTAATAAAATGAACCTTATTTCGCGATTTTCTTCGAGTTTATTTTATTCTTTCTCTTTTCTTTGTTGTGACAACTGAACATCTGACTTTGTCCCTTTGTCCATTACATGAATTTTTTATGCTTTGCTACTCATGAATGTTGTCATCCTTGTTTAATTTGGAAATTGTTTCAATAACCTTGTTCAAACTTTTTATATGTACTGTAAATATTTTGTTGTTGGAAATATTTTTTAGATGCAATCGCTTCAGTTTTTTCTTGTAATTGTAATCATGATAAAAGACACATTTTTTGGCTATCAAATGCTTTGTTTATATCAAACTGCAAATATAAGCAAAGCATACAAACTCTTATCCTTATAAAAAGGATGTGTGTCTGTCCGTCTGTGTGTTTCGAAGGTTCTCGCTAACAACTTAACCGATTTGGGGAGGGTACCACCACCCTTCTAAGAAAAACAGCCCCTAGAAAAAATTCCCCCCAATTATTTTTAACTTTTTCTTTTTAAAACTAAAATTGAAATTTTTATTGAAGAGAGCGACTCTCCCCCCAACAGCTGGAGCCCCTAGAGGCCTCGAAGGACGTAGCCGCTAGTTCATTCTTATTTTACAAGACTTCTTTAAAAAATCATCTATTATGTAATGTTCCCATGAGGCTTAATTTAGAATTTTTAAAGAAGAAAAATAATGCTAAAATATGTGGGTCAGAATTTGGGTCAGTATTGACGTTCATAACACTTTAAAATAATCGATTTGTGCATTTCCTAAGTAAATACGGTGCCTTCCCTCAAAATGCTTGTCGAGTACTAAACCCTCATCTTCCAACTTTATTTACAAATTACGGGGGCTTATTTCATGAATACCCATGTCTAACTCCTACCCAAACCCTCCGGGGCTATCCAATACCCAATATAATATAAGCTAACTTACGCATAAAAAACTATCCAAATCACCCCCCCCCCCTACCCTAAATTTTAATTTATTTCTAACGAAGAGGGGGGGGGGGTTACACATTAAAAACTTTATACTTAGAAAGAGAATGTTATTTCTTTTAAAAAAACTTAGGTATACCTACCAAATCCAAGTTGGGGGATTGGTTTTGTTTTGACTTTGTTAATAGTCAGGAAATAGGACCTAGAAAAGGCATACAATTATATTTTTAAAATCAATCTAAGTTAGGATTTCATTTTAATTATAATTCTAGGTAGTATTTTCATAAGTTTGTTGACTTTAAATTAAATGCATATGTCTTTTTAATTTATGCACAATCTTTAAAAATAATTCATTTATACCAAATGTTGTATATTAATTTGATATTTTCATAATTTAGATAACTATTTTTGAAAATATTGAAGATCAAAGCATTTAAAGTAAGCTTATTAAAGATTAAAAAGTCTTAACACATAAAATAAAAAAAAATGGCTGATTTCTTCCATGCGTAACAAAAGTTTAAAAGTTTATTTAAAGTTACTAGGTCCTATTTTTAAAAGCGAAGCTTTTCTATAATTAGGGTCGGTCCGTCCGTACGTCCGTAACGGATAGCTTTTTCCGTTAATTTAGGCATGTTAGAATTGTCCTATCGATTTCAAATTTTGCATGGTGATTCCTTTAGTAGTTAGGTACGATTTAGAAAGCGTAGCAACTCTATAATCATTACCAAAATGTCCGTACGTCCATTTTAAACATGTTGATTTTTTTACTTTTTTAACAAGAAATTTTTATGTGATCTAATCATCGGATTGATCTGATTTTTGGTATATTGATTCCTGGGACAACAAAGTATAATATATTAAGCGAAGCAACTCTATAATCAAGCCCTAAAAATGTAAGTATGTCCATAAAAATTATCCTGTATCAAGCAGTTTTACAACATATTTACTTACAATTTTGCTTTGACTCTTATAAATTTATATTATGATAATTAAGTTCTAACACTATACAAGTGTTAATGTCCGTTTGTCCTACCGTTTCAGTGCTTCGCTTTTATGGATGTTGTCATCCTTGTTTTTATAGCAATTTCTTTAATTAAGTGCATAAACATAAGCTACAGCAATATTATTGAGAAGCTTTGCACCCAAAATTTTGCACTAAAATCCACACCCAGAAACACCAGGGAGGGAGGAGACATGGGATTATAATAATTACACTGGTACCCATAGTTTTGTAACCATGTCATCTTGTTTGTTGGTCAATCATTTGGGTATCTTTTTGAATTGTGGATTCAAAACTTTAAAACTAAAAATTTTATTTTAAGGGGTAATGTTTTTTATCAACATTAGTGTCAATCTATCATTCTATGTCTTATCCGTTTAGATGCCTGAGTAACACCCACACTAAGAAATGCATGCGTAGTACAATTAAATTGCACAATCTTACCATATCCAACACACACATACCCATAAACACACCCACACACAAATGCACGCACATGTACGCCAATGTGAAAAAAAAGAGTTGAATTAGGATCAAAAATAGTCCTCTATGTATATTTAAAATTTGAAATATATTTCTTAAAATTTGAAATAATATATATAGCGGACAAGTGAACGATCTGAACTTATGTTATATACATATATATATATACTAGAGTTGGCTCGATAAAATTATCTCCCTATTGGCTAGTTTTCTATATGCATATCTATTTCTCTATAAATCTATTTTCCTCACCCTGAATTACTATCTAAAAGAAAGTAAATATTTAATAATTTAAATGATTTTTAAAAGATTTTTTTAAATTATATTTTTTTCTTTACATTACCATCACCAAAGGGTTAATGATGATGATTACAATTTTAGTTTAATATTTGAACACACAAAATGTCGCCACAATCGAATTCTTTTAAAACATAGTTTTCTTAAATTTATCATATTATAAATTTAAATTTTCTTTTTTATGATTAGAAATTAAATACATCAATATAAGGTAAATAGCAACATGAAATGAAAAAAAATGAATTTATTTTTAATAAAGTAAAATAATGGGTCTTATCGTTCTGGGCAATGAGAGTTTATTATGGATTATTGGAGCACTATGAGTTTTAATCATATATTCCTTGGAAAACTTGAGCTCGTTTATAGACATTTATTTCCTATATAGATCTGACATGGATCTTGAAGCAATTCAGCAGGCCGTTTTGTACATGTTAAAAATTGGAAGATTTCATTAAATAAAAGTAATCGCAAATATACTTAGTAAATAATAGAAGCAAGGACAAATACGTCTTAGAATAGCACAGCATTAACAATCCATCAGGTTGTTGGATGATTAATAACTTTGAAAGAATTAATTTTGGTTTTTACACTTTATCATAAAAAAAACAGTTCCGATGAAATTAGTGGACATTAGAACAAACCCATACCAATAAATACCTTCGATTTAATAGTATAGCTAACATTGTATTCTAAATAATAATTAAAAACTGGCAATAATCTTGTGCTTCTCTTTTAGCTGGGGCCCTGGATTTCCACAATTTTGCAACAGTATTATTTTTCGCGAGGAAAAAAAATTTGAAATTGCAGGGCTGTCCATGAAGGCAGCTTGAGGTCAAGGCATTGTCTGCACGAGCAAGTATTTTTTTTTAGATTTTTATTAAGTTTAGTTTCTATATGCATTTTTTTCTGAAGAGAAACATCATAAAACGTGCAATTTCATTTAGGAATTTTAAAATCAAATTATTACCTACAGAATTAAATAAGAAAATAATATTTAGGGAGTGGGGTGGATATTTGATTTGAAGAAAAACAGTTTTGCATCAACCTTTCATCTATTTAATTTTAAGACTAATAGGTAAACACCTTCATATTTTCTAAAAGGCAACAGTTGCAATATTAATAATGACAGCTTCTTAAAGATACTTGGTAACTATCTACATAAATAATATTGTACCAAAAATTAACAAAGGATGAAATTTAGAAATAAGTGGTATTAGAAAAGAATTTTTTTCATTAAACATCCCTCCTCGTTTAAAAATTGCAAAGGCTTGGTCAATGTGATAAAACTTGTGTGCAGAAAATTGAAAAAGAATTCTAAAAATTGCTAGAAAGAAAGTCAATGCGTACAATATACATGTGTAAATCTTTCTATAGATAATAGTACATAATAGAAAATGCATAGATAAGGAAATAGGTAGATTAAACTGTTTAGCAATTATTGTGAAGGGGAAGTAGAGAGTAGGTAATAAACATCTTAAAACCATCTCAGTATATTTATAAAGCATTTAAAAACAGGGGAAGGCAAGTCTGTTCAGTTTGAATATTTGTGGGTGGGGAAGGGGGGGGGGGGGTTGATGACTACCCCCTTCACTCGCCTTCCGCACATTTATGCTCACAAAGACAAACACATGTATCTTACTGATAAAGTTAACGTAACTTTGCACATAAAAACTGAGATGTACACATTGATATATTTATCTCTAAACAAAACTGTACTAGTTTCACGAAGATAAAGGACAATGGCAATTAAATTAATTCTCAATCCTTTCTTCTTTCTAATATTTACAAAACTAGTTGCTATGCAGCTGGAGGCCTCTAGCGGCACTTGAAGTGAATGGATTTTTTTTATCTTAGCTTTAATAAAAAGTACTTATGGTCAGATTTTTTATAATAGGGAACATTACTCTTGGGAGTGGTGGGTTGGACGGTACCTTACACCAAAATAGTTCTCAGGGCCTATGAGAAGCTACATTGTAAAGGGAAACCATATTAGCGAGATCTTTCGGTACAAACTTTTATCGTCTATTATCCATCTCTGAATATACTACACATGATTTTTAAAGAGATAAGTTTTAATTCTCAAAGTAAAAGGCAAAGACGATTATGTAATCATCTTATTTTAACTTTACTCATGTTCTACAAATGTCTAAAGTGTCTTTTTTAACTGGTCAATCAAAGAAAAAAAAATAGGCCCCTTCAAGTCTAAATATTTTTTTTTCCATTAATCTGTTAATAAATTGAAACTCGCAGCCTGCTAAAATGACAATACTCCCAGTTTACTGCATCCTTTCCCCTCCTACTGGATGAACGAACTGACCAATAGACGAGTTCCATGTAAACAACCTTACGACAATGTTACCCCTGTCATAATATCCACGTATATTCTATATCCATCAAAAAGAAACAAATCTACCCAACTGTCTATCCATTATATTATCCCCTGATCACTTACTTTATTAAGACCTCCAGCCATGGCTTCTTCAACTTCTTTGCGAGAATTAGAGGAGCTTGAGGAACGTCTCATGCGGCCAGCAGAATCACTATAACAAAATATATTAAAATATCTTCATATTTTGCTAAACATGGAACCTTTAACGCCAAGGGAAAATATTTCTATTTAATCTTAAGTTACGAGTAGACACCAAATTATTGGACGTTAAACGGAATATATCCCAAATGATGATAAATAATATTAGTAGATTTAATTAACTGTTTGAAAAGTTTAGACTCTACTAGTTTAGAACCCATCAACTAAAATTCAATAAAAATTTACAAAGTTTTTAGACCAACCAATAAGATAACCAGTTAGTAAAACTTTAGGTAAATTTTCAATGTCCCCTCCTCCCTCAAAAATATTGTTAAAATAATTAATTGAAACTGGTAAGAAATGCTTACTTTGGTTCAGAAAACTTTCTTGGGTTAAATGCTGATTTGGAGGCCGGTGAGAACCAGCCACCAACAACACCCAGCTTCACACGGCCAGATCCCTCGCTCTCGCTGAATGCTCTAAAAAATTATTGGTTAAAACATTTGAACACCTTACTGATTTAAAACAAAACTTTGCAAATTGCAGGAATCTCAATGAAAAAGATTCAACCAATCAAATATTTATCTAATAAGACACCTAATATTGTTCAGCTAAAGAATAAGAAATTTTAGGTACTAGTGTAATGAACAGTTCAATGCCTCTTTCTGCCTGCAAAACAGAACTGTTTAAGAAATCTCTTAGAATTGACATTTTCATGACCGTATCAAAATGTTTTTTAAATGTCAAAATCAAAGTAAAATTTGAAATAAATAAATTATTATATTTAAATCTAAAAATCTAGGGTAGGTGTCTAGTAAATATAATATAGGAGAATATTTTGTTTAATCAAACCCATTTAGTAGTATAGTATAATCACTCTTAAATACAAGATTAACTTTCCTTAAATCATTTTCATATAATAATTTATCATTAATACATGCTGTACTTTAATTCTAAAAAACGTATATTTAGGTATTAGTAATAATAGGTAAATAATAAAAAGCGTTTTCCCTCAATGGGCCTTGTTGAGCACAGAAACCCCCATTCATTATTTTTAAAATAAATTTAAAACATAGGGGAGAGGAGAAGGTTTTCTTACTAAAGGTACTTGGTAGCCTCGCAGGGGAGACAAACTTTCCCAATCCCTTATTTTCGATTTAATTTTAAAAATGAAAGAAAGGGGGGGGGGTTCAGTGCTCGATTGTCACTTTGAGAGAAAATAAATAAAAACATATGCTATAAGTAAACATACAAAGTTTGCAAATGATAAGCAAATAACATTATGTAATTATTTTAACAAGCAGCTCATATTAATATCCTTATTAGCTGATAAATATACCTATACTTAAAATGTAGTCAAACTTTCTACTTAGGCCAAAAAAAGCACTAGGTAAAACTTTTAAAGCAAATATCGGACGGTCCAAACCGATAGCTCTGGACGTTATTTAATGATATTATAATTGCCCTGTCTATTTCGAATTTACTGATTTCTTTATAGTTTTAAAATATGTCCATACGTCCATTTTCGATATATTGATTTTTGGTGGTGTTCATATAAGACATTGATTGTAGTGCTTTGCTTTTGATATTCTTTTTATTAAATATTTTTCATTAATTAACCCATTTTAAAACAATTTATGTAAATTATATAAATAATATGTCTAGTCTATCTATTCTAAAAGCACACATGCAAATACAATATATTGAAATATTTTATAATACAGGTATTAAATATATTCTACATAGTTTTTCAGGGTAAAAAGGGCAAAATTTTATTTCTTAACTGGATGATTTGGGTCTAAAAAGTGTTTAAATTTCTACTTCTTATTATAAGCTCATGTATTTTAAATGGATAAAGGTGGGACACATGTCATAATAAGACCGGTGTATATTTATAATTACTATTTCATCAACATGATATATGTTTTATCATTTATATACCATTTCAATTAAGCATCTACTGTAAATAATTCTAAAAGCACACCCATTGGTTATAATATAATAGGTATTTTATAATACATTATTATAAGAGAGGTAGATAACTTTTCTGTAAAAATAAAAATTATTTGAAGTTTTGAAGAAAATCTGGATCATGGAAAGAAAAAAAAAGTAGCGGGTTTCGTCGTATTAACAGAAGCTTTTGATAGGTCATTTTTCGCTTTCTTTTTAAGATCCGAAAATCCTCGAAAAAAGAAGACAAATAATGTGCAGATCCCGTAAAATCAAGTATCTAGGTGTTATATTTAGAAAAAAAGTTAAAATTCATATTTAGCACATAATAAAAAGGCAGGTATTTAAAAGCTCAGTTAAAATTCATTAAGAAAACATAAACACTGATTTTTTTTCTGTGTTTAATTAGGTAGGTATATTGAGTTAATATTCCTATTGCCTTTTTATTAAGCTATATATGACTTTTTTAGCATTCTAAGATGTTTAAAAATGTAAAGTCTAGGTTTTAGAGATCTCCAAAATTATTTCACTTTTTTTATGGCATTTTATTTTCAGAGAAGCTATCCTATTCACTTTGATTGGGCAACCTTTGTAAAGTGTGTCTTGACCCATGTGTAGTTTCAAGAATAATATCAGGAATAATGAGATAGCCACTATCTCCGCTAGCATAACTAGAAACAGAGTGATACTAAGATCCATCTAATACTTTGTTGGCTAGGTACGCAGCTACTCTATAATTAGTCCTTGTTTACTAATACTAAGGGCGTATTTTCTGTAAAAATTTATGTTAGCATTTAATCAAATGAGCTTATTAAGTTAAACTGTACATAATTTTAACAAATACATATATGTCAAATGACCTTAATTAAGAAAATTTGACATAATAATAAGCCTATTTGACACTCTACGGAAAATGACCCTCTTTCATAATTAAATTACCCTTTTTTTTATTAGTCTTTTTAAGACGCAACATGACAATAGTAACTGTCTCATAAATTGATCTGCTGCGATACTTATTGATACATATGTTCTTGTTTTTTAAATCTTTTGGTTTAGTAAATATATATACTTATGTCAATCTAAACAATTCTATAGGGTGCCTTTTTGTAATATTTTAGATTTTAAAAAGCATTTTACTTTTAGATTAGTTATACCATATAAAATCGAATTTAAAGAAAACTGGGGAATGTTTTCAATTAAATTTACATTATATGCAAAAAAAGGAGACTTAAACCTTGTTAAAAGTGAGAAATATAGGAGATAATTTTCCTTACCTAGATCTGCTTGGGTAATTGAACCATGAGCCAGCTTCTTTGGGCAGAGATCCGGTTTTGTCATCCAACTGAAAATAAATATTATAAAATTAATACAATTTTTATATAGATAATTTATAGATATAAATAATCAATGTAACAGTTTAGTTTTATCTACAGGCATCTTATTCATTAGCTCAAACACTTTGGCTTTTTAGTGAATTTTGATTCAATATTTTCAAATTAATAATGTCAAAACTGTTCAACCAATACCTATTGAAAGGCAGAAATCCATTACAATTTTTAATTTGGAAATTTCATTTAATTCAAGTTTTAGCCTTAACCCATCCCGGGAACTATGTGAAGCATACTCAAAATTGAGAACTTAAGTGGTTAGTGAGATATTAAAGGACAAACAAAAATATGAAAGGTAGATAGTTTTATTTGCCTGTTATTGCTACGCTTATCAATAAATTTTTTTTTAGAGTTTTGATATATAAAAGATTTTGTACAAAAAACTTAAGTACAGTTTTGTCCTAAAAACATTGAAATATTATCAATTCAAAATGTGAACTTTATCACATAAATAAAAATCTATTTATAGCGTAATAACAAACTTTTTCTTTTTATGTAACAAATAATTTTTAAACAACTTGTTTCACTTATCTCTGCTTTAAAAAACAATAAAAATATTTCATTTTCATTGTTGAAGATTGACAGAAAAAAAAATTATTTTAGTTTGAAGCTTTTCTTTATTCACAATTTGTTTACAATGCAAAAGACTTTTCTGTAAAAATTCTTAATATATACCTATCAGTTTAAAGTTAAACAAAAAGGATCTTAATAACACAAATTTTCAAAAAATAAATCTAATTAAAATTGTTAATGCGCTTCTTTGAAAAATGATGCTTTTGTTTGATTGACAGATTTGAAAAATAAATAAGCCTATTTTAGAGACATACATTTCAGAAATAAGGGATTAAGTAAATATAGGGAATTTTGCAAAATCAATGAACAAAATATATCTAAACTTACTCTCAGGTGTTTTCAGCTAAGTAGAATTATAAATAGGGGGGGGGGGGGGGTAAGAGAATGTTTAATGTTCATCCCCTCCAAAAAAAATTTGGGTGACGCAAGACCTACTCTAATTATATTGTAGTTGAACTTACAAAATCTTTAAAAACTATATTTTATGCCAATTAAAAACTCCGCAAAATTTTTTTTCCCCCAATGTGTTACATCCCTGTAAAGACATGAGAAACAAAAAAATAATTGTTAACAAAATTTCATAATTGTGTGCAGAAGTAAAACGTGAACTTTTAGAAAGCTGTTCATTTTTAATGTTAAATATAACGCAGATAGAAAATATTCTTTCAAGGCCTGTAGGCGTTTGCAAATATAAAAGCTAATAATTGTATAAAATGCATTTTATAAGATGTGGATTCGAAATTAGGAAGACGATAAAATAAAAGTCACTAAAAATTTTCGCCTTTACAATAGCTTTTAAAAAACAACTACAAAAAACTTTTCTAATAAACCGACCTACCGACTAACAAGATTTGTAGAAAAAAATTTAATTACAGAAGAAGCATTCTAGCCAAAAAATTAGAACATTCCAATTCCATTATCTTTAAAAAGAAAAATGTTTGATTAAAAAGCCTCAATCATCTACCTTTAAACTGTTAGTTTGCACCTAAAACATATGATAGGATAACCGAAGGAAAAAAGTCAAACCATTTCTAGTTTTTTATTTGTTACCTCTGTATTTGATCGCCAGGAATCGAACCAGCCGCTAGATGTTGTGGAAGCAGAGCCTAAAAAATAGAAATGTTAATTATCCACAATTAATAGCTGATGACATAATTGTACTTGTTAATTTAAAACTGAATTCAAATATTTTCCAGAATGGCTTCAAAACCGAATATCCGGTAGAATAGATCCGGTGATCAGCCATATTGAAAAATCATGTATAGCATCCTATAACAGACAAATTCTCATTCTCACAAATATTAAAATAAAAATCATAAAATTAATACCAGTGTTTTTATCCCGGGTTTTCGAACCCTCGGGTCTAACAAAACTGGTCTTAATCTTATGATTTTTCATTCAAATATCCGCGGAAAGCTGTCAATAATACAATTCGATAAGTAACTATTCTTTCTATTTCTACTTCTTTCAATCAGACAAAAATAACATTTTAAGGTAAACTTTTAGTTGATATGCATAAAAAGTTTCTGTATTTTTGTATTATATTTTAAAAACAACCAGGGATCTTGTGGGATAAGAAAATGGATAATATATTGATATACCTCCCAGAAAAAAACAATCATATTACTGCTTTTGGTTGACGTGTTTGGAAATTGGGAATTACTATTTTCAATAAAATTACCCAAAGTCTTT
Organism: Acartia tonsa; assembly: GCF_053477335.1. Lineage (NCBI taxonomy): Eukaryota > Metazoa > Arthropoda > Copepoda > Calanoida > Acartiidae > Acartia > Acartia tonsa. Next base: position 12,372,901 of record NC_137268.1, read on the forward strand.
GAACCCATAAAGAATACAATATGGGTTTAAAGTTTTTGGAACAAGTTCAATTTACAGTCCTATATCCCCTCCTTCCCTGTAAAAACAACACATTTGTCAAGAGGAGACATAAACATCAAGGATGCAAGGGATAGATAAGGTCTGGAATATTATTTTATTACACATCCAAAATCCTGACTACCCTAAAGAATGATTTTAAAAATAATTACTATTTACTAGCGGCTTCGCCCCTAGCCTATAAAAAAAAGTTAAGGTGAAATTCGTAAAAAAAATAAGAAAATAAGAAGGACCAAGGAAATCTTCAACAAAAGAAAAAAAAATGGGACGGATTTTTGGTTTTTTGGGGGGTTGAGGGTGTCCCACTCCCCAAAATAGCCTAAAACCACCACAGGACCAGTAGGTATATTCCCTGAAGAGTAGAATCCGATCGGTTCAGTGGTTACCGAGATCTTAAGCTTCAGACGGACTGACGGGTGGACGGACAGACATCAAGCTACTTTGTATTATAGATAACACATTCAACTTCCAACAATTGTAAGCTAACTAAGACAGAATATCGTTCAATTGTCCTATTACTTTGAAATCTTACTTTTTAAGGTTTAGGTCATGTAAGGTTTAAAGAGAGAGCAATGCTTAAATGGAATAATTTCTTTTTGAAAAAGCTACTTTGCTTATAAACTTAAACCACAAGGAAAGCTCTTGAAAACACATGAGGGACAGTTAATGAGATCTTAAAGAAATCACATCCTTTAATTTTAAACATATGTATAAGTTTCTTTAAATGTGTCCTATTGTCCCTGTACACTTAGAGATATAAATAAAACTTGCGTCAATTGGCCCCTTGCGGCTTTACCTTCCCCATTTTTCCATTTGTTTCTCACCCTACCCCCCTACATTTTACTGCCCTTCTTTACATCCTCTGATTTTAAACAACTGCTTCCCATAGAAAGCAGAAATATATTGCATTTGCTTTAGCTGATTTTATTCACATGTTTTAACAGATTTTTTTTAGCAGAGGCAAAATTGAATCTTCATTTGGTTAAATCTGTATAATTTAATTTTTAATAAAAGCATTTGTTGCTTAGGAACATTAGAAACTAACTTACAACATAACATTACGTCTAGGACAACACAGTTATAGAATAGCTACGCTCGCTGCATAAGTGTTTTTTATTGTAGGTCAGGTTAGGTTAGGTTAAGTTATATTGGGTACTGAGTAGCTCCGCAAGGTTAGGGTCATTGGAAAGTTTCCTTAACCCCCTAATTTTCAATTATTTCAAAAATAAGGCAGGGCATTTCACTTTGAGGGATTATTTTTATTATGTTTAGTGTTTGGGGTTATATAAGTTTGTACTACTGAAAGATAAATCTATTTTATGTCTCACTCAAAAACCCAGACAGAAATAATTCAGCTACGTATTTATCTGTATCTCCAACAATCCTTCCTATAATATCTTTGAAATAATCATATAGGTATTAAATGATTAATTTCATACAAAAATTAAATGATTAAAATCGCAGAGTAAAAGTCCAAATTCTTAGACCGTCTAAAAAAAACATACGGTGGTTTAACTTAAATTGCCTAGTCGAATACTAAACCCCCCCCCCCCCTATTTGCAAAAAAATTGAATTAAAGGAGGTTATTTCAGTGTTTTGCTTTATGTTAGGTTACATTGGGTTTAGGGATGCGCCACTAGGTAAGGCGGTAGGTGCAGGCCCCGAAGGGATCAGACATAAAGAACCATAACCCCTCTTAATCCAAAAGTAAGGCGTGGGGGAATTCTGTGCTCGCTAGGCACTTTTAGGGAAAGCACCAAGCACACATATTAATACAATATACATTTCTATAGAAGAAAAACTACGCAGGAGAGATTCTTATAACTCTTTCTTTCTAGTGGTTTGACGTACATATTTTTTCTCAGGGATATAAAGGGATAAGACAATGACAAATAAATTAATTAAAATCCCTAATGATGATACACAAATGTACTTATTAGTTGAATTGTACACTAAACTAAATAGGTAAACTTAACCAGTTTATCAAAATTCAATAAAAGTCCCCAAATTTTGTTAGCTAAAGGATAAGACAACATTATTATAAAACTTTGGGTACTAGTGTAATATTATATACAGCCCTCCCTCTCTGATTTTCTAGAGATTAACTTTATTAGTATTTAGATTGGCTACTCTATAATCTTATTAGCGAATACAAGATCAATAATAATTTTGGATAGATTTGGCTATTCAATAATTGGGAAAGAGGCCATTCGTCAGTCAAAGTTAGGAATTTTACATATTCAGTGATTTATATACTAAATCATCCAAGTAATCATATTCCTTATTTCTTTTATTTTTCGCTCACATTTAAAAAATATTTTCTTGTTTATTGTAATTGTGGTATCCGCCTAGGATAAATGGCAGACACCAGAGTTCGAAAAGACTACGGCAGCGTGAACAGACGTGGACACCTTACTATAGAGAAGCTACGCTTCTCTAACAATCACTAAATAACAAACAGCATCTATTCAGTTGTTCCTTTATTGAAGGTCTAAGGATTACTAAAGTTATATATAACAAACAATAGCTACACAGATAGGAATAAATAATCATAAAATAAAAGCATTATAATACATATACAATAGTCAGTTTGGGCAATAATGATCCCCCATCCCTGGGAAGGGTGGGGGGAATTAACAATGCAGCTTAACCATAATAAAGCTTGTCAGATTCAATCATTAATTTTAGGCATAGGGAGGGGGTCGGCAGACCCCTTCCCCAGGACTCAGGGGAGGGCCTTTGGCCCTTCCCCGAACCCCGGTCAGGGGTGCCATAGGCATGGCTCACGGTTGCCGAATACCACAACTCTCCCCTCGGAAGGCTGCGAGGGGGGTCTCCCTGCCAGACTTCCGACAGTGGTTGAGGCCTTCGGCCCGCTCCTTAGGGCTAAGATATATACAAATGATAATGATTCAATGGAATCCTAGTGGTGATTTTTTTCAGGGCTGATGGGCTCCCAACGTGGGATAGAAGGTAGAGGCTGGCTTTGGTTGGACACGTAGCTCGGCGCCGGCAGGTGTCAGGTTGGCGTGGGGCACAGCCGCTGCGGGGCCGGTCAGCAGCGGGGCATTCTGGTTGTTGTTAGCAGCGGCTGGGGCACTGGCTGCCAAGTTGACCGTCTGAGCGGCAGCTGCTGCCAGTCGTTCAACTCAGCCTGCGAATACAAGCCTCCCGAACTAAAGTCATCCAAGGGTTCTGTCAGCAACTGCTTGGGCGTATCCAGCGGGGGTGGCCTCTTCGTAGGTGCGGGGGTTAGCTCTATCCAGCCTTCCTCCGCGTGCCCAGTGGCATGGGGCTGAAGTGCGTGTGGCACAGGCTCGCCCTGACTCACGTCCCTCCCCTGCCCTAGGAACTCAGGTGCATGTGGCACAGGCAAGTCCTTATATCCCCAAATTTCAATCTCCCCAGCCTCTGGTGCAGGAGGCACAGGCAAGGTTGGGGTTTCACAATAATTTGGATACAATACATTTGTTAAAGTTAACTTATCCTGGCTCGACTGGAAGTGCTGGGCAGCTGGGTTCCCTCGGCTGGCAGGGGGCGCTGGATGGTGTATAGCTGGGCTCTCCCTACAGGCTGGTGGCGCTGGCTGACTGGGGGTGACGGGTGTCACCCCTCCCTCTGGGACTGCTGGCTCGTTCCAGGATCCAGGTATCTTGGTGGCGGCGACGGTTGTCGCCCCAGGCACCAGGTTGGAGGCGCTGGATAGCACCCCCCAGTCATCGCAGGTGGCGGCGCCGGGTGGCGCCCCATACATCGACTCTGCTGCGCTGGCTAGCGCCTCCTGCCTCTCTCGTTCAACGGCCGCCAGGGCCTCCCCGTACACCGTCTCAGTGACGCTGGGTAGCGCCCCTCCACTCTTGCTGGGTAGGTTCGGTCGGGCAGGCCCCATCATGTTTAGGCTAAAAGGCTGGGGCCTCAGAACTTCTGGCTCGGCAATGTTGTTGGGCTGCACAAACTCCGGCCCCAGGTGGTTGAGACTGAAGCCCAGGCCAACCCGGTTGGGTTCAGCCGCGCCACCCAGTACGTTGATTCTAGCTGGAACGGTCCCAAACTGCGGCATTCCGTCGGCTCGGCCCGCTGCGTTGGGGGCGGCTGCTTGCTGCGGTGGTGCTGGGGGCACGCTCCCTTCCATGTTGGCTACTCTGCTGGGCTTTCCTGGGGGAGCGCCCTTGTCTGCGGTGCGCCTACGGCCGGCTACCTGGTCCCAGTCGGCTCTGCACTCGGCCACCGTGTGGCCAGCATAGTGGCAACGCTCGCACTTGGCAGGACGGTCACGGCGTGGCTGGGTGCGTCTCTCCTCTAGGCTGACTTCCATAGGCGTCGGACAGTCTCGAGCTCGGTGGCCTCTCCCTTGGCAGCGGAAACAGCGGCCTGGAATCTTGTCATCTGGAGCGACCTTCCCCATCTGGTGGAGACCCGGAGCCAAGGCGCCAATCTCCATTGGCTCCGACTCGTTGTAGGTGGGCAACTGGACGCTGGCTGATCCTGTGAGCCCGTCGGTGGCGTCCACTAGGCACACACCCTCCTTCAGCTGCTTGGTAATCATTGTGACGGTGAACATGGCTCGCCTCGTGTACTCAGGTACAGAGGCGATCTCATGACTCATCATTTCACGTTTCACATTAGCGTTACGAATGCCACGATTTAATTCGTCGATTAATAATTTGAGATCCTCATGGCTGTAGGCCTCCCTATACAAGGCACACTTTGTGGATATGTATGCTTGTATAGGTTCTGTCGAGTGTTGCCTGTAATCCCTGAAGGCTTGCTTCAAAGTCTGGGATTCAAAGGCTGGACGAAATAACATTTCACACTCGGCCTTGACTTGTTCGTAAGTCAAGGCTTGGCCTGCCTCGCCAAACAGATGAGACGCCATTTCCGCCGCTTGCCCTACTAGTGACAGTAAAAGGGCGTTGCGGCGGTTGAGGGTGTCATGGGGCGGCACGCGGTAAGCCGCCCATGACATCTCGAGTCTGCGGATGTGGGAGCTCCAGGATTGCTTGGGCGGCCTGCTATACTCCGGCAGGTTACTCAGCATCAGCTTGCGGTAATCGGCTGGAGCCGGCTGGGGGTCATCCTGGAGCCATCCTTGGGCTTGGTCGCCTCCTGGCGCTTGCGGCTGCTCCATCGGGTCAACGGTTCAGCGGCGGGACACAAAGTTATAAGGCAATACTATAAATGGTTATCACTTGCGGCTTTCTAGCCTAGCAGCCAACACTGTTTTATCACTAGGTTGGTAGTTTAGCTACAAAGATATAACTTAGATGTACTTGTCACTAGTTTTATTCTGAGTTTGTAGAGTAGGCTGGTAGGGGTAGATAGCTGTTGAGGGTCTGAACTGATTGGGTTTTCCTTTATCACACTATAGATAGGAGGGAGAAGCTTGTAATGCTTTATTTTCTAAAAATATCTCTGTTAGATGCTATGGAGTAGCTCCGCTCCTGTGTGTGTGTGTGTGCGTGAAATCTCCTTTCCTTGTAGCGCGCTTACGCACCGTCAAATCCGCGCACACAGGTAAAACGCGCACTTATCCCTCAACTCGCTCTCTCATTGGTCCGCTTTGTCCGTTGAATTTTATGATATGTCCCGAACTCTGTTGCGCGACCCGTAAATGGCGCTCTGTTTTCCCGGTCGCTAGCTCCACACCGTGGGCTGACTTAGTCAAGTGTGGGTAGGAGGGGGGAAGCGCGTGAAGGGACGGGGTAAAGCCGTCCGTTCCCCCTGTGGGGAAGGGGGAGTGCTGTGGGTTTGAGGTAACTGTGTGATGAGGTAATGGTGCCCTTTCTCCTTAATCCTAGGCTTATTGTTATGTCACCTTGATTGTATTTTCTTCAATGGAGAGTGGGCCCCTCCCTTTCCTCTGGAATAAGGGGTGTATTTTGTTGTGCTGGAGGCTTGGGTGGTTAGATTGTTTATCAAGGCATTGTTATATTACATCTAGATTCTATTTTTGGCCTTATCACAATACATAACAGATTTGCTTACCAAGCCTGTTCTATTTTTAGTTTTATCACAATACACAACAAATTGTTTGCCAATCCTTGCTCATAAATCTATTGTTTAGCCATCACACTAGGGTGGTAATCCCTAAAATGTGATATAATATCTGCTTTTCTAGATGGGTGGCTGCGCTGTAGCCTCTCAGGATACTTGGAGTTGACGTAGTTTCCTCTGTTTGGTACACTACACTCGTATGTTGGCTCGCAGCTCGCAGCTATTTGGCGTGTTTCAGCCTATCGGCGGCAGGGAATGTCCCGTCCTACAGCGCCGTATATCCGAATCCGACTGTTGGCGGCAGGGAATGTCCCGTCCTGCGGCGCCGCTGGTTCGAATCCTTGGCTTGTTTCAGTCTATCGGCGGCAGGGAATGTCCCGTCCTGCAGCGCCGTGTATCCGAATCCGGCTGATGGCGGCAGGGAATGTCCCGTCCTGCTAGCGCCGCTGGTTCGAATCCTGCTATCTCTTGCAGTAAATGTTGGCCTATTTTCAGCCGTTTGCACTTAGTTGGCCTGTTTCAGCCAGTCCGCAGGCCTGTTTCAGCCCTTGAGCGCTCAATTCTCCGTTAGATGTCGGCGCTTCTCGCGGTTCTCGTTTCGCTTCCACAACTGCCGGATGCAGAGTTAGACCTTGCTATCCAGGGTGGGTAATTCAGGTTGCTTGTGTCAGTTTTGCCAGTTTCACTGCTGGGAGTACCTTAGCCTCAGCTACGCGTCTGTTCTACACTTGTGGTTTGCCGTAATCTCACACAGCTGTCACCAAAAGTTGTGATATCCGCCTAGGATAAATGGCAGACACCAGAGTTCGAAAAGACTACGGCAGCGTGAACAGACGTGGACACCTTACTATAGAGAAGCTACGCTTCTCTAACAATCACTAAATAACAAACAGCATCTATTCAGTTGTTCCTTTATTGAAGGTCTAAGGATTACTAAAGTTATATACAACAAACAATAGCTACACAGATAGGAATAAATAATCATAAAATAAAAGCATTATAATACATATACAATAGTCAGTTTGGGCAATAATGATCCCCCATCCCTGGGAAGGGTGGGGGGAATTAACAATGCAGCTTAACCATAATAAAGCTTGTCAGATTCAATCATTAATTTTAGGCATAGGGAGGGGGTCGGCAGACCCCTTCCCCAGGACTCGGGGGAGGGCCTTTGGCCCTTCCCCGAACCCCGGTCAGGGGTGCCATAGGCATGGCTCACGGTTGCCGAATACCACATAATCACTTTTCATTAAGGGAATATTCAATAACAATCTTATTGTTTTTTTTTTGCTTACAAAAATAGTAGAAAACTTTACGTCAGCGATTTTAGAGTTATTTTGTTAAAAGTATGTCTTAAAAATGAGACTTGCTTGTTAATCAGATACGCATTAAAATTAAAATAATTAATAAACATTTTTAATATCAATGAAAACAATATTGAAATTTGAGGAGATTTAATGAATACTAGAAACCCTACCTAAGTATGTATTTCAATGAATCAAACATTAATTGCGATGTTTTGGTATTACAGATAAATTTTAAGTTACTAGCGGCTGCGCCCCTAGAATCTGCAATCAAAGTGGCTGGAAAATAGCTTAAAACCATGCTAACGCTTGTATATAAAAATAAAAAAAAAAGGTATACCCATCCCGGATCCTATGTAAAGTTTCCCTAAAATTAATTCAGTGGTTATTTAAATCCTTAGCTTCAGACAAAAAAAAGAATAGGGAGACGAGGTAAAGAGGAATTATAGAGATGCAACTATAGAACTTAAATAAAGCCAAAAAAGTCATTAAGAGTTTAAAGGCATTTAAATGACCTTGTTTAAAGTATTTTAAGTAAACTAAGCATTTTTTAGGAACTAAGCTTCTAAATAAGTCTTTTTTAACCACTCAATAATCATTTTCTTACAATAATATTTTCATTAATAGAACATGTGTCCTAAGCTGCTGACCTGTTCAATTATTTTAAAAACTAAGGAGTTAAGAAAAAAAGTTGCTTAATTAAGATAAACACACTTGTATTTACTAGAAAAACCAAGTTACAAATTTAACTCAGACGTCTGAGAGTTAATTCAATAAAAACTTACGTCGTAAGAATAGTAATTGCTGAAAGTAATTTAGTTTATCTAAATTAAATACTTAATCCTTTTAATATACTAGCGGCTGTGGCCCTAGCATCTTGGGGGGCTTTGTATTCAAAGTGGTAAAAATAGCCTAAAAAAATCCATCCCAAGCTTAAAACCAGTCTGTGACCTACGTGAATCTTCCCTTAATAATCTAGAGAAATTATTAAATCTTTATTGGGTTGGACAATCCATTAGTGTCTAAACTTTTCCAACAATAATTTTAATCTACAGAAGGAGAAATATTAGCGGTTTACATCAATTGATGTCCATGTCTTATCCCTTAATATCCCTGAGTACAAGTATAAAGCTTACCAACGGAGGAGGAGAGGGTAGAATCATCATTAGTACCAGTGGATCCAGTTGTGCTTATGTTGCGAGAAATTGACATTCTAAAATAAAATATTTCAATATCAAAATAGAGTAATAATCTTTCTCGTATTCATTCGAATCCGGTGGATAGGAACCGGTTCTCATCCATACGAAAAAACTATGTCTAGCATCGTATTATATCCAGTTTTCTACGAATATAGAAATGTACAATCATAAGATTAAAACTAGTTTTAATCTTATAATTGTACATTCTATATCCGCGGAAAGCCGTTTATAATACGATACGAGAAATAACTATTCTACAAAAGTAACAAGATATCTTGTCTGTCTGTCCGTGTGTAGATTAAGATCTTGCAAACCACTTGACCGATATAGTTCTTCATTACAGTACAGCTTCAACCCTTTCACTCAAGTTCCCCCATTAGCGCAGCTTACTAGTAAACAAACACAGCAACAACATTATCAAAACATGAACGGTTTTGTCATCGAAAAAATAACACCTCATACATAGAATAGCTGCTCTTCAAAATCAATCAAAATCTTAAGTCTGATTATATGAATAAATAATAATATATTCTAATTAAAATAAAATTTAACCGGTTACCTTAAAACCACCATCTTATACTTTGATCGTAAACCTACTTAATAACGACGCTATTTTCCTGGCAAAAAAAAAGAAAATAGTAATATATCAAAATAGTTTAATTTAAAAAAAAGCTACCTAGGTAGTTAAAATTATCCATAATAGTAAACAAGTTTGGCCTTTATCAAATTACATTTAAAATTGTCAAATCACAAAATAGAAAGAATATTACAATAACTATCTAATAATTAAATGTATACCTAAGTACCTTGCATAAATATCAATATGTACATTGAATATCTGGCTATCCAAACCTTAAAAAATATGAATCTATTTACCTTCTGGTAGCGTCCAGAAGAGCGTATGCCACATCTTCAGCCATTGCTATACCTGAAAATATTTAAAAATTTAATTTTGATTAATCAACTTGTATATGGACAGACAAATGAAAACTTATGTAACTATATAATGATGAAGCTATAAAATGGTTTCATGATTTGTAGTTACATGTAATCGTATTGTATTAGCAACACAAACCCACGGATCTAAAATGATAAGACAATAAGTAAATTGATATACTATTCAAAGGATGATACACAAAATTACCCCTTCTGTAAATTACAATAAGTGGTTAAAACGTTTGGACACTCAACTTATTGAACCAAACTAAAGTCCCCAAAGTTGTTATTATGTTATTATAAAACTTTGGGGACTAGAGTAATAAACAATGTCCCCTAAGTAAATTCTGTTAGTAATGACTTGTAAATTTTAAGGGTTGTAAATTAATCAATAAGAATGGATATATTATTACTTGGATCTTGCACTAGATTTTCATGTTCTTTATTAACACACAGCTGGCTAAAATAAAGATTTTCCACTTTAACCCAATAACTGAGTTTCATGTTAGCAAGCTTAACTGAAGAAAAATTTTCCCCTGTAATAATATTTACGTATATTCTACATCAATGGCCCCTTTTTCCAAGAACTAAAATGCAATTACTGCAACCCTTCCAATCTCCCCCACTTCGAATCTCCAAACTATTTATAGATTTTCTGTTCTATCTACTCCAGAATATGGATAAAGGGATGGGTAGATGTCATTATAAATTGGTAGTTTTAAAGAGAGAGAATGACTCAATCTCAATTGACAACCTCATCAAAAACACATCTTTTTTTTCCAATAAGGCTTTTTTTATAATGGCCCAACTCGCTATTTTTCATTTATGTAAAATATACCTACATCCAGTGTTCTGGAGCCGGAGCCGGAGCCGGAGCCGGAGCCGGGAGCAGCAACATTTTTGGTGGAGCCGGAGCCGGATCCGGAGCCGTATTTTTCGTTAAAAACGGCTCCGGCTCCGGACTAGCTAAAAATGATTTTTTAAAGTAATATTATAATTTGGCAACGGTCTATTTCCATATAATAAACTGAAAAACTATTGTTACTTAACAAATAGACACACATCCTTCTACTTTTATATAGCTTTAATCAAATAAAAGCAAAATATTTTATATTATTTATTTTATTTTATCAAATTCAATAATGAAAAAAAATTGATATATTAATTTTAAGGTAGGAGCCGGAGCCGGAGCTGGAGCCGGAGCCGGAGCCGGGAGCCGTATTTCCAAATACGGCTCCGCGGAGCCGGAGCCGGAGCCGCATCAAAATTATACGGCTCCGGCACCCTGCCTACATCATATCAGTTTTTTTTTATATTATTGGTAAAAAGCATGAAAATAATAAATTATACATTTTATGATCCTATTACCCCTGAAAAGGGATCTACAAAAATGTGTTACTATGCCAGAAACTGTGTGCTGTTAAGAGTTAATGCACAATATGTATAATTCTAACAAGGATGACAACATCCATGTGTAGCGAAGCAAAATGAGTTGTTGAGCAGATGTTCAGAAAGAGAATAAAGTCTTTTTAAGCATGACTAACAGACAGACGGACCAATTAACTCATATATGCACTGAATGCTCAATGGTAAAGCTAATCATCACCGAAAATTTCAGCTGGTTATCTTGAATAGCAGGCAAGAAAGTCACATTTTCCCCATAGCGTTAAGGACGGACCAATGGATAGACAAAGTAAACTATAGAGTAGCATCGCTACTAAAAATGTACAAGTAATACATGAATTTAAAGTAAAATTTCTACGCATCTTTCCCTTTGTACATTATCCAGTTTACAAAAGATTTAGAAATTAATTAAATTAGAAATAGGGTTATTTACTTAAAATTATTTTACTGTTATGTATCAAATTACAGTTAAAGTTTTTTTATATTGAAATAAAATATATGGTAAAATTCTTGAAATATGCTGTCACTATTATTAGTACTGCTTATTATGCCTATATTATTTTATAACACGTTTAATGGGGCCCCTAAAATGACCTTGAAAAAGTTAAAAGGACTGTCAGTTCTTTAAAAAAAGTGCTAAAAAATTTCTATACATTTTTGATTTTATACTAAAAATAGGTAGACACTTTCACTTGAAAAATATTTGAAACCAAAATCCACCGGCATATCTGACATACTGCACTATCTATATTCTATATTTACATAGACTGTGTGTCAGATATCACGTTTATAAACCATTTCTACAGCTACCCTCTCAACTCTCTCTCTCTCTCTTCCCTCCAACCAAAACCTCCGCCAATAATATGTTTCTTCATTTTTGGAAAAAAATCTTCCAAAATAAGTAGATTTCTTTTTTGGTAGATTTTTAATAAGATCCTTCAAGGATTTAAAAAACCTTTTATTTAAAGAAATGTATATAACATTAACTTTATTAAAAGAATACTCCAGTAGCAACCCTTATATTCTCCGATGAGAGGTATGGGGAAGAAATGGTTCTAAAAGAAAAGGGGAGGACCATAACATTAATGGTCTCCGAATAATTATATAACGCCAAGGCATTCTACAAAACACGCGTTTGTGCCAAATTCTATTTACTGCCAAATTGTCATGCATTCTTCAAAACTTTTACTCAAATATTTGTTCCTAAAGAATGTCATTTTTAATCTACATGTAAAAATTCATGTGCTATGATGAATTTGAACGTGTCTATTGTCAGACAGTCAGACATACAGATGATATAGGAAATATTGAGAGAGTGGGATAACTGCGTAATAGTCTAGAATGTTATATACTCTTGTACATGTATTGGTGGTTACCGGCCGGTAAAATATCCCTTCAAATGTAAAAGTTGGCCCCTTCCAAGTTCACAAACCCTTTCACAGCAAGTCTTCTCTACAGTTGATTGAAAATGAAATTAAGTTTTAAATAAACATTGAACTAAAAATCAATAGCTAAAGACCAATATTGACAAAAAACTAAAACATGACAATATGGTAGTCAAAACATGATGAATTGTAAAAATAAAGAATACTTTTTTGCCTTTTTGATATTTGATTTAAATTGGCCCATTTATAACCATTAAAGGCTTAATATTCAATGCTTAAATTTTATGTAACACACTTATCAGTAATGACAAAAACAATATAATTAATAGACATAGGTATTAAACAAACAAAAAACTTGTTGCCAAGCCCTTAAAAGATAAACAACATCAATCTTAAATTTTAAGATCACTTTTAAATAAGAGCATATTTTATTATGAATTAAAATGATGTACATATATATTTATTGTGTATCACTAAAAAGGCAATATTCAACGCACTAAAAATTAATTTACTTTTCCAAACTACAAGAACACACCTTCTTTTGGGGATGTTGTAAAAATTTGACTCACTAATTGGACGGATTTAAATGTACTATTTATATTATTGCTGTGTGTTTAGAAAGTTGTAAGCGCCTGGCTCTACAACAACAGTCAACACTAATGTTTATGTATACTATACTATTGAGACTTGACGCTTTCCTATAACGTGTTCCTTCCTATATATCTCCTCTCTCTTATCTATATCTCCAATTCCCATTCCCATTCCCACTCTCCCTCTCCTCTCTCTCTCTCTCTCTTGCCCTACCTTCCCTTAACAAATGTAATACATAAAAACTTGAATTTTAGTTTGTGATAAGAAAAAAAAACATTATTTATGCTTTATTATCAATAATTGATAAGCTAGATTTGTTGAAACATTGAGGTTTTATTCCAATTACAACCACTTTTAAAAAGTAAATAAGATTTGCGTCATATTGAAGACTATAAGAAAATGAACTGCTGTTGCTAAGTGGATTGGTTTTTAGAATGTTCAATGGTTTGTTAGAAGCCTGGGAGGAAGGGGCCATTGTGCTGTTTATTGCACTAGTCCTCAAACTCTCATACTAAAGTTTTTTTATTCGTTGGCTTAACAACCTATTTATTGCATAGTGATTTGATGGTTCATTTAGTTGAGTGTCTTAACGTTATAACCACTAATTGTCATATATAGTTTGGGTAATATTGTGCATCATCATTGAGGATGTACATTAATATATTGGGCACTGTCTTATCCCTTTAGATCCCTGAGTGGAAGCCCTACATGGGGTAAGAAGATACAATCTTGAAATAAAATTTGTTTTTTAATGTCGCAGCTATTCTATTACTAGAGTAGGTCCGTCCGTCCGCCCTGAAATGCATAGTTGTGTAATATAGCTATGTCTACCTTTTATATTGATGGATTTATTTATTTTGAAAAAAAATTGATGTAAAAAAGAAATCTTCCAACAATTTGAGGCTTTTCAATATATTTTTTTCAATATATTTTTTTCAAAATATATGTTCAAATTAAAATGGCTAACAGCTATTCGTCCATCTACCGGTCTGAAGCTTAAGATCTTGCTAACCGCTGAACCGCTTGGGCTCTATTCTTCAGGAATTATTGAAAATGGTTCTCTGATGTTTTTACGCTATCTTAAATTGAGGGTAAGGCACCCCCAACTCACCTGGAACCCCCCCCCCCCCCCCCCAATTATTTCATTTATCAGGGGGCGGCGAAGCCACTAGTTTAGAATAAAGAAGAAGAGATATTAGGTATTACATCTACATTAAATCAAAGATTGCCTGATTGATTACCCAACTCAAACTCATTTTTATGTAAATCGACACGAGCCAACTTATTCAAAGAAAGGCAGCAATGATTAACAAATTTTATTGGTGTTCTTGCAATTCAATAAAAAGTTACTCCTACAGCTTTCATACATTGGTAAAAGAACATATCTGAAGACATTTCTGTAGGATTTCTAAAACGTTGAAGGTTTACATATTAAAATCTTTTTTTAAATTAACTTTTTAATTTTTGAACTGTTTCGCGTGAACAATCTAATTTTATACAAGTGTATTTAATATTTGTTTATTTACAATTTAACACTTGAAAAATAAAAATTTTGGAGCATCTATGACAGTTAGGGAGTTGAATCCATTTTTATAGAAGCAGAAATATAATCTATGATTATGGTTTGGACTCTCTAAAACTGTAATCTACCTTTCCACTTCCCCCTCTCTTGGTGAAGATATCTTCAACGCCGATACGATTTTTGAAATGTAAGATTCTACTTTCCCTTCTCTTGGTGAAGATATTTTCAACGCCGATACGATTTTTGAAATGTAAGATTCCACTTTCCCCTCTCTTGGTGAAGATATCTTCAACGCCGATACGATTTTTGAAATTTAAGATTCCACTTTTGCCTCTCTTGGTAAAGATATCTTCAACAAGAGAGACAAAAGTGGAATCTTATATTTCAAAAATCGTATCGGCGTTGAAGATATCTTCACCAAGAGAGGGGAAAGTGGAAGGGTAGATTACAGTTTTAGAGGGTCCAAACCATAATCAAAGATTATATTTCTGCTTCTATAAAAATGGATTCAACTCCCTAACTGTATGGCAATAATCTAGAAAATACTAGTATAATAATCAAATGTTTGTTGTTATAATCTTGTTGCTAACCCTTGAAGCCCACCCCCCCCCCCCCTTCCCTTCCCTTAATAGCTAGGACCGCTTTTGGTGATCTAAGCTTATGTTGATATTTTTAGTTAGTATACTCTCGACAACGCTCCCACAGGCCTCTAGAGGCACTTCGAGTTAAGGGCAAGGGAAGAGGGAAGTAGTCGACCCATTATTTTGAACTTTTTTTAAAGTTTTATTTTTCTTGGACGGGAGGGTGGTGGTTTACTCCCCCAAAATAGTTAACTAAAAACCTTCCCTAGACCTATGAGAAGCTTTAACGTCAAGGAGAACCATATCGGTTTAGAGGTTAGAACGACAAATAAAAGTTTGGCCTAATATTTGTAAATTATAAAAGCCAATTGTAATATAAGTTGTGCATATAACAATTAAAGTTATTATTGATTTATCATTGAATAACGTGATTTGTGATCATGTTCTACACAAATGATTATTAACTTGTTTATCATATTATCACGTAATAATATTTTCATTCCTATAGTCTTAAAGAATGAATAATTACAACAATTAACAAAACTATTTAAGTGTAAAACTTACTGTATTTTTTCAAAATATAGTATCCTAATGTCACTATTTTCAACAAGGAAGAAATCTTTGATATTGAGAAACATTTTAATTTATTTTTTGTCTTGTGTAACAATTATGAATAAAAATATTTAGATAACAAGTTAGATTGTGTAAAAAAAAGCAGATTCAAATTAAAATCAGGAAAGGAGAAAGGGGACATTGGAGAGAAAATTACATTGGTACCTAACGTTTTATAACCACTAGGGTTGGGCCGGATACTTTTTTGACCAGATATCCGGTATCCGAATAATTTCAATATCCGGTATCCGGCCGGATATCTAGCCAACGTTCGATATCCGGCAAATTACCGGATATCCGCAGTAAAAATCAGCCGGATATCCGTTATTCGGATAGTTTCAATATCCGGTAACCGGCCCAACCCTAATAACCACATTATCTTACTCGTTGGATTAACAACTTTGGGTACTTTTATTGAATTTTAATTGGTTGGTCATAACATATTGTGTCCTAATTTTTCTTTCAATAATCTTAATTAGCAGAAAGAGTTAAATAGTTTATCATCATTGGGGCATTAATTTATCGTCCATTTTCTTATCCTTAAGATTCCTGACTAAAGTGAATGACATAATGATAAAAACACTTTCTTAAAATGGTCTGAAAATGTATTTAATTTAAGATCAAGCATTAAAATGTCTTTCAAATTGCAGAAAGGAGGGGGCAATAGTAGTTAAAATCTCTTTCTCTTTACTCTTAACCTAAATATTAATAAGCTACTAAAGACAGAATTAGGGAGAAAATATTATATTCAATTGTCCTATCCAAGATAAAAACTTTCTAGTCTTTCTTAATCAAGGTTATAAAAAGTGAAGACCTTGGTCTTGAAACTAACTTTAATATGCAAGTAAAAAAGTTTTTTTTTGTGAAACTTTAATTCAATAAAAGCAAATCCTTTGCAAATTAAAGGGTTGTACTAATAACTCTATAACTACTCCATAAATACTTAAGTCATGAGAAGTTCATTTACATATAATAACTCTAAAGGATAAAATATACAATTCTACCCACAAAAAGGTTTACATTTCAGCTTTTCGAGCTTCATAATCAACTATTTCAATTGCCTATTACCCCCCCCCCATATCAATTTAAGAAATCAATTAAAATTCTAAAGCAGGGGGTATCGTAACACGAACTGTGCCCTAATCATCTGCGAGGCTGTCAGGTATAATCAATTCCAAACATATCATAACATTATAAATTAATAAAAGAACCAACTCCTCTACATTATATTCATTTAATTTAAGAAATAGGAGTAAGTGGATTTCAGTGCTTAACAAGGTACTTTGTGTGAAAATGTTTCTCTATCTATATATGAGATCATTCTTGTTTTTAAATTGTAAAGGGGTATGCACTAAAACTGCATTGAACCGGATTCAAGGCATTTCACTTGAACAAGAAATTAGAAAAAGATAATTTTGCCTTGACTCATACAGAAAAGACAGGTATAGCTGTTCTAAACATTGAATAAAAGATAAGAAAAAAGATTTTAGTTAAAAAGATTAATTTAAGCACCAAAATCGTTTTTGTAAAAATCTACCAAAATTTAACAAAAAAATACAAGATCTTTCGTTAATGCCTAATACTTCTAAGATTTTTATAACACTTACTTAAAATTTTATAAAAGATGAATTTGTACTAACAATTTAATTAAGTGGAGAGCAGCTACCCTATAGCAGATTCATATTTTTTTTCCTTTAGAACAAAACTAAAATCAGTGTACCCAAGGTATAGACACCGAATGGGTTGGGTCCTCTGCAGGGGTTCAGGCATAGAAAAAATGTCTTAAATATGAAACAAAAATTTAAAACAGCTAAATATGTTTCCCTCCCATAGAAAATAGACTTCCTTCGCCCGTATGTAATAAAAATTTAAGACTAATTTACTCTACTCTGACCCTGTCTTAAAATTCCTAAGACTCTCCCCTATAGAGTCAAATAGTTTTTCTTTTATCAGGGATAACACAGGGATTCAGGGATAGATCAATGGATGATGAATTATAATACCCCAAAGTATTATGAGTAAATTTTTGTCTTTTGTAGACTATGTTCTGGGGAAAGTTAATTCAAAAAGTGTTCTCTCCTCCCTGAGAATAAGGTGTTGGTCAAATAACTTTCATGTATATCTGTACAGTTTCAATATTTTAATCTGCCCTTATTTCTACTAGGGTTGGGCCGGATACTTTTTTGGCCGGATACCGGATATCCGGTATCCGGATAGTTTCAATATCTGGTATCCGGCCGGATATCTGGCCGACGCTCGATATCCGGCAAATTACCGGATATCCAGCCGGATAACCAGATATCCGGCAGTAAAAATCAGCCGAATATCCGGTAACCGGCCGGATATCGAAAATGGCCGGATATCCGGCCCAACCCTAATTTCTAGTATTATAGAAATATTTTTTTGGTTTCTATTGCTGCACTAATTTATTAACAAACTTTTTATAGTATGTTGATAAAAGTTTTCTGGTATAGGCCCTTTCGTGGCAACGACTCTTAAGGGGCGTTTCTTCGTATTTTCAAAGTAGATTTTCTCCTATTTCTAGCCCCTGCGGGGGGCTCTAACCCTGCGAGGCAATAACCTAACCCTAACATATCAAAAGCCATTGTGAAAATACGAAAAAACGCCCCTGAAGAGGCGTTGCCACGAAAGGGGTAACAATATGATAATTGATAACAATAATGAAATTTTGAACAGCTTATTTTTGCTTTAAAACTGATGTTATTTCAAGAAAACATGAACATATGCAAAGGGAATAACTTTCCATCCTTAGCAACAGGAGGAAAAGGCCACGCAGATGGAAAAGAAAGTAATGGAAAAAATACTAAATATACCCTTAAAATCATGCAAGAAAAGCATGCCTTCTTTTCCTCTTTTCTTATTCTTTCCCACAAAGTTCCAGTTGAGCACTGAAACCCCCCCATTCCTTATTTTTAAATAAATTGAAATCAAGATTGTAAAGGTAGCTTTTTTCCTATGCCTTACCCAGTACCCAATAAACCTAATCTAAAGTAATCCCCCTCCCACCTTATTTTAAAAATTGGGGGAGGGAGTGGTGAGTATCACTGCTTAACAAGAGAATTTGTATGAGAGTGCCGTATTTTCATGTGTGTATTTAAAAGTACTCTTCTACGTAGGATAAGTGTATGACGCACGGGAATAATTTTTAGGAACAAGAAGTAAAGTCACTCTATAATGTGGTGCATTTTTGAAAAAAATTTCATGAAATTAATTTTGAATAAATGAA
This sequence comes from Acartia tonsa, assembly GCF_053477335.1. NCBI lineage: Eukaryota > Metazoa > Arthropoda > Copepoda > Calanoida > Acartiidae > Acartia > Acartia tonsa. The sequence goes on from NC_137268.1 coordinate 12,391,733, forward strand.
GGATATTAAAAGCTAATCAAAACTATAATCAACCAAGCAAGAGAAACAACGCCTAAATCTACGAAATCAAATTAACGAGAGAAAAAAACACATACAAAGAAAAAGTTTTGTTAAACAAAACAATGATTTAAAAGATTGATATAAATATATTGTAAAATACAATAAGTAAATTTTGTTAAAAGCCAAGCAAAAACCATTAACGATCAGATTATATAATGGTTTAATTTTTGTTTTTTAAACTGACCAAACCTGCTTTAAAAAGTACTTCTTTTAAAACACGAACACTTAAATTTAATTTTAAGGCTGGACATGCGTAGTACAACAAGAATAATCATTTTATATGTAGCGCAACAATAACAAGTTATTAGGGTAAGGGGGGGGAAATTTCGGTTTTTTTTCGGTTTTTTTGAAAAAAAATGGGGTAAATATTAATATTTTCAAATGAAACCAAGACCAGTAGAAAGCTTACGGAAAGGACTATCAGGTCCTAAAAGGACATTATCCTAGGACTTTTAAAAGTTGGCCGAAATTGACCACAAAAAAGTTACCGATATTTCCCCACCACCGGGGGAAATATCGGTAATTTTTTTCAACCTAAAAAAATCGATGAAAAACGGCCAAACGGCCAGTCGAACATAAATAATCATAATTAGTATAGGTTATAGGGATTATCCACAAAAAGTTTCATAATGATCGGACTATTCCTTCTATGTTAAAAATGAATTTTTTTGAAAGACGCGAATTTTCGATTTTTTTTTTCGAAATTTTTTTTTAAAAAAACTTAAAATTAATATAAGAAAAAAACGTATTTTATTACTTTTTAGGCCTGATCCTAAAAAAGCTCACATTGAACTATAGATTTAGCCCCAAAAACATGAAAATTGATTAAAAATTGACCTCAAAAATTGAATTTGAAGCAAAAGTGTCATCTTTGCAAAAAATCTTGACTACATTTTAACCTTAAAAAAATCGATGAAAAAAGGCCAAACGACCAAACAAGCGTAAAAAATCATAATTAGTATAGGTAATTGGGATTAACCACAAAAAAATTCATAAAGATCGGACTATTCCTCCTATGTCAAAAATATTTTTTTTCAAAGGACCAGAAATTTTGATTTTTTCCTCGCAAAATTTTGATTCAAAAAATAAAATTAATTTTTTTTTTGTTTTTTATCTGTTCTATTCATTTTTAGGCCTAATTCTTAAAAAGTCCATATGGAATAATAGATTTGACAAAAGAAAACATGAAAACATGACATTAAAAGTTGAATTTTAATTTCATTTGAAATTACCGATTTTTCCCCCGGCGCCAACTTTGGTCATTTTTGAAAAAAATATTAACCCGATTTTAAAGCTCTCAACGGATTTGGAAAAAGCGGGCAATTTCTAGTTCAAAAAGTTTTTCAGATCAGCTCTAGGTCTTACCAATTTTTGTGTAGGTCGATCTTTACACACCTACTAAAAAATTTTTGGAAAAAAAATTTTTTCGTCCGACTTTGAGACCCAATAAGTACCCTTAATATTCATCTCACAAAAAATTCATTTTATACTTTTTTGTAGGAAATTTAATTAGGAACAAATTTGATTTTATGTTTTTTTCTGTCATTTGAAAGGAACATGGAGAAAAAGGTCATTTAATGAAGGTAGGTCGAAATTACCGAGAATAGCCCCTTACCGAAACTTCCCCCCCCTTACCCTAATATCCTTCAGGGAGTAAGGGAGGGGACAATGGATCGAATATTCAATTTTTAGGAGTCTCAGACTTTGGGTACTGGCTTAAAGGGAATGTGCAAGAATTTAGCAGTTTCTGACTGAGTTTGGGTACTAGCGCAAGAAATGCCGCTACTCGCTGTGTTAGTTTTGAATTTAGCAGAAAGTGAGTAGTTTAAATATAAATACACGAACCACCTCCTCTACTCTATATCACGCCCTTCTCCCCCACCTCCTTTTTTAAAGCAGACGAGAAAGGGAGGTGGGGGCAAGGGAAATAAACAGGATAAAAAGGGGCAGGAAGGCGTGCGGGTCATATTCTTGCCCAGCCAGCTAGCAACTACTCTACACGCCTGTCTGCCCCTTTTTTCCCTGTTCATATCCCTTGCCCCCACCTCTCTTTTCCCTTTCCCTGTCATCTGGAGAGTTCCAGGGAGATTTTTCTAGTAAATAATTACAGAATGGTTATGTCAGTCTGTAATACTGGTAATCTAATTTTTAAATGATTGCTTTTTTTCTTAGTTTATGGTTTCCTAGATTTAATTAACAATCCCTTTACAATTTCCTCCAAATTTTCTGGATTAATCTGGATTTCATGGCCTTTCTTTGAAAACTCTTAAAATGAATTAATTGCCCATTGTCCCATCTCTTACTCTCTGAATATCTTTATACATAAGTAACAGGATCTACCCTACCCCCCCCCCCCCACCCCTTTACAAATATTTTATCTTTTCAACTTCTCAACCTCTCCCCTCCCTTAAGTCATATTTGCCAATCGATATATTATTACTTGGATGTTGCACCAGATTTTCATGTACTCTAATGAAGTGATTCAAGAAGATGGCTAAAATACCCTTCCCCCTTCTACTGCATAAAAGAACTGGCCACTAAATGAGGTCCATATTAACAACCTAAGTCCATTAATATTCAAATAAACAATAGAATTATATTAATTTTTCTTAATAATGTTTACCTAGTGACTTTGGAACAGTGGACATAAACTATTTACAGAATAGCTAGCTGCACTGCTTAAAACGAGGAATTATATCAGACTTATAACAGACACGTTTTTGACCTTAATGACGTTAATAACACATACATATATGAACATATGTATACAGACATAGAAAGGATTAAGGTTTCTCAAAATCAATATTATAACATTATTTTAAGCTGATTAATTCTAAATATTTTTTAAAAAGGTAGGTATAGTTTTAAGCTATTTTCCCGTACCCTCTTATTTCTTTTGAATGAAGAGTCCCTAAATGCTAGGGGTGCATTTGCTATAATAAAATATAGCTTATTTAACTAAATTTGTGCTAATGATCTTAATTTAAAATTAAAAGGTTTGAAACTCAAACGATTGGACCGAAATATCCAAATTATCATGCATATGGACTGTTTCTCATAATACATAGTCCTAATTATATTCTCTTTTAAGTAAAAATTACATTATCACTGTTTAAAATCGTGATGGGGAAAAAGTCAAAAACCTTTAAAGGAATAACAATAATGAAGGATAAAATATGGGGTCACCACCCACCTGCCCCAAGAGATTTTGAAAAACTGGAAAAAGAAAGGTCCTCTTTAAATCGGTATAAAGAAACATTCTTTAATAAAATTACTTTGTATATTATGCTTTTAAGTTTATAACGTTTTAAAACAAGACAATATAGCACTTTAAGAACAGCTGCAATGATGATAAACAAAATTACCCCTTTAATAAAGCCAGCGAAGGAAAGATCGTGATTATTAAACTTGAGGTGCCAGTGTAATTTACAATCCAATGTTCCATCCCTCCCTCCATGAACTAACCTTAATAACAGAAAATAATAATAAAACAGTTTCTGGAATATTAGGTCCAAACAAGAATGGTTATCTATCGCATCGTAATAATTATAGACAGCTTTCCGCGGACAGTAAAACTAAAAATTTTAAGATTAATTCCAGTTTTGTTACCCCAGATAGGCCAAAGATCCGGGATGACAAAACAGGTACCTATACTTTACTTTTTTATCCTATAAAATTGTCTGTAATACGATACGATACAGGAATTTTTCAGTATGGCCTAGAACTTATTATATTAAAAAGTGAAATAATTAAAAAATGTTACCTTGTTTAAATAAATGAGATCAGAGATACAATCGATGGGATTAGTTGCCGCCTATTCTTCTTTTTATCTAAAAACAAAATAAATCAATGTTTTAGCAGATAAAGTCAATAAATTTTTATGGGGAGGCGGCAGTGAAATAGCCTGACACCATTCCACAACGTAAGTTTGTATAAACTAAATAACCATAAATCATCAAAGAGTCTTTGTGAAGCTTCCCTTAAAAGCATAACTATATCAGTTCCGTGTTAAACGAGATCTTAATTGCCCAACTAAAACCTTAATACTATATAAATATTGTGGATGACTAGCATAAAGTAGCTCGAATAGGCTTATGAAAGGTTTAACCTAAGTTATTGAGTAGATGCGCACTCTGAATAATTTCAACAGGGGGATGGGACATGAGACTTTAAATTACACAAGTATAGTACCCATAGTTTTAAGATCAGTAATATTTGACATAAAATCACTTCACATAAAGGTATATTTGACATAAAAACATTTGACATAATGGTATATTTGCCATAAAGGTACACTTCACATAAAAAGGTTTCACATAAAGGTACATTTGGCATAAAGGTACATTTGACATAAAGGTACATTTGGCATAAAGGTACATTTGGCATAAAGGTACATTTGGCATAAAGGTACATTTGGCATAAAGGTACATTTGGCATAAAGGTACATTTCACATAAAGGTACATTTCACATAAAGGTACATTTCACATAAAGGTACATTTCACATAAAGGTACATTTCACATAAAGGTACATTTCACATAAAAACGTTTCACATGAAAATACATTTCACATAAATTTGTCATAAATTATATTTGTCATGAAAACATTTGTCATGGGTACCACTATAAATACTGGTGCCCAAAACAAAATTTTGGGCACCAGTATAAAACTCGGATCAGTAATATTTGACATAAAATCACTTCACATAAATTCATTTCACATAAAACATTTGACATAAAGTATCATTTGACATAAACTCATTTGACATAAAGGTACATTTGACATAAAAACGTTTCACATAAACTCATTTGGCATAAAGATACATTTCATATAAAGGCATACTTGACATAAAGGTACATTTGACATATATACATTTGGCATAAAGGTACATTTCACATAAAGGTACATTTCACATAAAGGTACCCCGAGCATGGCAACCGGTGAACAGAATCTCAGTTCTGCACCACAAGCCTCGCACTACTGAAGTTCCCATGTCTATACAGTCATATTTATATGAAAATATTTTTAGAAGATTTTTGAATTTTTTTTGAAGATTTTCTTTTAATAATAAATAAAAATTTCTAAAATCTTTTTAAAAAAATGGAAAATCTTCAAAAAAAAATTTAAAAATCTTCTAAAAATATTTTCATATAAATATGACTGTATAGACATGGGAACTTCAGTCGTGCGAGGCTTGTGGTGCAGAACTGAGATTCTGTTCACCGGTTGCCAGGCTCGGGGAAAAAAATGACAACCTCGGGTACACTTTGAAATGTATCTTTATGTGAAACGTTTTATGCCAAGTGTACCTTTATGTCACATGTACCTTTATGCCAAGTGTACCTTTATGTCAAACGTACCTTTATGTCAAATGTACCTTTATATCATATGTACCTTTATGTCAAATGTACCTTTATGTGAAACGTTTTTATGTGAAGTGTACCTTTATGGCAAATGTTTTTATGTCAAATGTACCTTTATGTGAAGTGATTTTATGTCAAATGTTTTATGTGAAATGAATTTATGTTAAATGATATTATGTCAAATATTACTGATCCATAAAACTCTGGGTACCAGTATAAAACTTTGGGTAACAGTATAAAACTTTGTACCACCAGTATAAAAGGGGGGAGGCGGATGTGCCACTTTTTGAAACCAAAACTAAAAGTCAAAGGAACTCAACTAAAAAAAAGAGTTACAGGTCTGAGATTTTGCATGGCAGTTGCTTTATAGGGTTACAATGTGGAACATTGAAGAAAAGGCGGCGCAACCGCCGAAAACCGCCGAGAAATTGCAAAAAAAAATTCGGCGGGAAACGGCGGTTTTCGGCGGTTGCGCCGCCGTTTCTTCACAGTTCCATAGTGTACCCCTATAAAGCAACTGCCATGCAAAATCTCAGACCTGTAACTCTTTTATTAGTTGAGTTCCTTTGTTGACTTTTAGTTTTGGTTTCAAAAAGTGGCACATCCGCCTCCCCCCTTTTAAGTACTAGTATAAAACTTTGGGTACAAGTATAAATTTTTGGGTACCAGTATAAAACTTTGGGTACCAGTGTAAAACTTTGGGTACCAGTGTAAAACTTTGGGTACAAGTATAAAACTTTGGGTACCAGTATAAAACTTTGGGTACCAGAAAAAAAATTTAAAAACATGATTTTATGCGAAGTGTAGTTTTATATGAAATGTACCTTTATGTCAAGTTTACTTTTATTTGATGAGTACCTTTATGTTAAATGTATCTTTGTGTCAAGTGTACCTTATTTTAAATGTACCTTTATGTTAAAAATACTTTTATGTGAAATGTGTTTTATGGGAAATGTACCTTTATATGAAACGTTTTTTTTTGTAAAATATATGTCAAATGTTTTTATGGGAAATGTACCTTTATGTCAAATGTAGCTTTATGTGAAATGTACCTTTGTGTGAAACGTTTTTTTTTTGTGTAGTTTACCTATATGTAAAATATACATTTTTTTTTGTGAAGTGTATCTTTATGCCAAATATACATTTTTTTATGTGAAGTGTATCTTTATGCCAAATATACCTTTATGTGAAATGTTTTTATGTGAAATGTATCTTATGTGAAATGTATCTTTATGTTAAGTGTAACTTTATGTGGAATCTAACTTTATGTGAAATGTACCTTTATGCCAAGTGTACCTTTATGTGAAATGTACCTTTATGTCAAACGTACCTTTATGTGAAATGTACCTTTATGTGAAGTGTACCTTTATGTGAAGTGTACCTTTATGCCAAGTGTACCTTTATGCCAAATGTACCTATATGTCAAATGTACCTTTATGTCAAATGTTCCTTTATGTCAAATGTACCTTTATGTGAAGTGTACCCTTATATCAAAAGTACCTTTATGTGAAGTGTACCTTTATGTGAAATGAGTTTATGTGAAACGTGTTAATGTGAAGTGTACCTTTATGTGAAATGAGTTTATGTCAAATGATACTTTAAGTGATATGTTTTATGTGAAATGAATTTATGAGAAGTGATTTTATGTCAAATATTACTGATCCATAGTTTTATTACTACGTTATCTTATTTATTGGCTCAAAAACTTTGGATACATTTATTAAATCTTGATAAGTTGGTGTCTAACCAATAACTTAAACTTTAATCTACAGAAAGGATAATTATGTTTATCATCATTGCGAACGTATATCAATGTATTGTCCATTGTCTTATCCCTTAAGATCCCTGATTGATATATTAATTTACCTGTTAATAATATTATCGACTAGAAAATACTTAATACAGTATAAAAAATCACTGTTTAATAGAAATTACAAAGCCAATGGTGTATGTCCAGCTAGGCTCAAAGTTTCTAGTTTACTGAAGTTATTTGAATAATTTCTCTCTGACAATAACTTATTCTACAGCCAATAATCACCCCCCCCCCCTAATCAACCTCTATTTGTTACCGGCCTCTTGCAACCTTCCCTCTCTCTAAATAACAACCACATTACTATAGGCCTATAACATCCCCCCCCCCTTTCCTCCCCCACCACACCCCAATAATACTAATAACAATTTTCTCTTAACGTTACTAAGGGAAAGTTATAGTTATTGCGTTTGTATTCTGTTTATTTGCGTTCTTTTCTAATAATCAATGTAAATATGTCATTTGGGAGATGTTTTTTTATTGGTCAATAACCTTTTCAGCTGTAGGTAACTAAAAAGCTATGTAAATCATGCAAGTAAATTATGATATACATAAGAAACATCTTACCATTTTAAAACTTACACAGTAAAAAAAAAGATATATTTTAGTATTTCATTTATCCTAATAGTAAGGGTTACTGTCTGTGGCGTAAGATTTTGATAAGCAATGAACCGGTTGAGTTCTTTTTTTCGAGAAGCTTCATATGATTAGTTAAACTATTGCGCAGAAGAGGGTTAAATTAAATGTACATCAACCTCCACCCCGCAGTAGTCAAATGTTTTGCATTAATTCCTACTACGCAAAAAAATATATTAAGAAATAGGGGAGGAATCGGAGTCCACAATATAGTAGTGTTTTCTACTAGGGTTAACAATAACATCCCTCCCCCGATGCGTAGTAACTACGCAGAAGCTGCCATAACGTAATTCTAGAAACAACCAGTATTAAGGATGGACTTTGAGGGGGACGGGTGGAATTTCCCCAAATATTGATTACAGGGTTAACATGCCTACCAATGGATAAGTAAATAGGCCTCGAATCTAATTTTTAATAATCCAACCACCCTCCCCCCATTTATTTTTCATTTTTGTTTGAAACCTATTATTAGCTCCTGCAAGGCTATAAAAAAATATAATTTAACTATTTTGTAAAGTAAAGTTGGTAACATAATGTCTTTTTGTCTAGTATATTCATATCCGATAAGATCTCGTAAACGACTGGACTAATCTTTACAAATCTTAATGAAATTTTGTTATTGGTTCAAAGAAGGAAATATGAAAAAAAAACTTTTCACTCTAGTGAAACCAAGTTCTGGAGACCCTTTTAGTCTGCTAGCAAACTGCATTCGATTATTTAAAATTTAAAACACAAAAAATAGTTTGATCAAACCTCTTGGGGCAAAGCCCCTAGAGGGTAGGGGAGAAGCCGCTAGTTGTTATATTAAACATCAAATTTATTAATAAAGTAATACATAATCAATAAATGGCCGCAGCGCTCAGCCCCCTGGCCTGCCTAGCTGCGGGCGCTCGGGCCCTTTGCCTATAACCTAACCTAACCTTACCTAAATATTGTAAAAAAATATTAAAAATTTGAAAAAATCTACCAACCACTTTTAGTAAAATCCACGAAATTCTTAACTATAAATAAGTTTATGTACATTAAACATTTATATATATAGGTTAGGTTAGGTTAGGTTATAGGCAAGGGGGCCGAGCGCCCGCGGCTATGCAGGCCAGGGGGCCGAGCTCTGCAGCCATGACCTTCTAGCATTACGATTTTTTGAATGTTGGTCTTATGTAGAGTTGGTCTTTTGTAGAGTTGGTCTTTGTAGCAACGCACCTGCCCTGTGGGTCGAGTTAAATATACCTCTTAACTTTTACTTTAATATTAAAACATTTTCTTAGAGGTAGAATGAATTTTGTGAGAATGTATGAATCTATTTATCCCTGACTCTATTCCTCCCCTATTATTATTTCCTTTTATGTAATTTCAATGGGGAGGGGGTGGTAGTTTTATCCCTCCCCTATTATTATTTCCTTTACATTATGTACATTATGTAATTTCAATGGGGAGGGGGTGGTAGTAGTTTTAAAAGATTAGAATTTACACTACATTCCGAAATAGGGTTAAGTTTAAAATTTAAAACGTTTTGAGTAACCTTTTTTTTTTGTTAATAATAATTAATTAATTTATTTCAATACTAGCGGCTTCGCCCCTAGACTCTAGGGGCTTTGCCCCAAGAGGTGATAAAAAAAATTAATATTTATTGTTTTTAGTGAGAGAATGTTGCTATTCTTTCATTCAAAATAAATGCTGGAATAAAAATTAATAAAGGGCTGCCGCAGCAAATTAAAAAATAAGGGGGGGATTTTTTTTGTTTTTGGGGGGGTTAGGGGTCTCCCACCCCCCAAGAAAATAGCTTAAAACAACCACAGGACCAATAGGTATATACCCTCAAGAGTAGAATCCGATCGGTTCAGCGGTTACCAAGATCTTAAGCTTCAGACGGACAGACAGACGGACAGACGGACAGACGGACAGACAGACTTTGTATTATAGATAATTACAAATAACATGAAATAAACTATAATATTTTTGGATTTTTTTTATAATATAAATACAGTAAAATATTTCGCATTGATGAAACAATATGTATAATATTTTGATTTGTTTTAATAGTTGGAAAAAAAACATTTTTAGGTTTGAAAGTAAGTAGGTAATATTATATTCATAATTTCATATTGTAAAAGAAAATTCCAAAATTCAAATGCAATGTTAATATATGAAGAAGTTTTTTTCTAAAATTTTATGGCAAATTGGGCAACAAAAAGTGTTTGAGAGTAACAATTATTAACAGTCCATTTTTGTATAGCTTCGTCCTTGCTGGATTTCAATGCTCTGTCTTTGGCTACTAAAATGATTGTTGAAATTTGAAGAAAATCTTTATCATTGAATTGAGGATAAATGATGTTAAAAAGGAAAAAGTTTTCTTTAAAAAAATGAATTCTGGATTTACCTTTTGATTATATAACCCTTAATGGTCGGGCCCCTTGCCGCACCTTAATCGGTCGGGGGCCCAGCCAGAAAGGTCGTAAGGAAACTCGCGTCCGATATATACTATTTTATCGCCAAAATCGTATTTACGATTTTATAGAATAAATAGAAAAAATTGCTAGGGATCAATTCGAATTTGTCAGGGATAAGGGATGGGAAACGTAGGAAAATATTATTTCAGGCCTATTTCAAGCCTAGGCCTATTTCTAGCCTAATAAACCAGTTTTGGGATAGCGCAGTGGTTCGTATAAAATGCTAATGAAAAAGCTGTGTGTGTGTGTGTAGATAAAGTATAGAATCAAATTCAGGTAGCTAGTTTAAAGTAAAAAACATAACTTTTTATAAACCTATATATTAATGGCTTTTGTTAAAATGAAGTTTTTTCTCTCCCAAAATTTTTTATCTTTTACTTTGGTAATTTGAACTGTCAGAAAGCTATCGTTGGGTTTCCCTCAGACAGATTTTAGTTTGTATTATTTGCATTTTTATTAATGAGTAAAAATTTTATTTGAAAATTTCATTGCTAATTAAAATTCAAAATAAATAAATAAATATGCACTTGGGTAACATTCTATCAAGTTCTTTGGATACTATACTAGATATAATGTAATGATATATCTGTACTGTGTTGTATTGTACAAAAATTAGGGTAAAGGTGTTGTATCAATTCCGTAATAAATTTTTAAAATTCAAAATACAACATCTAATTTATAAACTACCAAATGAAAATTCGTAGCTACCTTCTTTCCAAAAAAATAATCCCATTATTTTTGTTTTTTCTATGTGGCCCTTTTTTAATGTTTAACTCTAAGCAGATTTAATAATTAAACTAATGTGATCTAACACCATTTATATTTATTTTTTCGTAGCAGACGAAATCATTATTTTTTCTATAATTGTCTGCTTCTGAAATTTCTGCCATCTGTGATTTGAGCTTGTTTTGTATCAACCAATCACCAATTGGCTCCGCCAATTGGTGATTGGATGATACAAAACAAGCCCAAATCACAGAACACTATTGGTTTAGAGCGGTAGCCAATATGAGCCGTCCGCCAGTAAGGTTATTAAATTAGGCAAATGGTAAAAGTTGCATGATCCCTTTCAAAACCAGGCCGAGACCTAATTTATGGCCAGGTTTCCTATCCCTTATCCCTGGAATTTGTAGTAAGCATCGCGGCTACCACGATTTGCCTAAGAAATCATAAAAAATAGCATTTTATTTGTGTCAACACACACTTACAAACAGACACACAACCAACATATGATTAAAATTATTGTGTGATAAATATAGGTTAGAAAATTGCCACTAGGTATTCACATTACTTTTTGAAGACAATTCAAATTTTTCTGTTATCAAACAAAATAAATTTAAATTGATATAACATAATATCATAATGTGTTAATGGTCTATTATTAGAAAAAAAAAATTTAAAAGCATTCTTATTTTAAACAACAGCAAATGTACAAAATTGTCTTCATGGTAATTAAAATAGGATATATTTAGCATTAAATACTAACATCTTCTTAGTTATAAATTATAATGGTAACAGATATAAAATCACCCCTTATAATTTCATAGGTAACACAGAAGTGGACACTCTCTCTCTTTCTGTATGATTTGTACAATATGTATATACTAGCGCCTTCGCCCCTAGCCTCTAGGGGCTTTTTTCCTGAAGGTTCAGGGGAGAATTTTAAAAATTTTGTTTACATTTTTTTATAGATATTTTTATTTTATAACTTTTTATAACTCTTTATAACATTTTATAACTCATTATAACTTTTTATATTTATTCATATTGATTTATATTATTTAAAACCCTTAATTTTTTTCTTTTTTTTATTGTTTTTTTTAAATTTCTTTGTCATTAGCCTTTTTGGGGCTTCGCCCCTACAGGAGAAGAAAGGTTTCACAATCTTTTTTATTTTATAAAACAAAGTTTAAAAGAATAGAAATTTAAAAAGAAAAAAAATTTACAATATAAAAAAATATAAAAAATATAAAAATTTATAAAAACATAAAAAAACATTAAAATTAGAAAAAAATATCATAATATGAAATTATTTTTGGGAGGGGGGAAATTTTCATTTTTAGTTGGGGTTGGGGGTGTCCCACCCAGGGGCGTCCAAGTTTTTTTATTTGGGGAGGGGTAAAATTTTGAAAATAAAAATTTTGGGGGGGGTAATCTTTAATTCATATGGGCTTTTTTTTTTGGGGGGGGGGGGGTAAAAATTGTAAATCCAAAATTCATTTGGGGGAGGTAATCACCCCATTACCCCCCCCCCCTTGGACGTCTATAGTCCCACCCCACAAGAAAATAGCTTAAAACCACCACAGGACCAATAGGTATATAAACTGAAGAGTAGAATCCAATCAGTTCAGTGGTTACCAAGATCTTTTATTATTTACTTACAAAGATTACATTAAAAGTATAACAATATTAATTTAAAACTCATTTAAAATATTCAAGTTGGATAAAAAAGAATATCATTTCAAAATTACATTGGTTAAATAAATAAGATTTTTACAATCTGTGACATTCCCTTCGTTCAGTCATATTTTAATTCCTCAGATTATAATGGATCACATTTAAGGTGTGATTGGCAGACTGAATAAAGAAAGGAGGGGCAGGGACAGTTTTATTAAGAGCAGAATGCTCTAACACTGTTAAGTACATGGGTCGCCAGAGGATGAATTAAGGATAATTTTCGACTGGTCCCTTACCTTATTATTGCCCCTATAACTCAAGTCACAGATCCTGGGCAGGGACAGTTTTATTAAGAGCAGAATGCTCTAACATTGTTAGGTACAAGGGTCGCCAGAGGATGAATTAAGGATAATTTTCGACTGGTCCCTTACCTTGGTAGTGCCCCTATAACTCAAGTCACAGATCCTGTGGTATTCCCCTAGCCCAGTCATCAATAAAGCCTCTAAAAAAAATAGTGTATCACATATAAGATGTGTTTAGCAGACTGAATTAAGATGAAAGGGGCAGAGACAGGTATTCTGATAATAGAAAGCTCTGACCCTGTTAGGTTTAAGAGTCGCCAGAGGATCATTATCGACTGGTCCCTTACCTAGGTATTTACCATGTATAGCATACTTGAGCTGACTAACAGACAGTCTTAAGTTTCAGACGGATGGACAGACGGACAGATAGACGTCATTCTACTTTGTATTATAGATTATGAAATTGATTAATTTACATAATCTTTTCCTTACATAAAACTACATGATGTTAAATATTTTTTAATTTTTGATTTGTGTATGATTTTATCACGATATCATGCTCGAACCTCATGCTATTTTATCGCAAAATCAAAGCTGTTTCGTGCATCTGCAAGGACCTTTTAGCATTTATCATACAAATATCGTTGATGTGAATTGGGCGATTATTTAGCGATATTGGGATCTACTGCAGTTCACAGTGAAAAATTTGCTGGTAAGCAATATTGCCAAAAATCTATGAATTTTAAAGGCTGCTAGCTGCCAAACGGCTGAACGTACAGATCATGCCCGCACACTATTTTAAGCAGCATAAGAAGGCCTACAAATAATCTGGAATAGCCATAATTCAATAATGGATAATTATCTCGCAGTGCAGAGAAATGCGCGAAAAAGGCCTATTTTACGCGTTTTTTCTTCAGTGAAGCTTTCCCTGTGCATCATTGGATCTTGGCTTTTCCAGATTATTTGTAGGCCTTCTTATACCGCTTTAAACAGTGTGCGGGTATGATCTGTACGTTCAGCCGTTTGGCAGCTAGCAGCCTTTAAAATTCAAAGATTTTTGGCAATATTCGTTACCAGCAATATTTTACCGTGAACTGCAGTAGATCCCGATATTGTAAGAACTCGTGCGCGATTGCTCTATGAAATCGCATGCGATTGTAGCTCGATAATAACTCGACTTTCTGGCTGGGGGGTGGGGGCGTTCAACGCCCCCCCCCCCCATATTATCTCAGTTTCTATAAGAGCTAGAGAGCTAAAATTTGTGCAAGTCCCCTGTTTGATAATGAATTTCCGACCTTAAGTAAGTCTAAGTCAATTTTCGCTTGCTTCACCCTTTTATTTAACAACCTTTGTTATTAGGTCCTTTTTTACTTAAAAATTTCAAACAACTGTTATTTTCTTATTTTATAAGCTAGAAGAATTTTTTTTTACAGAAAATGTTTATTTTTATGTAAATTTTATATTAGAAATATCAAAATATAAATTTCAGCGGCCGCAGCTGTACTTGGCAGCTGCAAGCCGCCGAAGTCGGCCGTTGGCGGGAAAACGGCGGCGGATCTTTATTTTAATACGTTATGTAGACATGTAAGAAAAGCTTAAGTTTGAAATTTAAAGTCTCTAAGTTAAAAATTGCGGCCACAGGAGCCTTTTAAAGATTTCTGGAGACCTGGAGGATCAGGACCTGCAGGATCATACCTGGAACCTGAAATTGACTTGAACACCTGTATTCAATATGAGGATGTACTACTAGAGGATATTTTAGTATTTTGGAAGATAAAATACTTTGTTTAAGTCAAAAAAATATTTTTGCTCTTTACCTGGATGACCCTGCCAGGTTTGCTGGCATCCTGTACCCGCCAGGATGTAGATTTTCAAAAAATTCCAACTCTCAGTTATGTGTCATACCCAAACTTAAAAAGTCACGCAGTTTGGGCTCTTTATCTTTTACACACAGAAAATAAGCTAGAAAAACACGGATGGGGGGGGGGGGGCGTTGACCGTCGGGGGGGGGGGCCCGACCGTTAAGGATTAAGCGTGTAAAGGGTTAATATGATTTTTTAAATATAGTTTTTAAGTTACTATTAATTTATTTAAAAGCTGTAATCTTTCATTAAATATAACTACAAAGGAGTGCTTTAGAATAGTTCATAAATAAATATGTATTTTATCTAAAAAAAACTAGATGAAAAGTTAAATGTTTATTAGTTTAACAAGGATGACAACATCCATAAGTAGCGAAGCACAAAAAATTGTGGATGGGAATACGTAGAAGTAGATTTAAAGTGTATTTATTAAAATCAAGAATAGATTTATTGGAGAAAATAAACACGAAACCTTGTTTTATTTTGTATGATGAAGACGGTTAAAGTAAATTACATACTAGATGCACATAACAATGGGGGAAAAAATTTGAAACTGTTAATGCAAAAAAGTTTTAAAATTGGACCAAAAATACCAAAGATATGGGGAAATATGTCAAACATATAAAAATAGCCAAAAACCTGCTAAAAGGCAGTTTGGCCGCCATTGTTTCTTTTCTTAAAACACCAGAAATTTAATGTTAAAATCTTTAACTGAAAAATTTTTGAAAATTGGACTATAAACACCAAAGATGTGGGTAAAAATGTGATAAATACAAAAATAGCCAAAAACCTGCAAAAAGGCAGTCTGACAGTCATTGTTGTTTTCTTCAAATGACAGGAAATTTGATTCTGATATCTTTAACTGAAAAATTTTGAAAATCGGACCATAAACACCAAAGATATGGGGAAAAGTGTGAAAAATATAAAAATAGCCAAAAACCTGCAAAAAGGCAGTCTGACCGTCATTGTTGTTTTCTTCAAATGACGGGAAATTTATTTTTGATATTTTTAACTGAAAAAATTTTGAAAATCGGACCATAAACACCAAAGATATGGGGAAAATTTGGAAAATATAAAAAATAGCCTAAAACCTGCTACAAAGCAGTCCGACCGCCATTGATGTTTTATAGTTAATTGTGCTCCTTAATGATGGGAATGTTGTCAAAAAATTTCAGCTCTCTATCTTTTATAGGAGCCGAGAAAATCACGTTTCCCCCAATTCATTAATTACGGACGGACAGACGGACGGACAGACGGACGGACAGACGGACGGACAGACGGACAGACGGACGGACATTGTGAATTATAGAGTAGCTTCGCTACTAAAAATTTGCTACTAATAATGAAAATTATAGAAAGAATTAAATATTTTAATAAAATATCTATGAAATGGTAGGCCAAGATTGAAATCGATTGGAAAATTCTAACATGCCCAAAACATTGATAAGAGCTATCCGTTACGGACGGACGGACCGACCGACCGGACTCTGAACGTAGAAAAGCTACGCTCAAAAGTTTGGGATTAGTAGGTATCATACAAGAGCAAGGATTCGAACCATTACAACAAAAATAGAAACGCAAAAAAAACATAAAACGGCCATTGCCCTGACAAAATCCTCCAAAACAAGTTTACTAATATCCATGTTTTTCCGCATTATAAAAAATAATTAAGGTTTTTGCGTATTTTGTGCAGAAAAGGAATTTCTATAATTATCAGGGATCTAAAGGGATAAGACAATGGGAATAAAGTACATCCCCAATGATGATAAACAAAGTTATCTCTTCTGTAAAATAAAAAAAAATTGCTTACTAGTTTTAAATTTAAAGAAAACTATTTTTGAGCCAACAAATGATATTAATTACGTAGTTATAAAACGTTGGGTAAGTGTGTAATTGACAATCCAGTGTCCCTTCCCTCCCTAATAATTAGAGAGAGTAATAGAGAGGCTGATAACTAACATATACAAAGCCTTGTATAGGTTATTGCACATTTTACTGCTGATTTTTATTTATGTCCTAATTACCAAAGAAATTGCGTTCTTTACCATGAAATATCACAAGGAGCTGTTTATTATATTGGTCCCAAAAGTTTTATAATAACATTTTCTTATTCGTTGAAATAACTTTGGGGACTTTCATTGAATTTTTATTGGTTGGTTCATTAAGTTGAGTGTCCAAACGTCTCCATCGCTAATTGTAATCTACATAATGGTTAATTTTCTGTAGCATAATTGGGAATGTACATCAATTTATCGGCCATTGTCTTATCCATGTAAATGCCATCTATTTTTACAGAACTATATTAAACTAGCGGCTACGCCCCTAGAGGCCTCTAGGGGCACTTGAGGAGGAGAGAGTCGAATTTAATAATTCAATTTCTTATTTTAGATTTTTTTAAAAAAGTAAAAAAAAAATTTTGGGGGGGGCGAAAAATTTTTTTTTTTTTTGGGGGGGAAGGTTTATAACTATTTTCTTGGGGGGTGGGACACCCCCAACCCTCCCCAAAAATGAAAAATCCCCCCCCTCCTTTTAAATTTTATTTTTAAAAAATTTAAAAACAAAAAATTTTTTTTGGGGGGGGGATTTTTCATTTTTGGGGGGGGTTGGGGGTGTCCCACCCCCCAAGAAAATAGTTATAAACCTTCCCGGGACCTATGAGAAGCTACCCTGTTAAGGAGAACCCGATCGGTTCAGTGGTTAGCGAGATCCTTCGGTACAGACACACAGACAGACACACAGACAGATACACAGACAGACAGACAAACATCCTGTTACTTTAGTATAAGGATATACCATGACATTTGGGGAAGGAGGCAGGGGGGGGGTTAGTAAAATAGTATAAAACCATCCCAAGACTTTGGCCGACCTAACTAAGGCTCGAAAACAAAACGTCGAGGATAGGGGCGCATCCAACACTCTAAAATATAAATTGTTGAGTATTACTATAAGCAAAACATCTCCAAAATGACCTAAGCAAAATAGAATTTGTTTCCCGGAAAAGATTTTTATGGATCCAAGATGGATTTACGCTGCTTTAGGCCAAGCTTTTTTTAGAGGGATATTTATAAATTATCTTGGCATCAACTGAACCAATATGATTCTTCTTTAAGTATAGCTTCTCATGTAGGTCCTGGTTGGTTTATAACTAGTTTTCTCCTAGAATATAGACCCCCTCCCAAAAATATAAAAATAAACATTTCTAATAATTTGAACAGATATGGTTCTCCTTTACAGTGTAGCTTCATATTTGAAGGTTTATAACTACTTTGGGGAAGGGGGCCACCATAATAATAAAAGAAATCGCCCCCTAAAAAAAAGCTTTAATTGAAAAAATACTTTATAAACGCAAATGCGCATAAAACTACGGTCATTGCCTTTTTCAAAATACATATCATACTTAAATAAGACAGCTTTCTCGTCTCAATATCCACCAGTTGTTGGTATGGAACGTCCAAACGGCATAACAGTGCCACAAAAATAGACGCTTTCACACTAAGTATCCTTTAAAGCATAGATAAACCCCTTTTCTTATTTTTGAAATAAATTTAAATTAATTTTGAGGGGGTAGTTTTTCGTTTTGTTTCGTTTATTATTTATGGTCAGGTTAGGTTAGGTTATATTGGGTATAGAAACCCCGTAGGGTTAGAAAAGACAAACTTAATCACCTTCCGTTATTGAATCGGTGATCATTGACAGTCCTATTTTAAACGGTCAATTTAAAATAGGACGGTAATTGCAATTTTCTCTCTTTTAGAAATCTTGTAAAAAAAATTCATAAAATAAAGTTATTAAGAGGCCTTAAACGCCTTTAGCACTTAATATTGGACAGGGGTAAGTATATAAATATGTGGTATCCGCCGAGGATAAATGGCAGACACCGGAGTTCAATTAGATTACGGCAGTGTGACAGACGTGGACACCTTACTATAGAGAAGCTACGCTTCTCTAGCTTTCACTAGATAATGATCAACATCTCTTTTCAGTTGTCACTTTATTGAAGGTATAAAAGATACTGAAGCTATATACAACAAACAATAATTACATGGATAGGAATAAATAATCATAACATAAAAGCATAAATAATACATATACAATAGTCAGTTTGGGCAATAATGATCCCCCATCCCTGAAAAGGGTGGGGGAGAATTAAGAATACAGTTAACCATAATAAACATGACAGATTCAATCATTAATTCTAAGCGTAGGGAGGGGGTCACTAGACCCCTTCCCCAGGACTCGGGGGAGGGCCATTGACCCTCCACCGAACCCCAGATCAGGGGTGCCATAGGCATGGCTCACGGTTGCCGAATACCACAAATATACTGAAGAAAAGATGGGAAAAGCAGCTTCAAAGAGAACCACCAATAAACTTTAATTTTCTTGGTTATTCTATCTAGTTAAAGGCATTATTTTGTGTCCGCTATTCGTCTTGCCGCCTTGAAATAACGACCGTTTTCCGCGGTTAAAAAAATTAAATTTTATAGGATTAGGTCATTTGTGTGGAAAACCGAAAAGAAATGCATCCTAAGGAATTTTTCTACTTTTTTAGAATATCAATCCTTGATAATGGAGATTCAAAGTAGGCTCGGCAATTCTGGTTTAAAGCCTGTATAACAAGGATAGCACATGTAGAGGCTAAAATGGCTGTTAAATGATAGCATTTGCAGTTGTTGCTAGACACGTACTTCTAATTTCATTATTACCATAAATGGAAAATTGTTTGAGGCATGCCAAAATACGAGTAAAAAAATAATAGTATTTATCGGTATCGTATTATTAAAGACAGCTTTCGGTGGATAGTAAAATGAAAATATTAAAATTAAAACAAGTTTGGTTAGTCCTGGAAGATACTAATTTTATGTCGATTAATAATATATTACACTTCGAAGACATTTTCTGTAATACGATGCTATAAATAATTATTAAGTATGGCTAGTTCTAATCCTGCGGATATTAAGCGGCTTTGAAGCCATACACTGGATTAGTTATTTATCGCATCGTATTATAAACCGCATTCCGCGAATATTAAGACAAAAACCAGTTTTATTTTAAGATTATTATATTTCAATTCCAAACTTTTACCGAAAATATTCTTCACTTAAATATGCGTACTAAATTATTAACCAATTAACTATGAATTAGTTTACCTTCTTGTGAATACTTCTTTATATTTCACCAATTTCAATATTAATTTAAAAGTCAAAACACTTTTAATTTAATTTCACCGGGAGAATTTCAATTAATTACGCATTAAATAGTTTGTTTACATTTGAGTCGTCTGCTAGTTGGTATTTGTATTTGCCGCGTTTTTTTTTGGCTTTCATTTCCTTATCATTAGGAGCCCTCGCTCTTGTAATAGCAAACCGCAGGGAGGGAGGGGACAATGGCCTGTCTTTTATGAGACACGACAATGGATTTATTTCTACTTAGATCTTGCATCAAATTCTCATGTACTTAAATAAATTGAAACTTGTTGTTGGCAATATTAATGATCCATTCTAACCCCATCCCTTCCTACTAGATGAACGAACTAACCACACAATAATTTTTCAACTAAATTAACAACAATTTCCCCTGTCATAATACGTATTATATGCTATGAATGTTGTATTATATCCATGGGCACAATATATGAACAAGAAAGGTTCCGTGATGAATTTTTATTTCTATGTAGGGTAAAAATTGCTATATAATATAAATAAACTTCCTCAGAAAAAAATTTTTAGTACATACAAAAAAAGGATTCTACAATTCTTCAATATATCAATGTCCAAGCTAGCAATACCAAAAAAAGTACAATACGAATTTTTCATTTGGTGTGTTGTCTGTAGTTTTATTGGGGCACCAATTATCTGAATCCCAAGACGAAAAAGAGAGAATAAATTGGATAAAAAGAGTTTCTTACAATAATTGCAGTGAAGCTCCTCTTTGATTCCTCCCTGCCTTTGATTACTCCTCCTCCTCCTATAATATAAGGTAGTAAGCATTTTTTGTCTGTTCCGAAGGATCTCGCTAACCGCTGAATCGATATTGTTCTCCTTTACAGTGAAGCTTCTTATAGGTCCTATGATGGTTTTAAACTATTTTTCTGGGAGGGTGTCTTC
The DNA here is from genome assembly GCF_053477335.1 of Acartia tonsa. Lineage (NCBI taxonomy): Eukaryota > Metazoa > Arthropoda > Copepoda > Calanoida > Acartiidae > Acartia > Acartia tonsa. The sequence goes on from NC_137268.1 coordinate 12,412,716, forward strand.
ATCCCCCTCCCCCCAAATAAATATTTTTTACTCTTTTGAACACATATTTAAAAAGGAATGAAGTCGACTTTTCCCATTTCTACCTTAAGTGCCCCTAGAGGCTTCTAGGGGGAGTAGAAGCTAGTATAATATAAAGTAGTCAGGTTTTTTTTTCTGAAGATTTAATTAACTACAGAACTGATTGAGTTACCGGATCAACTGCAGTTGACGGTAAAATATTCCTGTTAATGAATATTTTCAAAAATCTAAGAATTTTAAAGGCTGCTAGCTGCCAAACGGCTGAACGTACAGATCATGCCCGCACACCGTTTAAGCGGTATAAGAAGCCCTACAAATAATCTGGAATAGCCATGATCCAATGATGCACAGGGAAAGCTTCACTGAAGAAAGAACGCGTAAAATATGTCTTTTTCGCACATTTCTCTGCACTGCGAGATAATTGTGCATTATTGATTTATGGCTATTTCAGATTATTTGTAGGCATTCTTATGCCGCTTAAAACGGTGAGTGGGTATGATCTGTATGTTCAGCCGTTTGTCAGATAGCAGCCATTAAAATTCATAGATTTTTGGAAAAATTCGTTACCAGGAATATCATACCGTAAACTGCAGTTGATCCGAGTTACCTCTTTCAGAAAAGATACACATAGGTCACAGAAATGATTTTGTGCTATTTTGTTTTAAGATTATGCCCTTAACCTGGTTTTACGATATTTTTGCCGATTTCTTAGCACTTTAAATGCTAGTATTTATATTTTTTATTATTTTGATTAAATATAAGTTTGTTGTAATCCATAATATTCAAATCCTATAACTTGAAATAATTCGGTTTTTAATTAAGGATCAATCTAAATATCTTGGAAATTGCTTGTTTTATTGGGTTATACTTTTCAGTGAATCTTTACTAATGTCTTGTGAGAGGTTTTATGTTGTTTTGATAACCTTGCCTGCCCTCCCCAGAGGCTAGGGGAGATATATTTATATTTTAGCAATCATTTAATATTCATTTTGTCTCTAGTAGAATTGAATCAGGCAATATTAGCTTGGTAGTTTTAGATAAAAATTAAACTAGCTAAGTTCTGCTTATAAATACTTGTTTCTTGTTTGTGTTTTAGTTTTTTTTTCAGGGAGGAACTGAAAATTATACTGGTTCCCAAAGTTTTATCATCACTTTCCCTCATTCTTTCGTTTAAAACTATTGGTATTTTTTTTTTAAAAATCTTTTCAAACTTTAAATCTAATCATCACAAGATAAAAATTTTGGGTTATAGTCCCTTTCGTGGTAACGCACCTTAAGGGGCAATTCTTCGTATTTTTCACAGTAGCTTTTCTCCTATTTCTAGCCCCTGCGGGCCAATTGCCTAACGGCCTGTGGGACAATCAACTAAACCAATTTTTCGGGTATAGTCCATTTCGTGGCAACGCACCTTAAGGGGCGATTCTTCGTATTTTTCACATTAGCTTTTCTCCTAATTCTAGCCCCTGCGGCTCTAACCCTGCGGGGCAAATTGCCTAACCCTGTGGAACAATCACTTAACCCAATATAGCCTAACCTAACCTAAAATAACCTGTAAAAGCCATTTTAAAAATACGACGAATTGCCACTTAGGGGGCGTTGCCACGAAAGGAACTATTCCCCTTTTTTAAAAAATCTTTTCAAACTATAATTCTAATCAATACAAGGTGAAAATTTGTTTACCATCGTATGTGGCTTTAACTGAGTATAAGGCTGAGTAAAAATTTTGAGGGTGAGGCTTATTCTTTCCTTTAAGCTGTTTATCGAATAGGTCACCGTGCTATGATAATTGTCTCTGTCAATTGAAATAAAAAAAACATGGATGACAATATTCATAAGTTTACCCGCACAAAAATCATCAATTTGAATATTGGCAAGGAAATTTAAAGACTATTTGATGATTTTTTAAAACCAAGAATATGAATATATTGGAGAAAGTAATCACGAAACCTACTTTAATATTTTTTGATATTAATATTTTGTAACATGACTGACAGACCGACGGACAAAGTAAATTACATACTGGAATGCTCATTGCTATAAAAATTATTTATCTATATTGTATAGCAGCCAAGAAAACCACATTTTCTCCCTTAACTTTACGGACTAACTGACGGACTGGCATCCATAGTGAATTATAGAGTAGCTTTGCTAATAAAAAAAAAGTAGAAATTAATATTTATATTTGACTAACAACAATACACAAAACATCTACAAATACATATATATAATATTCTTTTAAATTTACTAACAAATACAATAAAAATTTTGTTTTAAAGCAATTCTAAATTTTTTAATACTTCAAATCTCTCCAAATTATTTTTTTTTCATAAATTTTGTTTTTATAATTAAAGTGTACCTAAAGAAATGGTAGTAAATTTTTACAAATTTTATATTATCATATTCTTTTGCATAACAGACAGACGGACAAAACAATTTACAGACTAGAAATTCACATGTCATAGGAATCGTCACTGAAAATTTCAGCTGTCTATCTTGAATAGCTACCGAAAAAGTTACAATACCCCCTTAGCAGTACGGACTGACGTTAATGATAGATAAGCTTCGCCACTAAAAAAGGTTAATAGTAAAATCTATTAAAATTGCGAAATAAAAATATTCAGCTGATAGTTGAGGGTTTTAATTATAGCACATATATTACAATAAAAAAATATGTACGTTTAGATGGCTTATTTAAAAAGTTCATTAATTTGAAGAAAGAACTACGTTTTTGTGCTGTTTTGGTTGTATCCTTTTAATAAGGTAACAGGATGTTTGTTTGTTTCTACCAAAGGATCTCACTAACCGCTGAACCGATCGGGTTCTCCTTAACAGGGTAGCTTCTTATAGGTCCAGGGAGGGTTTATAACAATTTTGGGGGAGGATACCACAACTCTTCCAAGAGAAATCGCCCCTAGAAAAAATTGACCCCTCTCCAAAAAAATAAAATCTAAAATAATAGATTGGGTTATCAAATTCGGATATCCCCTCCTCAAGTACCCCTAGAGGCCTCTAGGGGAGTAGCCGCTAGTATATCATAAACTGAAATGTAGGAACGCAATAAATCTAAAGTATATAGGGATCTAAAGGAATAAGACAATGGCCGATAAGTTGATGTACATCCCTAATTATTATATACAAAAGTATCTCTTATGAAAGTTACCATTAGTGATTGAAATGTTTCAACACTCTATTAATTGAACAAACCAATTAAATTCATTAAAAGTCCGCAAAGTTTTTAGCCAACGAACAAGAATACATTTTTAAAAACTTTGGGGACTAATGTAATAAACAGCCTGATGTCTTCCCCCTCCCTAAAACTATACAAGGTTCGAGTTCTCATCTAATTATCTGAATTTTCTCCACGGGCAGACAATGAGAGTCGCTTCACATTCGGCTGAAATGGAATACTGTATTTATTAGATATTTTTTCTGTTTTTTTTAGGTGGTTTTCATTTACAATGGATTTCATTGGAAATTAAAGTATATCAATGATAATATCAGTTTTATACAGGTAAATAGCATTTCGATTATGATTAGGTTAGGTTATATTGGGTTAGGGTTAGGGCATCACAGATTTATGCCATTTAGGGATAGGCTACTTGCGGGGTTAGGCATAGGGAAAAACCTCCTCCCAATTATCTTAGGTAAATTTCAAATTAGGGAGACAGGGGGGGGGGGATGGTTTCGCTGGGAAACACCTATAATCCTAGTAAAGCAACTCTACAAAAGTGTATGGTGTATGTATTACCTTGTCATACTCTTGCATGCTGACCTTCAAATTATTCTCCGTGTTAATACTTCCAGATCTCTGAAATATATACACAGCATTCAGGTAATGCTTCCTATTCCTATTATAGAAATTAAAATAATTATATGACTATTTTTTTGTTGGCCCCATGAAAAACATATTTTCACAAATAATCACGCAACCTTTGTGACTGAAATCAGCCTTTAATTTTGATTATTCAAAAGAAAATGAGATTCTAGGTTAATTTATGTTAGAATTTCCAGTCTTTTAGAAACAAACGCCTTTGTCAAGATAAGACTTATACATACATCCTTCTACTTTACTAGATATACATCTAATTACTTATAGAACACAAGATATTTTTTAATGCCGAACAAAATCCTATGAAAATGTCCAAGTTATGCAAAATTGTAAGGACAGACAAACATACATCCTAATACTTTGTCGGATAGACTTCCAATTACTACATTGGACGTTTGGAAATAAAACGAAATAAACAGCCAAAATAAAAGACACATTTTTGACGTTTTATCGGTCCTATGGGCCGTACAAACGACGAAATTTTATTCAATTGGTGGAAAAATAAAAAAATAAACTATAGGTATGCTTTTTTCCAAAAATGAAAAAAAAAAATTATAATGCAACATCATCAAAGTGGAGATAAAAATTAGATTAAACCATTTACACCGCATCAAAGAAATGGTTTGCATTTAAACCTGCAAATGTATCATATTATTAAATCTGTAAATTTTTACAGCGTCACAAACTTTCCCTCTCCTTTTAAAATAGGCTTAATATTGACCTTTTTTTATAATCTGACTATTGTGAAAATCCTCCACTCTCAATTTTAGTTTTAAAAAGAAGCAGTTAAATAAAAAAAATTGGGGAGGTACTCAATTACAAAAAAAAAGTTTAGAACATTTTCTGGACCTATTATATGATATTATATTTAACAAACACGCAAATTCTGTTCTATAAATAATATCTGTAATAATATATCTGTCATATATATCAACCCTATTTTGATTAGGTTTTTATTTTAATGTCTTTCGTTATGACGGGATGTTGAACTTATATTCGAACCTATCATCTCACCGACAATGAGCTAATTGACTTCTTGTTATGCCAAAGTCGTGATATTATACCCAAAAAATATTAATAAACAGCTAAATTATAATTTTTAAAAAGTCTTGTTACATGCACTGCACTGTAAGAACAACAAAATAAATTGGAAGTGGATAAAAAGAAAAATATTTTCAAGATTTTGAGCAGCGAGCTAAATCCATTGAGATTTATCCAGGCTTACCTTAATAATATAAATCAAATAGGATGACAACATATATAAGTAGCGAAGCACTTAAAATTAAATATGGAAATACGGACAAATTGATTTAAAGAGCAAATGGCTAGGGGTTAAAATTTAATAATACATTTTTAGTGGGGGAAATCACGAAACCTTTCAAATAAGTTTTTATATTTTAAGATATTTATATTTTTGTAGAATGAGTGATGGACCAAGTTAATGCTCATTGGTATAGGAATTTTCACAAAAAAAAACATTGGACTTCTATGTTCAATAGCAACGGATAAAGTGTAGATTATAGAGTAGCTCATCTATTAGCAATGTAAATATTGAAATTGAGATATTGTGTCTCTATTGCATTTACTAGCGCCTACGCCCATAGAGGCCTCTAGTGGCTCATGAAGTGAGAGGGGTGGAGAGTCGAACTATTCCATTTACAATCTGAATCTTTTTAAATGTAAAAAAATTGTTGGGGGTCATTATTTTCTAAAAACATTTTCTCTTCTCACACAAAATAGTTATAAACCTTCCAAGGACCTATGAGGAGCTACACTGTAAAAGAGCACAATATCGTTTTAGTGGTTAGTAAGATCTTTCGGTACAGACAGACAGACAGATATCCTTTAACTTTATCATAAGGATTTTTTTGATTCCCAGATGTTTCTTTGTAAATAGATCATTCACAATTTCACATACAAAGGGAAGCTAGATATTTTTTACTGGTCTGTTATTACATTTATTTGGAATGCAAAGCATCCCTTATATTTTGTTTGAGAGACACCCATGTGTTATGGGGGGTTTATCCAACCCCCTCAATTTTGTCAGAGGTGGAAATACACCACACTTTTTATGAGAAAAAAAGGATCATGGAAAGAAGACTAAGTGGCAGGTTTCGTCGTATTTTTACAGTAGCTTTTTTCCAATTCTAGCAACCTAAAAAAACCTATCAAAAGCTACTGTGAAAACACGACGAAACCCGCTACTCCGTTTTCTTTCCATGATCCGAAAAAAATTATGTACCGATCTGTTGCCACAAAGTCCGAGTGAAGTGAGATATCCAAGTCCCTGGCAGAACAGCAGGATGGACTGGGATGCATTCTCTGGAGCCTCCTCTATCACGTCTCCAACGTCATCAATTCTATAAGAAGAAAGTACATTACAGACCAGAGAGAGAGAGAGAGAGAGGGGACAATGGGCTGTTTATTACACTAGTCCTCAGAGTTTTTTTTAATAACGTCCCCTTATTCGTTGACTTAAAAACTTTGGGGACTTTAATTAAATTTTTATATTTGGTTAATTTAGTTGAGTGTTTAAACGTTTCAAACACTAATTTTAATCTACAGAAGGGGTAATTTTGTGTATCATCACTGTATGTATTTAAACATTGCTTTCCTACAGGGATCCAAAGGGATAAGAAAGACAATGGCCGACTAATTGATGTTATTATAAAACTTTCGTGACTTGTTTAACAAACAGCCTAGTTAAATGTTTTCTACAAATTGCAAAAAAAGAAATAGAAGAAAGTTTTAAATTGAATTGTCTCAAATTGATCAAAAAGTTTATCTTTAACGAGTTGTAAAAAATAGGTCGGTCCTTTCTACACATAGAGCCTTTTTAGCACTGAAACACCCCTACACCCCACCCTATCTTCTAAATGAATAGTAAACAAGAATGGCCTTTAAGAATACTTCATTTGGCTGATGAGTACATCACCTTAGAATACTACATTTAGCTGGGTTACAATGAGTATACATAATCACCTTAGAATACTACATTTAGCTGGGTTACAATGAGTATACATAATCACCTTAGAATAATTCATTTAGCTGGGTTACAATGAGTATACATAATCACCTTAGAATACTACACTTAGCTGGGTTACAATGAGTATACATAGTCACCTTAGAATACTACATTTAGCTAGGTTACAATGAATATATATAGTCACCTTAGAATACTATATTTAGCTGGGTTACAATGAGTATACATAGTCACCTTAGAATACTACATTTAGCTGGGTTACAATGAGTATATATAGTCACCTTAGAATACTACATTTAGCTGGATTACAATGAGTATACATAATCACCTTAGAATACTACACTTAGCTGGGTTACAATGAGTATACATAGTCACCTTAGAATATTACATTTAGCTGGGTTACAATGAGTATACATAATCACCTTAGAATACTACATTTAGCTGGGTTACAATGAGTATATCTGGTAAGCCGAGCGTTCTCGGCCCACGGGGTAACGAGTTCGGATTCAACGAGCCCTAGCCTTTAATTATTCTACCAAACAAACAAGCAGGATTCAATCATACAGAAATTATATATTTAAACTGAATAATATTTACAAGCTATGTTTACTATATATATACAACAGATTATAACAATGGTTAGGTTTGAAGGGGGTGTGGGACGCTAGGGCTTAGCTCCCGGCGGTAGACAGGCTGTGGGGGCAGCGGTGGTAAAAGGGGAGGCAACGCCTCCTGGTTATATAAGCGCGTGAGGGACGCGTGATAGTTGCATGTTTGAGTCCCCTCCCCACATTTAGGCAGGCCAGTTTGACCGCTGGGTTGCGGGGTCAACAGCGGTCATGAGATAGATGGTGATATAATAAGATTAGTGCAGGGGGTTTGTTATCATAAGTCACAGTGAAGCAACTCTGTAAACGGCCTGTCCGTCTGGGTGTCGTATTACCACAACCTCCCCTTCAAGGGTTGCGTGGCTCCTGAGCCACCAGGCCTTGAACCTGGGGATACGACAGCCTATGCCTGCGCAGGACAGGCAGTTCTTGGGGCACAGCTCGATGGAGGACAGCTCGGGCTACACAGGCTCCCTGGGACACTCGTTGCTCGGTCTGACTGTGGTTGGTGATCAGCATTGTCAGCTCCTGGTTGGCTTCTAGGCGTGGGTTGGCGACGGCCAAGCCCCGCCGCTGGAAATTTTGCCTCGTCTGCAGGATTAGCTCTGCCTCGGCTGGTAACTGGACACGGAGGCCTAGGCAGACTCTGGTGGTTCCTAAGGGGGGAATGACGATGGCAAAGGGCGCATAGAACTCCATGGGGGCGCCTGCTTGATTCAGGTTGCTTGGTCTCCTAGCTCCTACCCGGATGGGGATGGCTGTCATCAGCAGGGGGCACATGGCTTCAGCTTCGTCTTCTGGGGCGGCCTCTTCCATCGCAGTGGCTGGTTCTTCTCCTACAGGCTCGCTGCTGGCTGGCAGGTTCTCCATGTCCGCGTCAGGATTCCAGATGGCATCTCTGGGTGGTTCTGGAGCGGGCGGCGGCGGCGGTGGTTCGTTGGGCTGCTCCTGCAGGTTCTCCTCTACTGGGTCACGATCCTGGCCGCTAGGCTGTGGGGCGGCTGCGGCTGGCTGGTGCACTGGGAGTTGTCCTGGGTCGCTAGCTGCGGGCGCCGCCGCTCCAACTGGCAGCTCGGTGGCATCCTCGTCGCCGTCCATATCAACTTGGATGTCTGCTGGGATCTGGTGGGCAGTCACATCTCCAGTGTATTTGCGCAGTCGGCCTACATGCGCGGTAACTTCTGAGATCCTGGCTACTGGAGAGGCAGGTTTGATGACATAATGCACTTCTGTAGCTTTCCTCACTACTTTCCAGGGGCCAGTCCATCTCTTGGTAATCTTGGCTGCCTTCCCTGGCACCAGGCGGGGGGCCAGGTACCAGACCAAGTCTCCAACCTCATACTTGGCCGTGCCTTCGTAAGCTGCCGCGCTCCTCCGGATGGCTCCCTCCTCCTTCTGCTGGATGGCATCATACACTGCATAGTAGCGCTGCAAGAGAGCTTGGACGTTGGCTGGAACTGAAGCATATTCGGTCTCTGGCAGCCGCAGTACCATGTCCACCGGAAGTTTGGCCTCTCTCCCAAAGAAGGCCAGGAACGGAGTCACGCCAGTGGATCTGCAGGCCTTGGTGTTGTATGCGAAGGCGATGGCAGGCAGGTGGGGGCTCCCAGTTGTTATCGTCTCTGTCTAGGAACAGGCGCATGCCTGTGTTGAGTGTCCTATGAAACCTCTCCACTCGGTTGGACTGCGGGTTGTAGGGTGGTGGATGTGTCAGGCCAATCTCAAGTCTGGAGGCCAGTTCCTGGAATACCTGGCCGGTAAATTCCATTCCATTGTCGGAATGGATCTTCAGGGGGCATCCGAAGGTGGCCAGGTGGCGGTGCAGCAGGGTTTCAGCCACCGTGAGAGTGCGCTTGTTGGGGATGGCGTAGAGGCTGACAAACCGGCTGAACCCATCTTGGCAGGTGAGGATGTAGCGGTTCCCAGCTGGGGTCTCTGGCAGTGGCCCCACCAGGTCGATGAATAGGACTTGCTGTGGATACCCCTGGCGGGAGGGCACGTGGATCCCCTGCTTCAGTCTCTCCTTGGTAACCTTCTGGACACACTCAGGGCAAGTTTGGACCATCAGACGGATGTCACGGGCCAGGTTGGGCCACCAGAAGTGCATGGCAACGCGGGCGATAGTCGCGTCCATCCCAAAGTGCCCAGCCATGGGGGTCCCATGGGCTAGAAAGAACGCGTCCTGCTGGAGGTGCCGAAGGCAGCAGGTATCTTGTCCTCTCCCCTGTCAGAGTCTGGTCAGTGGTGGTGAGGCAGCCATGCTCGTCAAGCCCCAGGGCTGGGAAGCGGCTGGCATACTGCTGCTCGTCTCGTTCCTTGCCACGCAGCTCAGCCTTAGTTGGGGCTTTGCCATCAGCCACCCATTGGCGGACACGGAGCAGAAGGGGGTCCTGTGTCTGGGCCTCCAATACTCTAGCTGGATCCAGTCGGGCGGCAGGGGGCCGGCTAGCTGCGGACTCCCCTAGCTGGCAAAGGGTGTGGATATATTCAGCCTGCTCTGCTAATTCTTCGGCGCTAGCCGTTGGCATGTTGGCATCTTCCCGGCGGCTGAGGGCGTCGGCGTTGGTATTCTGGGTGCCAGGCCTGTGGCAGACGGTAAAGTCTAAGGCCGCTAGCTCCTCCTGCCAGCGGGCCACCATCCCTGTGGATGTGTTCAGTGATTTCATCTGTAGCAAGGCTGAGGAATCAGTGTTGATCTGGAAGCTGCGGTAGGACAAGATGCCGTGGAATTTTCGGATCCCATACATAATGGCGGCCATCTCTCCCTTCCAGGACGGGTAGCGCGTCTCAGGGTCGGTTGTCTTGCGCCCCACGGCGGCAATCAGCCTCTCCTTGCCATCCTGACATTGACTCAGTATGGCAGAGATGGCGCGGCTGCTGAAGTCTGTGGTGAGCTGGAACACCGCTGGCAAATCAAACCTGGGCGGCGCTCGGATGGGGGCCTTGTGGAACTTGTCCTTGAGTTGCAGCAGCTGGGCTTCCATCTCAGGCGTCCAGGTTAGGGTCTTGGCCGTCTTCTGCCGATTCATCTCGTAGGTGAGGTCTGCATACTCTGGGATGAACAGGCGGTAGTATCCAAAGAACCCCAGCAGCGCCAGCAAATCCTTGGGGGTGCTGGGGGCTGGCCAGTCCAGGATACGGTCAATATAGTCCTCCTGCATGGCTATCCCCTCACGGCTGAGGGTGTGGCCTAGATAATCCACCTTGGATCGGAACAGCTTGGTCTTGGCTGGCTTGAGGCGGATCCCTCCCCTGCGGTGGGCTTCCAAGACCTCTCGGAGCCTGGCCAGGTGGGCCCAGGTATCCTGGTGGAAGGTCAGGACGTCGTCAAGGTATGACTGGAGGTTGGCTGTGCCTAGTGGGTTTAGGACCCCTGCAATAAACCTGGAATAGACAGACGGTGCCGTAGCCAGGCCAAAGGGCATCCTTTTCCATTGATACAAGCCCCTGGGGGTGGTGAAGGCGGTGCAGGGCCGGCTGTCCTCGGACACACGGATGGTGTAGTATGCGGCCACCGCGTCTAAAGCACTGTAGACACGGTGCCCGCCAGCTCGTTCTACCAACTGCTGGATCCTAGGCAGGGGGTAGCTGTCCAGTTCCAGGCACTTGTTGAGGGCTCTGTAGTCGACGGCCCAGCGGGTGCTCCCGTCCTTCTTCTTGATGGGCACCAGGGGGCTGCTCCAGGCGGAGTCTGACGGCTCTATAACTCCCTCCTGTAGCCAGGTGTCCAGTTGTTTCTCCAGTTCAGCCTCTTGCCGCGGGTTCAGATCCCTAAATCTCTGGCGGATCGGCTGGGTCCCTGGCTTGAGGCGCAGCTGCAACTCAACCACATCTGTGCAGCCGGGGGTAGAATTGGAGAAGACGTCTCTGTATTCTGACAACATAGTCCAGACCTCCTTCTTGAGCAAGGGGTCCTTGCGTAGGAACTCATTGTCTTCCATCTCCAGGGCCTCCCACAACTCCTGCATTTCTGGAGGCTCAGCAGGTTCTTGGAACGAGTGGAGACGCGGGGGAGGCGTATCAGAGACCTCTAGAATGTCAGGTTTGACCAGCTCCCCAGCCACTGGGAGGCCAGCATCCAGCAAGAGGGGCATCTCCCCTTCATTTACCACCAGTACTCTAAACACAGTGGCGGAGCCAGGCCTGTGGGCATACAGGCCCTCTGGGATAACAAGATCCTCCCCAAACCTCTGTTCTGGGGCAGCTAGTTGGATGGCATCCTTGGTGCGATGGCCTACTAGCTCAACAGGGACCGCCATGACCCTGCGGCCAGGCAGGACCACCCGCTTGGCTGTGCGGAGCTGGGGTGGCTGGCCATCAGTTGGGGTGACAGCGCTTAGCCTATACGTGGCTGGTGCGGGGTCAGCGTTGGCTCCGGGACCCACCGGCCGCGACTTGACGGGCTCGGCTTCTGGAGGGGCTGACGTGTCGGAGCCAGGTGTGGCTCCGAGGGCGTCCGGCCACGATTTGACGGGCTCGGCGCTGGGAGAGGCCAAAGTGCTGGGTCCAGCCTTGGCTCCGTGGGCGTCCGGCCGCGACTTGACGGGCTCGGCGCTCGGAAAGGCTGAGGTAGCGGAGTCATGCATGGTTCCGGAGGCAGCCGGCCACGACTTGACGGGCACGGCGCCGGGAGAGGCTGAGGCCTGAGAGTTGAGTGTGGCTCCGGGTACATCAGACCGCGACTTGACGGGTCTAGACTCGGGCTTGGCTGGTGGACTGGCTGGAGGTCCCAGGTAGAGGGGGCCAGGTGGACACGGCTGGCCGTTGATAAAGGTGTCGGCGGAGAAGATTGGTTCTGGAGGGCTGGCAATCTCAGGGAACGTTGTTGGCAGGCTCTCCCTCGGCACCTTGGGCACTGGGGGCAACCCCATGGCTAGCAGGTTAGCTCCCTTGTGTGCGTTGAGCTCAGCGTCCACCCAGTGTGTGCCCTTCTCAACCACACGCGGCTGCTCAGGCAGGGGGCCTGGCAGAGGCCCCTCATAACTTAGCTCTCTCTCGGCTGTCTCCCGGTCAATGGGGACGCCACGGAGTGGGATAAACTCCCCACGCACCCACAAGCAAGGTGGTTGCATGTCGAAACAGAGCCTAGTTCCGAACTCCTTGAGAAAATACCCTCCTAGGTTCAGAGGGTGTGAGAGGTTCCGGACCACAGTCACGTGGTATAGATGGAGTATAAGGGTGTGTGAGACTGCCATATATAACTCTTTTAATTTTCCTATTACCTGGAGGGGCTGGCCTTCCTCGTTAGCAGTCAGGATTTGGGTGTTGTCCGGAATCAACATGCGTTGTACGCCCATCGCGTGCATGAGGTGCTCAGAAATTACAGCAGACCCTGGTACACGGTTGCCAGAATCGATCATGGCATCAACCTGTACATGCTGGGCAGGGTCAGGAGTAGGGAACCTCACCCTGACATGGCAGGGGAAGTGGAGGTCCTGCCCTTGAGACAAGGGGGCCTCTCGTTCGGCTGGGGTTGGCAGAAACTTCGGTGGTGGCCGAACCGCAGCTATGGTGGTATCGCTTACCATGGTGGCTTAGACTGTAGCTTCGAATCACTAGAGCTTATTAATTATCACTGGGTCAACAATTTTATATTTATTTTTATCACTTGGTTGACATTTATACACACTTATGTGTTGTTATCACTAGGAGCTCTAGGTGTGATTCTGGAAGCACTGGCAGCAGGGAATGTCCGTCCTGCAAGGTTCAGAGGGGTGACGGCGGTAGGGAATGACCCGTCCTACAGCGCCGCTGGTTCGAATCCCGAAAATGGCGGCAGGGAATGGCCCGTCCTGCAGCGCCTCGGGTTCGAATCCTGGGAGGCAGCGGCAGGGAATGTCCCGTCCTGCCGTGCCTGTGGCTCAAAATCTGCTATCCGTCGCAGTGGTAGGGCTTACTTGTGTGCTGAAGCTTCGCAGCCACACATTGCCTTCTTAGGGAGACCAGCACCCAGCTGTCTGTCTCGTAGGTTTGGCCTGGGTGTCCTGGGGCTTGTCCCAGCTACACTTGCCAATTTAGACTCAGTTCTGTAGCCGTCTGAGCTAAATTATCCGATTGCCGTGGCTGCGCACCTAGCGCTACTCCTACACGGCACGGAAAAAGCGTCTTAACTGGCGCTTTTAGCAGGCTAAATCTGCTTGCCGTAGGCCAGAGGCCCACATATTGCGTTCAAAATGATGGAAATTCGACCTAAAAAGGCCGTCTCACGGGTCAGTTGGCTTCTCAGTTGGCGGCTGATTGTCCCCTTACTTGCCAAAGGGTCCAATCAGAGGTAGAATAGGCTAGTTTCTGTAAGGCTCGATTGAAACACGCTGACACCAAGTTCTGGTAAGCCGAGCGTTCTCGGCCCACGGGGTAACGAGTTCGGATTCAACGAGCCCTAGCCTTTAATTATTCTACCAAACAAACAAGCAGGATTCAATCATACAGAAATTATATATTTAAACTGAATAATATTTACAAGCTATGTTTACTATATATATACAACAGATTATAACAATGGTTAGGTTTGAAGGGGGTGTGGGACGCTAGGGCTTAGCTCCCGGCGGTAGACAGGCTGTGGGGGCAGCGGTGGTAAAAGGGGAGGCAACGCCTCCCGGTTATATAAGCGCGTGAGGGACGCGTGATAGTTGCATGTTTGAGTCCCCTCCCCACATTTAGGCAGGCCAGTTTGACCGCTGGGTTGCGGGGTCAACAGCGGTCATGAGATAGATGGTGATATAATAAGATTAGTGCAGGGGGTTTGTTATCATAAGTCACAGTGAAGCAACTCTGTAAACGGCCTGTCCGTCTGGGTGTCGTATTACCACATATACATAATCACCTTAGAATACTACATTTAGCTGGGTTACAATGAGTATACATAATCACCTTAGAATACTACATTTAGCTGGGTTACAATGAGTATACATGGTCTCCACAGAATGTAGAAATGATGATTTAGATCCAGTTATAATCAGCACGTCACACACAAGCTCTAAAAAAGATTTATTAAAATTCAATTCAGAGTGAGATATAGGTTTGGGTACTGCAGGTATGGGCGAATTCCCGCAGGGGTTAGACATAAGAAAAAAAACTACCTCTTAACTTATTTCATATTATAATAAAAAATAAATGGGGAGTTTATCACTGTTTATCAGGCACCCTCTTTACCCAATCTCCTCCCCTCTTACTGGAAGAACGAACTGACCAATAAATAAGGTTAATATTAGCAACAATATATGCCCGTATTCTATATCCATTTTTTAAATGAAAAGGCTGAAATTTGTGTGTTGCCAAATATTTAACCTGAAGCAAGACGCTGAGAGATGTCTGTTCTGTTCATAAATGCCTCTACATACATCTTCAAGTTCCTAAACAAAAACGTAAAAATATCATTGACTATGATTATTTTAAAAGAAAGAAACAGAAAAACTAATAGAGAGAGAAGGAGAGAGAGAAATGTGCAGTGCATATACATGACATTATATTCTTGTCATTGCCCCCTCTGCTAAGTGATAAAGGGTGGGAGATAAAATGTGAGGGGGAGAGGTAAGGTGAAAGTAACTTTTAGAGTTAATTTGTTATTAAAATAAGCAAAAGTACCAAAAATAAAATTGCTATATATCCTATCATATATGTAGAGTAAAGAACTACTAAACTAATTGGTTTCTCTAATTTCAACTAGGCTCAGGTATATATGGTTTTAGGCAATTTTGTTTTGAAATCTTAGCATTAAGATAGTTTCATGCTATTTTTCTACCCCAGCCTTCTCTCCTCTTTGTAGGCAGAGCCCTTAATGCTAATGGCGCAATCTCTGATAAATTACAATGCAACAAGGATGACACCCGTAAGTCCATGATAAGATAAAATCACCAAACCTTACATTACAAAATAAATTATGTACTGGATGTTAATCTTTATAAAATATTTTAGCCGTCCATCTTATAAAGATGTTTATAACAGATATAACAGTAACAGTAACAAGCCCTTTTCACTCCACAGGGAGGGCATAGGCCGCTGACAATTTGTCAGTGTTTCTGTAACAATGTGGCTTTTTTATGGATATGGGATAGGGTTGTCAGCCCTAAGCCCTATGATTGCGGTGTAAAGCATCCATTTGCCCATCAGACAACCAACCCTTTGATTGCACGACCTTTGTCTGAGAGTGCATGGTAGTGAGTTGCACCTGTTTAGGGCCAAGGTATTCCCCTACTCTAACTATTTATGTCGTGCACCTGACATAGCAGCAGTAGGAACCATTTTAACGTCTTTAGTTATGACGCGGTGTCGGACCGAGATTCGAACCTATCACCTTCCCGACGACGAGCGGATACGCTACGTGTTGAGCCACGGTCGCGGGTTTATACAGATATACAGACAAAAAAAAACATATAAAATAATAAAGTAGCTCCCCCCACTAAAAATTGTTTGAACAAAAAACATGCTATATATTGAAAAAGAATAAATGTTTGCTTACAATTTTATATAAGGGTTAGCAAACAAAGTGATTAATTGTTGTAATTTTCTTAATAAGTTCTACAAATAATTGGGAAAACAAGAACAAGTTTATCGAGTAACGCGGGTACATAGCACTTCTACGACTAGCAAAAATACAGTAAACCTATTGCCATAAACACTCTAAAACACAGTTTTATTGTCAAATTCACACTTGCCCTTTTGGGGCGTATATGTAAATTTATCTGCAATCTTTAAAAAGAAATCCTTATACTAAAGTAACAGGATGTCTGTGTGTTTGTGAGTTTGTGTGTCTGTGTGTCTGTACCAAAGAATCTCGCTAACCGCTGAACCGATCGGGTTCTCCTTAACAGGGTAGCTTCTTATAGGTCCCGGGAAGGTTTATAACTATTTTTTGGGGGGTTGGGACACCCCCAACCCCCTAAAATATGAAAAATCCCCTCCCAAAAAAAAGTTGTTTGAAATTTCTTTAATTAAAATTGAAAATGAGGGGGGGGGGGCAGCCCCCCCCCCCCCAAAAAAAAAAAAAATTTACCCCCTCCCAATTTTTTTTTTACTTTTTCTTTTAAATCTAAAATAACAAATTGGGTTATTAAATTCGACTCTCTCCTCCTCAAGTGCCCCTACAGGCCTCTAGGGGCGTAGCCGCTGGTATTTAAAAAAAGTATTAGAAAAAAATTCAAGTGCGTCTGAAGTACATATTATATTTCATTATTTCAAAATGCATAATTAAGTTCTTGTTAAAAATTAATTTCTTTTTGTTCAAAAACCAGAATGATTGATCAATGTTGAGTTTTAGTTTTTTTTTTCACGCAACCTCTCCTAATCTCCTAAAATAATTATTTTCATTTATACACCTTTCATTACGGTAGGGCACTTGTCATGTAGTCCCTCAGGGTTAGGTCAACGCATGTATAGGCCCCGCAGAGCTTAGACAACATACAATAGAAAATCTACTTCCCCTCATACTTTACTTTTTCAATACAAGTGGTCAAAGTCAAAAGGCACCAATTTTTTTTTGTTCAGAAAGCATGAATTTTTATCAAAGTTATCAAACAGTTACACTAATAAATCCTATTTTAGGCTACAGTAAAATATAAAGTAGTATAATATGTATTTGCAACATTTTTTTTGGCTTTAGCGCAGGATCTCGCTAATCGCTGAACCGATATTTTTTTCATTTACAGTGAAGCTTTTTATTGGTCTAGGGACGGTTTTTATTTATTTCGGGGGAGGGTATCTCCACCCTTCAAATAAATAGTTCTCAACCCCACCAATTTTTTTTTTTTTTTTTTAAAAAACGTAAATTGAAAAGCTGCGGGGGGGGGTCTACTTCCTCCCACCTACCTGAAGTGCCCATGGAGGTTTTTAGAGGCAGAGCCGCTAGTTTACTTAGAAAACGCTTAAAACTATGAGGGAATGTTGAATTTTGAATTCGACAGTTTTAATGACAATACAAAATAAATCATCTTTACAAAGTACATAGAAAGTTACTTTTCTAAAATGGCTTATTTAATCCTCTCATAATCTTTTTTTTATATTTTCTTTAAACAAGTCTGAAATTGTGTATTTGAGTATGGAGACTGAATTTTCTATGTTTATATGTAGCATAGACATATAAGTATAGATATAAATTACAGACAACTATCTGCCCTATTATTTAATGAACCCTTATTTTGCAGAAGACTTTTTCTTAAGAAATTTTTGCTTTTGAACCAATCTTTACATTCAAAACGTGAGAAATCATCACAGTTTTTAAACCAAAATTTCGCTGCCCCTAAAAGAGTTGAAATTTAATTAAATTTTTAATAAAAACAAAGCAGAAGCAAATATCTATACATTTGGGGGCACAGTTAGAACGGGATACTACACCTATTTACTCCTTACAGCCTCTATTCTTTACCTCTGTTATTGTTAGACAGATAAAAGAGTATACCATTTACATAACTGCTTAGCTTGCATTTTTGTAGTTTACAGAGAAATACAAATAAACTGAGTGAATTCAAGACAAGATCAATATTGCTAAAAAAAAGCTTAAATTGAATTAATAGTTATCCTTATTTACTAAGTATATTTGCGATTACTTTTATTTAATGAAATCTTCCAATTTTTAACATTTACAAAACGGCCTGCTTTATTGCATCAAGATCCATGACAGATCTATATAGGAAATAAACGTCTATAAATGAGCTTGAGTCTTCCAATGGTAAAATGTTAAAACTCATAATGCTCCAATAATCCTCATTAAACTCTCATTGACCAAAGCGATAAGACCTTTATTCTATTTGTTTATGGAATGAATTAAGTTTTTTACTTCACGTAGATATTTGAATTATATTGAAGTATTTAATCCTTTTTTCATAAATAAAAATTAAAAATATACATTCATAATAGAGTAAATTTAAGAAAACTGTATTATAAAAGAATTCGATTGTGGCGACACTTCCTTAGTGTTAAAATATTAAAACTAAAATTTTAATCATATTAACCCTTTGGTGATGGTAATGTGAAAAAAATATAATTGAAAAAATCTTTTAAAAATCATTTAAATTAATAAATATTTACTTCTTTCTTTTAGATAGTAATGGCGGGGGAGAAAAATTGATTTATTGAGAAATAGATAAATAGATATGTACTTATAGAAAACTAGCCAATAGCGATATAGTTATATTGAGCCAACTCTAGTATAATTATAACAGGTTGTCTATCTATAAGTGTGTTAATAGATTTCGATCTCGGTGACCACTCTGGAGATTTTGTATCCTTTACAGTGTAGCTTCTCATAGGTCATGGGTAGGATTATAAATATTTTTGGGGAGGATGACTCCTAACTACCACAACTAATCGCCCCTCTGAAAAAAATATCAAAATGTTTTTTTTTATGATTCTTTTAAAACTAAAATGTAAAGTGGAGGGTCAACAAACCCGCCCTCACCCGTAAGCCTCTAGGGGTGTAACCGCTAAGTTTTAGAATAGTCAGAATGTTAAAACTAGTTTAACTTAAAAGTGTACAGACTCTATTAAATCCAGGGACCTTAGCAGTTAAAAATATGGACATTAATTACGACGATTAAAATTTAAACTTCTGTAGAACAAGATTAGTGAAAAAGTTTGGTTCATTTAACCCACTTGCCATTGACAGAAATTAATAATCTATATCTTAATTTCTTCATTGATGTGGGACATTTTGTATGAGAAAAAAATATTTTGCGATTTTCAACAAATTCTGCCTTAAAAACCGGTTTTTCCAAAGTACCTATATTTGGAAGATTTTTGGATCATGACAAATTTTAAGAGTATGCAAAAATGCGTACATTTTTAAAAATCAAATTGCGCGGCTTGTGTTAATAGTAGAAAAATGTTACGCATATCGTTAGAATTGTCATAAACTCTAGATTTTGGAAATATATGTAACACATACATGCTATTTGTAGTATAGAAGCTACATTGGAAAATGTGAGAAATGTTGAAAATTTTAAGTAAGTTTGAACATTTTACCACGTAGCTCCTAAACTATACGTAGCACAGGAATTGTTCTTAAACACCTAAGAACTAGAGTTTATGACGATTCTAACGATATGCATAACATTTTTCTACTATAAACACAAGCCGCGCAATTTGATTTTTAAAAATGTACACATTTTTGCATACTCTTAAAATTTGTCATGATCCAAAAATCTTCCAAATATAGGTACTTTAGAAAAACCGGTTTTTAAGGCAGAATTTGTTGAAAATCGCAAAATATTTTTTTCTCATACAAAATGTCCCACATCAATGAAGAAATTAAGATATAGATTATTAATTTCTGTCAATGGCAAGTGGGTTAAATTAAGCAATACTTTTAACTCATTAAAAAAAACACCCTGTATCTATGTTTTTTCTATATACTAGTATCTAGGGGCTCTACATTCAATGGGGTAACAAGGGGGCAGACAAATAACCTAAAACCATTATAAGGCTTATATCTTTAAAAATATAGGCTTAAACCATCCAAGAACCCATGTAAAGCGACCCTCAAAAGGAGAACTCAATCAGTTCAGTAGTTATTGAACTTTAAAGCTTGAAACAATATTATTAGTATCAAACGCCATGTTGAAGTTAAACTGCTTTCAATTAATTGCATTCTCTCCCTGTCTATGTCTGTAACAATGTAACAATAAAATGTTGACGTTTCTGCTAAATTTATTAGTAGTTACTGACTTACTCAAATTACGAATCATACAAAAGGTTTTGCTTATTGTCCTGAAAAGTCACATTATCTATAGACACAGTAGTTCATTTATGGATGCGCACAATTTTTTTTGATTTAGATTCTAAAGATTTTGGAACATATAAATGAACTATAAAAAATAATGACCTAACTCCATTACATTGGGTAAAGAAATTACACTTTACCATTTTTTAACTGTTAAATGTTATAATGAAATATCCAAAATAAAAAAAATGATTTTTAGTTATTTCAATTTTCCCTATTACAATTAAACTTCTTCTTAGTTAATTTATGAGGAGTAAAAATAATTGATTTAATTACCTTGGGTTGACCTGATCATGTAGCCGGTTCTTATATTCTGCCATTGCCTTTGTCTAAAAAAGTATAAATAAAGATCTTTATTAGGGCTAATAGTATAGCTTAATTATAGTAAATTACAATTTTTAAAACTACGTTATTTCTAACGTTGCCTCACAAACTTTCAGTGCTTTAATTTTCATTATATAATTTTAGACAAGTAGTGACTACCAATAATTTTAGTCTAAAGAAAGGGTAGTATTGTTTATCATCTTTGGGGAAGTTATGAAACTTATCTTCCAATTATGTAAATTAGGATTTGTTAATGTTAAATTAAGGTTAGAAGACCTGCTACGGACAGGACTTCACAGAGAAGCTAGTAAAAGTGGCTGACTCAGAATATGACGTAAAAAAATAACCAATGAGAGGCTAGTATACACTGTAATTGACCAATGATAAAATTTATAGTGGCCTCTAATTGGTTAATTTTTTTGAAGTCATAAACTGAGTCAGCCACTTTTAATAGCTTCTTCACAGGGTTGTTAAATATATTTTTTTTCCAAATTGGACAAGTTCTTCACTAAGTTTTTTTTTTACCAATTTCTTTAACTCACCTTATAAGAATATAAAATAAACCTCGGAACAAATGGGCTATTAAAGTAGTAATAAAAGTAAGCTTCCTTATTCTACATATAATAAAGAGAACATTTGTTTTCGAAAACTTTTTAAAAATTTAATTAAAAGAGATTTTTGTATAAAAAAGAATGGAATGAATAAATTGAGTTATGAAGCAGATATTAACCTAATATTAAATTTTACTGAGGTGGATTCTTAAAAAACTTTTTGGCTCACTGCCTCACTAAAATCAATGAGGTTCGCTAAAAATTAGACGGTGATAATTTTGCCTCACTGCGAACCTCACTGATTTTAATGAACAAGTGGGCCAAAAAACTTTTATAAGAATCCACCTCCGGGTGATACAGAGTAAAATCACCCAGAATTTCACCCGCTTATTTTAAGCAGCTACCGAGAAAATAAAATTTCCCTTTTAAGTGTTACGGACGTAAAGACAGGCAAAGTTAATAATAGATTAGCTTCGCCACTAAATCAGAAGAGTGAGAGAAAACGTAAACACATATAAATTCTATAGAACAATTTAAAGGCAAAGGAGAACGTCAAAAAGATATACTAATTTGCAAGGACGTCCAAATGTAGGGGGGGGGGGGGGAAGGAAGTAAAGGGGCGATTACACTTCCCCCCCCCCCTACTTAAAAAAATTTTAAGTTTGAATTTTTACTCCAGCCCCCAAAAAATAAATAGCTTGGACGTCCTTGCCTATATAATATAATAATATATAATTTCTCCCCCCCAAATGTATTTGAATTTTTAATTTTTACTCCCCCCAACCCCCAAATGAAGGAGCTTGGACGCCCTTGCTGACTTGCACATATATTTGTAAAGTAGCTTCACTACAAAAAAATTGTATCTCTTACCTTATCCTTTGCTTTCTCCACTTGGTAGCCAAACTTATGGAACACTGAAAATAAATCATATTTCAAATCAAATGGCCAATTAAAATGGGGTCTTGGTATCAATTGATAAAAGTAACAGGATGGTTGTCTGTGTGTGTCTGTATCTTAAGATCTAGCTAACCACTTGACCGATATGGTTGTCCTTTGCAATGAAGATTCTTTAAGATTCAAAGGTTAATAATTTTCCTATCCCTTCACCTCTATCAAGAGCCCCTAGAGGCTGTCAGTGCATCCATATTATGCCAATTGCAGTTTATAAGATTTTCTGGATTTAAATGAATGTTCTATTTTATTAATATGAGCTTTGATTTACATGAATGATGTTGTCATTTATTTTATACACTCATTAGAGAGGGAGGGGACATTGGGCTGTAAATTAAGATATCACCCAAAGTTTTATAACTAATTTTAAAAGCAGTAGGCTTGAATATTTTTATTACATAATGATTGTTTCGTTCAAACAAGCAGCGTCAAAACTTTTCCATTATCAATTTTAAATGTGGAATTGGTAATTTTGTTTATCATTAATTTGATATCCATAATGTTATCCCTTAAGATCTCTGAAATTAAAACATGACCAAACCATCTAGAAAATTCTAGATAGTATAATTCCCCCGCTGACCTCAGCTAATTTATAGATTTCCCAATAGAATATCAACTTATTAATCCACTCAATACATGGAAACCAATATCTATGTATGTATGTATGCATGCATGTAATATTTAAACTAGCGGCTGCGCCCCAAAACCATTCCAAGACTTAAGTTAAGTAAAAAGAAGCCTAAAACCATCCCAGCGATACATACATCGAACATACCTTTCTACTTGATCCTTGATCCTTTGCAACAGACACTTATAGTACAGACATCTTGTTACTTTCATAAAACGATTCATGTGAAAGTAGTGTTAGGATTTTCAATTTCCTTTGAAAAATAAGAGAGGAGGGTTTTCTGTGCTCGACAGGGGACCTTTGGGGTAAATTGTATTGTAGCATACCCAGATATTGTTCAGCAGTAGGATTATGTCCAACACTATCCAGCTTCCAGTTTATTATCTGGTCCCTCACATGTTCAACCATACCTGAAATAATCGATATTTTATTACTTGGATATTGCACCAAGATTTCATGTACTCTGATAAAGTAATATTAAGCAGTTGGCGAAAATAACGATGTATACTCTTTACTCCATTCCCTCCCCTCTTACCAATAAATGAGGTCCATATTAGCAACCTAAATTGAAGACAAATTTTTCCCTGTCAATAATTCCACGAAAATCCTATATACATTAAAAAAACTCTTCTTAGTGGCCACAGGAGCCATCCAAAATATTGAAATGCCATTTATATTTAACTAGCGAGTACGCCCCTAGAGGCCTCTAAGGTAAATTGTTGTGGGTGGCGGGGGAACCACTACTCATTTTATTAATTTTAGTTTTTAAAATATTTTTTTTGTTGTAGGCTATTTTATCTGCTCCGATTTTTCTTGGGAGAATAGTTACAAATCTTCCCAGGAACTAAGAGAAGCTACATTTCAGAGAAGAACTATATCGGTTCAGTGGTAAAAGATATCCTTCGGTACAAAGACTCACACAATTCTGTTACTTTTATATAAGGATAGATATAATGTAAAGTAAATCAGTTAGAAACACAAGGTACAGTTTTTTATATTTTTTCTAGCTTGATATAATCCTATTCTATATCCCAGACAATCATTTGATTATCATCACACAATTTTAGTAGCGAAGCTACTCTATAACTCGAAATAACCGTTCATCTGTCTGTAAAAAACTGTACATGGCTGCTATTCAAAATAGACGGCTGAATTTCTTTGTGAAGGTTCCATATACTGGTGAGCATCTAGTGTGTAATTTACTTAGTTGATCGATCATACAGTTTGTGATGGACCATTTTATGCTCTATAAATTATTTTATCCGTTCGTCCATCCGTTTTACACCCCTTTAATTTTGGCAAAAGTAGATACCCCCCTTTCTGCGCGTTTCTGGTTTAATATTATTGTTTTTCTGTACACACACACACTTATATATATTTTCTTTACGTAAGCAGTTTTCTTCCAAAATTGTCTTTTGTTTTATTTAGAAACAATTATTCTTTTAGAGTTACATCTACTCTATAACTCGCAGCATTAGAGCATTATGGGAGGTGTCGGGTTCGAATCTGGTCTACATTGCGTCAAAAAAAGATACGTTTATGATAGTACTCACTTTTGCTATGTCTAGCATGCGATGCCATAATACAAGTAGGGGAAATGCCTGGGTATGTAAACAGTAGCAATAGGTCGTTTAAACAAGGGGTTGGTTGATGTTGAATGTTATTTAGTTGTCCTAGAAATGTGTATTCCAAACATAAGATGTTTTGGATAATTACAGATGTAAAAATATCAACATGTATTAAATGGACATATGTATATTCCGGTAACAATAGTAGATATGCTAAATTGGATCTTATTGTTACAGGAATCTCCAAGCCAAGTTTATGATCGATAGGACAATTCTCATATGCCTTAATTAACAATAAGAGCTATTAATTAACTTTACATGGTATTCAGGATTCAATACTTGTTATTTTCCTGGAATTTTTTTTCTTAACTTTTTCCCATACATGAATATTACCTGATGTTTAAGATTATTAAAAGCGAAGCTTTTCTAAAATTTTGGGTCGTCCGTCCGTCCGTACGTCTTAGATGGATAGCTTTTTCATTAATTTAGGCATGTTATAATTGTCCTATCGATTTCAAATTTTGTATGGTGATTCCTGTAGTAGTTAGGTATGATTCAAAAAGCGTAGCAACTCTATAATCATTACCAATATGTCCGTACGTCCATTTTAAACATGTTGATTTTTTACATTTTTAACAACTAATTTTTATGTGATCTAATTATTCAATTGTTCTGATTTTTGGTATACTGATTCCTAGGACAACAGAGTACAATATTATAAGCAAAGCAACTCTATAATCAAGTCCTAAAAATGTAAGTATGTCCATAAACATTATCCTGTATCAAGAAGTTTTTCAACAAATTTACTCACAATTTTGATTTGACTCTTATTCATTTATATTTTGATTTTTCAGTTTTGACACTATACAAGTGTTAATGTCCGTTTGTCCTACCGTTTCAGGGCTTCGCTTTTATGGATGTTGTCATCCTTGTTTTTCCTTCGTTTTTCCTAAAACAACAAGGATAAAACATCCACAAAAGCGGAGCTCAAAAATCAGACGATAGGACAAACAAATTTAAAAGTTTAAACAAAATTGATATAAATTGTCGCATAATTGCTTAAGGAATCCTGTTTTCGGACACACTTAATACCATTTTTAGGAATTAATTACAGATATACTTTACTTTCAACATTGTACCTTGTTGTCCAAGGAGTAATTATTCAAAAAAATAGATGAATAGGATAATGATATCATAAAAAATAGTTGTCAAAACGATCAGCGGTAAGGGGGATATTATTAACACCCTCCTAAAATAACAATATCCTTCCCCTATCTTTACAACCATAAGACTTCACATCTCTCTGTTGTATCCATGTGCACGCCACTGTTGTTTAAAATATTCTATATTTGATATTGTTTGTTTGTCTGATTATCAATTTTTAAGCTTCGCTTCAATGTAAGTTGTTATCATATTTATATTGTCTGTTTTTATAGATAAAACAATAATCTTTTTATAATCATTGTATACGTGATATTTTAATGTATCACTTTTTACATCACAAATACGTGATTGAAGTAAACTTTTAGGGGTTTTTAAAGGCGAAGCTTTCTATAATTATGTAAGAAGGATTCTTAGGGCTACATGGTTTCCGGTTATAAGCAAAGCATCTCATAATAAAGACATAAAATGGGCTATACTCAAAAAACGCCTATCTCAGAAAACGCCTATCTCAAAAAACGCCCATCTCAGAAAACGCCTATCTCAAAAAACGCCCATCTCAGAAAACGCCTATCTCAAAAAACGCCTTTTTCATAAAATGCCTACTACATTTTTAAAAAATAAAGCCTAATTTATAACTACTATTCAATAGAATAATAAAATACTAGTCATTAATAATCTCTTATCTAATACACAAATAAACAGTTACCAAATTAACCAGTCACTAAACTATGTACAAAGATGGATAAAATGGTAAACTAAAGAGTAGCTTCTATATTAAGAGAATAGGGATACATTTAATAAATGGAAAATGGGGGATGGGAGAAAATTATTGGAGGGAGAACTAATTAGAGGAAAGGGTTTAATTATTGAAGCTTATTCAAAAGTACAAATTTTCTAATCTGATAAAAATAAGAAAGAATAAAAAGTGCCTAAGTAATGTACAAGAGTGACATTATACTTCAGGGATAGATATTTCAATAAGAAGATTTATAATGTACATATTGCACAATATTCACAATACCTTCTGAGACTTACATGTTTCACTACAAGATAATTTTTAAAATTGTAGTAGGCATTTTATGGAAAAGGCGTTTTTTGAGATAGGCGTTTTTTGAGATAGGCGTTTTCTGAGATGGGCGTTTTTTGAGATAGGCGTTTTCTGAGATAGGCGTTTTTTGAGATGACTCATAAAATGTAAGTATGTACGTACTTTAACAGAATCATCTACATATATAAGCATATTTGATGTAATTTACATAAAATTTTGTATAAATTGATAGTCTGCTTATGTATATTCAGTACTGACACTGATAATGTTCGTTTGTCCCACTGTCTAAGTTTTGAGCTTCGCGTTCATAGATGTCATTCTTTTACAATGAATAGAAATATAATTAGTTTAAGTGGAAATCAAAGCCCCCAAAACAAATGTATTTACTTTTAAACCAACAAACAAACTTTACAATAGGACAAAACTTGAAGATGGATGCCCCACATAATAATTTTAATAATTTGTGCTTTTTTTGGAATTGTACACAAACAAGTTTGAAATTTAAGGAAATGATGTCAACATCCATTAAGTCATATATTCAAACATTAAGAAATGTAAAGTAACAAATGCATTTAATAATTAAGATTATTGTAGTTTAAACGCCTTAGATTAAAGTAATTCTTTTCTACAGCTAGGGGTGCTTTACTATCTGCCGGTAATGGATAGTTCTTTATCGTTCATTTAGGCATGTCAGAATTTTCTTATGTTTATAAGATTTTCATGATGATTCCTTTAACAAATAGGTACCTATTAATGTAAAGTGCTAGAGGAGAGAGAACATTAACAGTAAATTATACTGGTACAAAAAATTGTATAGCCATGTTATCATATTCGTGGGCTCAAAAAGGTTTATTTAAATTTTATCTAAACTCTAACTAGCATTGACTAATCTCCACCAAAAATTTTAATCTGCAAAAGGATTTTTCTGTTTATCCTAAATGGGTCCATTATCTTATTCTTGAGATCCATGATTAAAGAGAGTGGTAGGTTTCTGGTAGAATCCGTAAAGATGTGTGTTTTAAGGCTTAAAAATAGTAGTAGAACGATAATATTCACTAAATAGGTGTATTTCTTATTGAAAAGAACTATAGACAAAATTCTTTTTTTTAAAGTTAACATAAATTTTATCGTTCACTACTGTTTTTTACTTATAACACATAACCTTTACGGATTTTACCAGAAACATACCCCTCTCTTTGTGAAAAAGGAAATAGAATTTGAAAAGAATTGTAAATTGAGAAGAAATTAAGTAAAACTAAATAATTAATTAACTTAAAGTTCTTCTTAAATGGTAAAGTAAAATTAGAAAAATGAGAATTAACCAAGTAGAAGCTAAATTTAATTTACAATATAACTAAAGAATTCTATATATTACCGGTGGTTACACCTCTAGCTTTAATGGGCTTTGCTCCTGAACATGACTCTATATGTTTGTTTACTATTTAGGATAAACTATTAATGTTGCAAAGACACCTCTTACAAAAGAGTATCCAGTATACAACTTACCTAGTCCGCCAGTCTGTCACTCATGAAGAAAAAGATTTAATAAGTAAAGGTTTCGTGATTTCTATTTTGTATTCCTCCATCTCATTTTTTATTACAACTGAACACCTGCACTTATGTAAGTGGCAACCCTTGTTAATGGATATGTTCGAAAACTACCGATTTGTGTTCTTTATGTTGCTATGCAGGGCTCTGCAGCTGAGCTTCAGCCTCCTGAAAGCCTCAAGGAAATTAACCAAGCTATAACACTTTTAAAAATAGCTTAAACTGACCCTAATATAGAAATCTCTTTTCAAACTAAAATTCAAAGTATCCAAACGGTTTAAATTTAAGGCTTCATCGCGGCTGCCAATTCCTGCTTCTTATTCTTGTTGATTATGAATGAGACGCTGGAGAAAGTTTGAAAGTATAATGATAAAATATTAAAGCAAACAATCAACTTCTAAGAATACAACATTCATCCATATCTAGTGTTTAAACAATCTAACAAAATGCAACCTATAACGATATCACCATCAAGAACGTCCAAGCTTTTTTAAAGGTGGGGTTACAAAGATTAAATTTTTTTGGGTGGGAGGGAAAAAATAACTCTTTGATAGCAAAATCTTTATCTTAGAAGTTCTAACTGTACATGGTAATGAATTACGCCTAATTTGGGTCTAGGCATTTCCCCTACTTTAATTATTTTTTTCGCGCACCTGACATAGCAGCATTAGGAACCATCTCTCAACTTGACCTGATACATTACGTGTTATGCTACTTTCCTGATTTCTCAATTTTATTTTGGTGGTTTTTAAAATATACTGTCTAACTAAATTAAAAGATGAAACAGAATTTTT
This sequence comes from Acartia tonsa, assembly GCF_053477335.1. Lineage (NCBI taxonomy): Eukaryota > Metazoa > Arthropoda > Copepoda > Calanoida > Acartiidae > Acartia > Acartia tonsa. The sequence continues at coordinate 12,441,442 of NC_137268.1, forward strand.
CTCACAAATTAAAAATATTTAAAAGATAGTGTCTATCCAAATAATTTTTAGATCAGAAAAAATGCAACTTTTGAATAGCTTAATTATGCTTTAAAAATCACTAAAATGTCAGTCGTCTATCTTAATCAGTAGCCAAGACAATCATACATTTCCATATATAGACCAAGTAAACTATATACTTAAAGCTCATTTGTAATCTTTATTCTTAAAAAAAAGTTCAGCCTTCTTTCTTGAATTGCAGCTGAGAAATTCAAGTTTCCTCCATACCTTTTCTAATGGAAGGAAAACGGAGTTACAAACAGACAGACATTTCGATTTATATGTATTATGTATACATTATACATTTTAGTTTTGCTACTAGAAATGAGCCGTGTGACGTCAATACATCCATCTCTTTTTAAGGGGTTTCCTTTCCCACTTCTCCTCTCATCTCTCATAACTTACCAGCAGTTGTAGATGTTGGATGAATAAGTATAGTTCCAAGGACTCGGCTTGGGTGCTTCATACCAAATCTAGAAATATTCAATTATTTAACAAACAAAGTTTTAGTCCAAAAAATATTTGTTGAAATGTTTGTGCACAACAAGTACTAAGAGTTTTCAGACCCAACTAATTAAAAAACGTTTTTCAAAAACCTTGGATACAAGTGTAATAGCCAGTCCTGCCAGTCCAATTTGCCTAAATGTAGAATGACTTGGATATGATGTTAGACCTTGCCCCCACCCCAAGTCCCAGGGTGTATTTAATCTCAAGTTTGTACAGTGTAGACTAACCTGGCAATGATGTTTGAACCAGCGCCTACCCCAAGTCCCAGGGTGTATTTAATCTCAAGTTTGTACAGTATACACTAATCTGGCAATGATGTTAGAATCAGCCCCCATTTAAATCCCAGGGTGTATTTAATCTCAAGTTTGTACAATGTACACTAATCTGGCAATGATGTTAGAATCAGCCCCCATTTAAATCCCAGGGTGTATTTAATCTCAAGTTTGTACAATGTACACTAATCTGGCAATGATGTTAGAATCAGCCCCCATTTAAATCCCAGGGTGTATTTAATCTCAAGTTTGTACAGTGTACACTAACCTGGCAATGATGTTGGAACCAGCACCTACCCCAAGTCCGAGGGTGTATTTAATCTCAAGTTTGTACAGTATACACTAACCTGGCAATGATGTTCGAACCAGCCCCTACCCTAAGTCCCAGGGTGTATTTAATCTCAAGTTTATACAGTGTACACTAACCTGGCAATGATATTTGAACCACCCCCTACCCAAAGTCCCAGGGTGTATTTAATCTCAAGTTTGTACAGTATACACTAACCTGGCAATGATGTTTGAACCAGCCCCTACCCCAAGTCCGAGGGTGTATTTAATCTCAAGTTTGTCCAGCACACAAACAAGACTTTCTCCAAGAGCCTAAATGCAAAATTAAGTAAGGCCTACACCAACAACGAAATTAATTCTGAAAAAAATCACGAAACCTGTGCGTGATTTTCAGTTATAGTAAGGGGGGGGGGGGGAAGGCAACACATAGTAGAATTGACGACCTTTTTATTTATTTCGCTTGTTGGCTATACCTTATACATGGGTTCGACCCTGAAGAACAAGGAATTCCAACTCCCTAGTATATTTTCTTTTATTCAGAAAAAATCTAAGTCTTAAGCTTCAGACGCATAAACATTCTACTTAGATTTAAACTTTGAATTGTGTATTTCCATATTATGACGAAAAAGGACATTTATTAATATTGAGCCAAGAGCTCTCCCGGTCCTTTTGTGGTGTTATTTGAGTACTTCATATAAAATAATAGCCCTTTAAACTCACAAGGATCACGTGTCCTTACGTCCCTTATACATTGATTAAGTTTAAGCAAAAGTGCCATCGAACAACAAGCCATCCACCTTTTATTTAAAATTATATTGAAAATTAAGATGGATGGGTGTGGTTCTTTGCTAAACCCATGTGGAAACCTAATCTGTGGGTCTTTTCTGTATCTAATCTATAATACAAAGTAGAACGATGTTTGTTTGTCTGTCTGTTTGTTTGTCTGTCTGTCTGTCTGTCTGTCTGTCTGTTTGTTTGTAGCGAAGGATCTCGCTAACCGCTGAACCGATCGAGTTCTCCTTAACAGAATAGCTTCTCATAGGTCCCGGGAAGGTTTATAACTATTTTCTAACTACGAACGTAGCTTTTCTGTGCTTGACACGGAACTTTTAGGGAAACCACCTAAATTACTAAAAGATTTAAAGTCACCTGCATTGTTGGAAATCTTGCTTCTGGGTTCAAATCCTAGAAAAAAAATTAATTTAGTTTCTAGAACTTTTATTTGTATTTAAAATTGATTTTTTCAACATAATTAGGTCAATTTATTTTCACCAAATAAATATATTAATTGTACTTTTAAAATTCAAATTAGTATCTTTAAGACTCTTAAACCAGCTCATTAAAATTTAATACCATATACATTTTATAAAGATTTTAAACTATCAAAAGATTTAAACCAAAAGAGAATAAAATTCTATAGCAAAATAAGTACAAAAAGTTTACAAAGTATTTGAAAGTTAGAATTTAATAAGTAGAAAAATTCTAAATTTCTTGACAACTTTGAATTTTGCAAAAATCTAAAGGGATAAGACAATGGCCGATAAATTGATATACATTCCCAATGATAATACACAATTATCCCTTCTGTAGATTAAAATTAGAGGTTGAAACGTTTTAACACTCAAGCCAATGAACTAACCAATCAAAATTCACTAAAGTCCCCAAAGTTCTTAAGCCAAGGAATAAGAAAACGGTATTATAAAACTTTGGGGGCCTAGTGTAAAAACAGCCCACTGTCCCCCCCCCCCTCTCTCTCTCTCTCTCTGGAATTTAGTTATTTTATTTTCTGTATTTTCTTTTCTTTTAGGATTATAGTAAGCTCACTGAGTATACTTGAGAATTATAAAGGATAAGATTATACTACAGAAATATTATTTTCACAAATTTAAATATTTTAACATAAAAAAGAAGATTGTAAAATTTAGATTTTTGTAAAAGAAGACTTTATTCCGCTTTTTTTTAGCGTTCTGTAAGTTGCCTAAAGATTTGTGGACAGTAAATTAGTGGCTTGAAACTAAACTTTTCGTCTGACGATTGACCCTTTAATAGTGTTATGAATGGACGGACTGACAGTAAGATAGAGGGACATAGTTTGTTGTAGATTAGATGATAATTGAAGAATCTAAAAAGATTCATAAGCATATTGCATTCAGCCTCCCAAATTAATAGTTATTCTCATTTTTTCTTGAAATTTTATTTCACCCGGTTCATACAGTGCAGTGCAGTGCAATACCAACAGACTGACCCATGAAGTAAGTTATATAAAAATACTTGTAGACCATGAGATCCTTAATTAAACATATGATCCGTCTGTATCTGTAAGCAGCAGAGCTTATATTATATTTCCCAGTATATCTTCAAAGCTGATTAATAACCATGGATTAGAACCGGTTCTGATGCTTATTAAAAATCATGTATAGCATCGTATTACAGGTAATTTTTCACAAATATTAAATTTTAAAATCATAGAGTAAACAAAAGTTTTGTTAGCCTGGGCCTTCAGCCCCTCGGAACTAACAAAACTGTTTTAATCTTATCATTTTTCATTTTGATATCCGCAGAAAGTTGTCTGTAATAAGATGCGATAAATAACTCTGTTATTATGTATATGTATATTACAGAAGAATTAAGTAATAAGTTAGCTTAGTCTGAAAACTATTGTAAAAAAACAATGAATTGCGAAATTTGATGTGAGACAAAAAATAAGAGTATTGTATTTCTCTCTTTGTTATCTACATTATATCCAGGGATCTGAAGGGATAAGACAATGGACTAAAATTGATATACATCTCCAATGGTTATAAACAAAATTGAAAATTACCCTTTCTGTAGATTTAAAATATTGATTAAAGGGTTTAGACACTTAAAATTTGGAAACAACCAATCAAAATTCAATAAAAATACCAAAAGAGTCAACGAATAAGATAAAGTAATTAAAACTTTGGGTACCTGCGTAATTTACAGCCAGCTGCCCCCTCTCTCCCTGAAGTCTATCTATTAACTTACTATATCCTTCATAAAAAAGTAACAGGACGTTTGTCTATCTATATGTTGACTATGCTCTTGAAAGCGTTTGTTGTTAAATAATATCAGAGAAGCTCCATTAAAAATATACATTTTTTTCTGGGGGGGGGGGGGGGGGGGGTTGATACTGCAAAGTAGGAGAGACCACTATTTTGTCAAAAAAGAAATTAGAGTGTATATCAAATTTCTTTCCTTTGTTACAGAGAATTTCTATAAACACAGTTTTTTAAGCAACCCTTTTACCAATATATCAAAGAAAACACTTCCCAACTAAATTTCAAACAAAGGATAGCTGTATTAATCAATGTAGCTCATACATCCAAATACTTCAAGACCACTATTTTGGTGGCCCCTAGGGCCATACAAAGAACAAGTAAATTAATTATGACTTCAATTTCCTTCTTAGTAGCAAAGCTACTCCATAGTTCACTTAGTCAGTCCGTATCAATCTTGGCGAAATGTGATTTTCTCGTCTGCTATTTAAGACAGGCTTCTTATTTAATTTGGATAAGTACTCCATACAGAAGAGCATCTTGTATACTACTTACATGGTCTGTCGGTCTGACCGTCATGCTAAAAAGGACATAAATAATTATTTGTAATGTTTCGTGATTTTCTTTAGTTTAATAAATAAAATTGTCTCTCTTTTTTAAGACCATGAACATCTGTCCTTTAACTCATTTCGTCTGTTTGTCTATAAATATAGGTGTATAACTTGGATCCCCCTGTCAAAAATCTTTTTTGTATGCTAGCCAAGTGCTTCCTTCTCTTTTGTTGCGACTTGGCTGTGTTAATATTCCCGAGGCTATCAGTTGATTTTCAAAGACCCAATTGAAAGTCAGCACTGGGTCCTCGGAGTGGGGACATACAATTATATATCCTTACCCTTCTATTGTTTTACTTTAATGCTTTGCTACCTATTAATGTTATCATCCTTGTTCAGGTTCTTATCTAAATTACATATCTATCAAATTAATCTAATTTAAGAGAGAATTAAAGTTTTTTTTATCAAATTGTGATAAGAAAAATCCTGGATAAAAACTTCGTTTTAATAAGTAGATAACTATTTTTTCTTGATTTTCTCGGGCCAGACATTTGGAAAATTGCTTTAGGTAGTGTTTCTACATTCAAGTTAAATTATTTCAACCTTATAAATATAATAGGTGCCTTCAATTAACGCCCTTTGTGCACTGAAAGCTAGGGTTGGGCCGGATAGTTTTTTGGCCGGATACCGGATACCGGATATCCGGCTGATTTCAAATGCCGGATATCCGGCATCCGGCCGGATATCCGGCAAATATCCGGCTATCCGGCCAAATTACCGGATATCCGGCCGGATAACCGGCCAAATTACTACATATTAAAGTATCAAAAAAGGATATAGTCCCTTTCGTAGCAACGCACCTTAAGGGGCGATTCGTTGTATTTTAAAAATTGCTTTTAATAGGTTATTTTAGGTTAGGTTAGGTTTTATTTGGTTAGGTGATTGCCCCGCAGGGTTAGGCAATTGGCCCTGCAAGGTTAGAGTCCCCTGCGAGGGGCTAGAAATAGGAGGAAAGCTATTGTGAAAATACGAATAATCGCTCCTTAAGGGGCGTTGCCACGAAAGGGACTATACCCGCAAAAAAAATTTCTTCATATACTGGTGTTTTATATTATACTAGCGGCTGCGTCCCTAGTATCTAGGGATATTAGAAAGGACATGAAAGTGCAGAAAAATAATTTAAAACCTTACAACAACTTTTTTATAAAAATTAAACGGACTAAAACCACCCTGGGACCTAAAAAGGAGAACCATATCGAACCATATCGGTTCATCAGTAAGCGAGATCCTTCGCTACAGACAAAAAAAGCTTACTACTTTATATAATAGGATAAAATTGGAGGATGGGCGGGGAGGTGGCGTTAAATGCCTGTCCCCCCCCCCCCCCCTCTGTTTTTTTCTATCCCATTTTCTGTGTATAAAAGGTCTACAACTGAGTGACTTTCGAAATATGGGTATGAAACATAACTAAGAGTTGAAAATTTTTAACACCTCCTTCCTGGCGGGCACAGGATGCCAGCAAATCTGGTAAGGTCATTCAGGTAAAAAGTAAAAATATTTTTTTACATAAACAAAGCATTTCTTGTTATCTAATACTAAAATATCCTATAGTCGTACATCCTCATATGTAATATAGATGTTCAAGTCGATTTCAGGTTCCAGGTATAATCCTGCAAGTTCTGAACCTCCAGGTCTTCAGAAATCTTTAAACGGTTTCTGTGACCGCAACTTTTTACTTGAAGATTTCAAATTTTAAACTTAAGCTTTTTTATATATCTTCATAACTTATTACAATTTCATAAAATCCGTTGCCGTTTACCTGCCAACCGTCGGTTTGCGGCTGGCAGCTGCTAAGCACTGCTGCCACCGCCAAAATTTATGTTTTGAGATTTCATAAACATATTCAGAAAAAAATTTTCTTCTAGCTTCAATAATAAGAAAATTACAGCCATTTAAGATTTAAAAAACAGAGATTTTTGTTGTAAAATATAAAAGATTATATTGCCGGATATCCGGCCGGATAGTTTCAATATCCGGTATCCGGCCGGATATTGAAAATGGCCGGATATCCGGCCCAACCCTACTGAAAGCCCTATCCCATTTATTCTTGAAATATATTGAAAATTATGGGGGGATGCGTAGTTTTTCCTAACCCTGAGGGGCTACCTATATAACCTAACTTGAACTACAGTAATAAACAAACAATTGAAAAACTAACCTCCCCTTATTAAAAGCGAAGCTTTTCTATAATTAGGGTCGGTCCGTCCGTACGTACGTCCGTAACGGATAGATTTTTTTTGTTAGTTTAGGCATGTTAGAAGTGTCGTATAAATTTCAAATTTTGCAAGGTGATTCCTTTAATAGTTAGGTACGATTTAGAAAGCGTAGCAACTCTATAATCATCACCAAAATGTCCGTACGTCCATTTTAAACATGTTTGATTTTTTTTACTTTTTTAACAACAAAATTTTATGTGATCTAATCATCCGATTGATCTGATTTTTGGTATATTGATTTCTGGGACAACAAAGTATAATGTAATAAGAGAAGCAACTCTATAATCAAGTCCTAAAAATGTAAGTATGTCCATAAACATTATCCTGAATCAAGCAGTTTTTCAACAGATTTACTTACAATTTTGCTTTGACTCTTATACATTTATATTATGATTATTCAGTTCTGACACTATACAAGTGTTAATGTCCGTTTGTCCTACTGTTTCAGTGCTTCGCTTTTATGGATGTTGTCATCCTTGTTTTTAATATCTTTAACTAAAAGGGAATGTGAAAGTTGCAAGCCAGAAAGTTGATGACGATAAACAAAATGACTCGTTCTATAGATTAAAACTATTAGTTAAAAAGTTGGTATACTACTTGTTTACAACCAACTAATCATATTTTAAGTACCAAAAATTTTTGACCAACGAATAAGATAGCGTGGATATATAATAATTTTGGTACTAGTATAATTATCAGTCCAATGTCCCCCTTCCCTGAAAACTACATAAATATCTTGCTATAAATTCTTCAAAAAAACTCATGTATTTTAGAAGCACTACCTCAGCCAAAGTTTAATTCCATCCAGATTTATTTATCTTCAACTACGAAGGTTGAATACAGTTATCTATATTAATTATATTTCTCTTTTATTTATTACTAGTTGATTCGCCCCAAGCCTCTAGGGAAGGACAAAGGAGGAAAATAAATAGCCTAAAACCTCCCAAAAACATCCATAAAGCGTCCCTTAAAAATACACTTTGTTCGGACCAGTAGTTTCCAAGATTTTTAGCTGCAAACAAAAATGTATTTTACTCGGCTGTTGCCAGAGATAGATGGCTGATTTTTTGTGTGTGAATATTTCTTAAACTGATGAGCTCAACTCCCTAACTCAACAGGTCAGTTGGTCTGTCTATTGTATTCCAGAAAATTTTAAATTAACATTTGTAAAATGTGTTTTAATAAATTGTTATAATAGCTGATTTACAAATGTCATTCCCATATAAACAACCCCTTAAATAGTGGATGTAAATATTCATTTATTTCCCGGCCTTAGGTAACCATTTATTTCCCCGAGGTAGTCATTTTTAGAAGATTTACAAATTTTTTTGGAAGATTTTTTAATTTTTATTAATTATTAAAAGAAACTTGATATCAGGGATAAAAATGATCATAGCCGGGAAATAAATGAAAATTAAAAACCAAAATTAAACCACATTTTAGCATAAAAAAATGAGTTTTTTGTTTAAATGAGAATGATATTCCTGTCCAGTTTTTTGTTTAGGAATGAATATTTCTTACCCTCGTGAATAAATGATGACCTATCGGTCCATCATTTATTCCCTCGGGAAAGAATTATTCATTCCTAAACAAAAAACTGGACAGGAATACCCCATTTCCACTGACCAATTGATAGAACTTTAAAACAAAATATTTTTTTATTACAAGAAATAACTAAAATCTATCCAGTTTACAAAGAATGGATTTCTATTCAGGGAGAGAGGAAACATTTGACTGTAAATTACTCTGGTACCAAAAGTTTTATAACCACGTTATCTTATTCGATGTCTCAAAATCTATGGTTACTTTTATTGAATTTTGATTGGTTAGTTTGTGACTGAAAACTAGTAGTTCCTAAACTATAAATACAAGCAACAATTTAAATCTACAGGGGTATATTATTCATTTTAATTGAGTATTTACATCAATTTATCGTTCATTGTCTTATCCCTCAAGATCCCTGATTTTTACCTGAGCTCCAGGTTCCTGTCCAGGGATAGATACATGGAGGAAGACAGACCTGCTGGTAATACCTGATACAAATAACAATTAGAAAGAGCTGTCCCCAAAGTTTATAATAGCGTGTTCTTATTCGTTGGCTCAAAAATTTTGGGGAGTTCTATTGAATTTCGATAGGTTGTTTTGTTAAGCTTTATGTCTAAACATTTCAAATTCTAATAGTAATCTACAAATGGGGTAATTTTGTGTATTATCATTGTGGATGCACATAAACCATCCCCCCTATTTTTGATGAAATTTTAAACTAGTTGGGGTAGTTATTTTTTCTTATTCTAAATCCATTTATAGTTGTCACCATTCCTTGCGGGTTCTAAGCGTGTATGAAGTCATTTGAGTTTTACACTAAAATTATCTATTTTTCTATACAAAAAGCCATTTTTTTACAATTGATTAAAGTTACCTTGCATTGAAACATGCTTTGTAAACTCAACCTAAAAAAATACATTAAGCATTATTTGTTTTTATCCTTTAGATTGAAAACATTTCAGATTTCAAATTTGAATTATTTAATAAATTAGTATTTATGGCTTTGTCCCAAGAGAGAGGGAGGGATTTAAAATCCCCGCGTATTCTATTTTTATTTGAAAAGAAAAGTTTTCACACTTTTACTTTACTTTTCCAAACAAATGTTAATCAACTAAAATGATTTTTCCTCCAATTACAAGTTATAAAGTTAAACTTTTAATGCAAAAGTTTATTTTTCTAATGCAATTACATTTCCTGAATTGACAAAGTTTTTTTTCCTAGGTCATAAAAGGGAATGTTTGGAAATCATACGATATATTAGAAATGGATATAGGGTATGCGTAGATATATTGGCAGGGCAAAATTTGTCATAAATTTAGCCTGCTAATAAGGACTTCATTTATCGGTCAGTTTGTTCATCTAGTAGGAGGGTAGGGGATAGGATAAAGGTTTTATTAGGAAAAAATCATGTATAGCATATTACAGACAATTTTTATAATCATATAACCAACACCAGTTTTGCCGTGACTTCGACCCCTCATAGCTAACAAACATGGTTTTAATCTTATGAAATTTCATTTTAATATCCGTGGGAAGCTGCCTATAATACGATGCGATAGATAATAGTATTATTTAAATACTTACAATAGCCGTATGGTTGCTTCCAATATCATGAACAGTTAGGAAAGTACATCGCTCCTGCTTTTTAGCCATCTCCAAATCACCCTAAATGAGATAAAAGTTTTCGCTTTTTTACAATTTGGTTGCTTCCCTATTTCCATACATATGCATTAGGAAGAATTGTACTATCGATTTAAAACCTTGCATTTGATAAGACAGCAACTCTATAAACATTCTATACCAACAACATAATTTTTATTATAAAAAATTATCCAATTTTGAAATAGAGATTACTCGGTCGATAAGGCACAGTATGTTAAGCATCTCTATAACAAGATCTTAGCAGGGAAGTATGTCGTTACAAATTAAGTATCGTTTTTTTTAGGGCATATTTAACCTTATAAACAAAATTTTTCAGTTTCTTGTGCTTACTCTAACAGCCCATATTGAGCACACATCCCCTCCCATTAATACCATTATTAAAAGAAAATTTAATAAGGGGGGTTATTTTTCTTTCTTTACGCCTAACTTCTTTTTCGGAACCCTAACCATACGTAACTATCAAGTACAAAAAATAACCTAACCTAACCTTGCCTAAAGTAAAACACTATCATACGAAAAACTACCTTCCCACTACGCTAATTTGTTTCTGTCCATTTATCTGATTTATTGAGTTTCCTTTTTATGTTTTTTAATTGTTATGAAACATGTATGATAAAAGTTTGCCTAGCAATAGCATAAAAAACAATATTTATTTAATATGAGTTTTATTGAACATTTATTTGGCATATATTTTCTTTATTCTTTATCAACAAACGTCTGTTTTTTTATCTGTTGTTTTATTTATAGTGCTCTATTTATTTATTTAGTATACGTTCAGAAAATACAATATGAGTCTTATAAACGTTGATTCTATTTACATTTTAACAAGGATGACGGTATACAGAAAAGCGAATATCTTCAATAAATCAATAATGACTCAGCGTAGGGTGATTTCCCTTTGGTACTCTCCCCCAAAATAGTTATAAACCTTCCAGGGGCCCATAAGAAGCATTACCTATGATCGGTCCAATTGGATAGAGAGATCCTTCGGTACACATAGACATTCCTTTTAGTCTTTTTTTAGTTAAATCAAACGTTACAAATGAAGCTCCAAGGGACAACAGCATTAAAAATTGAACTTGAACCGAAAGAAAACCCAATTATTGGGAAGCTTTGCTATCAAAATACATTACCTGGACAAAAACCTGGATTTCGCCACAGGCATCTGTTTTCACAACATGAAGGGTCAAATCTAAAAAGATAACTTCGCATCAGGGCTCGGCAGATGCGCGTCAGAAGCATTTAAACCTCTTGGAAATTAACAATCTTAAAAATCATCCGAAAGTCTGAACCTGGCCCAAAAGAAGCAATCCCCCTTTTAAATAAAAATTCGCAGCATCCTAACAGGTTTTAACTTAAAGATTTAGTCTTGACCGTCGCGCGGCGGCCGAGCCTTGCTTCCCGTTACTACAATTTTTGGTGCTTTTACACAAAGTGCCTGTTGATCATAGATAACAACCACCCATTTTTTAAAGAAAATAAAAAAATATTGGGGGGGGGGGGGGTGTAGTTTTTATTCTATGTCTTTGTAAGGTTTCTTAGTGATTATTTTTTTTTGTTTCCTACAAAAACACAAATAAAAAATATGTTAAAAGTTTTTGATGTATTAGAAAATTGAAAATTGCAAATTAAACGTATTTAAAATGCGTGTATTTTATTTCTGAAAATCCGCCAAATTTTATGGATTTTCATTTGTATTCCTTTTCATCTATTCTGTGCAAAACCTTTTAGACTGATTACTTTGCAAGTGTTCTTACAAAGCAACTAAAGAAATCTAACAGCGAGGAATTTCTGCAAAAAGCAACATTTGGGAAGGGGGGGGGGGGGTAATTTTTTTCTAGGGGCGATTCCTCTTGGGAGGGGGGTGGTACCCTCCCCCAAAATAGTTCTAAACCTTCCCAGGACCTATGAGAAACTACCCTGTAAAGGGGAACCCGATCGGTTCAGCGGTTAGCGAGATCCTTCGGTACTTTTACTTTATTAAAATATATTCCTTTATTATTTGTTTGTATAATTTATTGAGTTTCGTTTTATAAAAGTTATTTTTGTGTAATTATAAAATCACCACTAAGGAAACGAATTGGGTTTTTCAATTTCCTAAAAATAAATCAACCCAAACGAATCAATTCAAATATTTATTCCGGTTAAAAAGATTTATAATTTTTTTTGACAATTTTTAAGACGTAAATTTTGATTTGATTTACCTTTATCCTCAGAAGACATTTTTGGATTCTGAAATAAAACGTAACTTAGAAATTCAGAACAAAAGGGGGACTATATAATTCGAAATGTCCGTCTGAATCGTGTTTTTTTTCCGGCTCCTCTAAAGATAGACGGCTAAAACTTCTTGTCAACATTCCTTTAATTATAGAGCATAATTAAGTATGAAACATTCATGGCGGTCAGACTTCTTTTTAGCAACTTCTGGCCCATTTTACTTTTTAAACTATTTTTTTTTCGGCTCCTATAAATGATAGACGGCTAAAACTTCTTGTCAATATTCCTTTAATTAAAGAGCATAATTAAGTATAAAACATTCATGGCGGTCAGACTGCTTTAGCCGATTTTACTTTTTACAACTAATTTTTTCCGGCTCCTATAAATGCTAGACGGCTAAAACTTCTTGTCAATATTCCTTTAATTATAGAGCATAATTAAGTATAAAACATTCATGGCGGTCAGACTACTTTTTAGCAACTTCTGGCCGATTTTACTTTTTACAACTAATTTTTTTCGGCTCCTATAAATGCTAGACGGCTAAAACTTCTTGTCAATATTCCTTTAATTATAGAGCATAATTAAGTATAAAACATTCATGGCGGTCAGACTGCTTTTTAGCAACTTCTGGCCGATTTTACTTTTTACAACTAATTTTTTTCGGCTCCTATAAATGCTAAACGGCTAATACTTCTTATGAAATATTTATAGGTAGAGTCAATCTAGAAGCATTTACTGTAATAGTGGTCAATTTCCTAGTCATTTAGTCAGTCAGTGAAGGACTCGGATACTGAAAGAGATGCTCTGCATAGACAACATATTTGAGTATATTACAGGATGTTTACATACGGTGATCCATCTTATAATGAATAATAAAGAACAGGAGAGAGATAAACATTGTAAAAAAATAACTCATACCGTAAAATGTTGGAAATTTTTGTACATAAACAAGGATGACAACATCCTTACGATGCGGGGAATAAAAGTGTTAGATGCTCGTTAATTTGTAAATTTATTAAAAGCGAAGCTTTTCCATAATTAGGGTCGGTCTGTCCGTCCGTCCGTGACGAATAGCTTTTTTCGTTTATTTAGGCATGCTAAAATTGTCCTATCGATTTCAAACTTTGCATGGGGATTCCCGTAATAGTTAAGTACGATTTAGAAAGCGTGGCAGCTCTATAATCATTACCAGATGTCAATACGTCCATTTTAAACACGTTGAATTTTTAACTTTTTTAACAACAAATTTTTAGGTGATCTAATTATTCGATTGATCTCATTTTTGATATATTGATTCCTGGGACAACAAAGTACAATATTATAAGCGAAGCAATGCTATAATTAAGTCCTAAAAATGTGAGTATGTACATAATCATTATCCTGTATAAAGCAGTTTTTCAACAAATTTACTGCGATTCTTTTACATTTATATTCTGATTATTCAGTTCTGACACTATACAAGTGTTAATGTCCGTTTGTCCTACCGTTTCAGTGCTTAGCTTTTATGAATGTTGTCATCCTTGTTGCGATACTAATATCCACACAAATTGTGAAAGTTGACCCAAAAACACCAACGTTATTTCAAAATAGAAATGAAGCTACTTGTCCTTTAATCTATATACACAAAAATTCCTTAATAAATTTTTAATTCTATTACCCAATACAAAATTAGAAATTGGACCACAAGCCCAATGAAATTGTGAAAAAAGTTGTGAAAGAAAAAAAGGGTTACAAAGATGTTTAAAAGCAGTCTGACCGCCATGGATGTTTTAATCTTGGCAATGTGGAAATTATATTTTAGCTGAGCATCTTGAATAGTAGCCATGAAAAGCACGTTTCTCCAAAAACACAGATGGACATTTCGAAATACTTTGCTTCCGAAAGAAAAAGGTCTAAGTTCCAAATGGAAATATTATAATCAACTGTGGCCTATTTCAACTTAATTTTCAAAAAAATAATCTATAAAGACTGGCATCCACGAAGTGATTGCAGTACGGACATACCTTAATGATGACTAGTTTCGTTCATAAAAAAATGATCTCTGTCTCTGTAAAAAAATAAATCTATTCTACGTATTATATTGGCTTGTAATATATTCTTATTGAGTCAACAATAGATAGATTTCCTAGATACATTTATCATATTCAATCTTAACAAGTTTTAGAGTAAGTACAATTTTAAATGTAAATAGTTTTTATGCCCCTAGAGGCCTCTATGGGTGGGAAATACGAAAACCCTTCTATGATTTTATTTAATTTTTGTAGTCTTTTAATGTGATTTTGGAGGATTTTTCTCGAAAACAATTTTGCCTCACTAACCGATTAGTGGGTAAATTTTTTTAAGAATCCACCTCAGTTTAGAGAAGCTTCACATATGTCCTAGGATGGTTATATGTAAACTATTTTACTTTTTTAGTATTTTTGCTACTGAAATGAGACTCAGGAAAAATATAACTTATATTTTTAGTATTTTTGCTATGAAAATACTAAACAAATTTAATTTAATTGCTGGAACAATAAACTAATTTCTAGTTTAATTTTAATCAGTTTGATATTATCAAAGCGTTTGATCATAGTTGGAATATATTTTCTCCTAATTAAGTGCAGGGAAAAAGGACATTCAAGTACTAAATTACATATTTAAAATAACAGCTAAGCAACTATGACTGTATGGTGTATGTGTAGAAATTATCTTGCTAACCGCTGAACCTCTATGGTTCTCCTTTACACCTTTACAAGGAATCTTTTAATAGATCCAACAAATGAATATAAATAAATTAGAGGAGGGTATTACCACCTACCAAGAGAAATACTCCATAGAAAAATATGACCCCCTTTAACTAGCTATTTCTTTGATTTCCATCAGTATCCCCTTCACTCAAGAGCCCCTAAAGGCCTCTATGGGCATAGCCACTAGTTCTTTAATAATTCAAACTGTTTAAACTCTGACAAAAGAAAAATTAAAATCAAATAGAAAATTATATGAGATTCCCTCGAACAGACAAGTGGACCAAAAAACTTATAATATTTTATAAACTATATTTCTAGTCCCTGTGGTCCTATCACTGAGGGTACCTATAAGCATCGAAAATATATTTTTTCTAAACTTTGTTTGGGTCCAAAATTAGTTTGATAATTTGTTTCCTAAACTTTAACGTGTATATAGAAAACAACATACCTATAGATTACAATTTGTTTTTTTCCCATAAAAAAAATACATTTTAGTAAACAATTCTTATAAACTTTAAAATGATTTTGATTAAAAAGTCATGAATGGGGGACAAAATTAATTAAATTCAGAGAAATATTTGAACTCATTCAACAAGTAAATAAAGGGACAAGAATAAAAGAATAAAAAAGATAGAATAATTAGCATTTTTGTAATATTAAAAAATAATAGTTTAAGAATTATAACAATGAATCCTTAAAAGAATTATTAAAATTGAATATATTTGAAAATATAACTAATAATGAGGGAACCTCTATATCTATGTTGTTACTTAAGTTGTGGAAGTAGCCTGTTGCTCTGATAGTTTCAAACTAACATCACCAAAATAACACACACATATCCCCCTAAAACTTCAACCAATTCAAAAGAGGGGGGATATTTGTAAAAACTCTACATGTAGAAGGGAAAAGGGTAGGAAAAAGAAAGGGAGAGAGAGAGAGAGATAGAGAGAGAGAGAGAGAGAGAAGGAGAGAGAGAGAGAGAGAGAGAGAGAGAGAGAGAGAGAGAGAGAGAGAGAGAGAAAAGGAGAGAGAGAGAGAGAGAGAGAGAGAAAGAGAGAGAGAGAGAGAGAGAGAGAGAAAGAGAAAGAAAAACTCAAATAAAGAGAGTGGTGGGTGGATTGGAGAGGGCTTCCCCCATCCACCATAAATAAGTTGGTTTAACAAGAGATGCTACTGTTATTCTCAGTGATCTTAAGGGGTAAAACAATGAATGATACATTGCTATAAAAACATTACCCTTTCTGTAAAATAAATTATTGGTTGAAAAGTTTCAACACTTTTAGATTCAAACAAAACAATCCAATTTTGAAATACTTAAAGTTTTTGGGCAAACATAAAAGATAATCAAGCTTTGAATACCAGTGTAATTTACAGTTCAATGTCCCCCTTCCTCCCTGGGAGTAAGTGTGCGAAGAAAGAGAAATAAGAGGCCACACACACACACACACACACACACACTCACACACCATTAAACTTGGTATGTGAGAATCCTAAAGATAAAATTTAGATTCCAGCAATAATTGACATTATGATATCACAATACTTTCCTCTGTTTGGCTAGTAATCTAAATATGCTGTGATATAAGTTCTCAATGAAAACAAGCAATATCTTTCTAATGTGTTTAAAAGTCATTACTTTATATATCTTAATTTTGTACATTCACAACTTCTTTTCTAATTTTTCCAGTAGATACGCTGAGATGAACAAAAGATAAATACCTAATCTAGATTTATGAATCTGCTATTTTTAATCTCAATTACTTTTTACTGTTTTCATTGAACGACCTTTATTCTCTGTAACCCGTGGAAGATTATACGTCCTTTTAATTCATTCATATCTAACTTTCATATCTTGCGAGAGACAACTAGGATTTTGAATGTAAATGAACAAGGATAACATCTCAATAAAGAAAATAGGAAGTATGACTTATTTACATAATAATTAAATAGGAAATCCTCATAATAAAGGAACAGGATCTGTGTCTGTCTGTGTGTGTGTACCGAAAGATCTCGATAACCACTGAACCAATATTGTTCTCCTTTACAGTGTAGCTTCTTATAAGTCCTGGGAAGGTTTATTATTATTTTGGGGATGGGTACCAACACCATCCCAAAAAAACTCACCACTACAACCTTCCACATAGGTTACCGACATTTATCATTAATAACAGCCAAGAAATTTCTTTATACATAGTGGACAATAAAATACAAAAGCTAAAAACGTATGTGGAAAAGATATTTCGTCACTTACATTGCATCATTCTATTGCAAGCTTAGAAATGAGGAAATTTTTTGTTACTCTTGGGTGAAGTCTAAAAATAGCCCTGTGATGAAACATGTTTCGTTCGTGGTTTTCTGAAAAGAAAAGATTTCCTTTATTAGGTCGGTCCGTCTATCTGTAACAGATAGCTATAATAATTAGTTTAGGCCTATTAAAATCATTCAATATATATATGTGTTTCGGAACGCATGCCTTGCCGTTCTCGAAATCTTATCTCCAAGCCCTCCGAATGACCAACATAGCGAAGTTTACAAATGTGTATTTATTACCATGAAAACAGTGAGTCTAAAACAAAAATATAAAAAATTAATTACATAATATTAATGGTTTATTATTTTTGTAAGATCGAGGTTGCGTGATTTCAATTTAATTAAAAATATAAAATTTCTAAAAAACTTTAAATTGGCACGAAACATATTAAATAGCATCAGAAATTGATAATTTTAGATTCAAATGATCAATAAAATTAAGGAAAATATTCGTATGTCAAAAGTTAGCAGTTAAATGGTCTATTTGTTGAAAAATTAATGTTTTAAATTTCTTCGTAAAAATATACCATACTACGCTTATTATTAAGAATTAAAGATAAATTCTTACCACATATGATGTCAAACTAAGCAGGAAGGCTTATTTGAGATCTTCCACGGATTAGAGCGCATGTATATTCAACCAATACATTATTTTCATTCACGTAGCTCTTCACATGGGAATCATCAAAGGAAAAATGCGCGGCTTCTTGTTTGTTTACAAGCGACGCGCGGAGATAGTTAGGAATGCCGCGTAACACACTCATTCTCTGGTGTAAGGAAAGGGGAATTAATGGGTTCGAACTTGCCAGGGAATACAAGAAAAATCATTCCAACACACACCCGTCTAGTCACTGGGAATCGAACACAATAACTCATCTTAGCATCATGCGTGCAGACAGTGTCCACAAAATCACAATCTCATAACGCATAAATTACAAGAGTTTAAAATGGCATGGCCATCAGGCCTAAAATTAATTATGGTAACTTACGAACACCACAATAACTCAAACCGACTCCACTACCACATAAGGATAGGAATAAGGAATGGGAAAAGCATTCAACATTCATGAAATGCACGTTTACCACTCACACATCTCATTATATCATGGCCTCATAATCTCAATTAAAGTTAGAATTACAAACCATGTAATTGCGAATACATGAATTAATAATCAATAGTATAAACTTTGATTAGGTACCTACATAATAATAGGCAAATGATTTTTATATTAAAAATCGCATCAATAATTAAATAATCAACTCAAACTTTTAAATCAAAAGAAAGAAAGATTAAATAATGACATTTTTTCTACTAAATCTTTTTGCTAGAAAAGAAAAGTAAAATTTCATAAAAAACTTCTCAAAAATTAGCATTTTCTCCAGCGGAAAAATACTCGGGCTTACATCTAGACATTTCTTAGATAAGATAGGTAAGATCCTTAAATCTAACATGTTTTAATAAAATAGACACTTAAATCTAAATAAAATATGACTGTAAAAATCATCAAACATCGGAAAATTAAAATTTCATAATTTTAAATCTTCGTGAATCAAAATTGCGTAAAATAAAATTGCAATTGAAATATGCAAATTAAATTACCAAAATAAAACAAAAGCTCAATTATAAGAAAAGAACTTCTCTAAATGCTGAGTTTGCAATTTCTCTCTGTTTTGAGAAGAAAGCAACTTGTACATATTCATACAGTCAAAATTAAGGCAATTTGGGGCCTCAGTTAGAATGAACCCCTCAAGATACAAACTAACCAATCTTTCAAATATTAATAATGCCATGTTCCAGCTATCCTGACGGACGTTATGTCTTTCCATCACAAATTTTTGATACTGCATAATTTCCGACAGGATTTCTGGCGCAGGGCTCCATCAACTGAAAATAAACATAATTAGTGATGTTTAAATCAAATCAAAAATTAAAAGAATCATGAATAATTCAAGAAACTTTAAAATCATCAATCAAAGCAATCGAAATAAAATTATCTTATGCTTTAGTTTTGCCGTTCTGTAGTATGTCTGGCCGAGGTAACAGAGCTAAGATACACTATAGAGCAGTCTTATTAAGCTTAAATCTTCGAACTCAAAGAATCTACTTAATTCAAGGCGAAAAAATCTGCATTTTTCTTTAGGTACATCGGTTAAAAGGTAAATAGAAATAATTTTAATATATATGTAATATTAAATTATCTATGTGATTATAATAAATCTTAAAAAAATATTTGTATGATGTAAAAAAATCTCATTGTGTTAATTTTTTCATATCGAATTTCAATTAAACAAGGATAAAAATGTTCGTATTTGCGTAGGTACCTAGGAAAATTTCCGCGAAAAAAATCCCTGGTCCCGGAAAGACTTAAATCATTGAAAAAACTTGCATGAACGTATAAATAACTTAAGTTTGCATTTCAAATGAAAAAATCTTGCGTCGATTTGAAAGTTTAAACGAAAATGCGTCAAAATTTGCGTTTTTTGTCTTTCGAAAAAATATCTGATAAATCTACCGTAAAATAAAATTCAAAGTTAAACAAGAACGATACTTATACTAAACTTTGGGTAGATTGATCTTGAGCAGACGTCTTGCGGAAGTCTCGTTACTCGTGGCGGCTGCGTCATCTGATAATTTGAACTTGCAAACCACGGTCCTCCCACCTGGGCGCACTTCTTCCACACGCCCCAATCTGAACTTCTTCATCAAACTTGTGCTATCGTCGATCAGCACCACGTCTCCCGGCTCGAGCAGCACCTCGTTGCGGCGCCACTTGACGGACTTGAGTAGCTCAGGCATGAGCTGCTCCTTGTACACCTGATGGAACTGACGGGTCAACTCCTCCAAGTTCTCCAGCCTCCTGGTGATGGGCTCTTTACAACCTGTCTCGAAGGTGCAGATTGCATCGTTGGTCCTGCCGCCTAACAGATCAGCAGGTGAAATTATTCTCCAGCAATTGACGTCATCTCCTTGGGTGGCATAGGTCAATGGCTTAGAATTCAAGACTCTTGCAGTCTCAGCACACAACACCAATAAATCATTGAAGGTTACAGTAGCACCAGCCAACTTCTTGTTCAACACACGCTTGACCAGCCCAACCTGCCTCTCCACAGTACCTACGAACGAGTGTGCTGCAGTGGGCACAAGATGCCATTCAAAATGCATCCTGGTATCCTTCAAAAGTTCATCCATAATTCGTTTGGCACCAGCCATATTGGTGCCTCTGTCTGTAGTAACCCTTCTAGGCATATTGTAAAACGCCTGAAGTTTTCTCAAGCCGACCAGCACGGCTTCAGTTGAATAATCGGTCAACACGTCAACAAACACAGCCTGTGTGAATCTACAGGCCACAATCAACAACCAAACCTTGTACTTGGTCTTGGAACTCCTGGTGCCAACGCCAGGCTTCGTAACTTCTATCGGCCCCGCAAGGTCCATATGCACCTCTTTGAAGGGCACAGAGGGCTCGACACGATCTGGCAGAATATTAGCAATTGCGGGACTCGAACGCTTGGCATATTCAATGGAACATGCAGCACAACTCTTGACCACTTTCATAGCCTCCATGCGGCCATGTGTGATCCATGCATACCTGCGGCTTTGCGCCAACGTCTTACGATGGCCTCCATGCCCCAATTCATCGTGGGACTGTTGAAGGATAAGCCGCGCCAGCCTGTTGTGGCGGCTGAGCAAGACAACACCTGGGCTGTCCTTCATAATCTTCCTAGGGCCTCCAGCAGCGGCCTCAAGAGCTTCATCTCCTCTCCCGGCCATTTTTAATATTGTAAATGTCTTAAGAGGAAAGCATCCATCATGACCCACTATGGGCCAACAAACCTGGACCTTGTGATGATAGGGTTGAAGGGAGTCGAATTTCCCCTCAGCGTCCATGGTCATCTCCTTCTCTTGGTTGAAGGAAGTCAAAAACAAGTCACAAACAGAATCCATGTATGTATTTGTGAAAGTATAGTTCTCATAATACCTAGAACTATCATTGTTGCTAACAACATCCTCAATTGTTGCAACGCCACGTTTCTTGACAAGCAGCGTTTTAAAGCAGTTGGCAGCCTTAAGAACTGCGGCCACAGTCCTCCTTGCCTGCCTGTAGGTCCTTCTTGCCAGGGACCTCCAGAAAACATTGTCCACCACCTGTGTGAACATTACCTTGAGCTTCGCCATCTTGGGATTTAGCTCGCTCTCGGGAATGGATGCATTTACCTCACCCGCCGTCTTAACGGGCCACTGGTCCTGTTCCAGGCGCAACCAGCTTGGACCATCCTGGTATGTAGATCCAGGTTGTACATCCTCAATCGTACACAAACCACGCGTCGCCAGGTCGGCGATGTTGTGTTGGGTTGGAACCCACCTCCAATCTTCAGGGCTCGTCAACTGTTGTATCTCGGAAACACGATGACTGTTGAAAACATTTAGCATGACACTGTCACTGGATAATTGAGCCAGGGCACAGCTGCTATCACTAAAAAATACTTTGCCAGAAATGTTGAAAGGTAGGGCTCTGACAACAGTATCCACAAGCCTTGCCAAAATTAGACAACTAAGCATTTCTAACCTTGGTATAGACTCTATCTTCACTGGTGCGACACGTGACTTGGCGCAACACAAAACTACATCATATCCTCCAGGAACTGGCCATCTCAGGTAGGTGATGGCTGCATAGGCCTGGTTAGATGCATCGCAGAAACCAACAAGCATTGGAAGCCCCAACGGCTTATCAGGAACCATCGAACGTCTGAACGACACATTTCCAAGTGCCGAACGGTCCTGGAGGCTGGACACGAGCTCCGACCTCAACTCTCCAGGTATAACATCATCCCAGTTGCATCCATGTATGCAAACTGAGCGCAGACAAAGCTTGGATTTAAGCAGCAATGGCGCTGCTAGACCCATTGGGTCATACAGTTGTTGCACAATTCTCCAAACTTCTCGTTTAGTTATCAACTCAGGTAGACTTCTCCAGAGATCCTCCAGGTCCAGATCTTCTAGTAACTTTCTACCCTTAATCTTCTCGCCGTGGTTGGCTCTGACAGGTAGGAACAACTTATCCTGTTTAGGGTCCCAAACAAGGCCCAGAACTTTTACACTGTCAACATCGTCTCCAGAATAAACAACAGATTTAAACTTGAAATTGCCAGGTGCAATCATATCTTCCAGCTCTTGGACCAGCTGGACAGCTTCAGGTTTACTGTTATGACCGCTCAAACAGTCATCCACATAAGTACAAGTCTCCAATTTGACCAATGGAGGATCTTGATACAAAATAAATTCAGAACTGAGTGGTTGCTGAACATCTCTCCACACATCCTGCTGGGCTACAACGTCACAACCTCTAATCTTCTCAGATCCATAAACATCTTGAACATCCTGCTGGGAACGTCCACCAAAAATACGACCAGTGAGTCTGAGGGCGGTCACGGCCATATCGCCGGCCAAGGCCTCACCAAAGTTGATGGTTTTGGTGAGGTAGACCTCCGGCTCTCCATCAACTGTATCAGCGAAAAAAACACGTTTCAGCTGAGAATCTTCATAGGTAGCTAATAATGAATTGTAGAACTTCTGAATATCAGCCACGAATGCACACTTATAACTTCTGAACCGGATAAGATTGTGCATCAGAGTATATAATGGAACTGGGCCATCCATCATAATACTATTGAGGCTTAGCCCCTTGCAGCAGAGGCTAGAATTGGCGCATATCCTCAACGGCGTGGAAATAGACTCTTTATATGCGCAGACTAGGCTCGAATAATACACGGGCTTAGTATAAGCTAGGTCTTCTGGCGAAGCTTTCTGATACACTCCACGAGACACAGCTTCTTGGAACACCTGGCAGAAGGTGTCATATTCACCTCTTTTGACCATCCTCTGCCGGTCACGTAAGCAGATTTTGTATGCCTGCTCAGAATTATCAAACAACACACTTGGCGGCTGCTTGTAAGGATATGAGGCCGTCCAAATATGGCGCAATGACGGCAGTTCTTACAACCGCTGCACATTGATGGCGGCTGTATTCCCAAACTTTCAGTACTCAGGAACTCCATCTTGCTGACCTCCAACTTCACAGCTTTACAGGCGACAGGATTTGCAACAGTCCTGCCATCTGCAGACACAACTAAATAGCCTGTACCAAATAAGCTTCTGTACAGTCTAGAATCACCAACCATTTTATCTGCACACGGGAACATAGCTGGTGTTAAATGGCCGATAAGAATATCAATCTTACCGTCGACCATAGAAAAATTATCAGGCTTCATGTTGAAAATGTCGGCGGCGGCTGTAGGATCAATAGAACGCAACCCTTCTTCAGTACCAATGCTGGGCACTACCGCCCACAGTTATGGAATCTCAGCAACAAAGATTTTTTTATCCAATCTTGACAAGTGAGGTATTTTTGGAAAGAGGAATATATATAGAAAACGCCTATGAAAATTAGAAAATCCGCAGAAATCATATTTGCAAGTTATTTGCAAAAATCTGCAATGCTAATTTGCAAAATTAATTTCATGCCTTAAATGACTTATTTAGAAAAAAATCTTTTTATGAAATGTGTTTATTTGTAAGTTTAGAACATAATTAAGGCAAAAAAAATTTCTTTAGTGTTACTTTTTTCACCTTATATATGAAAAAAGCAGTTTCTCACATGTTATGATAAAAAAAGGTATAGGAACAAAAAATTTGTTTTTTCTTGATGTAAACACAATAATTGGCATAAAATCTATCATCCTAAATGTAAAAATCAGATATAGAATCCTATTTAGAGCTAATATAGTGCAAAAAGCAACCAAGACATTTTTGCAAAGTATGAAAATCTGAAGAAAATAGTTCTTTTTGCATTTGATATACATATCAGATAAATGTATATAAAATTAGTGATTAAAAACTATAAAACATGTTATAAGTTTTTTCAACACTGTCATTGATTAAATTGCACTTTTAGGTTTAAGAATTACCGAAGTAGTACATAAAAACTCTTTTTATGATGTGATTAAACAAAATAAATGCCAAAAAACCAACTACAAAATGGTCTACTGCATTATAAAAAACGCCTAATTGTTGATTTGAATTTATTTTGTTTAATAACTTAATAAAAAGAGTTTTTATGTGCTAATTTGGTAATAAGTAAACCTAAAAGTGTATTTTAATCAATGATAGGGTTGAAAAAGTTATAACTTGTTTTATAGTTTTTGATCACTAATTTTATAAACATTTATCTGATATGTATATCAAAATCAAAAAGAACAAATTTTTTCAGATTTTCATACTTTGCAAAAATGTCTTGGTTACTTTTTGCACTATTTTTGCTCTAAAAAGGATTCTATATCTGATTTTTAAATTTAGGATGATAGATTTTTTGCCAATTATTGTGTTTACATCAAGAAAAAACATATTTTTTTTGTTCCTATACCTTTTTTTATCATAAAATGTGAGAAACTGCTTTTTTCATATATAAGGTGAAAAAAGTAACACTAAAGAAATTTTTTTGCCTTAAGTATGTTCTAAACCTATAGATAAACACATTTCATAAAAAGATTTCTTTTTAAAAAAATCATTTAAGGCATGAAATTAATTTTGCAAATTAACATTGCAGATTTTTGCAAATAACTTGCAAATTTGATTTCTGCGGATTTTCTAATTTTCATAGGCGTTTTCTATATATATTCCTCTTTCCAAAAATACCTTACTTGTCAAGATTGGATAAAAAAATCTTTGTCGTCGAGATTCCATAACTGTGTGCCGCCTCCAGAATATGTGAATTCCGGTTGCGGTCAACCAAACAAATCTTGACTGTAGGACATGCTTGGCTCTTTCCATCTGCCAGAGAAATAGTAGCTGTGCGACCAGTTGATGGCAACTCTAACTTCTTGGCAATACTTCTAGAAATCAACGTCAAATTTGCTCCAGAGTCCCACATGGCATTGACGGTGACTTGACGTTTGTCAGCCGCCAATGCCGTGAGCTGCTGCAACATCAGCATAAAATTGTTCTTGCTAAACAATTGTGATTCATACACTGCCGCAACTTGTCCACCAGCAACAGATTCGTGTAACAATGAATTATGAGGCTGGTTGCAGCTGTCTATGGTACAGCTGCCAAGTTTATCGGCTCTGGGACAATCGGCCACCCGATGCCCTTTTTGTAAGCAGAGCAAACAGGCGCCTATCTTCTTGATGAAGACTTTGCGTTCAGGAACAGACATATCCCTAAACTTGGAGCACTTAAACAACAGGTGATCAGAGTTACAACCTTCCGACGGGCAAGGCTGTTTCTTCTTGGTCTTAGCTGGAGACCCAGGTTTACCAACGGCTGTAGCTGCGGCCGCAGGATTACCTTTCTTCTTGGAGGGGGTGTCTACATCGATTGAACACCTCATCAAAATGGCGCCACGCTGTTCCTCTATAATCTTCAACAGCTTAGGAATATTTGGGGTATCCATCGAGCCCAACGCCAGGTTGAGCTTGTCTTGAAAATCACGTGGCAACTTCTTGGATAACATCTCCAGAAGGATCACGGTCAACCACTGGCTTGTGGTGACTTCCTCATCATCATCATCTTTAGTCAGCTGCTCGAGCTGGCTAACTGCACCACCAAACTCTGCTAAGACTGTCACAATCTGGTTGGAGTCCGACGGTTTAGGCTTCTTCTCCCATTGGTTGAAAAGGCAGAGCATCTGACGTGTTTTGGACTTAAAACGTGCGTCGAGGTAAGCCCATTGAGATTCATGCGATTGAATCTGAATTAACTGAAGTCTCAACTCTTTATTTTTGCAAACCTTTTCACTGCTCAACAATAACTGTAAATATGACGGGTCCTGTCCTACGGTAAGCTTTTTAAAATTGTCCTTGAAACTTACGTAGGCTGACTCTGAGCCGTCAAAGCTTGGAAGAAGGCGTTCGTCGACACGATTCATATATCCTGGCGTGAATATAGAACCGGTGCCGAACTGTGGTGTGCCAAATGGCGACACAAATGGCGATGCTGTCGAAGCACCCGCCGTCGTTGTAGGCGGCTTCACAGGTTCAAGCTTAACCTCAGCCAGCCGTTTCATCAAAGCAGACAAAGTGTTTATAATTGGTTCTGGTAAGGGAAAGTATGACCCTTTAATAACTTTCACAATCTTTAAGCATCGATCATATAGTTCAGCCTTATGGTCAGGCAAATTATCACCAACTAAATCAACAACACTTTGAATGTCACTAAGCTCCTCCATAGCATCTAGAGCATCTTTCAGAGCGTTATAATCCTTTTGCACAGTAATTATATTAGAATAAATGTCACTAAACTCCTCAAGCTCTTGGATTCTCACACCAAGCTTGCTAAAACCGACCATGATGCTATCAAATGTCTCGAACTTGTCATGGACAAGGATTGACTCCTTAGTGAAATGTCTAACATCAAGCTCTGAAGATTCACTGACCAACTTCATCACTTTATTTAGTTCACTGGTTAGGGCCTCGACAGCTGGGCGCAGCCGTAATCCCAGTTGAGCGCCTTTATTCTTTTTAGGACCCATGATTGTCACAATAATTAACTGTACTGATTACGATTATAATAATGCGTGGTAAGGTATCACAACCAACACATTCACAAAACTTCACAGATATTTTCTTAGCCGCATCTGTTCTGTCTTGTTTTCATTGTTTCGGAACGCATGCCTTGCCGTTCTCGAAATCTTATCTCCAAGCCCTCCGAATGACCAACATAGCGAAGTTTACAAATGTGTATTTATTACCATGAAAACAGTGAGTCTAAAACAAAAATATAAAAATTAATTACATAATATTAATGGTTTATTATTTTTGTAAGATCGAGGTTGCGTGATTTCAATTTAATTAAAAATATAAAATTTCTAAAAAACTTTAAATTGGCACGAAACATATTAAATAGCATCAGAAATTGATAATTTTAGATTCAAATGATCAATAAAATTAAGGAAAATATTCGTATGTCAAAAGTTAGCAGTTAAATGGTCTATTTGTTGAAAAATTAATGTTTTAGATTTCTTCGTAAAAATATACCATACTACGCTTATTATTAAGAATTAAAGATAAATTTTTACCACATATGATGTCAAACTAAGCAGGAAGGCTTATTTGAGATCTTCCACGGATTAGAGGGCATGTATATTCAACCAATACATTATTTTCATTCACGTAGCTCTTCACATGGGAATCATCAAAGGAAAAATGCGCGGCTTCTTGTTTGTTTACAAGCGACGCGCGGAGATAGTTAGGAATGCCGCGTAACACACTCATTCTCTGGTGTAAGGAAAGGGGAATTAATGGGTTCGAACTTGCCAGGGAATACAAGAAAAATCATTCCAACACAATATGTCAAACTTGACATGATGGTATCCGAAAAAATAATTACAATTTAGAAACCAATTTTAAACTTATTTTTTAACATCTTATTTTTTTGCTTTTTAATTTTGAGGAAGATTAAAACAGTATTATAAAAGAAGAATAATTATAATAAAGTCTTTAAATAGCAACTGTGTAATGTTCGTTTGTCTGTCTGTCTGATTTGTAATTACATTCCTCTTTATGGATGTTGTCATCCTTGTTTTTATATTTCATCACATAATGTATTGTGTACCTATGTATTAATATGATGCAATTTCCATTCGAGCTAAGAATAGAATATCAATGATGTATCATATTTGTTGGTTTTATCATCTTAAATTTGTTTTTTTGATCTTTAAAGTAAAAAAATAGAGGGGGCATGAGCTATATGTAACTCTACCCATAAGGAGGGGGACACTAATAGCGTCACAAAAATAAACACAGCCGACATAATAACAGAAAACAATTTGCAAGCAGACGAAAAGGGAAGGGGATCATTGCTAAACAGGAACTTTGTGTCAAAGTACTAAATAAAATATGTAGAAATAAAATATATACATGAAAAGATGGAAAAGAGTAAACGGCCCGGGACAAAGTTTAAACATGAACACAAGTGATGAAAGTCACGTAGAAAAGTTTTACAGTACAAAGTGCAGAGATTTCAAACACAAATCGGAACACAGACATATACAGTTTTCTAAGGAATACGACAATGGCTGATAAATTGATGTACTGTACATCCCAATACATACAAAAAGTTCCCTTTTTGTAGATACAACTAGTGGTTGAAACGTTTGTACACTCAACTTAATGAACAAACCAATTCATATATTAGTTTTACTTATTTAGAAGTGAAAACCATCTTTCTGAAAATAATGGCCGCACCCCGCTCTCTCCCAAAAAGTCCAAAATGGCTAAAGGTGAATTTTAAAAACAACATATTATCAAACAAATATTTATTAAAACATTTTACATTAACAAAAACAACATATGATAGAAATCTTTAAAAATCAATAATTATAATTCTGGGTACATTTTCACTCTCCATATGTTCGCATTTATCAAACAGTAGACTATGCTTCTTACAAGTTGTTCTAAAATAAAACAAGAATGACAAAATTCATAAAAGCGAAGCTTTACAAATTTGACAGTAGAACAAACGAATATCAAGAAATATAGAGTAGCAACGCATTTTATTTTAAACATTATTTGAGGAAAATTGCGTTTAAATCTATCCCAAAATTACGTGGAGGATGCTTGATGATATGGCCATGGACATTCTGACTTGATCGTAGAGATGCTTTGCTTATAAAATCATACAAAATTACCATGGTAATCCTCATTCTTAGACGAAGTGAATAGGATTCATATAAAATATTGTTTTAAAATGTACCTCACTGTTATAGGAACATCGAAATGACATGTCGTTTAAGGACTAATGTACTGATCCAACCAAATTTAGAAAAGCTTCTCTTATAGATAGATAGATGTATTTCAACATAAGCATACAAAATGATAATAATATTTCTTACACATATTTACAAAATTTTATGCATAGTTTGGTACTTTCATAACCTGGGTTGGCCGTTGCAAAAGCTGGAAGTACCGATTTAAGACAAACATATTCAAATGATTTTTTAATGTTTCTAGCTACATAGAAATTTTAATCAGATAATTAAATTGGATATATACATATAACATATAAATAGGTTTAAATAGTATAAATAAATAGTAAGGTATTAATGATGCTATTTACACTATGATACAATGGGGTTAGAGAAATTCAAATTTTGATAGTAAATTAAGGCAAATTTTAATTATTTTTACAGACAAAACATTTTTGCTTATTACAATTAAAACTCTTATATTTATCTAAAGCTTTCTTTTTGATGAGATTTTTAGTGGAATTTTTAGTTTCAGCACACCTTATAGCAGTGTCTAGGTTGTTCCATATTTTAACAAAGCAAACATTAGGAAAAGTTTCTAGAGCTTTATGTTTAGGTAAAGGTACTTTTAATTTCATTACTCTGTTGGATAACATTGGTTCAAAAATATTATTGAATGAGTCTGGCATTTGTCCTGCAAGGAAACTTTTTACAAAGCTACCTATGTTAACAGTCATAATATCTTCAAGTTTAAGTAAATCAAGTTTTTCAAGTAATGGATCTACATGAGCATTGTACTTTGCATTAGCGACATATCTCACAGATTGCTTTTGTTTTAATAATAATCTACTCATTCCCTCACATTTAGCATTACCCCATGTTGTAATAGAAAATTCCAAGTGCGATTTTACAAGGGAATTATAGATAGATTTACGAATTTTAGTTGGTGCAAACTTTTTCAATTGATTTAATACAAAATTAGCACTAGATACTTTGTTAATAACTGAGTTTATATGGTGTTCCCACGTTATAAACTCATCTAGATGAACACCTACAAATTTAAAAGATTTAATATTACAATCATTTCCAATTCTTTCAATCTTTTCACCACCAATTTTTATGACTAGAGAATCTTGGACACACTGCATTTTTTTGGTTCTAAAAACCATAAACTTAGTTTTGGCAACATTAAGTGAAAGTTTATTTGCTTGAAACCAAAGTTTAGCTTTTTCTAGTTCAATGTTAACCCTTTCCTCTAATCTTTTTAAATTGCTATCACTGTGTGCAAAAATTGTGTCATCAGCAAAAAGTGAAGAAAATATATCAATTGCATTTGGCAAGTCATTTATATATAATAAAAACAGTATAGGACCCAGAACACTACCCTGTGGGACTCCATGGGTTATGTTTTGAATAGATGATTTGACACCATTAATTTCTACATATTGAGAACGATTATTTAAATAAGAATGAAACCATTTATTTGATAAACCTTTAAAACCATAATGGTTTAGCTTGGTTAAAAGAATTTGGACATTGCAAGTATCAAATGCCTTTTTTAAGTCAATGAAGCACCCCAGTGTGTATTCTGGTGTTTGAGAATCAAGACCTTGGTATATTTTATTCAATAATTGAATTAAGGGCTGTGTTGTGTTGTGCTTGGGTCTAAATCCATACTGATGTTTATAAAGAATATTGAACTTATTTAAGTATTTAAACATTTGACAGGCAACTATTTTTTCCAGTAGTTTAGAAAAGGCATTTAATATACTAATAGGTCTATAGTTATCAAATGAATTATTCCTTCCTGATTTAAAGATTGGCAAAATTTTAGCGCATTTATAATTGTTTGGAACAAAGCCATGTTTAAATGAAAGATTAAATAGGTGAACAACAGGATCTATAATACTTGGCATAATTTCTTTTAAAAGTTTAGTAGAAATATTGTCAGGTCCACAACTTAGTTTAGGTTTTAGCTTATTGAGAGTAGAAAAAATTATTTGAGGGGTGATTTTTTGAAAGACAAAATTTTCATTGACTGGAACCCCAAGGTAGTCATTAAAATCATTTTCGCAAAATGGAATTTCATCTGCTAGGCTGGGACCAACATTAATAAAAAAATTGTTAAAACCCTCACAAATATCTTGAAAGTTTTCATAAGATCTGTTATCATCAGTAAAAAGATTTGGGATAGAATGCGTTTTTTTATTCTTGTTAATAAGTTGATTAATTGTAGACCAAGTTTTTTTCATGTTAGACGAAAATTCATTGAATTTAGAAAAATAGTACTCTTTTTTGGCTTTCCTAACTGCAGATTTATAAATATTATTTGCAATGACAAATTTTCTATTGCTATCAACGGTTTTATCCTTAAATTTTTGTCTTAATAACATTTCTTTTTTCTTTCTTAGGTTTAATAAAGCTGGTGACATCCAGGGATTTTGGGGGATAACTCTTTTGTTGGGTTTTATAGTTTTAAAAGGGAAACATTTTTCAAAGTTTTCATTGATAACATTAGAAAAGTTTTCAAAAGCACTCTCTGGATTACAATCTGTAGTTATGTCAGACCAATCAAAAGAGGATAAGGATTGCTTAAATATTTCAGTATTTTCATTAGACATATTTCTTTTTTGTATAAAAGAATCTTTGTTTTGCTTAGGATTACTAACATTTAAGTAAAATATAGGGAGATGGTCAGATAGACTTGAGTAAATAAGTCCGGCATTGTAATTATCCATCCTTTTATTTGTAAAAATGTTATCAATCAAAGTGGCACTTGTTGGTGTAATTCTGCTAGGTAATGTAATAACTGGTAAAAAAGAATGAGAGATTAACATATTTAAAAAGTCGTTGGTTGGAGAATGTTCATTATATTTAAGCAGATTAATATTTAAGTCAGAGCAAAGAATTATTTCTTCTGCATTCATAATTTTGAG
This sequence comes from Acartia tonsa, assembly GCF_053477335.1. NCBI lineage: Eukaryota > Metazoa > Arthropoda > Copepoda > Calanoida > Acartiidae > Acartia > Acartia tonsa. The sequence continues at coordinate 12,473,532 of NC_137268.1, forward strand.
CGAAGTTAGAGTTGTATTAAGCCAATCAGAAAAAAATTGTATATTGCTATTAGGTATTCTATAAATATTTGCGATTATCTTAAACTTGTTTCTTGAAATGTAAACTTTAATTATTAAAGATTCAAAATTGTCATTAAAGCACGAGAATTCTTTGATAATTTCATAGTTTTTTAAGTTAGATAAATAAATAGCCAAACCCCCTCCCCTCTTTACTTCCCTATCTTTTGAGATTAGATTATAATTATTTAGACAGACTAAATCTTGATTTTTGATTCCCCACGTCTCTTGGACACATAAACAAGAGAAATTAAAGTCTTTGTTTTTGGATTCCTCTATCAAGTCTCTAAGATCATTTGATTTATTTGAAATACTGCGAATATTTAAGCTTAAAACGGAAAAAATTTCACTTTTATTACTAACTAGCGATTTAAATTCATTTTGATCAACATACTTACAACTATGCCCAAAATCACTATTCAATACAAGCTCATTCTGACCATTACTTGAAATTAAATCTATATCATCATCAAAGCCCTATAATAACAGATAAGTTTAAATTTTACAATTAAAAAGTGCCAGTTTGGAAAATTAATTTTATAAGTTATACTATTAAACCCCAAAATAGTAAACTTGATTATCATATAGTAAGAGATTGGTGACATACAATAGAGATAAAGTGTAGAGTGGTGACGTTAGTTTAGACATATATTAGATTTGATATCAGAGAATGATTTTTAAATTTAGAATCAATTTAATTCTTTTTCACATATTTTGGCTTTGTATCAGATTTAACACCAACATGGTTAGGCAGATAGCTGTCGATATCACTTATGGTGTAAGTAAACGAATTTTCACTTTTGGGATAGTAAGTTAGCCAAACGGGTTTTTCGCCTTCTTTGACAGTCATGTTAATGTCTCCATTTTGGTTTGTATCAAATTTGTGAATGGATCCTTTTTTCTTTAGAAATTTGATATGACCTAAAATCTTATAACGATTTTTAGTTAGCTGGAAGTTTATAAAGAACCTTTGTCTGGGAATGTATGACTTTACCTTCGGCCCAGGATGTGAAGAGTCACATTTCTTGGTCATATCCTCCCCCTCCTTCTTGTCCCCCTCCCCCTCCTTCTGGTCCCCATACCCCTCATTCTTGACCCCTCCCCACGCAGAGCCCCGCCTCCATTTTTCGGTATATCTGACTTCTTTACTCCTCCTCTTTTGACAGCGGAAACCAAATCAAAATAGGGTGACCCATTTTTTCTGTTCCAAATTTTTAGCAGGACTGAGTTGTTTTTTAGTTCATGTACTGCTGTTATGTCAGGTTCAGGAATTCTGACTCCGTAGCACTCCTGGACAAGATCTAATGTCCTTTCTGTCAGAGTTCTTGTGTCCTGTTCACCATGGGGTTCAAAGAGACTTTTCCATCCTTTTTCAACATTAGGCGGGCTAGTAAGTATAAAGTTGCCCTTAAGATTACGTTGCAATGAGTAATCTGCCGTATTCAACGCTTCTTTAGCCTCAGCCTTAGCAGTCTTCACATCATCCTTCAGATTTGTGCATTTGCCATCTTTGCCAACAGTTTTCCACTCTGATCCACTAGTGGAAATTATGTGCTGGCAAACAATAAATAGGTAGTTTAAAAGGGCTTTGTTGTTATTAACATCGACTTCACACTTTTCTCTTCCTATTTTCTTGTTTTAAAATGTACCTCACTGTTATAGGAACATCGAAATGACATGTCGTTTAAGGACTAATGTACTGATCCAACCAAATTTAGAAAAGCTTCTCTTATAAAAAATTTACTGAAAGCTGTTCAATTTAAATCTTCTTCCTTTTGATTTATGTCATATTATTTGAATTTTAGGAATATTTTGGGGAATAAAAATGTTTCCTAGAAAAACTTTAAAAAAGAAATTGTTGATTTTTTTCTCAAAGGCCATTATAAAGTTCATATCAAAGTCCTTATAAAAGCAACATTTTCTATGTTTCATAGTATCATACTTTCCATATGCTTGGCAGTCAATGTCAATAAATCTCTCAATGTGACATTTTTGATAGATTTTAACAAAAACAAGGATGACTACATCTATAAAAGTGGAGCTCTGAAACAGTAGGCCAAACAAACATTTACACTTTAACGAGTGTCAGAACTGAATAAGCAGAATATAAATGTTAAGTTTTAACAAAATGGTCATTTAATTTTGTGACAAAACTTCTTGAATACAGAATGCTGTTTAAGGACATACTTAGATTTATAGTACTTGATCATAGAGATGCTTTACTCATAACATTGTACCTTTTTGTAATATGAATTAGTACTCCAAAATCAGATAAATAGGATAATTATATCATACAAAAAATCTGCATTTTAGAAAAGTACGTACGGACTTTCAGATAAAACAATTCCGGGACTTATGTAAAGCTTCCCTAAAAGGGAGAGCCCGATTGGTTCAGTGGTTAACTAAATCTTAATCCTTTATATAATAATAGCGGCTACGCCTCTAGAGGCCTCTATTGACACTTTGAATTTAAAAAAAATAAATACGTAACATTTCTATGTTGCCTTCAAGTCTCTACGTAATATTTCTATGTTACGCTTAAGTCTCCACGTAAAAACATTTTGATTTTTTTCTGATTTCTCTTGGGAGGGTGGTGGTACCCTCCCCCAAAATAGTCCCGGGACCGATCGGTTCAGCGGTTAGCGAGATCCTTCGGTACAGACATACAGACAAACACACATCCTGTTACTGTATTATGAGGATGATTACCTTGTAGATTTAGTGTAGCATCTACCAATCTTTCTCCATATCTCTATCATTCTTGAAGCAACCTCCTAAAAAATTAAGATTAAGTAAAGCAAAACAAACGTTCAACGCCACCCCTGCTGTTTATTCTATCTCATTTACTGTGTGTGAAAGATAAAGTGCCCAAACTGAGTGACTTTTAAAATATGGGTATGACACATAATTGAAAGTTGGAATTTTTTTAATATTTCAATCCTCGTGGATACAGGATGCCTGCAAACTTTGCAGAGTCATCCAGGTAAAGAGCAAAAAATATTTTTTGACTTAAACAAAGCAATGTTTGTTACCAAAATACTAAAATATCCTCTAGTAGTACATCCTTATATGAAATACAGTTGTTCAAGTCAATTCAGGTTCCAGGTATAATCCTGCAGCTCCTGATCCTCCAGGCCTCCAGAAATCTTTAAAAGGCTCCTGTGACCACAATTTTGAACTTAGAGACTTCAAATTTTAAACCTTAGCTTTTCTTACGTGTTTATGTGGTACACCAACAGCTGACCGATCCCCTAATAGCTATGCTCCTACCCTGTTTATTTGCCTTTGTTATCAAGAGAAGCGGGCTATAAATAGAATCTAGATAAAGGCATTGTCCTGTGTCATTGTTTAGCAGCTGCAGCACACCAGAGGGGCAAGGGGGAACTGCCTTCCTCTTTCCCCTTCCCTTACCAGCTATGGAGCCTTCCCCTTTCACCCCAACTACACCTTCACCCACAGATTACTTCACAGATGACGCCTACCACCACCCAGGCATGGTGACTGTTGAATCCACCGCCCTCTGTTATCTTTTTATATCTTGTACAATTTACTATATATAATACTCTGTTTCATGTTAAAAGTTAGTTCTAAATAAACCACATTTGAATCAACAACTGCAGTTTTACTCCGGCCGCCGATTAAGCCCGCGGAATTTATCAGACCTTACGCCACTTGGGTAGGGATTCGAACCGGCACCCTACAGCATTTAAAAAACATATTAAGATATCCGCCGCAGTTTTCCTGCCGACCTGCCAAGTACAGCTGCGGCCGCCGAAATTTATGTTTTGATATTTTTAATATAAAAATACATAAAAATAAACATTTTCTGAGAGTAAATTGTTCTTCTAGCTTCAAAAATAAGAAAATTACAACCGTTTGAAATTTTTAAGTAAACAAGGATGACAACATCCATAAAAGCGAAGCACTGAAACGGTAGGACAAACCGACATTAATACTTGTCTAGTGTCAGAACTGAATAATCAGAATATAAAAGTATAAGAGTCGAAAAAATTGTAAGTAAATTTGATGAAAAACTGCCTGATACTGGATAATGTTTATGGACATACTTACATTTTTAGGACTTGGTTATAGAGTTGCTTCGCTTATAATATTGTACTTTGTTGTCCCAGGAATCAATATACCAAAAATCAGATCAAACGGATAATTAAATCACATAAAAATTTGTTGTTAAAAAAGTAGAAAAATCAACATGTTTAAAATGAACGTACGGACATTCTGGTAATGATTATAGAGTTGATACGCTTTCTAAATCGTACCTAACTACTACAGGAATCACCATGCAAAATTTGAAATCGATAAGACAATTCTAACATGCCTAAATTAACGAAAAAAGCTATCTATCTCGGACGGACGGACGGACGTACGGACGGACGGACGGACGTACGGACGGACCGACCCTAATTATAGAAAAGCTTCGCTTTTAAAAAGGACCTAAAAACAAATATTGTTGAATAAAAGAGTGAGGGAAGTGAAAATTGACTTTGACTCACTTAAGGTCGGAAATTCATTATCAAACAGGGGACTTTGTAGCTTTCTAGCTCTAATAGAGACTGAGGTAAGTGGGGGGGGGGGGGAGGGGCAGGCGCCCGGCAGTTGAGGGTTAAACTAGCGAGTACGCACTAAGAGAACTGTAGGACACCTGTAGGAAGGAAGGAGGATTTAGTGGAACTTCCGCTTTTAATTTTAGTTTTATAAAGAAAAAACTAAAATAATATAAACATAGTTAATAACCTTTCCTGTACCTATAAGAAGCTTCACTGAAAAAAAGACCATCTTGGCCAAGTGGTTAGCGTGATATTTAAGCAACAGATAGACAAACAACCTCTTACTTTGATATGCGGATTATATATATTTCGCTACTTATGGACAATTAAGTTCTTGTTAAATTCAACTTATTTACTTTTTATTACATGTTAAATTTTTAACCTAAAGAAAAATGATCCATCCTTGACGAGAAAGAAATAATAATGGTGCTTTCAAACAAATTACCCTTTTGAGCACTGAATACCTCTCCGCTTTTTTTAATCAAATTGAAAATATGGGGGGGGGGACGTAGTTTTTAAATATTTAAGGTAAGGTTATATTAAGTATTGGATATCCCCGCAAATGAATGAATAAGTATAGATGTATAACTCAGACAACTACTTTTTTGGCTGCCAGCAAATTACTTTCTGCTCTTTTGTAGCGACTTGGATGTGTTAATTTTGCTAACGCTGTTATCTGATATTCAAAGACCAAAATGAAAATCGGCACAGGGTCCCAACCCCGTGAGTAGAGTTAGCCCATTTTACATAAATACTCCAGAGTTAGGGCCCGCAGGATTAGGGTCTTTTTTTCACAGGTGATAGGCATCAGGAAAGAATCAATTAATTTCCAAAATAATAGAGGGTGCTGGCTATGAGTGCTCAACTGGCACTTTGTGTAAACGGACCTTTATAATTTATTAACCAAAGACAGCAAAGATGAAAAAAAAAATGAGAAAGTTTCAAAGAAAATCTTGGATGATATTTAAACTTTAAATATTCACAGAAAAAGTTAAATGTTTCGCAATTGTTAGAGAGGGAGGGGATATTGGACTCTCCTTCATTGATTTAAAAACTTTGGATACCTATTATCAAATCTTTATCTGATGGTGCCAAACCTTTCAACGAATGATTTTTAATTTACAGATAGGATATTTTTACTTATCATCAATTGCATCTATCGCCTTATTCTTTCAGATACTTCTTACCTTAAGAAGCGCAGCTATTTCATAAATCTGTTTTTGTACAAGTATCTGATCCATATATTATAAAAAAAACATGTATTATTACCGCACGCCACTGGAAGTGAATAGCCGCACAACTAAGAATACACATAAACTACTCCCACAAAAAGAGATTTATCTTTATTTTTACTTTTTCATTTAGCTGTGAAGAAAAATATTGTTTGTATATGAGGAAATTGTATACTTTTCTCAGAAGTATGAGAGAGTGGAAACATTACCTTACCATATATTTTACTATTTTCTCTCTAAATAAAATTAGATTTAGCTTTTTAGTAGTTTTTTTGGCTGCGGCTCCAATAAAATTTCGTTAAACTAATAATTACACTGTAAAAAAAGAAAACTCTATCTAAAAATTAAAATTAGCATCAAGAAATAATGACTAAAAACTAATTTGTGATATCCAGGTATAAGGTATAATCAACAAGCAAAATAAATCTAAAATAATATTGGGGGGGGGGGGGGGGGGGCACAGTGGGTTTTTTGGCTGTTTTGGGGATTTTTTAACTTTATGAGTCACAAATACAAACAAAAGCTTATTTTATCTAAAAATAAAGTTAAATTCTTTCATATACAGGTTATAGCTTATGTAATATAACATATTATATACATATTATTGTGATTTTATATAAGAAAAATGTCCCTAGAACTACTCTACTCATATGGTTAAAAGTTCGAAATTTCTGATATTATTCATATTAAAAAAAAATTATTTTAACATCGACTGAGACCTCAATTAAAACTTTTGGAGAGTTTTTAAGGTGTATATGATTAATATACATAATATATTATTCTAAGTTATCAATAAATAGTATACAGGGCTCGGCAGCTGCGCATCAGCTGTGACTAAGCCGTAAATTTAAACCCATTTTGATGCTTTAAAAGATTTTTGATAAGAGGGATTGTTATACTTGGGTCAGGTTCAAACTTTCAGTTGATATTTAAAATTGTAAATGGTTTTCCTGAGGTATACAGGCTGCCGAGCCCTGCAAACATACACCATACAAAATAGGATAAAAATGTGATGTTCTTCAAGATTTTATATGCATTCTCAATTCGATACTGATTTTAAGTAAAAATATTCTTCTATTCTTCTGGATTCCAGGGGCTTTTTATTTAAAGGGACAGCGAAGCGCTAGAAAAATAGCCTAAACCCATCCCAAGTCTTAAATTTGAGAATAAATTAGCATAAAACCAACACAGGGTTAATTTAGAGAAACCAATCGGTTCAGTATTCACTGAGATCTTAATCTTTGGACAAAAAAAATCTTACTACTTTATATTATAGGATATCTAAGAGTTTTTTTTTAGTGTATCGTGGTATTGCTTATACAAAATTTTTTTTTTAACTTCCTTGTTGATCGTTTTCTTTTAACTATCTGCTATTACTTATCAAATATGACTTTTTAAACATTAAAAAAAATATAACATATGATATCAGTCCGTAACGCTATGGGGGAAATGTAATTTTCACAGCTAAAATATATGTGCATCTAATCTATACATTATCTTGTCCGTTTATCTGTCATGCTTCAAAAGAGTTTTTGCTTATTATCTCTCTCTTTTTATGTTAAACAACTGCTCTATAACTCAATTTGCCTTTTTTGTTTATGTCAAGTTTTTTGGTGCTTTATTACTTATGGATGTTGTCATCCTTATTATATTGTAAAATCTTTTTTAAAAGTGAAGCTTTTCTATAATTAGTGTCCGTCCGTACGTCTGTCAATCTGTTTGGAACGGATAACTTTTTTTCGTTAATATAGGCATGTTAGAATTGTCTTATCAAACTTTACTTATCATACTTTGCATGGTGATTCCTGTAGTAGTTACGTACGATTTAGAATGTGTAGCAACTCTATAATCATAGCCAGAATGTCCACTTTTAACATGGCAATTTATCCTGTAATTATTAAGTTTTTCAACAAATTTACTTACATTTCTGTTCAACTTTTATACATTTATGCTCTGATTATTTATGACAATCTATAAGTGGTAATGTTCGTTTTTCCCACCGTCTCAGAGCTTCGCTTTAATGGATGTTGTCATCCTTATTATTTTCAAATTTTAATAGTTGGATGGAATATTTTAGTAATACAGTAAATGAAAGTAGATTTAGGGACTACTATAAATTTAGAAACCAAGGCCATTGAAAGGAAAGAACAATATAAATTAAGTATTTCAAACAAAGTTAAAGGACAGACAGAAAAAATAGTGGCTTAGAAATCAAATTTAATTTAAATGTTTCAGAAATACAGAAAGGAAGACATACGCACATTTATAAAAATTGAGCAGCTTTGTTACTAAAACTATTTCATAATAATCATTGTATATATGTTTTCAGTATATCCCATAATATAAAGTACTAAGCTTTTTTTGTGTGTAGCGAAGAATCTCACTCACCACTGAACCGATATGGTTCTTTAGAGGGAAGCTTCTTATAGGATGGTTTTAGGCTATTTCATTTTTAAAAATAAGCCTGGGTATTGTTTTAAGCTATTTTTCTGCCCTTCTATATCCCTTCGAATACCCTAGATGCTAGGGGCGCATTACCATCAATGAGGTAAATCTTTCCCCCCCCCACCCAAAAAAAAGCTGTCTAGGATTTCTATAATTAGGGTCAGTCCGTACGTCTCTGCGTCCGTGCGTCCGTAACGTTAGCTTTTTCGTTAACTTAGGCATGTTAGAATTGTTCTATTGATTCCTGTATTAGTTCTGTACGATTTGGAAAGCGTATCAACCCTATAATCATTACCAGAATGTCAATACGTTTATGTTGATTTTTAACTTATATTATAAGTACAATATTATAAGCGAAGCATCTCTATAATCAATTCCTAACAATGTCCGTTTACCCTTAAACAGTATTTTATATTTAAGAACTTTTGCAACAAATTTAGGCAAAATTTTGACAAGACTTATTTATATATATTTACATATTCACGCTGTTTGTCTGTCACCCCGTTTCAGAGCTTTGCTTTTATGAATTTTGTCATCCTTGTTCAAATATAAATCAACTGGTTGTCAGACCATTACCGATAGACTGAAGGACTTAGTAAATTATAATCTGGATGCTTCTTAGTATGGTAATAAAGTCTTTTAAATAGCAGCCGAGAAATTCACGTTTTCCCTAATAATGTTTCTAACGGACAGATGTACCGACAGACGGACGTATCATTTACAGAATAGCTTTGCTATTAAAAACGGAAAGGTAACCTTTAAAGATTAAATATGTGTCTTATTAAATTATATCAATTTTTAGTAGTTTGACTTCATAATGGTATTTAATTTATATTAATACAACTTCACAGTATCTATTTTCTAAGCTGGATTTCTCATTTGGGGCTACGAGGTGCCAAGAGTTATGAACTAATCTTGAATTATGAATACTTGAATTTAATCAGGGCCTAAATAACTTTTGGCACCTCGTAGCCCCAAGTGAGAAAAACCTTTAAACGTAAAAAATACATGTTATTTTAAGATGCAATATTAGGTGTTCTTGGATTTTAAATTACAGATTTATGACAACTTTTCTTATTTTTCTTTGCATTTTAAAGTAGAAACATCTGTATATATCAATGAAATATTGTTACATATCATTTAATCAGATTTTTACACCAATTTATTCTAGGAAAAAGTAGGAAAAGCAATGTATGATGATTTTAATGAAAAAATTAACTTTTTAAAAATATTTCTTTGACCACGTTCAGCAAAACGGCTGTATTTTGCCTAATTTTGTAGTATATAAAAAAATCTGTTGCATGGCAACTTTTGAATGGTAATACTAGCCCCTGGGACATTTAACTAAAAATTAAGGAAATTTAAAAAATGACCAAAAATCCCACTGTGGGGGGGGCAGATGGAAAGGTTGTCAATTTTACTATGTGATGGTCCCCAAAGACAGCTGAAAATACTTATAGGTTTTGTGATTTTTTTTTTGAATTAATTTTTTTATTGGTATAAGCTGTATGATATCACAAAATGCAATATCAATAATGGATGCATATTTTTGATATTATGATGGGGGAAAAGTTGTTGTCAATTAGCTTGCTAACATGGAACTCGTTTATTGGTCAGTTTGTTCATCCATTAAGAGGGGAGAGGATGGGGAAAAGGGAGCAAAAAGGGGATCATTATTCTAGCCTGCTTCAAGTTTCACTTAATAAGAAAATCTGGTGTAAGATCCATGTAATTGTATCAATTATGTCATTTAATTCTTATCGTTTTTACCTTTTGATTTTGTTCTTTAACAGACCCCAGACATGCAAAATATTTGTCCATGCAATCACAGGAGTATACAGGTATTGTATCTAAACACATAAATTTTTTATGTTTTTTGTAATTTTTGTGAAAATTGTCTTTAATTTGATGCTATCCATGATATTTCAGTATGGCTGAGAACCAAATTGAATCCAGAATATAATAATCAAAGCCATACTGGAAATACTGCTATTTGTTACACTAATGCAATAACACATAAAAATTGTAATTTTATCCTTAATTTAGGGTAGATTAAGTAAACTACATTTCTTTTAATAAAATAAAATAAGGGGAGAGGGGAGGATTTGGGTTGGAAAGATTAGGTTTCAGTGGAAAGAACCCGGTATTAGTGTCGGACTGATTATGACGTAACAAAAAAAATTAGCCAATGAGAGGACATTATTGACCAATGGTAAAATTCATAGTAGCCTCTGATTGGCTAATTTTTTTTGTTACGTCATAATCAGTCCGACACTAATACCGGGTTCCAGTGGAAACACTGATTTTCACAGGTATACAAATATATTAGATGAAAATATATATTGATGAAAACCATTAAGAGTAATAATTAGCAATTAGTCCAACTAATTAATTACTTGTAATCAATTCATCAATAATAACTTCTACATAATAACATCTACATGAGTAATGAATGACAACACAAAATATATTTAGTAGAAAAGATATTGTACAAGTACTCATGTCAGCCTGTACTTATTTCCTCCTGTCTGTCCAAAATGCTGTACTCTAATTCTGGCATAAATTACTTGCAAACCACTTATTTTTGAGAAAGCCCAATCTGTACCACTTTTGCACCACTTTTGATTCCTGTGACGTCATAAAATGATAGAGATAAGAGAAGAAGTGGAAAAGAAAACCCCTAAAATATAGATGGAAAATCTATAATTTTTATCACGTCACAGGAAGCAAAAGTGGTACAGATTGGGCTTTGTCTTTTTTTCTCCAAAATGTGTTATTTCACATTTCATTTATAATTTTTTAAGACAAAAAAGATATCATCTACACCAATAGCAACATTTGCAAATATAAGAAAATACATGCTACTTACATTACATACCTGCATTTAATGTAGTATTGAGAATATGAACAGGCTTGATTAACTCATCCTTACACTCAAACTGTAGCTTACAACACTAAAAAATTATATGTTAATTATGTCTTAACAAGGATGAAAACATCCATGAGTAGCGGAGCATCAAGAAATTAATGGCTTTACACACAGACAAAATGAGTTATATTCTGACATTTAGTGGTCAAGAAACTATTATAAATATATGACCAGGACTTCACAAAGAATGTCATCTGTAACCCAGGGAGGAAACGGACATTGGGCTGTTTATTACACTAGCCCCCAAAGTTTTGTAATAAAATTTCATATATGTTAGCTTAACAACTTTACAGACAAAGTTACAGACCAAGTAGAGTGTACTTTGTAATGAATCTTAAAACAAACAAAAAATCCACCAATTTGGAATAGTAGCAAGGAAATTTAAATTCCACTAAAATTTTCAGACAGACAAACTTTTCAAATTATAGAGCAGCTATGTTTCTCAATAGACATTTCCTTGAATAAGTTAAAAATTAGATGTTACCTTTATAATTTTATTTATAAATTTGATTAAATTAATCATTATAGAGGCGGAATTGTGGGTGAGGGGAAATATTTCCTTCAGCTCCCCCCCCTCCCGTAAATTTTCTTAATATTGTGATCACTAAATGTGACATATTGCATCTTAAACTAATTGTACAATATAGAATCTTTGTTCTCTAAATGCATTACTATCATCCCTGCAAATGACAAAATGACCAAAGACCCTCCCCCCTCTCTCCCTGAACTCAAAAGGGTGTTTAAACATATCAAAATTTTCAAAATAACACTAGAATACCCCCTCTCAAACCTATGAACCTCTAATTTTACCCCCTTTAAAATAGAATAGTTGACTCCTGATTCCCTTTACTTTTTGTTTATGTTGTTCAGTTTTAGTATTTTTTGTAGGAATCATATTGAGGTGCTATACATTTGTGGTGTCCCAACCAAAGATAAAACAAAAAATGTTATCATATTTTCACAAAAAAAACTTTGTTTTGTTGGTCCATTTTTAATTGCAGTGAACTTGAAAATGCATCCTTTGTTGGTAAACCATTTCACATCAGGAAGGAACAATATTTGCGTAATTTTATGCAAATTTGAAACTTAACTTAAATCACAAACAATTTCATTTAATAATTTAATGAAAATTTGTTTCATTCATAAGGGACAAAGCAAATTAATTGGGGATTTCATTCAATGTGAATGTTGATCAATAATACCTCACCTCTCCTATTTGGCGGAATAGTTTTTTTCTTTCTATGCCTTAAATCTGTTGAGGTTGTATCCCTGTGGAACTACATAGATCCTAATCTAACCTAGCTTAACTTTACCTAAGTAATAAACAAATAATAAACTATCCCACCCCCTCCCCTTAATTTTCAATTTTGTAGTATTTTGTGTGAAAGCCTTCTGTATTGTTTAATATCAATTTAGAGGATGATTTTTTAAAGTGTATCTTGAAAGTTTGTGCACTCTGGCCCTCGAGAGATATTGCGTAATAGTGTATCATGGTCAGGAACCAAAATAGATAGGACAATGGTCGATAAATTGATGTTCATCCCCAACGATAATAAACAAATTTTTAAAAAATGATTGAAAAGTTTGAATATTAAGAATCAATCAATCAACATTTATCAAAGGCATCAGCAGTTTTTCCACCTATGAATAAGAGAACTTGTTTTTGAAAAATTTGGGTAATAGTATAATTTACAGTACAATGTCCCCTCCCTCCCTCTCTAATTATGGTGAAATGTGAAACCTGATCAATTTCACGTTGGCTTCCGAGGCCTCCGCCATTTTCTTCGGACAGGGATACAGACAGAGATCCTTTACCAACACTAGATAGATAGAGGGATCAGTTGGATAGATGGATATATAAAAGGGCTTGTCACCGCGCGTCAGCAGTGACTCATATGCCTCATATGTATACCCAGTTTGAAAGCTTTGAAAATTGTCTTAAAAAGAACGATTGCCATATTGTAGTCGGGTTTAGGCTTACAGCTAATTTTTAAAATTGTAAAAGGTTTATTTCCCTGAGGCTTACAGGCGGCTGACGCCCAGCTGCCGAGCCCTGTTAAATATACATTTATTGATTGATATATATTATTGTATTAAAAGATGTAGTTAAGGATGAAAAGATTGCTAAATAATGGATGTTTTTTAAAAATATAGCTAATTCATAATAAGTGAATGAATTTATAGAATTAACAAGGATGACAACATCCATAAAAGCGAAGCACTGAAATTGTAGGACAAACAGACATTAACACTTATATAGTGTCAAAACTGAATAATCAGAATATGAATGTATAACAGTTGAAGCAAAATTGTAAGTGTAAATTTGTTTAAAAACTGCTTTATACAGGATAATGTTTATGGACATACTTACATTTTTAGGACTTGATTAAAGAGTTGCTTCGCTTGAAATATTATACTTTGTTGTCCCAGGAATAAACATACGAAAAATCAGATCAATCGGATGATTAGATCATAAAAAATAGTTGTTAAAAAAAGTAAAAAAATCAACATGTTTAAAATGGACGTACGGACATTCTTGTAATGATTATAGAGTTGCTTTTTAAATTGTACCTAACTACTAAAGGAATCACCATGCAAAGTTTGAAATCGAAAGGACAATTCTAACATGCCTAAATTAACTAAAAAAGCTATCCGTTTGTGACGGACGGACGGACCGACCCTAACTATAGAAAAGCCTCGCTTTCAAAAATATTAGAATAGATGGATAGATAAATACAAGGATGGAGATTTAATAAATGGATAGATTATAGATATATGGAGGGATGGATAAATGGATGAATAGATGATTGGATGGGTGGAGGGATACATAAATAGATAATTAGATGGATGGATGAACTGATGTATTATGCATATGTAGATGAATAAACAGATAAACAGATTGTGTTGATCGATGGAGGGATAGAAATAGATAATAATATTTTGTTGAAGATTGGATCGGTGGATAGATGGATGTATTAATGAGTAAATGGATAAGTAATGTAGTAATGGATAAATAGATGTTTCAAAGTATGAATGTATGCATGCATGGATGGATGTGTGAATAGATGTGAGATAGATTGATAGACAGAAAGAGAATACCTCATTTTACAAAAGTTAGTGCCCTCTAGACCTTTCTCTAACCATTTTCTGTCAACAATTTCTTGAACAAGATATTTTTCTTCGTCTAAAACTTTATCATACTCAGCACCTCGCAACTGAAAGAAAATAAATATTCTTTTCTTCATTTATTTTTTATCCCAATATTAGCATACATACATTTTAGATAAAATGGAATGAAATTTCAACAAGAAAGTTCATGGAATTCTTATGAGGTATGTTATTTGACAATGTGTACATTTATATTCCAATTGTCTATCAAATAATGGATACCTATAACCTTTAGATTATTATTGGGCTAAGATTTTCGAACCTTTCCTTTCTGGCAATGCTACTAGGGATGGACGTTCAATGATGGGGGTAAAGGGATGTTTGAAAACTTAAAGGTTGAAACCACTCATTTACCAACCCCCCAAAAAATATAGATTACCCCCTCAAAGTTAAAAAAAAAGTAGATTACCTTTTAACCCTATGAAACCCCTCATTTAACCCCCCTCAAAATAAAAAGATTGGACGACTATGAATGGAATACCATATTTTAGTACGTTTTCAGCTATGGATTCCCCTATATTTATTGGAAAGGACTAAAATTTTGCTTTTCCACTTTATTTAAGAAATCAACTAATACACTTTTCACTGTTTTCATCATCTCAAGAAATACAACCCCATTGGCAAAACCCTATGCACGCTGCTGATTAAAATTGATTAATAGATTTTGGTTATATAGTTAGGTATTTATTTTTAAAGAAATAACGCACTTTGTCCCTGATAAATTTTCTACAAAATCTGCCAAACCAGCCCAGATCTGTTTCTGTCTCTAAAACAATTAAAATTCATTAAAATAAGCAAGGGAGGGATGGGACATTGGACTGTTGATTGCACTAGTACCCAAAGATTTATAACAAAGTTATCTTATTCGTTGGCCTAAAACCTTTGGATACTTTAATTGAATTTCGATATTTGGAATTATCCTCTTAGGACTTTGGCCAATTGTTTTTTTTACACATATAGACTTACCTAGGTATTGAACATTTTCTGGGAGGTGTAAAGTTTCTTCAGCCCATTCAGACTAAAAGAAAAAAAATATGTTTTTCATATTGCTCGCAGAAGGGTGTGAAAAGAGGATTCCCCCCCCCCCCCCTTAAATAAATATTATGAAGGCCTGCTTTCTTAAGAAGTACACCCCCCCCCCCACGGCAAAACTCTGTGCACTACGTGATCTAGACTAACAGATTTTTTTTTATGCTTTTGTTGGTTAAATCGAAATTGAAGCGGGGAAGGGTACTGGGTGCCAGGTGCCACAGGCACCAAATTAAGTCAAGAAACTTAAAAGCTATAAACTATCAAATAATCACCCAACCTTTTCATTTAAAAAAATTTGGATTGTAAACTAAACTGGTACCCAAAGATTTGTAACCATGTGGTCTTATTCGTTGGATCAAACACGTTTGGTACTTTTATTTATTTTTGATTGGTTGATTCCATTCCAATAGTATCAAAATCTTTTAAAAATTTTATTTAACATACAGAGAAGGTAATTTTGTCTAGCACCAACAGATATGTACATCAATTTATCGTCCATTGTCTTATCGCTAAATAAAGAAAGTAACTATACTTCTGTAACCAAATTTTCTAACAGAAAATCAACTCTCCTCCTAAAATCAATAAAAATATAAATTTTAGAATTTTTATTATTATATCATAGGATTTTTTTTAAGCCTAAGAACCTTTACATATGAACTTTTTATTTCGTTTTGAAACAAAAGTGTTCGAGCCCCTAGAAACTAAGGGCTCTGTATATACTCAAAGGGGCTAAGAAAAGATAGAAAGATAGCTTAAAGCCATCCCAAGACTAAAATTTTAAAATAAAAGAGCCTAAAACAATAATTAGACCTTTGTGACGATTAGTTAGATTATTAGTAGTTATTGAGATCTTAAAAACTACTTTACAATAGGAAAAAAATGAGTTTTGTCTCAGGCACCCAGTAAATACGTCTATACATCTTATACATTATGTCTAAGAAATTACATTCGTCTGAAAAGTTTTGGTTACAGCTGAATACTGTAATAAATCTTTAAACTTTTTAGAAATGTTTAGATGTTCTTTTCTTCTTTTTTAAAGAAATAAAATGTATAAATAGTTATATAAGTAGAGAAATAGATAAATAGATAAAAAGATGGATAGAAAGATAGATAGGTAGATAGATATTAATGGATTTATTATTACTTGGATCTTACACCAGATTATTATGTTTTCCGATTAAGTGATACTTGTAGCAGGCTATAATAACGATACATCCAATCCCATCATACTGGATGAACGAACTGACCAATAAATGATAGGGGAAATAGCAACCCACATTAATGATAATTTTTCCCCTGTCATTATAATCATGAATATTCTACATCAATTGATATAGATATACAACAGATAGAATGAATCAATGGTATAGCAATATATAGATAGATAGGAAGGAGAAACAGATAGATAGATAGATTACCTTGCCACGCAGTCCACAAGAAAATGGTCCAAATAGTGAAATTGAACAAGCTTATCAGGATTAGCCATAATAACCAACTAAAAATAAGAAAGGTTTCGTGATTACATACTTAGGTTTTTTATTTTGGGAGGAAAGGGACATTTGAATGTAAATTACACTAAAAACAATTACTTTGGGAACTTATATTGAATTTTGATTGGTTGGTTTCTTACTAGTAGTTTCCAAACATTTTGATTAATTATTTTAATCTACGAGGGGATATGTTATGTAACATCATTGAGGATGTATTTTTTGTACATTTTCTTATCCCTTTAGATCTTTGTTTATAATACAATTAACCATTACTAGTCATTAGCTAGATATAAACTTTGCTAGCTTTAGACAAATTAAAATCTTCCGTAAAACTCGAACCACCCATTTTTGAGGTGTCAAGCTTCAGACAAAAAGTTTCATATCTAGTAATGATATTAATCTGGTTGATTTACCGTGGAATAGAACCAGTTGTGGATTTCATTTATTGATCAGTTCGTTCATACAGTAGAAGGCGAGAGAATGGGGTAAAGGGGGTCAATTGGGGTTATCATTAATTAAAATCAGTTACATGCATCACTTTATCAGAGTACATGAAAATTTGGTGCAACATCCAATTAATAATATATTGGTTATTTTAATAAATCATAAAATTTTTATTCTACTATCCTAAGAAACCTGGTTATATGACGATTTGATAAATTACTATTCTACTATTATAAACACATTTTAACAATACAAGTCGCTGCGTTCAACGCCCCCCCCCCCCCCCCCCCAACTACCGTTAAGAGTTAATAGTGTCCAAATATTTCAATCAATAATAATAACCTTCTAGAGGAGAAATTGTATTTATCAACTTTGAGATGTATGTTGTATATGGCTTTATAATCGACGGTCTTATACCTTAAGATTTCAGCTAAAACGTGTAATAAAGTCCTGTTTTCCATAGTATATTATTCCATTTCCATTGTAAGTATTTAGGGTTATCAAGGGTGCTTTGAAACAAATTGCATGTTGAGCAATGGTGACCTCCCCACCCTCATTTTCTAAATAAGTTGAAAGTAATGATTGGAGGTGAGTTTTTTTCATTCTCTATCATAACCCCTGCGGTGGTAGCCCTGTCCCAATATAACCTAACCTGACCTTAATAAATAAATAGACAAACGCAAAATACTCCCAACTGACTTTCATTTCATTTAAAAAGTAAGGGGAGGGGGGGTTATCAGTGCTCAATAATATACTTTGTGTGAAAGTGCCTTATCAAGTTGCAGATCTTGTAATCATTTATGTTTCTGCGCGCAAACCTCTACGCGCGTTTTTCTATGGATTAGGGATAGATAATAACAATTGTTTTATTTACGTGCACAGACATTTGCCCGCAGGATGTTAACTTTGCTGGGGTAAAATAGAATAAAGGAAGACCTCATATTTAATACATATTTTTAACTAAGTATCGACTTAAAGTAAAACCTACTGGACACTTGTTCTTATAGTAACAAGGATGACAACATCCATATTGATTATAGAGTTGCTTCGCTTATAATATTGTACTTTGTTGTCCCAGGAATCAATATACCAAAAATCAAACCTATCGGATAATTAGGTCACATACAAATTTGTTGTTAAAAATGTAAAAAAAATCAACATGTTTAAAATGGACGTACGGACATTCTGGTAATAATTATAGAGTTGCTACGCTTTCTAAATCGTACCTAACTACTAAAGGAATCACCATGCAAAATTTGAAATCGATAGGACAATTCTAACATGTCTAAATAAACGAAAAAAGCTATCCGTGACGGACGGACGTACGGACGGACCGACCCTAATTATAGAAAAGCTTCGCTTTTAATAAAAATAGTAGAAATCTACGTAAAGAATTGCTAAATAGAATTTAAAGTCAGACCCTACTTATAACACAACATTATCGCTTTTCTTGCTACGACCAATCCATGATTTCCTGAACCAGAAGAAATGTTCATTTGGCACGTTCTAGAATATCCTATACTATACTCTTTAATCAATGATTATAGATGTGTAGTCACTCTATAGATTTAGTATGTTCTAGAATATCCTATACTATACTCTTTAATCAATGATTATAGATGTGTAGTCACTCTATAGATTTAGCATGTTCTAGAATATCCTATACTATACTCTTTAATCAATGATTATAGATGTGTAGTCACTCTATAGATTTAGCATGTTCTAGAATATCCTATACTATTTTCTTTAATCAATGATTATAGATGTGTAGCCACTCTATAGATTTAGCGTGTTCTAGAATATCCTATACTTTACTCTTTAATCAATGATTATAGATGTGTAGCCACTCTATAGATTTAGCATGTTCTAGAATATCCTATACTTTACTCTTTAATCAATGATTATAGATGAGCAGCAACTCTATAGATTTGGCACGTTCTAGAATATCCTATACTATACTCTTTAATCAATGATTATAGATGTGTAGTCACTCTATAGATTTAGCATGTTCTAGAATATCCTATACTATACTCTTTCATCAATGATTATAGATGTGTAGCCACTCTATAGATTTAGTATGTTCTAGTATATCCTATACTTTATTCTTTCATCAATGATTATAGATGTGTAGCGACTCTATAGATTTAGCATGTTCTAGAATATCCTATGCTATATGCCCAGTTAGCAAACAACTTTTAGAGTTCGACCAATTTATTCTGTAGGTCAACCTACACAAGTACAACTAACAAATGCCTTTATAAAATCGGCCAACCTAAAGCTTTTTTAGGTCGAACTAAAATATCCAGAGGTCAACCTATGTCTTTTGTGAACTAGGCTATTCTCTTTAATCAATGATTATAGATGAGTAGCCAGTCTATAGATTTAGCATGTTCTAGAATATCCTATACTATACTCTTTAATCAATGATTATAGATGTGTAGCCACTCTATAGATTTAGCATGTTCTAGAATATCCTATACTTTACTCTTTAATCAATGATTATAGATGTGTAGCCACTCTATATCTTTACATGTTCTATAATATCCTATATTATACTCTTTAATCAATGATTATAGATGTGTAGCCACTCTATAGATTTAGCATATTCTAGAATATCCTATACTATACTTTTTAATCAATGATTATAGATGTGTAGCCACTTTATAGATTTAGTATGTTCTAGAATATCCTATACTTTACTCTTTCATCAATGATTATAGATGTGTAGCCACTCTATAGATTTAGCATGTTCTAGAATATCCTATACTATACTTTTTAATCAATGATTATAGATGTGTAGCCACTCTATAGATTTAGCATGTTCTAGAATATCCTATACTATACTTTTTAATCAATGATTATAGATGTGTAGCCAGTCTATAGATTTAGTATGTTCTAGAATATCCTATACTTTACTCTTTCATCAATGATTATAGATGTGTAGCCACTCTATAAATTTAGCATGTTCTAGAATATCCTATACTATACTCTTTAATCAATGATTATAGATGTGTAGCCACACTATAGATTTAGCATGTTCTAGAATATCCTATACTATACTCTTTAATCAATGATTATAGATGTGTAGCCACTCTATATCTATACTTGTTCTAGAATATCCTATACTATACTCTTTAATCAATGATTATAAAGATGTATAGCAGATAGCTACTCTATAGATTTAGCATGTTCTAGAATATCCTATAATATACTCTTCAATCAATGATTATAGATGTGTAGGCACTCTATAGATTTAGCATGTTCTAGAATATCCTATACTTTACTCTTTAATCAATGATTATAGATGTGTAGCCACTCTATATCTTTACATGTTCTAGAATATCCTATACTATACTCTTTAATCAATGATTATAAAGATGTATAGCAGATAGCTACTCGATAGATTTAGCATGTTCTAGAATATCCTATACTATACTCTTTAATAAATGATTATAAAATATCCTATACTATACTTTTTAATCAATGATTATAGATGTGTAGCCACTTTATAGATTTAGTATGTTCTAGAATATCCTATACTTTACTCTTTCATCAATGATTATAGATGTGTAGCCACTCTATAGATTTAGCATGTTCTAGAATATCCTATACTATACTCTTTAATTAATGATTATAGATGTGTAGCCACTCTATAAATTTAGCATGTTCTAGAATATCCTATACTATACTCTTTAATCAATGATTATAGATGTGTAGTGTAACCACTCTATAGATTTAGCATGTTCTAAAATTTCCTATACTATACTCTTTAATCAATGATTATAAAGATGTATAGCAGATAGCTACTCTATAGATTTAGCATGTTCTAGAATATCATATACTTTACTCTTTAATCAATGATTATAGATGTGTAGCCACTCTATAGATTTAGCATGTTCTAGAATATCCTATACTATACTTTTTAATCAATGATTATAGATGTGTAGCCACTCTATATCTTTACTTGTTCTAGAATATCCTATACTATACTCTTTAATCAATGATTATAAAGATGTATAGCAGATAGCTACTCTATAGATTTACCATGTTCTAGAAAATCTTATACTATACTCTTTATTAATGATTATAGATGTGTAGCCACTCTTTAGATTTAGCATGTTCTAGAATATCCTATACTATACTTTTTAATCAATGATTATAGATGTGTAGCCACTTTATAGATTTAGTATGTTCTACAGCATGACCCTCCAAAAAGTATTTTTAAGCATCTGCAGCATATATTTCTCAATAAAATATTAAAAGATTCATATGTACTTGTTCTCTATAATTTTCTACATCAAAGGATATCAAAATATTTTTTTTACATCAATTAACAGCCGAGATTTTTAAAGCCAAAGTTTGAAAAAAGTGCTTGAGAAACTGGATATTGCTAAATATTTCTTAGTTTTTTATTAGTATATTACTTTTTATCAACCAGTTAAAAAACAAATAAGAAAGAAGAGCAAGTTTACAATTGATACATTTTTTATTGCATTAAAAAAACGTTACTTTTACATATAAAAAACTACTTTTCAAATTTTACTAAATACATTTTTCTTATAACCATTTTCCCACTTATTAATATGACCTTAAATAAACCCCTCCCCAATTTATGCTCATTACCGGAGGATTAGCGCCACCTTTCACCATTAAATTCACGCCCACTCATCAAATTAATCTAAGACACATAAAAATCATTTAAATTGTTAAATGTTTAATAAAAGTTTGTAGCTGTAACTTTTTGGTTTTTTAACTTATTTTGATAAAAAAAAGTGTTTGATTTCTGTTTATTTTCTTTCAATTTGCTACTTTTCTTTATAGGATTTCTTTCTGTAAGGGTGTTTTTGCAATTTACACTAATCTAAAAATGCCTTTTAGAGCAAGTGAAAAAAATGCTTTCAGCATGAAATAAATTTCATGGAAACATCTTTATATAAGTTTTATAAAAAGTATTGAAATTATGAGGTAAACACGCCATTTCACTTTAAAAAAGTTACTTTTTCCTCAGCCACTTTTTCAAAACTTTGGCTCTAAAAATCTCAGCTGTTAATTGATGTAAAAAAAATATTTTTATATCTTCTTATGTGGAAATCTACAGAGAACAAGGACATATACATTTTTTGATAATTCATTGAGAAATATGGGCTGCAGATGCTTAAAAATACTTTTTCGAGGGTCATGCTGTAGAATATCCTATACTTTACTCTTTCATCAATGATTATAGATGTGTAGCCACTTTATAGATTTAGTATGTTCTAGAATATCCTATACTTTACTCTTTCATCAATGATTATAGATGTGTAGCCACTCTATAGATTTAGCATGTTCTAGAATATCCTATACTTTACTCTTTAATCCATGATTATAGATGTGTAGCCACTCTATAGATTTAGCATGTTCTAGAATATCCTATACTATACTCTTTAATCAATGATTATAAAGATGTATGCAGATAGCTACTCTATAGATTTAGCATGTTCTAGAATATCCTACACTATACTCTTTAATCAATGATTATAGATGTGTAGCCACTCTGTAATATAAAAATCTTTTTCTTAATTGAAAGCAATGAAGCACCATTAATTTTCAAATTAATTTAAAAAACGGGAGGTTTGGTTTTTCGAAACCTTTTGGGAGCCCTAACCATGCAAGGCTTCCCAGTACTCAATATAACCTATCCTACCTGCCCTTAATTAATAAACAAGATAAAGATAAATAAACTATACTTTGTGCGAAGGCGCCTGTTTTTATATAAATAACAACTTTGGCTTTAGTTTATTTATATTGGTATGTTTCTATCTAGCTTAAGCTAATTCTAAAAAATATGTTTAATTAATATAAGCTTTAGGCAATGTTATCTACTTATTTTTAGAAGCTGATTTATCGGTCTGTAAAAAATGGTATCTTTTTTCTAATCTTGAAACCATGAATAAAAATCTGATGTTTACATAAAAATGTTGAAAATTTACATTAACAATATAAAGGAGAGCATGCATTTATTTAGAATTAATTCTATATATACTTCATTTTGCCTAGTTTATGCGCTGCCATAACATTGTGGGGCAACCCATTGCCAAATGTAACCTAACGTAGTCTGACCTAAGTAATAAAGAAAAAACTAAATTATTCCCTTCTCATTCTGCAGATGCTATAAGGGTCATATAAATTGATATATTTGCTATATTGTATAAATACCCCATTCTTTTATCCATGATAAGAGTTGAGTTCACACGTGCTTTGGAATCTACAACAATAATGTTTATACAAAACCCAAAAAAATGTCATTAGATTAGCATTATCGACAATATGTCAATTATAGCACTAAAATAGCATTAGACAAGTGGGGTAATCAAAGTTTTTTTTTTTACAAATTTAAAGTTTAATTAGCTGCATATTGAAGATTGAATTTTTGGTTAGTTTGAATGGACACTTTAGCAATGTGAGGCCTATTTGGCAAATTCTTATTTTGACATTTACATATTTATCCTTGAGCTTATACTTGGAATTACAGGAGTTAATGTATGAGGTTGCTTAAACCACTTTTTAAATATATTGAAATTTTTATTAATTTTCGTCACATCGTCAGTTAGTCTATCCCCCATAGGATAATGGATTTCTTAGTTGTTATTTAAGATATACTGCTGATTGTTTGGTTAAAATACCCCTTACTAAAAGAGTATCATGTATACAATTTACTTCGTCCGTTAGTCTGTCGGTCATGCTACAAAAGACAAATTATATTTATTTCTAGAAAGGTTTTATGATTTTAATAGTATTTCTTTTTTTTGACAACTGAAAACTTAAATTTCACCCTATTTCAATGGGGGGGGGGGGGAGGGGGTGGTAAGTGGTGTATATAAAATTTCTTTTACTAAAATTATATGCATAAATTGACTTTTTAAAAGGGAATCTTGTTTAAGACTATAAGTACGAAATAATTGAAATATATTTAAAAAGTAATTTGGAATAGAAATTGTATTCATTTTTGTAAAAGATTTTAGGTGGGTTAAAGTGTGATAGGTATTATTTTATTAGGATTTACCCTCTCTCTCTATGTGGTCTATTTAGTACAGATATTTGCGAGATCTTAATAGACAGACACTGAAAAATGTTAATCCTTTGAAAATAAATTAAAGAAAACAGTTACCTTTCTGTTGTTTGGAAGTTGTTCAGTTCTAACAAAGACTTGATCCAGTTCAGGTAAATCTGTATCCAAAGGTCCAGGGCCAGTAAATAATTCCCAGCTGTACACCTAGGTAATTCATGGGATATAGTTAAGTTATATCATACCCAGGACTAGTAAATAATTCCCAGCTGTACACCTAGGTAATTTATGGGCTACAGTTAAGGTATATCATATCTAGGGCTAGTAAATAATTCCCAGCTGTACACCTAGGTAATCCATGGGCTACAGTTAAGGTGTATCATATCCAGGACTAGTAAATAATTCCCAGCTGTACACCTAGGTAATTCATGGGATACAGTAAAGGTATATCATATCCAGGACTAGTAAATAATTCCCAGCTGTACACCTAGGTAATTCATGGGATACAGTTAAGGTGTATCATATCCAGGACTAGTAAATAATTCCCAGCTGTACACCTAGGTAATTCATGGGATACAGTAAAGGTATATCATATCCAGGACTAGTAAATAATTCCCAGCTGTACACCTAGGTAATTCATGGGATACAGTTAAGGTATATCATACCCAGGACTAGTAAATAATTCCCAGCTGTACACCTAGGTAATTTATGGGCTACAGTTAAGGTATATCATATCTAGGGCTAGTAAATAATTCCCAGCTGTACACCTAGGTAATCCATGGGCTACAGTAAATGTATATCATATCCAGGACTAGTAAATAATGCCCAGCTGTACACCTAGGTAATTCATGGGCTACAGTAAAGGTATATCTGTATCCAAAGGTCCAGGGCCAGTAAATAATTCCCAGCTGTACACCTAGGTAATTCATGGGATACAGTTAAGGTATATCATACCCAGGACTAGTAAATAATTCTCAGCTGTACATCTAGGTAATTCATGGGCTACAGTTAAGGTATATCATACCCAGGACTAAATAATTCTCAGCTATGTAACTAGGTATAATCAAGTATATAGTTGAGGTATATCTTTAGCTAGATACCCAGGACCAGTAACAATTTCCAGCTGTATGTAAAATTAGGAATGTAAGAGGAAACAGATTAAGTCGTTCTAGACTCGAAGGATGGGATCTTTTACCATTTACTTACATTGTTCCACTAAAAGTGTAGATCCAAGGAAAGTTTTATTAAAATAAAAGCACAGATATTTGAAAAATCACTTTTATGTTATTTTTTTGTAGATAGTATTTCAATTCAAGAACTATTGAAAAAGAATCTTTTTATTTCATATGGTTTTGAATTTATTGATGTTTTGTTTAAAAATTACCAATGTTTTTATCATAGTTTTTAAAAATGATTTGAGATATTGTTTGTTCACATAAGGGAAAGACAAAATTTTGAAATCACAAATTTTTTTTACACATCAAATCATATAGTTTTTATGGGTTTTTAAGTCAACAAAAACTGTATACAATGGGATATCAAATATGAAGACAAATTTTCACTAAAAGTATCCAAAATTTGATTTTAGCTGGCTAAACTTCATTTTGATAAAGTCAAGAATTTCTTGAGATGAGACAACCCAGTAGGTTGGCAGCACCCAGAGGAACCAATCCAAAATAACATTTGCTACATACATTGTGTTGACTGTTATTCCATTTAGGAATATATTACTCAGTAGCATTAGTGATATAAACATTGGTAGCACAATTATGCTAATGTTTATATTTCGAGAAAAGGAAATGGCTGATTGTAGAGTGGAGTTTTGGGGTTCAAAGGGCATCACGTTGTTGCGGGATTTTAATTTTTTCCAGAGCCTCTTCAATCTGATTATAGCCTCTAGAACTATGAACATAAGATATAGCAGCGATCTTGCTTGTAGTATGTGAGGTTCATCTAGATTATCTAGAATATAAATGTTAAGTTTATACAACAAATTTTTGCTGGAATGTTTGAAGAACAAGTTTCTAGATTGTAAATAATAGCCCAAACTTGCTGCAGTTGAAATGAGAGGTACTGAAGCTGCCAGGGCATAGGCTATTATATCACAATCTAGGGATAAAAACTCATATGGATATAGTTCAAATATAAGTCTGAGTATCTGGAATTCAATGATTGCAATGGCCAATGTTCTGCCCATCCACAGGGTATTCCAATCACACACCAAGTTTGATTTTTCCTGCATATGATCCTCAGCAGAACCACAGAATATGGAAATTTGTATGAAATAAATATATGTAAAGAGAGTCATGACAATATGCCAGACAACAACAGATTTTGCAGCTGTGGTCAACAAAGAATATTTTTCACTGGGCACACAGTCATAAAACAAATAAACTAGTGCTGATATTATAATACTTGGCAGGACTAATATGGAATACGTTGTGATTCTAGCCACTGCATACACCACAGGTACATTAATCAACACAAAAAAGAAAACATAACAAATAAACAGCACTTGTTTTAAATTCATTATTAACATTCTCTGATTGAATTAGCAAATTATTTGCATTGTTTTTTTGTTGTTGATATTAAAAAAGATCACTTGCTAGCTTGATAATTGAAGTTATACTGAAATAAAATATTTTGAAATCCATGGAAACCTCAAGGAGTATCAGAAACTGGGCTCGGCAGCCACAGCCGAATTCAGCAAGCCGGCTATCAGAAGCCTCTTTGTCTACCGGCTTAGAAAAAGACGGAGCCAATCTAAGCCGCACCCACAATCAACCACAACTAATCTAAGATTTACTAAATCAAAGCCATTCTAAGCTGCAGCTGCATTGCTGTATGGCAGCTGTAGCTCATGTGTTATGACGCTCAACGGCTTTAAAAGATACAGCTACCGTCTCATCGCTTTACTAAGAAGAAATGTCACACTTAGGCCTAAGCTACTCTCAATCAAAGCAACACTTAGCTTGAGTCCAGTCACTCCATCAGCACATGAAGCTGAGTAAATAAATGCGCGGCTGCCGAGCCCAGATTAGAATTCTTTATTATGTTTTGTTAATACTGAATTAATAACATATAAGTGCACAAATAAACAAATATATTTTATGTTATTTTTTAAAAATACTTAAAACTCTATGGCTTTCCATGAAAAACGTATTATAAAGAAATTTTAAACACTCATAATAGATTTTGATCAAAACTAGAAGTGTCCAAACTTTTTAACAAATAAATTTATCTGTAAGGGGTAATTTTGTTTATCATCCTTGAGGATGTGAATAAATTTTAGCAATCTACCTTTTAATATTTCTACAGATTTTTAAGTCTTCAAAAGCTTTAGAAGTTTTAATTGGCGACAATAGTTATTTATCGCATCATATTTTCGTGAAAACTTTTTGCGGATAGAAAAATAAAAAGACAATCTCCAGTTTTGTTGGACCCTAGGGGAAAAAGGCCCGTGCTAACAAAGCTGGTAATATGTTCCTTGGAATCTATTACCTCTAAAAATCTATGAACTTTATGTAAATGCTGCTAATGACCAAACGGTGGAACGTTTAGATTATACTCACTCAAAATTTTTACCGACAAAAAGAGACCTATAAATAATCAGGAATAGTCATTGTTCATTAATGCAGTTTTCTCGCAGTTTACATAAATGCGCAAAAAAACTCGTTTTTACTTGTTTAAGGATCTATGCAGGGAAAAGGGTATGATATTCCGACTAACAATTCTCAAGAAGAATCCATCCTCAAACCCCTTCCCCTTTTCCTCCACTTCTTACCCACCCCTCTTCAGTTAAATAAAAAATAAAAGGTTTTGTGATTTTTTTTGTAGAATCGATTGTTAGAATAGCTACCCCTGGATCTATGCTATTCCAGATAATTAATAGGCCTTCTTATGCCACATAACATAAAGTGTGCGGGCATGAGATGTGCGTTCAGCTGTTTGGCAGCTAACTGCCTTTAAAGATCATAGATTTTTGAGATAATCGTTAATAGGAAAAGTCTACCGTGAACTGCACTTGATCAAATGAATCTCACCTGGTAAAAAGACAACAGGACAACTGTAATGATCAAACATTTCATTTTTACGCAGTTATCTTAATATTTTCTGTACATTATATTATTTTCTTGAAAAATACAAAATTTTATAAAATATTTATTATGTAAATATGTAAGGGGAATTAAGATTAAGATACTCTACATATATTCTTATTTGCTTCCCAACACATAACGCAATTTATTGAAAATATGGCCGGGGGGGGGGGGGGGGATAGTTTTTAATCCCTAACCCCTGCATCTGTCTTTTATCCTGCGCGGCTACCCAGTAGCTGTACCCAATATAAGCTACCCCAACCTCACCTGAAGTAACAAACAACAACAAAAAATATTAGTCACTTATTCAACTCTTGTGTAATAAAACCCTCTAAAAATTTTGACAAAAATAATATTGATATTATTATCCAATGGTACTTTATACTGAGTACAAAAATTTGCAAATAAACCAATACAAAATATTTAAATATGTTTTTAAAGAAGCATTAAATAATTCTTAATAAGATTAAAAAGAAGACAACATTCTTGAAAGGTCGGCTAAACAAGTATGACAACATTCATCTAAGCTAAGATTAACAAATCAAAAAGTTATAGGATTCAGTATAGCAAATTTGATATCAATAAGACAATTATAAATAGTCTAAATTAAGTTATTTCTGTTACACTCGGATAGATCGACGACATTAAATATAATAGCTTTGCTTTTAAAAATAAAATTAGAAAACGCAATAACAGACAAACGGACAAATCGATATTAGATGTTCATTCATATTAAAATTCTTGACAAGAAATTGCAAACATCTATCTGAAATGGTACCCGAGAAAATATCGAAGGACAAATGTAAGGACAGTCAGACGGACAATTTGTATTTAAGAGTAGATTCGCTATTAGAATTGTAACTAACTTCTAGAAGCATCATCAGAACAAAATTAGTTTATTCTAATTGTCACGAAAACTAAATGTCTTTTACTATAATTTACATTGCATGTAAGACAAAAAAAATAAAAAGAGATAAAAAATGGAGTTTTCATAAAACAGTAAAACAATGTTGACAAATTTAAAAACTGACTTAATAGTTATATATCGCATCGTATTAAAACAAGGATGACAACATCCATAAGTAGCGAAGCACAAAAATCATAGATGGGAATACGTACAAGTAGATTTAAAGGGTATTTATTAAAATCAAGAATAGATTTATTGAATAAAATAAACACGAAACCTTGTTTTATTTTGTATGATGACGATGGTCAAAGTAATTACATTAAAGATGCACATAACAATGGGGAAAATTATGTTGATCCTGATATTCCAAAAAAGTTGGATAAAAAAAACCAGAGATATGAGGAAATATGTAAAACATATAAAAATAGCCAAAAACCTGATAAAAGGCAATCTGGCCGCTATGGTTGTTTTCTTAAAACGACAGAAAATTAAATTTGTATATCCTTAATTTAAAAAATTTGGAAAATCGGACCATATACACTGAAGATATGAAGAAAAATGTGAAAAATATAAAAATAGCCTAAAACCTGCTAAAAAGGCAGTCTGGCCGTCATGGTTGTTTTCTTTAAAAGACGGGAAATTTAATTTTGATATCAATAATTGAAAAAAATTTGAAAATCGGACCATAAACACTGAAAATATGGAGAAAAATGTGAAAAATATAAAAATAGCCTAAAACCTGCTAAAAAGGCAGTCTGGCCTTCATCGTTGTTTTCTTTAAATGCCGGGAAATTTAATTTTGATATCTATAACTAAAAAAAAATTGAAAATCGGACCATAAACACTGAAGATATGGAGAAAAATGTAAAAAATATAAAAATAGCCTAAAACCTGCTAAAAAGCGGTCCGACCGCCAATGATGTGTTATAGTCAATTGTGCTCCTTAATGATGGGAATGTTGTCAAAAAATTTCAGCATTCTATCTTTTATAGGAGCTGAGTAAATCCCATTTCCCCCATAGCGTTACGGACTGACGGACGGACGGACATAGTGAATTATAGAGTAGCTTCGCTACTAATAAAAATTATAAGATTAAAACCAGTTTTGTTAGCATCAAGGGTCCGATGGCAGAAAACATGTTATTATTGAAAGGATATTGATCGGTTTCGAAGCAGTACTGGATAGAATAATCATTTTATCAAGTTTTGCGCTCGATGTTTATTTTGCATTCATTATTAGCTAGAATATTAAATTTTTTGTTGTGTTTTTATTTAAACATAAAATAAATTGTTGTCCTAATATGTAAGTTGGGTTTTCAAAATGCTTATTTAAAGTTCTTATAAAAATACTTAATATCTAAAGAAAATTAATTCAATATTATTTTTATTGTATTTTTAGCAATTTGTCAAATTTAAGTAATATAGTTATTTTTCATATTTCTTGAAGAAAAAAAAATATTTTTAAATATTGTCACTAATTTAAAGATAAGAAATTAGCTTGAAAAACTCTTAGTTTTATCTTTTTTTCTGCTATTATTTTCTCGTAGACTTTACTTCCCAATTTGTTGATGAGGTGTTAGGTTCGAAACTCGACTCAAACCGCATCATAGTAAATGACGTAAAAAATATCTTGCTGTTATGCGAAATAAATAGTTAGAAAGGAGTAGAGACTGCCTTGGTCTAAAATAGGCGCAACTTTTGTAATATGATTTTTAACCTTAACATGATGATTCCTATACTATTCAGGTTCATGACAATGCCAAAAAGGCATAGCAGCTGTATATCATAATCAATACCAGAAATTATTATCTAAAATTATGATTCCTGTAAAGATTAAGGTTAATGTAAGTATGTCCATATTTTGCATCATAAATTCAAATAAGTCTGGGATAGTTTTACACGAAATTTTGTTTATACTTTTAAAAAAATGATGAATGATTTTGCTAAATGTTTGTCAATGTTCGTATGTCCGTCAGTTTTCTTAAGCTTGGCAATTTCATGGTTTTTTTTTATCCTTGTTTGTATGCTATGTGCCGTATTTTCTATGAAACTAAAGCCTTAGTCAAAATGTAATATATCAGCAGCACGATTAAGTTAATTCAAAAGATGCGAAGCTGCTCAATAATTCACTTTGTCTGTCCGTCCGTCAATCTTCCGTAACGCTGTAAGGGAAGTGTGATTTTCTCGGCAATTTTTTAAGAAAGGCAGTTGACATTTTTAGTTAATGTTTCATGTATCCATTAGCATCTCGTATATAATTTACTTTATCTGTCATGCATAATAGTTATTTCTCGTATCGTATTATAAACGACTTTCAGCGGATATAGAATGTACGATTAGAAGATTAAAACTAGTTTTTTTAGCCCCGTGGTGCCGAAGGCACCGGCTAAAAAAACTAGTTTTAATCTTATGATTGTACATTTCTATATTCGTAGAAAACTGGATATAAAACGATGCTAGACATAGTTTTTTCGTATGGATGAGAACCGGTTCCTATAAACCGGATTCGAATGAATACGAGAAAAAGATATAATTATACATAAATACTTTTTTCTCTAAGGTTTTCATTATTTTCATCGCATATTATCTCTTATTCTTTTTTTATGACAACTGAATATCTTCTGTGTACCTCACTGTGCCCGTTTGTACTTATAAATGTTATCATCCTTGTTTATTTCATACTTCATAGTATGACTATGATTAATAGAATATTTATATAATGACAACTAAATTCAAGAACCAATTTTGTACAGTGCATATTTTGTACATTTTCTGGATTTTCTTGAGTAATACAAATAATCACAAAAAGGTTTATTTACTTCAACGTATAAAACAAAGATTTTTAGATGCAAATATAACCAATTAAACTTTTGGCAGACGTATTATAGTAGTTACATGCTCTTTTACTTAAAATCTCTAAATACTGGGGGTGTACTGTTAATCAATTTATCGTCCATTGTCTTATCCCTTAACCCTTAACGGTCGGGGGGGGGGGGGGGCGTTGAATGCCCCCCCATCCGGTTTTTTCTATCTCATTTTCTGTGTGTGAAAGATAAAGAGCCCAAACTGCTTGACTTTTTAAGTATGGGTATGACACATAACTGAGAGTTGGAATTTTTTGAATATCTCCATCCTGGCGGGCACAGGATGCCAGCAAACCTGGCAGGGTCATCCAGGTAAAGAACAAAAATATTTTTTCGACTTAAACAAAGCATTTTATCTTACCAAAATACTAAAATATCCTCTAGTAGTACATCCTCATATCAAATACAGGTGTTCAAGTCAATTTCAGGTTCCAGATATGATCCTGCAGGTCCTGATCCTCCAGGTCTCCAGAAATCTTTAAAAGGCTCCTGTGGCCGCAATTTTTGACTTAGAGACTTCAAATTTTAAACTTAAGCTTTTCTTTCATGTCTACATAATGTATTTAAATTTCATAAAGATCCGCCGCGGTTTTCCCGCCGACCGCCGACTGCGGCGGCTGGCAGCTGCCAAGTACAGCTGCGGCCCCTGAAATTTATGTTTTGATATTTCAAATATAAAATTTACATAAAAATAAACATTTTCTGCAAAAAAAATTTTCTTCTAGCTTCAAAAATAAAAAAATTACAGCCGTTTGAAATTTTTAAGTAAAAAAGGACCTAAAAACAAAGGTTGTTAAATAAAAGGGTGAAGGAAGCGAAAATTGACCTTGACTTACTTAAGGTCGGAAATTCATCATAACACAGGGGACTTGCACAAAAAATTTTAGCCCTCTAGCTCTAATAGGAACTGAGATAATAAGGGGGGGCGTTGAACGCCCCCCCCCCCCCCGACTGATTAAGGTGCGGCAAGGGGCCCGACTGTTAAGGGTTAAGAGTCGCTTTTTGAAATTATATCCTGATTTTCACTCTTGACAATTTTACATTTTCAATAACGAAGCTTTTCTATATTAAGGGTCGGTCCGTACGTCCGTGACGGATAGCTTTTTTCGTTAATTTCCATGTTAGAATTGTCCTATCGATTTTAAACTTTACATGGTAATTCCTTTAGTTGTTAGTAATCTGCCCACAGACTGACAGACGAACATTAAAGGCTTAAAATTATTCCTAAATAAATGTATATTTATCTTAAGTATATTATAAAGATAACAAGGATGGCAACATCTTTAAGTAGCGTAGCACAAAAAACATGGAAATAAAGATTTTCAGTGATCATAAATAAAGAAAACAATAGAAAAAAATAACCAAAAAAAAAAGATTCTTCACAATACAATTTCAGCTACCTATCTTGAATAGCATTCTAGACAATCAAATTTTCCCCTCTGTGTTACGGACTGAATGATGGACGGACGGACGGACAGACACATTAAATTATAAAGAAGATTTGCCACTAATAAAACTACTTAACCACACTAGTGTTACTTGTATAATAATATTGACCTTTTCTGTTTATATACAGGGTATTCAAAATAAGAGTGAAGCTGCTACAAAGTCTGTCTTTTTGTATTATCCACCCATACCTTTCTTTCTTTTTTTATCTCTCTTTTCTCTGCCTATCATAAAAATCCCATCTATCTCCAGTTTTATATTTTTTTCTTTCTCTAACTGATCTAATAAGACAATAATAAGATTATAAGAGAAAGGTCAATAAATTGAAATACCTCCCCAATGATGATAAACAATTACCTCTTCTAATATTAAGACTTTTGGTTGAAAATTTTGGACTGTACTAGTTTGGAATCAACCAATCAAAATTATAAAAGTTTTCTTCTCTTATTTTCTCTTTTTTCAATTAATTTTAAAAATACACTCGGCACCACCCCTATTGGACTCAAGGGACACTTAAAGAAATAGGGGAGGGAAGGGGAAACACCCACTTTTAGTATTAATTTTTAAAGATATTTTTAAGGGGGAAGGTCATTTTTTTCTTATGTGAGGTTGATGGTAAAAAAAGTTATAAAAGTTCTATTTAAAAAAATTTATAGGTCCAGTGATTAGCAAGATCCTTCGGTAAA
This sequence comes from Acartia tonsa, assembly GCF_053477335.1. Classification (NCBI taxonomy): domain Eukaryota; kingdom Metazoa; phylum Arthropoda; class Copepoda; order Calanoida; family Acartiidae; genus Acartia; species Acartia tonsa. Next base: position 12,507,938 of record NC_137268.1, read on the forward strand.
CGCAGATACCAAATATTCTGTTTTGTTTTGGGACACCCTGTATAGTAGGTATGAAAAATGGCCTAAATGGGTATAGAATTATAGGTCACGGAGCGTATTAAGTTGAAAAAAACCGCATAGTAGCGAGGCATTTAAAATGCAACTTCATAAATTTTCTTCTCATAATATGATGGTGTTTATAAAAAGCTGTTAAAGGCTAACATAAGCAAAAATCTGCTAAAATAGCAAAATCTATTGCATCATTTCGCATCCAGGGCAGCAAGTGTTTTGAACTTCTAGCTAAATCGCGTCAAAATAGAGACATTAAAAATTACCTGATTTCTGATGAGATGCCTTGGCTGAAAACAGGCGCAACTCATCACCATTCACAGTTAGGACTTTAATAAAAGATCGTACAATGAAAGGGTCTTATGTCTGCAAAAGTGTATGGGTGATTGAACCAATACAAAAGTTTTCTTCCGCTATATTAAAACCGGTTCTGATACTGATATCGTTCCATGAAAATAATAAAAATTAGCCCTTTAACTTCTTATTTCACTATCCGCAAAAAAATGTCTGTAATACGAAATTAAAAATAAATTTTAAATTTTTGTGTTATTTTATATGGACCTAAAACATAAAGAGTTATAGGTTAGGTACAGGGAGGGGTAAACTACGCCCTTCCGTTTATACTTTATCATTTCTTTAATCAGCTACAAACTACCCTGTGAAAAAAAAGTATATTTCATCGTTTTTAGAGAGGTAAGGTGCTCGAATTTTTACTTACATTGCGACATACGTAAACAAAGACACTAGATTTCACATATATCTATGCTATGTAAAATAAGAATGCCTTGACTAATAACAGACGTTGTTACTATCATTCAAGACTTAGACAAAGACAAAGGTCGAACAATCAACGGGTTTTGGGTTAAATATTTCCTATAGACCTTTACACGAGGAAGATCTGTTGCTGCTCCCCTTAAAGAGCCTTGTTGAGCTTAGAACCTCCGACTCTATTTACAAAGAAATAAAATCAAGAATTAAGGGAGGGGATGAGGGATCTTTGTTTACTTTAGGTTTGGCAAAGTTAGGTTAAATTGTGTACACGGTAGCCACGCATCTTTACGGCACTGCAAGGGTCAGTCAAATAAAAAAAAACATTAAATCGCCCCCTCCAGTATTGTTTTCATTTTATTTTTTCATTTTTTTTTTGGGGGGGGGGGTGGAGGTTACGTGTTGCAGTGATCGATAGACTTTTTCAGGGAAAGTACAGATATGGTTTTAAGGTGATAGAACTAACAGGGTTCTTATTAACTGCAAAGTTGCAAAAATATAATTCTTTTTTAAATAGACATGTTATTAATGATTTTTAAATTAACTAAATTGCTACCTTACACCTTTTTCTATACGCCTTGTGCCCATTATCTATTTGTGGCGTAGCTACTACTGCTAATTTAACCCGCGACTGTGGCATAACCTGCTTGTTCTTTACTGCTGCTATGCTAGGGGTGCGACATAAATAGTTGATGAAAGGTGAATACCTTAGCCCATAACTTGTGTAATTGATTACCATGCACAATTAAGACTTCAAGGCAAAGGTTGTGCCATCAAAGGGTTGGTTGTATGAAGGTCGTTTGACATAAAAATCATACATTCAAATTAATTTGGCTAAAAATTTCACTAAAAATAAGATTTAGTAGTATATACCGTCCTATAGAGGTTAACGTAGCTTCTTTTTATCGCTTTTTATCTTTATTTTTCTCTTTCTATCTCCTTATCTCTCTAATAATTTAAATTTAATCAAAAGATTTTCTGAGATAGAATACAGTTATATTCTTTATGCTTAACATGACACTCGATATAAATATACATCCTTAAATCAATTACAAATAATGCCACGGAGGCCAGGCATCTAATGGAATAAAACAAACACTAGCCGAAAAATAGGTGTACATAAAATCATTCCCTCTGTAGGTTACAATTAGTGGTTGAAACGTTTGGACTCTCAACTTAATTAACTAACCAATAAAAGTTCAATAAAAGTCCCCAAAGTTGATAGGCCAAGGAATAAGAAAACTTTGGAAACTAGTGTATTAAAAAAAAGCCTAATGTATCCTCTCTCCCGGTTTGAAGGCTGTATGCTATAACGTCTGCCTGAAGCATTTTTGAGATAACTCCTTGAAAGTTTTATATATCATGTTCTTGTATTTGTTGGCTTAAACATTTAGGTAATTTTTAGTTGGAATTTAATCTACAGTGGGGTAAATTTTGTTCATCATAATTATGAGTGTGGATCAAATTATCCGCCATTGACTTATCCCTTGAGATCGCAGCATACATGTCATATCTAAGTGTCATAATAATTTGACTCAATAATTCTTCAAAGGGAAGCTCACGCTTTGTGGTTTATGTGTTTTATAAGATTACAGTAAAAATTACGTTAAACAAGGATGACAATAAACATAAAAGTGAAGCTCTGAAAAAACAAACATGAACTCTTGTAGAGTGTCTTAAATTCAAAAGTAGATAAGATAAAGATAAAATTGTATACAAACTTAGATAAGATAAGATAAGATTTTATTTCCTCTAAGGTGCATATAATTAGGGCGAGTTACTAATAAAAGTTTACAATTTTTTAACTATAGGTTTCTTCCTGAAAAAGATTGCATGTTAATTAAGATACTAGGTTTCTTCCTGAAAGAGATTGCAGGCAAGGTAATAAATAAATTATTACATATTATAGTGAATAAATAATCAAATTGTAATTTATTAGCAATTTTAAGATCCTGCAGTACATTTACTATTTATGTACCTAGCTCAGGGTTGTAGTGAACTTCTCCTTCCCCGTTCACCTACATTTTACATTTTACTATACAATTATTATATAACTGAACACTGAGCAAGCTGTGAAGCGAGTGGATGGCTTAACCCCGGCCGGGGTTGTTGAACCGCAGTTCTTCGCGGCGCTTACCAAATCGTTTCAGAGCTTTAGAAAATAGTTGTAACAATTTGTTTTAGTTACAATATTGACATATATAAAACATATATAAGACTACTATACTACGGTATGCTGAATATACCATCTGACAATCATTCCACTAGAATCCATACGGGGTTTCCAAAAATAAGACCAATACAATTATGTTATCGGTGCCATGGAAGTTAGCCATGTTTTTTTTCCCGTTATAAACTGCGACTCCCACCGCCCTAACGTTCCCGGATTAAATGATTATAAGAACTGAGTAATTTAAAATCCTGTGGGATTTTAATCCCACACTTCTTTGATACCTGTAATTTATTTCCAAACCCGTCACTATATTCCTACATCCCTGATGGCGTTTATTAAATAAGAATAAATTTACATATTTGAGTTTTTTGTTGAGTAAAAACTAGAGGGCTTGATGGATTTTAGCCACATTTAAACATTTAAACTTTGCAATAACAAGGAATACATATGCGTGGTGGGCGCGCATATGTACCTAGTACGTTAAGTAAAAATTAAAATAAAACTAGAAAAGATATGAAATCTGAAAACTTATAAGTATTTTAGAGAAAAACTGGTTTTATTTGGATTTTTGTCAGGCGTTTTAAGTGGCGATGTACTTAGGTATCCTAAGTTGAAAGTGTATTCAATATCGGCTATGCTAGTTGTAGAGTGGCTTTGTGGCTTTGAAATTAAATTCTTGTTTAAGTTTGATATTAAGAAATTGTTTTTGCACACAAGCCGCCGTCCCTATCATCGAGGAACGGCTCCTGGCGTGCGCGGAAAGATGCGCTCAGACTCTTAGTGGGCGGCGTCGGTCACCTTACCTGCCAGAAATTGTTGACGCTAATGAGGATTGAATGACTGAGTGATCTGATCTGAGGAGGAACTGACCGACGGTATGGCTGAGTGTGAATAGAGATAAAGAGGAGTGTGAGGAGAGGAGAGTGGGCTACAGACTAAAGACTGATAGACTGAGTGATGGATTTAATTTAGGTTGAACCCTGTAATATTGACGCCTAATTTGTAGTGATGAATGTATACGTGAAAAAGTATGTATCAACCTATCGTTTATATATTTAGTTGAGTCTGCTAGAGCCACCCTGCCCCGGCGCTTAATAACCTGTAACTGCAGCAACATATAAAATAAATAAAAAGTGCTTGAAAAAAAGTTTGTTTTGTTTGTAAGAATTGTTAAAATAAATAATTTCTCCAATTTAATGGATTAATTCTTCATGTCAACAACCTTGCTGTTGTTGCAGTTGTCAGTAACCTGTATCGCTGTGTCCCAACCTCACGCCTAAGCTAATGCTCAACGACTTAATAACGTCAACGCTGCTCTATAATTGGATGTTTCCGTGCGTTCAAATATAAGACTTTCCGGCCACGACAAAAAACTAATAAATTGTAGAATGGATGACAATGGAATTGGTGAAATTATGGTTGATGGAAAAAGGATTTTTGGTGAATTTAATGATATTTGATGAATAATGAGTATGAAAACATAATTAAATTTGAAGTTAGAATGTTAGAATGCAAGAATTTGGTGAAGTTTTGTAGGAAGCACTATATACCCCCCTCCCCCCCCTCCTTAGCTACCCGGGTGAGAGTTCGGATCTTACAGATCCTATTTTTGGATTTTTGAGTATAAGACATGGATGAATAAAATATTATTAGAACATTATTAGAACACTTACCATTTTAAAAAGAGGTCTTTGTTTGTTAGTTATAGGTACCTATGTAAAATCAATTTGGTTAAGAAAGTGGGTAAAACATTTTCTATTGAATTCTTTTTCATTTACTATTTGCTTTATATTGTTGGGGAGACTGTTAAAAATTGTGGGAAAAGAATGAAGGGGAGAGTTTAGTAAAAAAGTTCTGTTTACTCCATTTGCATATGCAAAATTATTTACATTTCTTGTATTATACCTGTGGCGATCACGGGAGATCTCCCAGGTATTATTAAAAATTTCTGGCTATAAGCCATGTAGGTACCTATACATAAATTTACAAACGTTAAATTTAATTAATAAATTAATGGGCAGTATCCCATTACTTTTAAAATATTCTGCTGTGTGTGCTCTGCTAGGTAAGTTTTCTATGATTCTTACTGCCGCCTTCTGTATCTTCAAAATGGGATCTAAAAGATAGGCTGGACAGGCTGTGAACAGAAGGCAGCAGTATTCCACATTTGATTTAATATAGCTGGTATATAAAATCTTTAAGTGTTTCTTATCGAGCAAGTGGCGCATGACGCGCATAGAGTAAATAATCTTTGAAATTTTTGCATGTACTTTTTTAAGGTGATAAGAAAACTTTAATTTTGTATCCAAGCTGATTCCTAAGTGCTTTACAAAACCCTCATTATTATCATCTACAAGGTTTAACTTTGTGATCTTTTCAGGGATGCTTTCACCTACGTTGTTCATGTCTATGAAGACATTAAATTCTGTTTTTAATTGAATTTCTTCAGGGGTAAGATTTTCTCTAGGGGAAGTAAAGACCATAACTTTGGTCTTGAGGGGATGGATTAAGAGTTCATTTGCGTTATACCAGGCGGTCAGTTTAGGGATGGTTACTTTTGCAAGTTCAATCAATTCTGCTAATGAATTTCTTTCCATGAAGGTTAGGGCATCATCAGCGAAAAGATTAATAAAAACTTCTGGGCTGCAATTTGCAAGGTCATTTATGAAAATCAAAAACAATATTGGGCCAAGGACTGACCCCTGTAATACGCCTATGATAATCTCTTCCAACGTAGATGAAAACAGCCCCTTAAAGTACACCTTTTGACGTCTATTACTATAATAAGAACGGAACCATTGTAATGGTAATCCCCTTATCCCTGCATTCTTTAACTTTTCAAACAACAAATTCCTAGGGATCATGTCGAAACACTTCCGTATGTCCAAAAATATGGACATACAGGAATTGTTTCGACCTAGACACTGAGTGATCATATTTGAGAGGTCAAGGACATTATGGTAAGTTGAGATATTTTTCCTAAATCCAAACTGTCTGCAGTTAAAAAAGTTTTTTTATCCAAAAAATTTACCAAGCTATCGCATACGTACTTTTCCAGGGGCTTGCTTAGGTTATCAATCAATGATATACCACGGTGGTTATCCATTTGATTGAGTGAACCTGATTTGTGGAGGACAAGAATTTTGCTTACTTTCATACCGTCAGGAAAGACGCCAGATTGGAGGGAAAGGTTATAGACGTGGCAAAGGGGGTGTGGGATAACATCCGCACAGCGGGAAATTAAGAACATGCTGACATCATTGATGTCTGTGGACCTTTTGGGCCTGATGTTTCTAATCAAATTTATTACTTTGAAAGGGTAAAGGGGTTCAAAAAAGATTGAGTCTTGAATGGGGGGGGGTAAAAATTCTGCAAAGTTTTTTTCTGTTGTTGGGATCTCAGGTTTAAGGGAGGTTCCAATCTGGCTAAAATAGGAATTGAATTCGTTAGCGATAGCTTGGTCACCCTCAACTTTCCTATCCCCGACCTCTAAGTATGAGCACTCAGCACTCTTTTGATCGAATCCTAGCATATCTTTTAAACGCCATAATTTTTTACTATCTCTGCCGCAATTTCTTATACTTGACCTATAGTATTCTAGTTTTGCACGACGTACATTCCTATTATAAGAGTTTCTATAAGAGTTATACAACAGCTCACTTTCCCTTGTTCTTTCCCTAAGAAAATTGTCGTGGAGGGTGTGTTTGTGTTCCCTCATTCTCAAGAGGTACTCGTTCATGAAGGGCTGCTGGGGTTGGACCCTAGAATTTTTTTTGACTTTTACAATGGGGCATGAGATGTTATATAACTCAAGAAACTTAGCTATGAAATTACTATAGGCAACATTGACGTCATTTTGGTTAAGTACATTTGACCAATCGGTACTGAAAAGTGCGTCATTTAGTGAATTAATGTTATCATCGCCTAGCAATCTTTTTTCATACGTATCAGGTTGTTTTGGTTTTTTGTTAGCATTAATTCTATACGCATTTATCAGCAACAAGTGGTCACTTATTTGTGATGTTAGGACACAAGACAACATAAGATTTGGAATAAAATTACCAACGCCGAAAATGTCAATCAATGTTGAAGTGTTTTTTGTAATCCTGGTGGCCTTGGTAATCGTATTCAAAATGCCGTTGAAATTTAGCGACTCTAGCAGACGCATACTAGGGCTGTTGTTTTCATTAATCCTGAACAAGTCAAGATTAATGTCTCCAACAATAAAAAACGGTAGGTTGAGTGACATAATCCTATCCAATAATTCAAGGTAAATTTCAAAAAATTCATCAAGTTCAGCACTACTTTGATTAGGGGGTCTATAGGTATTCAACACTAAGAATTTAAATCCATTAAACGAACATTTGAGACAGATAGATTCGCATATACGTTCTTTAAAGGAGATATTGTCAAACATTCTTACTACTTTATAATGTTTTTGCACGAGTAATCCCACCCCTCCCCCCCTTTGTGCTTTCCTAAGGTTGACATGCCAGTTATAGCCTTCGATATTATACACATCAAAATTTGCATTGGAATTTGCCCAGAGCTCTTGACACGCAAGAACGCTGGGCCGTATTCCTTTGCAATTAAATTTATCTATGCACGCCACCAATTCATCAAATTTAGAATTTATCGATTGACAGTTTAAAGAAAATAAAATTATCAGTTGTTCTCTAAAAGATTTTAATTTTGTTATTGCTTCATTTTCTGACATGTATTGACAGTTAATACCAAATTCTTCGTTAAATCCATCAAAATGTTGGCCATATATAGGGTTTAGGAGGTCTAGTGTAGGGTTAAGATTTAAATTAGCAGGTACCTGTTCATTTAATCCATTAGGGAGGCTTGTAGGGTACTGGTGTGGAGTCTAGGTTTATCGCAGGAGGATTAGCACGTATATCATCCAGTGGGAACGACTGAAAAACAATATATATCAGCATACATAAAACATGAACATATTTACAATAGTAATAATAGTGAAATAGATAAAACATTTAGTTAGGAGGTGATGTGCCTCCGCTCTTTACTTTCCCCCCCCCCCCCCCCGTGGTATATTAGCTAGATACAAAAAATCTTTTAATCAATATTTTTTTATCTAAAAGTTGGCATAGGGGGTAGGTAGGTAAAATAGAGTTAAATTCTGTACGTTTTTTAATCTTTGACAGACGATGACATGACATGACATGACAAGAAAAAACGGATTAATTTAGTAATTAATCAATAATAATAAGGACAGTAAGTATTTGTTATCTGCTAAAAAATACTATCTAATCATTTTATCTTACTGTCGTTGGTTTTCTTTGCAGTTCTTGCAGGCATAGATTTCAGTTGTGGTAGCGGCTGCAGTTTAGGTGGTTCCGCTTCTGGCTCCCTGGCTGCTGGGCGGGCTGCTGTTGTGGCAGGGGCTGGAGCTGCTGGAGCTGCTGCTACGCTGGCATCGGCTCGGCTGGGGCAGCTGCGTTCTCATCCTCGGCCTCAGGGACATCGGCGGCTGCCGTGTCAGAGGTGGTGGCGGACTCCAAGGGTGGGAACTCGTCCATGTTGGCAGCGTTGGGAGGAGGTTCAAAGCTATCCTCAAAATCATCCTCTGTGATGAGGGGATTGCAGAACTTTGAGTTGGGGAAGAATGATCCTCTGTCTGCATAGGGCACGCTGTTGTATTTGATCAGGGGGGGCTCCATTGATGTGCTGAACAGCTTCTCGGTGCCAGGTATTGGTTTTGTCATACCAATTAATGTATCGGCAAATGGATTCAGAACTTTTTGCCATCTGGATCCTGACTTGATCTGAAAGGCCACAGTTTCCCCCATTATTTTCGTGCGGGAGATCAGCTTAGTTGAATGCAAAAACGTCTGGACGCTTTTATTCAAACGCGTTGCATCGTATTGCATTTTTATCATTCTACCTGGATAATAGGGTGCAGGGGACACACTCTGGCTGGCTGCCTTGTACTGGTTCAACTTAGCTGTGTATTCCTCGAGGACAGGGCGCTTGGATATCATTACCGCTTGGAGGTGGACGCGGGAATGAAACCTGAAGATGGCCTGTGGGACTTCCTTCTTCTTGGGGTTGAACGGCAAGTGATGTGCGTACTCGATGACGTCCCCCCAGTACTGGGGGACGAAATCGAGTAGGCCGTTACGGTGGGCTATTTTCAGTGAGGGCAGAATGAGTGTGTTGTATATCATCAGCATGGTGATCTTCTCGCGGCTGTGCGGCGACTGGAAATTCGTCACCCTCAGGCTCCACGCCCTACTACGCTGCTCGCGGCAGGAGTTCTGAAAAAACGAATAGCGTTTAAAATTGTCATCGTTTTTTGCTTGATTTTCGAACTTACTCTGGAGGACCGCAATACTATCCTTTATCGCTTTTAGAGTTTCTGCCGATATTTGGGCATCCTTAAAATTGTCAATTTGTTCGAGAACAGAGATTTTATCACTAAGTTCGGAAAATTGTTTTTTTACCGCATCTATTTCTTTTTTATGGCTAGAGATAGTATTAAAAACTTCTTCATGTCTTACCTTGGCTTTTTTGTTATCGTATTCCTCAAATTTTTTGTCGAAAATCACTTCCATTTTTTCCCAAAATGCAGGAGATGATTGTTCCGGCAACATTTTCAAGCGAGTGAAGCCGTGTGGCTAAGATGGAGGTGATTTTGAGTGCAGCTAGCCAATAGGAAGCGAGGAAAATTGATAACAGCCAATAGCGTGGTTTGTTGTGGACGCTACTTACTATCTAGCCAATGAGAGGGCGACACTGATTTGGCCCTCGTGTGACGTGGCCAAGTTTTAAAAATAGAAATAGATAAAATATTGCGGATTTTTATTTCACTTGATTAGGCGATTTTTCACAAGGATAGTATTAACGGTTTTACACCGGCGATTTTGCCTAGACGGCGGTGTAAAATATGGTGCCAAAACTATATATGAGTTTGCCCATGGCTACCATATCTTCCCAGTACCAACACGCGGAGGGACCACGGACGTGGGGTAAAGGGGAATTAGTAAAGAGCGGGGGGTGTGCTGTACAGACTAGTACATACACATGGGCTAGAGAGAGAGAGATGTTGTTCGCTCCACGCTCTGAACTTGCTGCAACATTGCGTGAATACAGATTTCTATTTAAGAACATAATTACATTTTAAGGGAATTTATTATAGAAATTCCTCGCTCAAAATATTTTACCTTGTTTCTTAGGAATCATTGTTCCAAAAATCAGATTATCAGGATATTTATATCATACTAAAGATGGTTATCAAGTTAAAATCCACATGTTTTGATTAACGTACGAACTTTCTGGTAACGAATTAAGAGTTGCTACGCTTTCAAGATAGCACCTAACTGTTTGACAGTTTTCTATAAGCCTAAAGAAGGGAGTGTCTATTTAAAATGATTTTTATGATCTGTAAAATAGGGCGGAAATTTAAATTACAAATTGTTTAGTATATATTCTATATAAATTCTTAAAAGTACTTTATAATTTAGAATTTGTGTCTGTTAGAATCTTTACAATATCATAAAATTGTAATAATTTTAGATGCCTAGCAGCTCTTAAAATATCTTTTGTTTCCATGTAAGATTTCTTTATGGAGGTTGCCCCACCCCTCCAAAAAAAAATAAGAAATATTGGAAAACCTTACCCGGGACTATCAGAAGCTTCACTATAAAGGAGAACCATATGGGTTCTGCTGTTAGTGAAATACAGAATTCCAAGGGGAGGGGGTAGGAAGAAAAGTGAGATTACAACTCCCCCCAACCAAAAAAAAACTTAAATCTCTTCCAATGCTGTTGATCTTTTGTATCTTCCATCCCTTTAAAAAAAGCTGGGACATACTTGTTCTTGTTAACATCTTTATGTTGATAAATACGCTACTAGAACCATTTTACAATCATACATAAAATATTATTAAGTAGTATATGATAGTAAGCGAATAAAGCAACCAAAAAATGTAGAAAAAGTCCCGGATTTTTTTTAATCCTTTGATTGAAAGACCCTTGTCTGTAGAGGCGTCTGTTAATAGACTTACCCACTTTCTAGGGATTTTAAGGGATAAGACAATGAACGATAAAATAATGTACCCCAAATCATTACAAATCAAACTTATATTGTGTGGAAAAGTTTGAACACTGTTGCTTTGTCTTGACCTATCTTAAATCAACCTAAAGATTTAATGCCATTACATGGCAGAAAGTTGTAATAGAAGAAAATATAGGGGGTCAAAAATAATTAAAATGTACCCCTTAAATGTCTATTAAAATACAAAGGAGGTGTAAAGTTTGTCTGTATGACTATGTCGGTCCTGATACCCACTTGACCGATTTGGTTTTCCTTCGTGTTGTACCTAATAAGGTAGGATAAGGGTACTCAATTTTACGTTTTCGCTATTTCTAAAAAAAAATTAGTAATGTATGAAAACCGAATATGAGCCAAAAATGCCAGATAAAAAGCAAACGCCTTGGGCTGTATAGATACACAAACGGTCAAAAGTTATTTTTGTCTAAATGGGTTAAGGGCAATTTAGCTATATAATAAATAGACCATATTTATAAATTTATGATTAAATAAAAGTTAAAATTATATCTCCTTCTTGGTATCTTAGAATTCAAGAAAAATATGGCATTGATTATTTTAAATAATATTAAAGGAGTATATTTCTTTATAAAAGAGAGATTAGCTTTCATTTGAAAATTATTTAATCAAAAGTTTATTTTAATATTTTAAACGATAATCAACTTTTAACTTAATTTAACATAATAACTTGTCAAATCTAAGTAATTTTTTTTTCATATTTCTTTTAATTGTGACATTTTTAACTTGACTCGCCCCCTTGGCAATTTTTTTTTTTAGGGGGGGGGGGGTTGTATCAGGGGATGTTAGATACTTGACAAGCAGGGTTTAGAGTAGTGGACACCTAGGGGAGTGTATCCACCACCTTAAATTTTTAAGTCACCACTTTTCCCCCTATTTGTTTACAAGCGCTAGATTTAACAAAACATAGATGCAAAAAATTCAACTATGCCAAAATGGTGATCATTTATAAAAAGCGCTACATTCCAAAGTAACATTTAGCAAGGAAAGAGAAATTTAATCAATAATCTATGTATAAAAGTATCAGGATGTGTGTCTGTCTTAGTGTAGAGAAGAATCTCTTGGGTACCTTCAACCTCCCAGTCCAACAGAATATTTTCATAATCTAAGATTTATAGTAAAGGGTTTGCTAAACTAATTGTCATGGGAATCGCAATTTAAAAAAAAGGTTACCAGTGATATAGCTTTTAGGGTTTACTTTATTTTCACAGGAATCTCCTTGTAAGGTTTACAATCCTGGATTTAAAAGCTAATGTCGGAAATACATATTTTGCTGACTTCCCTGATTTTTTACATTTTTATTGTGTCCAAGCATTACTGTTAAATACCTATATCTACGCTAAAGCCATTTTTAGATGTTGACACCTAAGTTTTGAAATTTAGATTTTACTGTACTTTTTAAATGAAAACTGAAATATTTTTTTGTTGTTCTATTAATTGCCTTAAAAAACGAAGAAAATAAGCCATTAATCATTAAATTCTGATAACTATAAGTGGGGTAAAATTGCTTCCAAAAAAGTTCTCATACAAAAAACACACACTGTTTAATGCCAATTTTATATTGATTAACCATGTTCGTTATTATCTGTAATATAAATCTACATATGGTCAAGATAGTCAAATTATTCCAATCAAAAATGCCTCTAAATAATGCGGCTACAATTTGCTTTTTATGGCCTCTCAGTGGGTTTAGACAATCGATTTAATATTACATGGACGTTGCACCAGATTTAAATGTACTCTGTTAAAGTGATAGTTCAAGATGGCTAAAATAGCGATACTCTCATCAACTCCCTTTCCCCCATCCTCTCCCCTCCTTTTAGATGAACGAACTAACCATTGAATGAGGTCCATACTAGTAACCTTAACTAATAACATATTTTACCTTGTTAATATATCCAGGTATAAAATATCCATTACTCTCAGTGGGTTTAGATTTACTTTAAAATACATGTGCAATAGATGAAAAAATTTTAAGGATAATATTTTTTTTATAAAATTAGATTAAAAGTTTAAAAGGTCTCAGCAGTTAAAACACAATGTAATAATAAAAGAATAATGATATAAGCCAGAAGCCAAAATCAGAGTCATGACTTTAAAACAATTTGTAGAGGCTAAAATGAAGGAAGAAAAAAAATAATTTTATTTCTATAATACAAAGTAGCTTGATGTCTGTCCATCCGTCCGTCCGTCCCCTAAGATCTCTGTAACCACTTAACTGATCGGATTCTGCTCTTCAAGTGGTCCTGTGATAGTTTTAAGCTACCCCGGCCCCAACCTCCAAAAAAAAAAAATTCCCCCCCCCCAAAAAAAAAAAAAAAAAAATCTGGGAAAACTACTTCACATAAATTATTGGCGGCAGCACCAGAAATTAAATTTTTTTTTTTTTTAAATTACCTCGCTAGTATTATTATATTTCATGATAAACTTTTACATACAAAGTATTAAGTGTTTTACGTGAAACTTTCGTTTAACCCTTTTATATACCAGGAAAGCTTCACATAGGACCCCGGATGCTATTTGGCTATTTTATTTTTAAAAATCAAGTCTTGGGGTGCTTTTAGGCTGTTTTACTTTGCCGATAGTTGTTCTAAAAGTATAACAAGAAACTATATATCCATGGTTATTATAAAAAATGTAGCAACTCTATAATAATCATAATCTTCGGCTCATAAACTAACATTATGGATAATATATTTGTGTGCAATGGATGTAAAATATACATGGATATTATGACAGGGGGAAAATTTTCGTCAATCGTCATTTATTGGTCATTTTTTCATCCAGTAGCTGAGGAGGAGATGGATTAAAGGGTGTGGATGGTGGTATCGCTATTTTAACAAGCTACAAGTTTCACATTATTAGAGTACATGATAATCTGGTGTAAGATCCAAGTAGTAATAGATCCCTTTTGAGTGCATATTTCCTATCTCTAGAGTAGTATAGGGTATGTTTGTATGTCTTATGAACTTAAAGTAAGCTAATATAATTTTCTGTAACCTAGAATTAAGTCTTTCAGCTATTAAGGTAATGATTCTGAAAATGGGAAAAAAGCTAATTTTTGGGAATAAACATTTTGATTTAAATAATAACAATCTAAAAATGTATGATATTATTTATTTAAGAATCTGTCTCAATTTGTATTTTTATAGTTTTCCAGATTTTTCAAGAATATAATAGTATTTTATGTTCTTTTTATAGCTATACCCCAACAAAAAGCTCCAAGGAAAGTCATTCAAAAATATATAATAGACCGATTTTAGAACAAATGAACTTGTCCTTATTCAACATAATACTTAATAATATCAATTTGATAATACTAGTGGTTTCATTTATATAGAGGGAAAAAATAATATTAAAAGATTCGAATATAATACATTAAAAGAGTTCTTTTTAGATTTCAATTGTTTTAGTAAGGCAAATTTAAATTGAAAATGACTGTCATGAGTTGATGAAAGTCGGATCACCAAAATTATTTTTCTAATATTTTCATAATAGCCAACCTATAGATTTCAAACACTTTTTGAGATTTAAAAAGTATTTGTTGAAAATAAGATTTGCAGTAAAGCTACCATATAGATGATAAGTTTATAATTCAATTTTTAGAATAAACTCCCCTGTCTTGTGAATGTACTATTGAAGAAAAGGTTTGACCTACTTCTTAAATCCTTTTGACATTTAGACTGTCAGTGGGTTGTTTGCTTGTTGTAGGAATACAGGGATAGTACGATGGATAATACGTTAATTGGCTGTTTATCTTCAAGTGCCTAGTTGAGCACCACTCCCCACAACCCACCTTATTTTGATATATAGTGAAAAAAACGAGGATAGGATAGTGTTAGGTTTCTTTATTTTTACCTTAGGTCAGGTTGGGTTAGGTTTGAGTGAGTACAGGTTAACCCTGCCGGGTAATAGGCCCCACTGGGTTATGTCCTCCGGCAGGAATTAGGCTTAAAGTTAAAATCTCAATTTTATTTTAAAAATAAGAGGGGGGGGCGGGGTTCGTGTTTTCTGGGAACTTTATGGGAAAGGACTAGTCAAATTATTACAAAATTGTAAATAATAAAGTTTATATCAGATGGGCATGTATTGTAGATTAATTGAACAGTTATTGTCCTTTCCCTCCCTGAATAGGTGAGAAAGACAATGACCTTTGCACAGCTAGTACTACCCAATAATATCCTGTAGCAGCAAGGCTACTCTATAGGTTTTTAATGTTAACACTTGTAACTTTGTAACTCTATGAGCTTTTCCTAAAAGCAAATGTCAAACACTGAAACTTTACCTCTTGTTTTTTAAATAAATTGTAGGGTCTATATTACTTGTGGTTCGTTAATCCTGCGGGGCTATCCAAAACCCATGGTAACCTGACATGGCAATCTACAAATTAGGATTTATAAGGGGGTGTCATCAACCCCCCTTTGATTTAGTCCTTTCAGATTTTATTGAGGGCGGATTGGGGGGTAGGAAAACCCTCTCCCTTACTAAAATAATCTAATTTTTTGCTAAAATTATGTGTTAAAAATTCTTAAGACATTAATCCAAGTCTATTAACCCTAGAGGCTAGGATGAAATTCAATAGGCTATTTTTCAATATATCTGTGCTACTGTGCTTTACATCACCCTTGTTATAATTTAACAATAGTTAATTTTATATATCTAATAAAATTTTAACAAAATACCGATCAAAATAGCAGACATTGTAATTTTTACATCAAATTTTAAACACTTTTACACACAAACAAGAATGAAAATATTCGTATTAGGCTATTGAAAAGCAAACATGATCATAATGTTTAGACATTTTAGATCAGTGGCGTGGAGAGAGTTTTGTCACACGGCACTTTCGATTTTTAACACCACCCTTAAACAAGAATCGAGGGGGGGGGAGGGGTGTAAGCTTTAGGAGGGTATATTACAGACAATAAGATTGGGATATTTTTAAAAGCGAAGCTTTTCTATAATTAGGGTCGGTCCGTCCGTCTGTACGTCCGTCCGTCCGTCCGTAACGGATAGCTTTTTTCGTTAATTTAGGCATGTTAGAATTGTCCTATCGATTTCAAATTTTGCATGGTGATTTCTTTAGCAGTTAGGTACGATTTAGAAAGCGTAGCAACTCTATAATCATTACCAAAATGTCCGTACGTCCATTCTAAACATGATGATTTTTTTACTTTTTTAACATCAAATTTTTATGTGATCTAATTATCCGATTGATCTGATTTTTGGTATATTGATTCCTGGGACAACAAAGTTTAATGTAATAAACGAAGCAACTCTATAATCAAGTCCTAAAAATGTAAGTATGTCCATAAACATTATCCTGTATCAAGCAGTTTTTTAACAAATTTACTCACAATATTGCTTTGACTCTTATACAAGTGTTAACGTCCGTTTGTCCTACCGTTTCAGTGCTTCGCTTTTATGGATGTTGTCATCCTTGTTAGTGTTAGGGGAGGGTGGTGTCCACTAACTCTCTAAAAACTGTCCCTGAATTGGTAAAAGGACACGCAAAGCATGTAATTTAAGAAAATATATTTTATATTGTATATTTTTAAATAAGCATGTCGATATTATGGCAGTCACGACCACTTTTAATTACTGCTTAAGTTGACATAGGACATGCCAATAAACAAACTGAACCAAATAGCAGTTACTTTAAGTATAACTGTATTTTTTCAGAGGTTTTTACATTTTGCCAAAAAACATCTGTATGTCTGCCTATTGTAGAAAGGCCATGTATCCAATGAGTTTCAGAAAAGCTTCAGAAATACTTATCTTTTCAATCTTGTAAGAATGTGTTTTAAATTGATTACGAAAATTTAGATTAATTTTTGTTCAAATTTTAAGCAATTTGTTCAAAAGTTACCACACTATCAAGATTGTACCGTATTGTTACAGGAACACATAAAAAAACAATAGAAATTTTATAATTTAGTTAATCTATTTCAGACATACCATAATTATACAGTTAGGGAGTTGAATCCATTTTTATAGAAGCAGAAATATAATCTATGATTATGGTTTGGACTCTCTAAAACTGTAATCTACCTTTCCACTTTCCCCTCTCTTGGTGAAGATATCTTCAACGCCGATACGATTTTTGAAATGTAAGATTCTACTTTCCCTTCTCTTGGTGAAGATATCTTCAACGCCGATACGATTTTTGAAATTTAAGATTCCACTTCCCCCTCTCTTGGTGAAGATATCTTCATCAAGAGAGGGGAAAGTGGAAGGGTAGATTACAGTTTTAGAGGGTCCAAACCATAATCATAGATTATATTTCTGCTTCTATAAAAATGGATTCAACTCCCTAAATAAATTATAGAAATGCTTCGCTTTGAAAATAATTGTAGTTTAAATAAACTTTGCAAATGGATGACAAGAATGGATGATAAGAAGTGAAGTACAAAAAGTACAATTTATCCTTTATTTTCTTATCCCTAAAGATTAGATGACTTTAATATTTTCTTTAAATTTTGCTATTTATAGGAAGCCGTGGCTGTAAAACATCGGCTGTAATTGTTGAGTTTTTCTTTTTGTTGCAACCTAGTCGCCCTTATCAGATATTTTTTCAACCGCAGCCGCAAGAATTTTTAGCTGTAATGTTCAGGTTCAAGCAGCATCCATGCCTCGAGGACCGTGCAAGCAGCCAACATGCTTGATTTGGCAGCTGTTAAGTCCCAAAAAAAACCCGCCTTCCTTGTTTTTCTAAGAATCCATGAGAAGGAAAGGGAACAAAAATTTTATTATCAAAATTCCTGATTTTAATATTTTATTTGAAAACTTGAAATTATTGGCAGATAATGCTGTTTTGTTCGTTGAGTAGCATACTTATAATTATTTGTGCCCGTAGTTTTGTTCATAATAATTTGCTATGTAAATTAATTCATCAGCCCTGTTGGAATATTTGTTTTGCAGCTAAAGCTGCCAGTAAGGTTAAAATTTGCAGCTGCAATCAGCCAGTATAGAATTAGAGACTGCTGGCCATATTTGATGTTTATGACCTACTAAATTTAAAGGAGGGGGGGGGGGGATATTGGAGTGAAAATTACTCTGGTATCTAAAGACATAAAAAATACCCCCTAATCGTATATTGTTAATCAATTTATCCATTGTCCATTGTATTATCCCTGTCTATTTTTTTTATTTGTAACTTTGCTGTGAAAATACTTGTACTTGTTTCGAAGAATGAAAAAACTGTAGTTTTAAGATTTTATGATTTTAATAATGATTACCTACAACCATATATCTAGGTCATTTTACACTTTTTTATGCTCTCAAACAAGTTACAAGGATTGCTAAGTTCATTACAGCGAAAAAATATTTTCAAAACAGTAATTCAAGAAAAAGGGGGGAAGTCACAGTTAATCAAAAAAAAGTTTAGAACCATCCAAGAGGACGGACATACCAAGCACAACTGGGATTTGAAAACAAGGATCGTAAAATTTGAGGGACATTTAGCCGCGTAATCATTAGGGATCTTAAGGGGTAAGACATTAAATGGCTAGTTTGTACAACCCAATCTAAGTTTAATAAAAGCCCCAAAGTTTATAGCTAACCAATCAAAGAATATTTTTTAGTTGTTGAAAGATACTCTGCTTATCAAAAATAGATTTGATTTACAACCATCAAATAATTATAGAGCAGGTTAGCTTAGATAATCAATGCAACATTCCACCAGCACCCCACCCAACCCCCATCTACCCCCCAACCCAACAAAAATCCACCCTTCCTTCTACGGTTTCTTCAGGAAGAAAGGGACATTGGACTGTAAATTACACTGGTACCCAAAGCTTGTATAAACGCTCACTCTTTGATTTAATAACTTTAGCTACTGATTGGTTAATTCTTTTAATAAAGTAACAGGATGTCTATGTGTTTGTAAGTTTGTACCGAAGGATCTCGCTAATCGCTGAACCGATCGGTTTCTCCTTAACAGGGTAGGTTCTCATATGTCCCGGAAAGGTTTATAACTGTTTTTGGGGAAGGGTACTACCACCCTCCCCAGAGAAATCTACAAAAAAAACGCCGCCCTGCGGACATTTTTGCTAGCTAAAAACATAACTAACACAATCTATCAGCGAAAAAATATTTTTGGTAAATAGCTGATGTTAAAATAGATGGAGAAAAAAAATGTACGTGTCCCTAGAGGCCTCTAGGGGCGTAGCCGCTTGTATTAAAAAAATTATAATATCCAAACCTTTCAACAAATAGTTGTAATCCACACTAATTTTATCATTCATTGTCTTATCCCCAAAAATCCTTGGTTATTATCATTATAAAGAACTCAAATACTATTTCAATTAAACCAAAAATGTTCACCCTCATTTTTTAGGCCTCACCACAAGGGTGGGTGATTGTGTGTGTGTGTGTGTCTGTGGGCGTCTGTATTGGTGTGTGTGTGTTTCCTATTAATAATTCGCAATTTTCAGAGATGTGGACTTATTTTCAAAAAACTATATATGCTGTATATAAAGTCACTGGAAACCCGCCACTGTAGCTTCTTGTAGTCGGAACCAGTAACGTCCAAGCTTCTTGTATCCAGAACCAGGGACGTCCAAGCTTTAATTTTATGGCGCGTAAAATGGTGGGTTTCAAATGTTTCAAGAGGTAATGTATTTTTTTCCCTCATTTTTTGAGGGGGAAAAATGAGGAAGGGATCCAAAGTTTAAGGGGGATAAACACCCCTTTACCCCCACACTTGGATGTCTATGTGGTAGAATCGAATCTAAGCCCAACAACGCATCATAACTAAAGAAAATAAATATAATTCCTACTGCTGCTATGTCAGGTGCGCGACATAAATAGTTAGAGTAGGGGGAATTCCTTTTTCCAAAAAAGGCCCAACTGATAAATTATGCAGGTTAAATTTAATAAGTTATGTAGGTATAATTCTACTTCTCTAAAACTATTGGCCACAATAACGAAAATAAACATTATATAAGAAATAAATATTTTTGGATTTATCTATAAGTAGCTCAGCTTATCTTATTGTAGTTATTAATAATGATTACTTCGTATTATACCAAGGATCTCAATAATGGCTGGAGGGATTGCGTTACGTTACACATTTCATCTTTGGATTGTTTTAGGCTATTTTCTTTCCTATTGTAGACTCTTTAACGTCTATGGACACTGCCTCTATTAAAATGGAAAAGAAAATAAAAAAGGCAGCAAACTATTTTGTTTTGGACATTCCAAAACCCTGGGCTTAAAGGGTGCTAAAAATGCTACTGGCTTCTTGTAAGTTGCCTATATCAATCTATAAACTTGTTCTATCAACCTATCACCTACTTCTATCTATCTATAACCTACTTTTAGGAGTTGTATAACTTGGATAGTTATCCTTTCTTTTTCCCTCTATTTCTTTTGATACACACACACAAACAAACATACACACACACACACACTCATACTGTTTTTACTCCTTCCCCTTTATTTTGTATAACTCAAAAACAACAAAAATTTAGTGCTTAGCGAAAATCAACTATAGCTTTTTTGGTATAGTCCCTTTTGTAACATCGCACCTTATGGGGCGATTCTTCGTATTTTTCACAGTAGCTTTTCTCCTATTTTTAGCCCCTGCGGGGCCAATTACCTAACCCTGTGGGGGCAATCACCTAAACCAATATAACCTAACCTTACCTAAAATAACTTTAAAAAAGCCATTTTTAAAATACGACGAATCGCCCCTGGGGCGATGTTACTAAAGGGATTATTCCCGATTTTTTCACTGTTTATTTTTATCTATAAAAAATGAACATGACTTTCAGACAAAGGTCGTGTAATCAAATGATTGGTTGTCTGTTGGGTTACCCAATTCCCATTCGGCTCCTTGTGGACTAGTTCTCGATATGTCTCCTAGACACCGAAATAGAATTGTAGGTATATAAAAGTAACAGGATGTCTTTGTTTCTGTCTGTCTACACTTATAAACTTAGGTCTTATGTTGGTCTGTCTGAAAGACTTACATATCTTTTTTTAATTGGCGGATTTTTAAAAGGATTTTAATACAAATATTTATTTAAAATGCATGTCAATATTTTTAAATTTCTTGTTTTTTCATTTTGTAAATACAATTGCCTAATAATTAATGACATTTTTGAATAAAAATGTAGAGAGCTTTAAAACTATAGAAAAATCTTTTTTTAATGTTTTGTATAAACATACCCCGAGAGCGTACAAATCACGCCCAAGAACTTTGACGCACCGCGGACGTTCGAGTTACGCAGCTTGTGCGTAACTATATATACGCTTTTGTGCGTCATTTTGCGTCAGTCTTGAATTGGAGCTCATACACACATATCCCACCATGAAGGTAGTTTACAGTGGCTTTTTAAAAAAGATATTGGAGTGTTATAATTTTTTTTATTAACGACAAAATAAAAATAGCTTTTCAGTATTTTTTTTATAAATATGATCCGTGTTTTAGCAAACATTACAATGCTTTCATTTTTCTAGTGTAGATTCCTTTAACTGGCTATGTAATTTGACCATCGTATATTTTCATAACAACATTTTATTTTCATTAAAATGCAGAAAAAAAATCTATTAGCCTGCCTAATTCTCAGTGTCTCGATAAAAAAATAAATGGCTTAAGTCGACTGTTTATGGTCTTTAGCTGACTGATTGTCGACATATTGTTATATTTGTATGATATTTTCTGCAGCGAACAGTGATAATAATAGAAAAGTACATCTAATGTAACGACAGTAAAACTTTGAATACTTTTATTATATATTTATTATCAGATATGATCCTAATTCTTTGTTTCAATCTAGCAGTGTCTGAACCTTTCAACCAATAGATTCGTTTAACTTAATTGGGTCCCTGATTATGCTTCTAGTTTCATGTTGTTATAATAACAGCATAAAGTTGACACTGTTTGCCAATTTCAAAAATCAGAGGCGTGCCAGGAGCTTTTATTTCTTGAGGATATGAAAAATGGAAAGTCGGGCGTTCGCATTTTCAATTTTAACACCCCTAATAAGTTATTTCAATGGTTTAAATAAAAAATCTCAAATATCTTTTTTTATCTTTTATTGTTATCTAAATTATTGTTTGTAAAATCAGTGTTATCAGATTGATTGGTCAATTATAGGTTTTAAGTTTATCCACTTAAGATAACATTGGTTTGATAAGATATCTTAAAAGGCTGTTAAAGTTGCAATTTTAAAAGCGTAGCTAATCAGTTGCTAGAGCTAGTTCTTACGTCAAAACGTCTTAAGTATAAGGACAGTTTAAGTTTAGTTTAATAATGATAAATGATAATCTATGATAAAATGTATCAGCTATATTTTTTAATTTGAAGAATCTTATAAATATGACCTCATCATTCACTCTATTTACAATATGTACATTAAGAGATATAAGTTTTCCGGAATTTTAATGTAGGGAGTAGATTTGAAATCTGCATCAAATTTTAAGGATTTTTTTTATAAAATTCGTTTTTTGTAAAATTCTTTATCTAAAAGCGAAAATACATTTTAAGTTAATTAATTTTGACCAATAGGATAGGTGGATTTTAAACTACCTGCGCTCTAATTGGTTGAATGATGTACGACATCCAATCAGAGCGCAGATTTTTTAAATCCACCAATCACAGATGCCAAAATTAATTAACTTAATTTGTATTTCCGCTTTTAGATAAAGAATTATACAAAAAACGAATTTTATAAAAAAAATCCTTAAAATTTGATGCAGATTTCAAATCTACTCCCTACATTACAATTCCAGAAAACTTATATCTCTTAATGTACATACCAAATTACATAAAAAAAATTTTTTGAGGAAGACCATTTTTTCATTTATTGTCGACCTATAATGAATTTTACTACTGTTTGTATTATAATTTTGTTTATAATCTTTACCTATATGAGACAGAGCCATTATAATAAAATTATTATTCTTAGGTATTATTAGCAACCAGCTGCCTCCTTGCCGTTTGCGCCGCTCTTCCCCGCCCCGACGGGCCCGCCCCCGCCGCCTATGGTGAAGAACCCTCCGCCCCTGCCGCCTATGCCTACAGCTGGGCCGTCAAGGACGACTACACCGCGAACAACTACGGCCAGGAAGAGAAGAGAGATGGATACGCCACCAGTGGTTCTTACTATGTTCTTATGGCCGATGGCCGTGTACAGAAGGTAAATTCATTTTTATTTGGAAGATTTTTTTCTTTATATTGGTACATTTTTAAAAAAATGTCAAGTATAGATTTAGATTATTAAACTTTAAGATATTTTTTGTATATAGAAATGTCTAATATGTTTATGATGTTATACATACATGTAATCATTTTCTCTGACAAACAAAAACTCAATTATAGCCCCATTTAAATCATTTTAAGAATCCCCCCCCCCTTTTTTATACTTCGCTCCTATATGCCTCTAGGGGCACTTGAAGGAGGTTTGAGGTCGACCATATCGGTTAGCGATATCTTAAGCTACAGACATATAGACAAATATTCTCCTACTTTTATTAATTACTTCAATTTGTTTGCAGGTGTCCTACTCCGTAAACGGAGACGGAGGATATGTTGCTGATGTTACCTACGAGGGTGAGGCTAAGCCCTACGTTGCCCCCGCTAAACCCGCCTACGCTCCTGCTCCCGCCCCCGCCTATGCTCCCGCTGCCGAGAAGCCCGCCGCCTACTAAAGAAAACGAGAGAGCAAAACTTGCTGCCAAATGAATTAAGTATGCTGCCATTTTCCCATTATAATGTGACATAAAATTGTGTTTCTTTAAAGTTATTAACAAAATTTGGAAGATTTTTTAGCAAAAATCTATCAACTTTGGTAATATGTTTTTAGGGGCACAAAAATAGTGCCTATGTGTCATATTTATTATTGTTCCTGTAACGTCCTATTCATTTTACAGGGCAATTTGTTCCTTAACAGGGCATTTTCTCCTTTTTTTGAATAGGACAAAAATTATTAAATGAAAAATCCTCCAGATAAAAATCCACACAATAATGTTTGTAAAAAAACTATTTCTCCTGTTATCCCCAATATTGTAAACCTTTTTTTATTCCTCAAAAGAAATAATCAAAAATTTTGTTATTGATTCCTTTTTTTCTCCTTTGATCTCCCTAAAAATTTTTAAAAACTTAAAAAAAAATTCCTTGAAAAACCCTACCTTAAAAATGTAATTGAGGGCATTAATTTCAACTAGTCAAGGCTGTAAATTAATTATTTATTTATTTATGTTTAAAATAAAAATAAATTTTCATAATTGAATTAAAGGTGTTTTTTTTGTAATAAAATATACGAGTCTATGTCAAATTAAATCAAATCATTACAGTTTTACTTTAATTTTAAGAAAAATGTGTTCAATTATCTAAACGAAGTCTTTATTCCATGCGTTAAAATTACCAAGTTGAAAAATGAAAAAGCATAAAACGCTTTTTGTTTAAGAAAAAGGTATTCGGGGGATAAAGTTTAGGGGTAAAGTAGTAAATTATCATGAACAGTTCTTTCTAGATATTTATGAGATCTTACGGAACATACTTTTACACATACATCTCATTATTAACGGCTTAATATTCTTTCAATACTTGTCCCAAAACATTTACAATAACGTTTCTTATTTTTTGACCCAACAATTTTGGGTACTTTTATCGAATTTTAATTGGTTATTTCATAAAATTATGTTTCAATCACTAACTGTAATATAGAGAAGGGGTGAATTTGTATATCATCATTGGGTATCTACATCAATTTAATGGCCATTGCCTTATCTCTTTCAATCCCTGCGATTGTCTAAAGAAATTAAAATTCCAACAATTAACACTTTACTGTAAAAATTTTGTTAAAAAATGTTTAGAAACAAAAGACCATTGAGAAAATATCAATCAAAATTTATCAAATCAATCAATTTAAATTTGATAATGAAGGCATTGTGTTCTATTGCAAAAGTAATTAGAACAAGGATGACAACATTCATAAGACGAACCCCAAACTGTCCCAGTTTTGAGCAAGACGATTCCTGTGACGTCATATAAAAAGGGAAGGGGGGAAGAAAATATCTTCCCTTTTCTCCCATCTCTTTTGAAGAGATTTTCTTCCCCCTTCCCTTTTTCTTTCCCAAAATGTATATAACGTAACTGGAATCGTCTTGCTCAAAACTGGGACAGTTTGGGGTTCGTCCATTCATAAATTTAAAATCAGACAGTAGGACAAACGAACGTTAATAAGCAGAATTTTAATTTTAATAACTTGATTATGCAAATGCTTCGATAAAATCATTGTACCTAGTTGTTCTTGATACCATTATTTCAAAAATCTAAAAAATAAGCCGGATAATTATGTCATATGAAAATTTGTGGTTAACATGAAATGCCATTCTCATTGATTTAAATAACTCTTTCTAATTTTAAAACCACACACGAAATGCTAATCAATAAGAATTGTTTTTAATAAGTAACTAATATAACTAATCGTTGACAAGCATACATTTCGGATCTAGTGCAGTTCATGGTAAAATGTTTTTGATAACGATTATATCAAAAAAACAATGAACTTTAAAGGCTACAGTTACCAAATAGTCTGAAATATCCATTACTTAAAAGTGAACAGTTATCTCGCAGCGCACATAAATGCGCAAAAAAACTTATTTTACGCGTATTTTCTTCAGATAAGCATTCCCTGTGCATCCATGAATCTTGACTATTCCAGTTAATATATTGGCCTTCTTATACCGTTATAACGATGTACGGGCATAACATGTACGTTCAGCCGTTTGGCCGCTAGCAGTCTTTAAAGTTTATAGATTTTTTGGAGATTATCGTTACCAGGAACATTTTACCGTGACCTGCAATAGATTATAAATTTAACTAATTAAAGTACAATTTAAAAATAATAATTTGCAAACTTTTTAAAACTCAGATACACTATCCCTAAGACTCATATCCACAAGTATGTTAACCGCTAATGTCCATAAAGGTTACATAAATTGCACCCTGGCTTAAAATCATATAATAGCAGCAAAGCCTAAGGCCATCTTAAGATTTAAATTTTAAAAGAAACTAGCCTAAAACCAGCAAAATTACATAAGTGAAGATTCCCTAAAATGGAGAATAAATTGATATCTTAGCTACAAGCAAAAAACTGCTTCCTATAATGAAATGGTTTAAACAAGTAGTCTATACAACATAGATAAATGAATTGAAAAGTCCCTTGAAAACTTTAGCACTGAATCTGTTTAAGCCTTCTTACATAAACCGTATATGTCTTTTGGTTACCAAGATATTTGGGTTATAAGATTTTGTCAAGCCTCACAAAAAATAGCTGCCCAATCCTTATTTGTATTATAAACAAGGATGACAACATTTATAAAAGCGAAGCTCTAAAATCAGAAGTATGGACAAACGAACTATAATTCTTATAGAGCGTCAGAACTTTATAAGCAGAACATTAATTTGTAAGTCTAATAAAAATTGGACATATTGTATTGTAAAATTGCATAAAAACAGGATACATGAAAAAAAGACATACTTTTATTTTAAGGATTTAATTATAGAGATGCCTTGCTTTTAATATTGTGCTTTGCTGTCCTAATATTTCAAAATCGATAGAAAAATTCTAGCATGTCTAAATTAACGAAAATAAATAATCGTTACGGACAGACGGACGATAACTATAGAAAAGCTTCGCTTCTAATCATTTGTACTATGATCAAGAATTTAGAAAAATAGGGATTGATTGATAAATTCTACTTTTTTCTAAATTATGCACACACACTGCACTAAAAAATAGATGTTAAAATTTTATTTTAAAAAAAGTAAAGTTAAGGGAATTAAAAATTTGATACAATATTAAATTTTAATCCTTTAAAAAATATCAAATTTTATGGCCTCAAGCATTGGTCACAACCCTTGGAATTTAGATCAGGGAGTAAGGGAGGGGACAATGGACAATGGGCAATTAATTTAATTTTAGAGTTTTTAAAGAAAGGCCATGAAATCCAGATTTATCCAGAAACTTTGAAGAAAATTGTAAAGGGTGTGTTAATCAAATCTAGAAAACTATAAAATAAGAAAAAAATTCTAAGAAAAAAAGCATTAATTTGAAAATTAAATTACAAGTACATCAGACTGACGTAATCATTCTGTAATTAATTACTAGAAAAATCATTTTGAAACTTGTTCACCTCATATTCTTATATTTTCCTATATTCTCACAAATATCACAATAAAGTTTTTTATCTATAAAATTATATTTTTTGGAGAAAACAAATGTTAAAACCAGCCATCTCATAACAAATTTTTCTGTCTGCTAGAGAAATGCTGCGCTGGTACCCAAAATCAGTCAGAACCTGCTAAATTCTTACGCATTCCTTTAAGCCTTCAATTTATTAGACGTTTCTTTACTTATTTGTACTATTTACATCTTTATCTTATTAGACCTAACCTACCATCTTCCTATTATATAATAGAGCAAGATTTTGTTTTGCACGCCTCTGGTTTTACGCTATTCTTCTAACCCTTCAAAGGAGTTTTCGGTTATTTTTTTACTCGCCTAGGGACTAGGGGCTAAGCAACCAGTATAATATAAATTGGTGATTTTTTGTATAAAGAAAAGTATCTTTTAAATGTCTGGTCCAAATTTATTGGGTTTCTTGGGAAAGCCTTTAGTTATCTTTGGTTTATTTTATTTTTCCCCTATTATATGAAGATCGAAAAATTTTATCGCAACTTAAGCAATAAGCAACACTTAAGAAAAAAATGGTCCTTCAAAAATATTTTTCTATAATAAAGCACAAAAAATCAATATTTTCTTAAGTTTAACAAGACACACATAAGTGTAAAGCATTAATATGTGAATACCATATTCAAACTTATAATAAACAGTTAAACCAATTATATAGTCATAAAGTAATTATGGAAAGTGAAGCTTTTCTGCATTCTGTTATAGTCGAATGTATATTTGTAACGGATAGTTTATATATTTAGACATTCTGAGAAGTTCCTGTATTGAAAGGAAAATTTCTAAAACTCTATAATCATTTCTAAAGGGTTCAATCGTTTTTTTTATTAATTTATACTTTTAGATATCTTTACACAAAATTTGTATATGTTAAAATCATTCTGAAAACTTTTTTGAACGATTAGGCTTGTTACATAGACGTCCAAGGGGGGGGGGGGGATAAAGGGGTGATTACTCCCCCCAAAATTTTTATTTTCAAACTTTTACCCCCACCAAATAAAAAGCTTGGACGCCCCTGGCTTGTTATAATAATCTTTAAAATGTTAATCCTTCTGGATTAAGTATCCTTAAATATTTTGAAACAATATAAAATTGTATTTGTTCTAATTTTTGATTAAAACTTAATTTACAATATAGGCAGCTCCCCTAGCATCTAAGGGCCCTGTATTTTAAGATTGAAAAAATAGCCCAAAACCTTACTTAAAAATTAAATGAAATAGCCTAGAATCCCTCTAAGACCTATCTAAAGCTTCAATATCAAAAGGGCCGATTGCTTTATGTCATTAAGAATAAGCTTCCCTTTTATGAATATTATCATTCATGTTGATTTACATTTTCGGTTTCTACTATTATTTCCCATGACAGAATCTTTAAACCATAAAAAATATAATTATTGCCGTGTAAAATACTAGTTACTGCGCCCCTTTCTTCAATTCAAAGATTGAAAACAAGCATAAAACTCGGGACCTATTTATTGTATGGTATAAGTATTCTATTAATCTGATCTTGAAAAAATGATTCTTATTTCAATTTTACAAGCGAAGCTTCTCTATACTCAAGTTTTAAAAATATAAATATGTCCATAAACATTATCTTATATTTATAAAGTTTTGCAACAAGTTTTGCAACAAGTTTTGCAACAAGTTTTGCAACAAGTTTTGCAACAAGTTTTGCAACAAGTTTTGCAACAAGTTTATTTACAATTTTAATTATACTTTATCCTACCGTTTGATTTTAGCGCTTCACTTCTATGGATGATGTCATCCTTGTTTTACAAAATTCCGAGAAAATTTGTTGATTTAATTAAATTAAAACTATTTACATTATGGTTTCCAAACCGATTTATAGCCACTTTATTACAACCTGTTCTCTGAACCTGTTACTGAACAATCATGAAAAGCATCGTACTATAGACACTTTCCACGGATATACAAATAATAAGTAATAAAATTAAGACCAGTTTTGTTACCTTAGTCCTTCTGTCCCTCGGGTCGGGTCTAATAAAGCTGGTTTTAATCATATATTTATTGATATTATTATTTGCCTAAAGTTGTTTATAATACTATGCGATCAATAAGCAATATGCATTAGTTTTTAGTGAGTTTTTACATGGCTAAAAAAATTGCCCTAGAGTTTTGTTTAAATATCACTAAAATTACTGGTACTGTGCAAATTATGGTCTTTAGCCATCTTAAAGGTTACTAAAAATTACTTAGGTACTCTTTACTTGTTAGAAGCGAAGCTTTCTAGGCTTTTGGTCGTTTTAAACCTATTTGTGTGACACTAAATTTTAAACTAAATAGAAAGTTAAGAACAACATTGTAAACATAAAAACCTCACAATCACGATTTAAAAATAATTTCAAGTAATTTTTTTTTATCTAATCAATATCTATTGCAAATCTATAATTCAAGGGAAGGAGGGTGGTAAATAGCTAAAACAAGTCAAATTTTTCTTTGAAAAATAAATAGCCTAAAACTAGTCAAATTTTCCCCTAAAAGTTAAATAGCCTAAAACTATACCATACCCTTTCATATGAATCCTCCCAAAAAAGAATTCAATCAGTTAATTGGTAAGTGAGATCTCAACAGATAAACAAAAAACCCTTTCTTCTTATTATAATAGAATAGATTGTTTGTCTCTTAATTTACTGAGCTATTTTGTAAGTTGTCATTCTTGCTTAAAATATTATTCAGTGCAAATTTTCTAGCCTATACTGGAATTTGCCAGAGGCTACCTAATCTGTTATCCCAAAACAAAGACCAATTCTTTACTGGTGTTCAAACGAAATTGAAGTTAAATATTCATGACTAGTAGGTACGCCCCTAGAGGCCTCTTTGGGCAATTTAAGGAAAGAGAAGGGAGGTGGGTAAACCTACCCTCCACTTTAAATTTTAGTTTGAAGGACAAGTATTTTTTTTCAGATGTTCTAACTTCCTTCAAAATATTTATAAAGCTTCCATACATCTATAAAAAGCTTCACTGTAAAGGAGGATCATATTGGTCCAGCGGTCAGCGGTTCTCTGCTCAACTATGAACTTTGAGTGAAACTGAAAATAACTTGTTAATTACTTTGATTAAGTTGTGCATATGTATTTATAAATTTCTCGGGAACAGCAATACAATTAATTCTATTAATTTACAGAAAAGATTAGTTTGGTCTATCTTTGAGTTTGATCGGCGAGGCTTGCAAAAATGCCAAAAAAAATAAAGTTAGTCACAGGGAAATTTCGTTTGAGGTAAAAATTGCCAGTATTTTTGTGTCCAAATATTATTTGCTAATTTGACTAAACACTTTTTAACTTACATGCACTCTAATGCTTAAAGTTGTTATTATTTTTATTTTTATTGGGAAAGAAAATTATTATCAAATGTTAAAAGCCCTTTTATATGACAAGACAATACCTAATTAATTCTTTGTTAATTGCTACAAACATATTTTGTTTTATTTTAATCAGGGCATTTGTGGTATGCGGCAACTCTGGACCATGCAGAAACCAAGACATTATAGTGATGCTACGCACCCAGCTAAATCCTGTTATTCTACAATTGTAAAGCCACCTGAAAATATGTCAGATAACGGTATTGATTTCATCTCTCAGTTGTCCTGCAAATGGAGGGAGGGGTGTTACCCCTCCCTCTCCCATCTTAAGCACCGGAACCTTCCCCTTCAACCACCAAGTTATCAGCACCACCTCAACCCTGAGGATAAAGGATCTAAGCCTTCCCTCACCTGATAGAATCACCCCCCACACAGACTGTTGTTGTCACAGTAATCATCAAACCTTCCCTCTTTAGTACCCAGACCTACCACTCAACCCCTCTATGCTTATCTACCTATTGTGCTGTTCCATGGGCTATCCTGCCTTCCCCAGACAGGGATAGCTATCTACCTAACCATTGCAATTATCTATGTTTTACTTGTATGATTTATCTTTAACTATCTTTATTCCTAATCCATATGTATTTATATTATGTTGTACAACTTTAGTAACTCTTAGACCTTCAATAAAGTGACAACTGAAATAGATGTTGATTATTATTTAGTGAATGCTAGAGAAGCGTAGCTTCTCTATAGTAAGGTGTCCACGTCTGTCACACTGCCGTAATCTAATTGAACTCCAGTGTCTGCCATTTATCCTCGGCGGATACCACAACTTTTGGTGACAGCTGTGTGAGATTACGGCAAACCACAAGTGTAGAGCAGACGCGCAGCTGAGGCTAAGGTACTCCCAGCAGTGAAACTGGCAAAACTGACACAAGCAACCTGAATTACCCACCCTGGATAGCAAGGTCTAACTCTGTATCCGGCAGTTGTGGAAGCAAAACTGGCAAAACTGACACAAGCAACCTGAATTACCCACCCTGGATAGCAAGGTCTAACTCTGCATCCGGCAGTTGTGGAAGTGAAACAGCGAAACTTGACGGAGAACCGCGAGAAGCGCCGACGTCTAACGGAGAATTGAGCGCTCAAAGGGCTGAAACAGGCCTGCGGACTGGCTGAAACAAGCCAAATAAGTGCAAACGGCTGAAAATAGGCCAACCTTACTGCAAGAGATAGCAGGATCTGAACCAGCGGCGCTAGCAGGACGGGACATTCCCTGCCGCCATCAGCCGGATTTGGATCAGCGGCGCTAGCAGGACGGGACATTCCCTGCCCCCGATAGACTGAAACAAGCCAAGGATTCGAACCAGCGGCGCTAGCAGGACGGGACATTCCCTGCCGCCAACAGTCGGATTCGGATATACGGCGCTGCAGGACGGGACATTCCCTGCCGCCGATAGGCTGAACCACGCCACATAGCTGCGAGCTGCGAGCCAACATACGAGTGTAGTGCACCAAAGCAGAGAAAACTACGTCAACTCCAAGTATCCTGAGAGGCTACAACGCAGCCACCCATCTAGAAAAACAGCTATTATATCACATTGCAGGGATTACCACCCTGGTGTGATGGCTAAACAATAGATTTATGAGCAAAGATTGGCAAACAATTTGTTGTGTTGTGATAAAACTAAAAATAGAACAGGCTTGGATTTATTGTGTATTGTGATAACAACTAAAAATAGAACAGGGTTGGTAAACAAATCTGTTATGTAATTGTGATAAGGACAAAAATAGAAGCTAGATGTAATATAACAAATGCCCTGATACACAATCTAATCACCTCAAGCCTACAGCACAACAACAATACACCCCTTATCTCAGAGGAAAGGGAGGGGCCCACTCTCTGACATAACAGATAAGCCTAGGATTAAGGAGAGAGGGCACCATTACTTCATCACACAGTTACCTCAAACCCACAGCACTCCCCCCTTCCTCACAGGGGGAACGGACGGATTTACCCCCGTCCCCTCACGCGCTTCCCCCCTCCTACCCACACTAGACTAAGTCCGCCCACGGTGTGGAGCTAGTGGCCGGGAACACAGAGCGCCATTTACGGGTTGCGCAATGGAGTGCGGAAATATCATAAAATTCAACGGACAAAGTGGACCAACGAGAGAGCGAGTTGAGGGATAAGTGCGCGTTTTACCTGTGTGCGCGGATTGACGGTGCGTAAGCGCGCTGCAAGGAAAGGAGATTTCACGCACACACACACACACACAGGAGAGGGGCCACTCTATAGCATACAACAGAGATATTTTTTTAGGAGAAAAACTTGCAAGCTCCTCCCTCCCTATCTACAGTGTGATAAGGAAAACTAAACCAGTTCCTTAAACCCGCTCAGACCCTCAACATCTTCCTAGCCCTGCCAACCCTACTTCAAAGCTGAGTGGTTAGTGAAACAAATATATGTATATATAAATACCCAAGTGATAAATAGTGTTGTTTTTTTGTATCATGGGTGCAAGTAAGTGAATACTAACCTCACCATACAACACTGGAAACTGATATGGTAACTGAACGAAAGTACGCCCACCCTGTGGACATAGCCTGACTTGATGCCCCACACTGGGCAGTGGTGGTGTGTACCTGGACCATCGACCCTCATAGTTGTGAACTATATACAGAGGAAGCGTGATTTTTTTGGAGCAAGGAGGACAGCTAGCTAGCTCTGGGGATATTCCTATACACGTATATATATATATGGGAGTGTAGCCATATATATATAGATAGCCTACCTATCCATATATCTACTAGCGGATACGCTCCTAGAGACATCTAGGGATACCTAACATATTCCCTTTTATCTTTAAGCTAAGATCCGCTGGTTATCACAGAAATCAAGAGCTATACTGGAAAGGAGAACAACTCAGGCTCAACAGTTAAACAAGACGCTGGCACCAACAGACCAACCCCCTGCTACTTATCATGGGGACGCGCCAGCCACAGAAACTCTTGAGCCAGGAGGACCGAGCCTACGGCTACGTGGACTACCACCCTAATTACACAGCTATAGTATTTATACTAGGGGTGAGCCGGCTCGAGCCTCCTTGCGGCGCGGCTACTCTACTCTGCTCCTATATCTGCAAGATAAGAAATTGTCAGCCCCTAGCCAGACGTGCGGCAATAGAAGACATTCCTGATTGGGCATTAACTGTGTGCCTAGGCCTGCTGCTGGCACTGTGGTGGACAGAAGTCTTCATTTGGACCAGAACCACCAACATCTGTACCCCACCACTCTCTGCTTCTTCATACAAGATACTGCTTCTGTTATTACTTTGGCCTACTGTGTTGAGTACAGTGAACATCAAACACATGCCAGGTCACAGACCCCTGGTCCCTGAGATGCCCTTGTCTGGAAGGGTGACTGAATGTCCGCTGCACAGCTCCTGTTCAGTTGGTGCTCAACGCACGAGAAATGGCGACATGGACTGGGGATTGTTGAACCTGTAGGTGTCCTCCTGGGGGTGTTGAACGATGCAACTGAGCCTAATGAGAAGATGACAAGTTTCAGAGACTTAGTGGCCAGCCCCAAGATGGACACTACCACCAGAACTGAGACTCCCAAGGGGCCCAGCCCTAGGGCCAGTACCACCTGTTTCTGGGGTGGAAAGGTCCTCCCTGGCGCTGGCCTCACCAAGCTGGAGGATGGGGAGCTGTCCCAGGGGAATAGGCTCTTCACCCAGATGCCCGACGCGTACCTGGGGGTGGGGGAGCCGCCACCCAAGCCTCCCTGGGAGCCCCCAGGCATGGAACGACTGGGGACCGGCCTAAGGATGGGGAATGGTGACCTGCTGCAGTGGAAGGCTTTACCCAGCACGAAGGGAGCAGGGTTGACCAGCAGCAGCGAGGCTGTTCCCCCACACTCCAAGACCAGATGCCTCTACTCTGTTGAACCACTGCACATGTCCCAGCCAAGACCCCCCATGCTGCTGAAGATGGAGGCCCACCAGGATGCAGAGCTCCAACTAGGGAAGTCAATAAGAAGGCCACCCCCTGCCAAAACCAGAACCACCGCAGGGGCTCCCCACCAGCAGCTGACGGAGCCTGGCAGGGACGCAATACCAGCTGGCAACTCTGGCCCAACTCAGGTGGCTACCAACAGCCTGCTGGCAGTCCAGAATACAGTTCAGGCTACCATCAGTATGGCATCTTCTGGGCCTTGCTGGTTCAACTGTGGGTACCTGTCCACACACTGGCCACAGGTACCCCCCAGAGATCATAGCCCCCCTTCCGACTGGCACCATCAACGGCCTTTGCTACCAACTACCTGGCGTACCCAGAGGCAGGATCCCTCATGTGGAGAAGCACCTGCAGAAGCTAAGGCCGAGGCTGGCCTCGCCACCCAGGAGAGGAGAGCCGCTGTTGGATGGAAGGGACCTGTGTGTATGGGGAGGAGGCTGAATGTAACCAAGGAGCCACCACAAGCAGCCCAGCACCGCCTGACCCCTAGTAGGGGAGACCCTGTTTGTCAGCTGGTGCCCCAACTGGAGGAGGAGAGACCTGGCAGGTTGATACACCCTGGGGAAGCCGGCCTGATGGGACCCAGCTGGACGAAGGGGCGCTGCCGCTTCAACGGCCACACAGCCGCCAAGTGTAGAACCGGTTGGGACCAGGCAATGAAGAAACACCAGGCCGCCCAACAACCTGCATGCAACCAGTCTGACACCCAGGTCCACCTGGAGGGAGATGCCCAGCCGTCACTCCAACCAGCTGCCGCCGCTGGGGCCGCTGCTACCCAGGAGTCTGTGTCTCAGATTGGGACCATAGTGGCCAGGATCAACGTGCTGGGAGGAGCGGCTGAACCCAACCGGGTTGGCCTGGACCTCAGCCTCAACCACAGGGGACCGGTGTCCGTAACCCCTGTCACCCCCAGCAAGAGCCGAGGGGCGCTACCCAGCGCCACCGGGACGGGGCACGGGGAGGCCCTGGCGGCCGCCGAGTGGGAGAGGCAAGAGGCGCTAGCCAGCGAGTCTGAGTCGATGTATGGGACGCCAACCGGCGTCGCCACCTGGAAGGAACGAGAGGTGCTTCCCTGCACCACCAAGCTGATGTCTGGGGCGACAACCGTCGCCGCCACCTGTGAAGACTGGGGGGTGCTATCCAGCGCCCCACGCTGGCGCCTGGGGCGACAACCGTCGCCGCCACCGAGAGACCTGGACCCCTGTGAAGACTGGGGGGTGCTATCCAGCGCCCCCACGCTGGTGCCTGGGGCGACAACCGTCGCCGCCACCAAGATACCTGGACCCCGGAACGAGCCCGCAGCCCCAGAGGAAGGGGTGACACCCGTCACCCCCAGCCAGCAGGGAGAGTCCAGCTGTCCCTCACCCTCAACTGCATCCAGCTGTCTACCTCCCTCAACCAAGCCAGGGTAATTGTATTGCCCCGGTGTACCAGGAAGTTTGGGCTGGGTCAAACTTGCCTACGCCCCCTGCATCTGCCCCAGGAACCAGGATATCAGCCATTACCAGCCAAACTGAAGAAGCTTTGACCGCTGCCTGGGGAGTAACTCAGCTAGATGCGCCAAGTGCCGAGCCCAACCATAGAAGTAGAGGATCCCCAACAACTATGTCTACCCAAGATGGAGACGATGTGCCTGGACCCCTTCAGGGTAGGGGAGGAAATCCGGAGCCTTGTGCCTCCAGTCCACCAGCAGCAGTGGCCGTGGATGGGCCTGTCTCCCAGCCAACTAGAGCGGAGCCACCCTTGCAGATCCAAGACAGCCTCTGGCATAAGGGATGGACTGTTACCTTCCCCTACCCCGCAGGTCTGACTGCCATGCACCACCCTGCCAATGTCCAGGATGAGCCTGAGGGAGGCAACGCTCCTACAGTATGGCAACCACCACCTGCCCGCGTTGACAGAGACCCTGGAAGCCGAATGAACCTGACCAGCCCCGAGGGCGAAGAAGCTGCGCCTGCATCCAGTAGCCAGCCTGCCAGCAGCAAGGTGACCAACACGATGGAGACCACCAGCCCAGTAGAGAAACCTGAAGAGGTGTATACCAGGCGGCTGTTGGTCCAAGCCCCCTCATGTGCTGTGCCACCCCTGGAGGTTGCCAGGGTGGCCTCAGAGGTACACCTCCAACGGCCAGAACATCCAACAGGACCAGCTACTCCAGCAGATATAGCAGATTCCGTTCGACCTGGGGAGGGCTGGAGTCCACCACCGTTCAGCAGCTGGTATCCTGGCGGACCCATTCCACAAGGGCAACAAACTGAAGGCCGCAACCACTGTCGGAAGTCTGGCGGTGCAGACAACCCCTCCCAGCCTTCCGAGGGGAGAGTTGTGGTATGCGGCAACTCTGGACCATGCAGAAACCAAGACATTATAGTGATGCTACGCACCCAGCTAAATCCTGTTATTCTACAATTGTAAAGCCACCTGAAAATATGTCAGATAACGGTATTGATTTCATCTCTCAGTTGTCCTGCAAATGGAGGGAGGGGTGTTACCCCTCCCTCTCCCATCTTAAGCACCGGAACCTTCCCCTTCAACCACCAAGTTATCAGCACCACCTCAACCCTGAGGATAAAGGATCTAAGCCTTCCCTCACCTGATAGAATCACCCCCCACACAGACTGTTGTTGTCACAGTAATCATCAAACCTTCCCTCTTTAGTACCCAGACCTACCACTCAACCCCTCTATGCTTATCTACCTATTGTGCTGTTCCATGGGCTATCCTGCCTTCCCCAGACAGGGATAGCTATCTACCTAACCATTGCAATTATCTATGTTTTACTTGTATGATTTATCTTTAACTATCTTTATTCCTAATCCATATGTATTTATATTATGTTGTACAACTTTAGTAACTCTTAGACCTTCAATAAAGTGACAACTGAAATAGATGTTGATTATTATTTAGTGAATGCTAGAGAAGCGTAGCTTCTCTATAGTAAGGTGTCCACGTCTGTCACACTGCCGTAATCTAATTGAACTCCGGTGTCTGCCATTTATCCTCGGCGGATACCACACATTATTGGACACCTTTTTGTTAATTTTTTCATGAATTATTATAAAAAATAATAAAAGAAAATCAAAACAGATCAACATAAAAAGTATAGCTAAAGAAAAGGCACTAATATGCAGTGATCAAAAGTGATGAGAAAATGGACAAAAATTGACATAAATAATACCTATTCTGTATATTTGTTATTTGTTGGAAACGGTATCATCCTTGATTTGAAAAGATATATTAATCTTCTTGAATGTTTTGACAATAAATATAGAATAAATAGATACATAATCAGTAAACTGGGCCAATAAGAAACAGGTGAAGAACAATCCTGACATATTAGTCAACTATAAATGATCGAAATTTTGTGAATAAAGCTCTGCTTTGGTATATTGTATAAAAGTTTCCTCGTTCGTAAAATACGATGACAAACAAACATAGTCAGCTATAACAGTTTCATACAAATTACTTATTATTCTCAAAAAATCCGTTCCTTGTATCATGATAATTCATAAAAATAAACAAAAGCGTTCGTCTGCTAGGAATGCTATTTTAAGTTTAGCTGAGTATTTGTCTGATTGACCATCTATTGATTATAAATGTATTGTTTTGCCTTTGGCATCAAGTCAGAATGTTGTCATATCACTTGACCATAATATCTGTGTGTCACCCATTTATCAAAACTTCCAGTCATAAAAGGATGGGATAATAGAAGATTTAGGGCAGGGTTCATAAACTATGATATAGAAGGAAGGGAACATGATAATGTACATTACCTGGTACCCAGAGTTTTATGACCACTTTATTTCATACGTTGCATTGGCCAAAAAACTTTGGGTACTTTTATTAAATTTTGATAGATTAGTTTCAAATTAGTAATATCCAAACTTTTCAACCATAATTTTAATCTACAGAAGTGGTAATATTGCTTCTCATCATTAGGGATGTATATCAATTTATTGTTCATTTTCTTGTCCGTTAAGATCCCTACATAAAGATAATATATAGATAGCATACCAGTAACAATTAAAATCATTTTGGTTTTTGTGTCAATCTTTTTAATGTTATAAAATGGTTTTTGTGCAGAAGAAATTAAAATAATCTCTTTTATCCTTTCACTCCCTGTAAAACATGAGAAGCAATGATTTGATATTACACCACGTGAAATATAAATCACAGCTTACAGAAAAGTTGTTCATATAATGCAAATTATTTTAAAATTTTCCAAAATTTATTTGCACTTGAAATTTTTTATTTAATTTTTATCCATTCGTCTATCCGTTTGTCTGGTGTAAATTTGGACATGTTGAAATCGTTCTATGAATTTTATAAAAAGTTTGTATTTCTATAATCTCTAAGATTATTAATATAGTCCCTTTCTAATTTAAAAAAAAAACGTGTTCCTATACTTTTTTTAGTGTTTCCTTAATCTAAAACCCTAGTCTTAAATGCTTTAATTTTAAGATGTAGTCATCCTTGTTATCAATATTTTTGCTGTTCTGAAAATCACAGTATTGTGATAGCTTTGAGCAAATGCATTGGTTTGCTGCTACTCTTCACTTCTTTGCTTTACGCCCTTGGATGCCTCTTGATGTAAGTGAGAGAGGAATTGACACAAAAACTTCAAATTTAGATTTGAAATGATAATTTTTTCCGGGATAAATTTTTGTTCGGAGGGGGGAGGTACCATTCTAAAAATAGTTAGGATCCTTAATGTAATAAATAGTAATGGGTTAAGCGATTAGCGAAACAAACACGGACAGACAGGCACACAAATGGGCATTGCATCCTGTTACTTTAATGGATTAAAACAATTCATATTTTTTAATATAAATGTCCTTGTTTAATTTTATTCTTTTACTGCAAGAATTGGTAATTTTATGCCTATGAAAAGATTATCAATTATTCTTTTAGCACCATTGCATTTATAATTTTATTATAACAAGCACATTAAAATCATGGAATGGACAAACGGAAGTGAGTTATAGAGCAAATATTCAGTTGTCATTACAGAGAAAATTACGAGCAAATGAGCCAAACCACAAAGAAAAATCTAAACCAATTTATATGCACACATTTTATAGAAATCGTTTCAAAATTTCAAATTAAGCTGTCTTAAATAGCCGAGAAAATCGATTTAAGGACTAATAATAGACAGACAAAGATAATTGTAGCCATTTTATTATTGTAGGGTACCTTCCTTAAAAATAGTTATAAATAAACCCTCGTCCCGTAGAGGAGAACCATATCGGTCCAGTGATTAAGGAGTTCTCAAGCTACGCACATGCAGATATACTGGCATCCTGTCACTTTTATATATGGATTGAATTGCACTCTCAAAAAATGCACAGGAAATATAAAACAAATTATGAAGATAAGCATCACTACTATATTTATCTATTTATTTAAAACAGATTATCAAGATCAGTATCTCCTTGGAGATGAAACAGCATTGAATTTCAAAATTTCTAAACTTGCCTCTAAATTGAACCAATCACGTGTCTATTATTGGATGTCTTTTGACAAAGAAGACACGTGATTGGCTCTTTTGATCCAATCACGTGACTCCTTATCACAGTACCAGCGTATAATTGAATGTCTTTTGTCTATTATTTGATGTCTTTTGACAAAGAAGACACGTGATTGGCTCTTTTGAACCAATCACGTGTCTCTTATCACAGTACCAGCCTATTATTGGATGTCTTTTGACAAAGAAGACACGTGATTGGCTCTTTTGATCCAATCACGTGACTCCTTGTCACAGTACCAGTGTATAATTGGATGTCTTTTGACAAAGGAGAAACATGATTGGTTTATTTTTATCCAACCAAATGTCTCCTTTTCAAAGTACAAGCAAAATATTTTATTTCTTTTGACAAAGAAGACACATGGTTGGTTCAATAAATGTATTGGCCCTTTTTTGTCTGCTAACAAATTATTTTCTGCTCTTTTGTAGCGACTTGGCTGTATTAATATTTCCGACACTATTGGCTGATATTAAAAAAACCCAATCGAAAATTGGTACTGGGTCCACGGAACGGGGGGCCATACAGTTATTAAACTCCTTCCCCCTCTATTTTTCTTCTTTAATGTTGTAAATTTTAGCAACAAATTCAGAAATTCAAGGTAGTGCCACCCATCTTGGAATTCAGAGATATGTATGTAGAATGGAAGTTTGTTTAATTTACCCCCAATTCTTATTGGCGAATTTCTTTCTTTTTTGGCTTACATTTTTTTTGGGAGAAAAATGAAATGTTGAAATATCTCCATTTTCCTCTCCTTCCTGATTATCTCTGTAGAGCAATATAACCTTACAACTATGGCTTAAAGCTAATTTATCCCTTTGAACCAAAATTAAATAAGCTATGGATAAAACATTTGTAAAAATAGCAAAAGATTTAACTCCTTTTATTTATTTAGCCACTCTGTAATTAACTAGCATGCTACTTCTACGCCCATAGAGGCCTCTAGGGACTTATGAGAGGTGGGGGGGGGGGGGGGGGGAGGAGTCGACTTACCTACATGAAATTGTACTTTTAAAAAGAAAAAGTTTTAGCACTATTTTACGAAGGAAAGTCCAGTAAGTCATACAGTAGCCAACCTTTAAATACTTTTTGCATTTTATTTCGAGAGTGATTTCTCTTGTCCAAAGGTTTCAATAAAAATTTTATTTTCTTATATAGAAGAGTTAATTTTGTTTATCATCATTGGGGATGTATATCAATTTATCAGCCATTGTCTTACCCCTGAAGATCCCTGAAAAGACCAAACATCAAGCTAAGTACAACATCAATTAAAGCGAACCTAAACAAATCAGGAGATTTGAATGCTTTATCCATATTTATTTCATCTAATGTTATAAGTAGGCAGATTTTGCTGATTTGAAATGTTAATATTTTTTGCATTTGATTCTTAAAATGCCAACAGCTAAAAATAGTTGGAGGTCAAAAATTTTTAAGTACATATAATGAGAAATTCATGTAAAAGATATTAAAAATAATATAGTAAAAGATTAATTGTTTGTTCTTTATGTTGTCGTTAAATTAGGCATGTTAGATATGTCCTATCAATTTTAAACTTTATATTATGATTCCTGTAGCAGTTTAGTACGGCCTCAAAAGCGTGGCAACTCATAAATTGGTACAGGAAAGTTATTTAAAACATGCTAATTTTAAACTTAATTTTGACACTAATTTATTATGGTATAATTATCCTTAATATCTTATTTTTGGAACAAGGATTTTTACGACCACATAGTCCAATATTTTTACCGTAGTATATCTATATCAAGTCCTAAAAATGAAGGTATGTGTCAATATTTGTTTGTCCTACCGTATGCTTTAAGAGCTTCGCTTTGGTGGATTTTGTCATCCTTGTTTTCTAAACTTTTTGTTGTAAACATTAATGCACAATCTATTTGCAAAAGATCAATGTTTTCATACTTAAAAGGACATTATTATTTACAACACAAAGATAGTGATGTGCAAAATAGCGAAGCTGTTGACGAGAAAAGAAAAAAAAAATCTATTTAAAGTAATGCTAGGGTGAAAAAATCCGTAGAAAGCAAATATTTTTATAATCTCAAATTATGTTCCAAATTAAGAGAGATAGGTATATATTTACTACCTTATTCAAATGTCAACCAACAAGGAAGACAACATCCATAAAAGCGAAGCTTTAAAATAAGACAGTGGAACAAACGTAGATTAATATTTTATAGAGTTGCCTAAATAAGCAGAATATCAATCTATAAGTCTAAACAAAATTTGAATTAGTTAGGATATATTGTTACATTTTTACGACTCGATTATAGAGACGCCAATTTAATAATAAGGACTGTTCGTTACGGACGTACGGACGAATAAACGGACTGAAAAAAAGTTGTAAAATCTTTACTTTTCATAAGAAAGAAATGTGTTTATTTTAAACGAATATATGGAGTTATTTTTACCATAATATTGCGTGGAACTTTTTAAAACTTTAGTAAATCCTTTTTAGAGCTTAGTAGACCAAAAACCTTACCCTTTACATTTTAACTGTTTAAAAATCTTACTTCTTTAAAACTTAATTCCTAGATAACCTAACCTAAAAAATTAAGCTTCAGAAATATGTTTTTCTTGTGATAATTGTTACCATAGCCAAGGCTAGGATCGGTTATATTGGGTACAAGGATTGGCACCAAAGGTATAAGCCCTCCTAAGTTAGGACCCCCGCTGTGCACACCAGGCACTTTGAGGGAAAGCACCGCAAAATACCTAATTTATGACGGCAAGTTAATAATATGTCAGTGATGACCACTTACACTAAATGCC
The DNA here is from genome assembly GCF_053477335.1 of Acartia tonsa. Taxonomy (NCBI): domain Eukaryota; kingdom Metazoa; phylum Arthropoda; class Copepoda; order Calanoida; family Acartiidae; genus Acartia; species Acartia tonsa. Next base: position 12,550,877 of record NC_137268.1, read on the forward strand.
ATATTATCGACATATCAGCAGGACCAGAGATGGCTTTTTTGAATGATGAATGCCGCGTTTTTCAATTCGCGAAATTTAAACAGAGTATACAACTATTTATTTAATTATTTCGCTTTTGTTGGTACGGCCTTCATACCTGTAGAAGAAAAACAAATTATCTTCAATCCATTTTTGCTGCATATAAATTAATGCATCTTAGAGCTGTATTAGACATTATACAAATGGCTAAAATAATAATTTTAAAATTTTGAATTCTTAAGTTGTATACTCTGTTGAAATCCTATCGTCTTCGTTCATTCAATCAATGTCTAAAAAATGTCGAAAAACGCGGAATTTATCTTTCAAAAACCCATTTCTGTAATTGTTAAATGGATTTTGTCAAATCTTCTGTTGTCTATTAATCCAGGAAGGGAGGGGATATTGGGCTGGTTATGACACTAGTACCCAAAATTTATAATACAAATTTCTTATTCGTTAGCTTACCATATTTGGGGATTTTTATTGAATTTTGACTGTCTGGTTCATAAATTTAGCGTTCAAACGGTTCAACTATAAATTGTAATCTATAGAAAGGGTAATTTTGAGTATCATCATTTTGGATGTACATTAATTTATCAACCATTGTCTTATCTCTTTACATCCCTGCTATTTGTCTCATTTAGGGGTATTTATTTAAAGTCTTTCTTTAGCAAAGAATTTAATAACAAATAAAACATTTCAAGGGTACACTTCATAATTTTTTTTCAAGTATGAAAATAAAAACTTTAAAATGTACATTTATCTAAAGATATATAGAGTTTTACAAATATTAGAATTACAATCTAAAGAAATAAAGCTCATAATAAATGTAAAAAACAAAATTTCATTGCCCTTTTTTTTCATAATAAATGCACAAAGATAATAATAAACAAATTACATAAAAGAAAATTTGTTTGTTTTTTATTGACATTACGATTTAAAAATAGTTTAGGTTTTATAAAAGGTTTAGCTTTACTTTTTTATTATTTTAAAAAAATCATAGAGTTTATCAAAATGATAGGGTATGAAGGTTTTTGACACCATGGAAACTGTCTCAATTTTGTATAACTTTTGCGGAACATGTTCCAGTTACGTCATATTTTTCTTTCCCGAAAAAGGGAAGAGGGAAAGAAAAAAAAGGGAAGGGGGGAAGAAAAAAGAGATGGGAGAAAAGGGGGTTTTCCCCATCTCTTTTGAAGAGATTTTCTTCCCCCCTTCTCTTTTTCGGGAAAGAAAAATATGACGTAACTGGAACATGTTCCACAAAAGTTATACAAAATTGGGACAGTTTCCATGGTGTCAAGGTTTTTTATTTAATGTCTAACTACTGCTGAGCGCCTTAACCCTGCAGGGTCTATATCTGCGGTGCCCTAATTATGCTGGGCTACCCTGTGCCCAATAAAATCTAACCTAACCTAATCTAAAGTTATGAAAAATAAGAACTGCCATCACCCTTTTAAAATTCATTTCAAAATAATGAGGAAGGGTTTAATTTGTGCTCGACCAGACACTTTGAGGGAAACCGCTGAACCTTTGGCAAAACCTTGTGTTATATTGGTTTAGTCCAAACCGAAGACAAATATAATAAAACCTTAGAAGGGCGAGGCGTTATTGTTCTTATTAAATCAATTTACATTCCCTCTCACATTATAAAAAGATTGGGATGAATTTTTATGGATTATGTAGTATGATATTGATCATACATGTTTTTTTTTAAATATAAAAACTTGCTTAACAAGTAAATTTTTGTATAGGAGTAAACTTTTTAGTAGAGAATCTACTCTATAATTCACTTTGCCTTTTCGTCCGTCAGTCTGTCAGTCCGTAACACTATGGGCAAAATTTGATTTTGTCTCAACCATGACACTTTGGTTGAGTGTGACTTCCGAATTAGCGGGAAGTTCTAGAGATCTTGTTGACGTACACACAAACCCCCAATACCAGGAACCATCAAGTTTCAACAGCAGGTTTGATTATAGATTTATTGAGGCAACTATTTCAAAGTCCTGAAATTACAAAATCAATTAATACAAAATTCCAGTTTTTATAACCACGTAATCTTATTTGCTTTTTAAAATCATTTTTTTTCTACGGTTAAGAATCTTTGGAAACTTTGGCTTTAAAGGAAAATTATTTGGTTTAATAAATCATTGTTAAATGCAAAATAAAAGCACATAAAAAATTACTAAAACATAATAATTAATCATAATAAGTTTCATGTTTAGCTGGCTAAAGCCTTTTAAACTAATAAATCGTCCTATACACCATTCACTTTAAATAAAATTAACAAATTCTACCTGAAGTTCTTATGGTTTCAAGCCCCTGGTATACTAGGGTCGTTCACGCACTATGAGACCAATGATAGGCCCAACTTTGTTCTCCGAAATCTTCACACACTCACATATCATTCAAAAGTAACGAATGTGGACGCATCAAAATATAAACAATCCATGCCGCGTCTCTTTAGAAAAGGAAAGTCAAACAAGACGACATTTGCGCTTAATTTGGGATAATGAATAAGGAATTAATTTCGATCTTGATAAACACAAAGCTTCCTCAAAAAGAGGTTAAGACACACCCCCCGTTTGAAAGTCAAATTAACTTCCTTAACGAGATTCAAGGTTTTTTTTCGCTGAGCACTAGCAACATTTCTCACTAAACTCAACTCACCATAATCACATGAGAATGGCCACATCCCGAAAAACATGACAATTTTTGCTCCTAACTAAATGAAACCCCGTGAAATGCATACACAATATTATACTCCTCACTAGGACTCATAATACCTCACATTTTAGGATAGAAGGATGGGGATTGGTTTGTACCATACAATATTCCAGGCACATGACACTCACAAGATCACATACACAAATCCTAAAATGGATAATCCTATTAATCATGATGTTGTAAATATAACAACTTATACTAATTAATAATCATTTCATAATCAATAGGTAATAAATCATTATTAATAAATCAATAAGTACCTACGAAATCAGGTTGAAATGTAAACAAATAATGGTAAAATATAAAACGAAATAAATCTTAGACAAGAAAATTAAGATTTATAGGTACTTAAAACTAAATTTGTTAAGCATCAAAAAGAGTAGTAAGAAAAAATATTTCAAAATCCTTGGGCAGAAAGTTTTTCAAACTTAATGAATAAGAATTGTAACTATCTTAATCAACAATAAAACTTTTCAATACTTAGATAATAGCAAAATAATAATAATATCTTTGTTAGAATTTTCATCGAAATTATGAAAAAAAATACCAATTTTTCTTTGTAAAAAAAAATGAAAATTTTAATATGAATTTTCAATCATTCCTTGATCTGAATAAAAATGTTTTACTTGATTGAAATTCATATGTAATCTTAAAAAAATCTGCTAAAAAATACTTGATTTTTTTCGTTAGAATAAATATCGAATCACGCAACCTCGACACATTTATTCTTTTTTGGTAAACTTTTCAGGTAAGTTTTATAATGAATTGTACTTTTGAAAAGAAATTAAACTCAATAAAATTAAATTTGAGCATATGAAATAGAATAAAAATTAATCGCATTTCGGTTGATTCTTATTTTAGGCATAAAAATAGGCATATGAAAATGTGGCTTTTTTTACTAAAAAAATCTCAGTTTCCATAAAATAAGAATCAATTATTAATCATAATTTTTAATAACTGCCTGACTGATACAGCATGTTCTTCCAGGGGAGATTTATCTGTCAGCCTGAACAAGACTCTTGCAGTCTTTCTCCCATCCTCAATCCTCGTCACACGGCCCATCCGCAGACATCTCATCAGCGGATTTGTACTCGTAACCAGCACTATATCTCCGTCAGCTAGCGGCTCCGCCATTTCATCTTTCCACTTGGACATCCTTAATATCTTCGGCAAAATCTCCTGGCGGTAGGAAGTCCAAAACTGGGCAGACAAATCTTCTAATCAGCCGCCAATTCTCCTCGTCATTCGCAGCTTCTATCGTCAACGGTCTGCTATTCATTAACTTGCTAACCTCTGCCAACAGCACCAGGAGCTCATTAAAATTAACAGAACTATTCACCAACTTCTTGGACAGCAATCTCTTGGTTAATCCCACCATTTTCTCAGCTTGCCCAATAAAATGGTGGGCTCGGGCCGGAATCTGGGACCAAGAAAACTCTACCTGGCTGCCCAACTTCTGCTCTAAAACCTTGCGAGCAGCAGACAATTGTGTGCCCATGTCGCTTACTATAACCTTCGGCAGACAATGAACAGCCTCCAACTTGCGCAGGGACAACAGGATACTGCTGGTATCATACTTCTCCAAGGCATCCAGCCATAGCGCCCCCGAGAACCTGCAGACTACCACGAACACCCACACCTTCTTCGTTGCTGTCTGACTCCTCGTTTTGGCGGTAGCTCTCCTCGTAACCAGCGGACCCATAAGGTCAACTTGCACAGCTTCAAATGGCCTGCTCGGAACCAACTTGTCAGGTAAAACATCCTTCATGGTAGTACGACATTCCTTGGCCCTCTCAACACTGCAGGGCCAACACTTCTTCACCTCCATGATGGACAACCTCCTTGCCTTCACAATCCAGCACCAACGGCGGCTCTCAGCTAAAGTTCCACGGACACCAGAATGAAGCTCAACATGCGCCTCTCTCATAATGATAGAAGCTAACCAATTACCAGGCTCCAAAATTACTAAACCTGGCATGTCTTCAAATAGCATTTTACGGCCACCAGTAATGGCGTCAATGACGGGCTCGCCACGACCAACCATTTTCAGAATACGCATCTCCCTGGTCACATATTTACCTCTGGGACCAACAACAGGCCAGGTCAAGGATACCTCATGCACCAATGGATTCAATGACGAATAATTGCCTTTAGCGTCATTTATCCACTCATCCTGTTGGCTACATGACACAATGAAAAGTTCCGCCGCCGCCATAAAATTGTACAAAGACGGCTTGTACACAGAATCTGCGGCTGCTACATGACTACCAGCGGCTGTAGTCTTGCCTTCTTGTCTGCTCTTTAGCTTCTTCAACCAGGTGTTCGATACTTGCAGGACAGCTGCCATAATACGTTTGGCCTGCCCGAATGATCTCCTGTGCTTAAACCTAAAGACATCTTCAGCGGCTTCTCCGGTAACTTTCATTGAACATAACTTAACCATTTTGGTATTCAACTCCTCCGGTGGTAAATCCTGCTTGACTTGCTCGGCAGTTTTCACCGGCCACGCACTTTCATCCTGGCGCAACCATTCTGGGCCCAATCTGTACCTGGAACCTGGACCTAAATCTGATACCTTGCAGGTGCTTCTGGTGCCCAAATCTGCAACATTGTGTGTCCCTCCAGTCATCCTTGTTGGTTGCAGATTGGATTTCTCCAATGCGATGAGAATTAAATGTGTTCAACATGGCACTGTTGGAAACAATTTGTGATAAAACACACGATGAATCAGTAAAGTACATCACTCTGATAACATCAAAGGGCAGGGCATCTCTGATGGACTTTGACAACCTGGTGGACATCTGGCAACCCATCAATTCAAGGCGTGGAATTGATTCAGTCTTGACCGGCGCAACTCTTGACTTGGTGGCTAGCAGGAACGTTTCAAACCCTTGCCTAGTTGGCCACCTCAAATATGCCATACATGCATATGCCTCTGATGACCCATCCGAAAACATCATCAAGGATGGAAGGCCAGTTGGTTCCTCCGGGACCACACAACGGTCAAACTCCAATTTAGCGACCTCAGCTCTGTCCTCCAGCGACTTAACAAGTTCATCCCGTAGACTTTTTGGAATGAAATCTTGCCAGCCCAAATTCAGCAAACATGTTTTCCGCAGGACAAGTTTAATTCTCAACAGGATAGGGCTGCAAAGCCCGAGCGGGTCGAAGGTCTGGGCGGCGAACCTGTGGACCATCTTCTTTGTCAGATTCTCGTCCAAGGCGTCCTGGAGGTTGTACAAATCAGCATCCTCTTTCACCTTCTTTCCCTTGACTTTACCATCTTGGTTGACTCTCGTGGCGATGGATAACACATCAGTGGCTGGCTTCCATATCAGCCCAAGAACCTTGGTTGGCTGGCAATCATCACCAGAATAAATGACTTGTTTGAAGGAAAAACTACCTTTGCTGATAATTCTGTCGGCTTCTTTCATCATCTCCTTGGCTTCTGGCACAGATCCTGCCCCTGAAATGACATCATCTATGAAGCTGTGCTTCTCAAGCTTGACTGCAACTGGAATCTGAGGTAACTTGAAATTTTCCTCGGGGTAGGTAGGTATTTCTGGCTCCTTCCATAATTCAGGTTTTGCAACAATTTCACTACCATTTATCTCCTTGACCTCTGCTTCACTCTTTCCACCGAACAGGCGGGACGTCAACTTCAGGGCTGTAACTGCCAGATTCCCAGCAGCCAACTCGCCAAAATTCACCACTTTAGTCAGGTAAATTTCAAGTGGACCGTCTGGCGTCGGGGAAAATAAAACTCTCTTCATCTGGCTGTCGAACTCTGTGGCCAGGATGGAGTTATAAAACTTGGAAATGTCCGCGGTTAAACCAACCTTATAACCGCGGAAAAGCAACAAATGATAAAAAATCTTCTGCATTGGCGGCGGACCTCCCAGCATTATGTGATTAAAACTGGTACCCTTGAACGTCAGAGAACTATTTGCACACAATCTCATGGGTGTTGAGCTTGAATCCTCCTTGAAAGCAACCACTATTGATGAACAAGACTTGGGCCCTTCATACTTCAATTCTTCAGGCGTTGCTTTTTGAAAAACGCCTCTGGAGATGGCGTCATTGAATACCTGCACATACATATTATAGGTACCTTCCTTGACCATCCTGGCACGATCCTTTTCAGCAATTTTGCGGGCTAAACTCTCATTGTAGGGCAAAGTGTGAGGATCTTCAATGTAAGCATATTGACCTGTCCACTTGTTGGATTGCAAGTCTAGTGTTAAACCTGCCTCAATTATTCTCTGCCTCTCACGCTGGTCCCAGGTAGTGCCGTTGGCCATAGCCTTGCACTCTTGACAGGCAGTACATCCTGGACAAAGTGCCTGCGGCTGTACGCCAAACGATTCAGACGTCAAAAAGTCTGGCAAGGTGCCTCCACTAACACTGACAGCTTTATATGCCGATTTTTGGTCACCAGCTCCACCGTCAGCACTTGTACAGATAAAACCACTACCAAAAATGGTTCGCCACAACATAGACTGGCCCACTTTCTGGTAGGTTGATGGAAACACGTCAGGATGTGTATTTCCAATGATGATATCTAAGCCTCCACTAATATATGTAAATCTTTCTGGCGGCATCTTAAATATTTCGGCGGCGGTTTCGGGGTGGACCGAGCGCATCTCGTTGGCCCCGCCGAGGGTAGGCATGACAGCTGCCTCAAACTCCCTCAAATTACCGTCCCTATCCTTCAGATAAAACACAACATTGCGGCAGGAAGTCTCACTGCCGTCAGCCACAGAAATAGTTGTATATCTGCCGGTAGATTTCAGCTTCAACTTGTTGGATAACTTCTCAGACACAAGTGGCAAATTTGCACCGGAGTCAAACATGACGGTGGCGTGGCAGGCGCCGCCGCCAGGTGCTACAACAGGAACTAACTGAAGTAAGAAGGTACAGGGGCTGGGTGCAGAACTTGACTTGTAGACTGTATTCACACCAGCACTAGCCTCATGGATCAACCGGCTATGATATCTGTCGCAATTATTGGTGCCACAAACACCAAGCTTATCCGATTTATTACACTTGTCAGCAGCATGGCCATCACACAGGCAGAGTTCACACAACTTCTTCTGCTGGACAACTTTTTTTCGGTCAACCACATCCATCTTCTTAAACGTGAGGCAACGGAAAATCGGATGTTTCTCCTTGCAGCTTTCAACAGGACATGTACTGTTCCACTTGGAAGTCTTGTCCTTTCCAGCCTTTCCATTCTTATTGTCGCTGCGGCCAGATACTTGCGCGGCAGCAGCTCTGTCACGATTTCTCTTGCCGGCGCTAGTGTCATAGGACATATCACCAGCCAACATTGCTCCCCTTGTCCTCTCCAGCAGTTCTACAATCTTCTTGATGTCTGGTTGGTTCATGCTACCTAGCTCCATCATAATTTTCTCTCTCAGGGCATCTGGACATTTGTCTTTGAAAATATGAATAAGAGTTAGGTGGTGGTAATCCTTAGCTTCAGAACCAATGATGGCTTCTACTTCCTGCATGGTGCTCTTGAAGGTAGCAATTGCACTGACCACGTCCACAGGTTTATCCACAGGTTTCATCTTGTTCAGCTTAGTTAAAATCTTCATGAACCGGCGGGTGTTTGATAAAAACATCTGATCCAAAAACAACCATTGCTCATTGTGATCTCTAATCGCTGACACTTGCTTGCGTAACTCCGGGTTGGTTATCACCTTCTCCATACACAACATCAGACTTAACCTCTGGTCAGAAAATCCGTAACCAGCGCATAGATCTTTAAAGACCTGTTTAAAGTTGGAGTAATCCGTGTCAGTACCGTCAAAGGACGGCAACAAACTGTTGTCCCAGCGCCCATACTGCGGGTTGGAACTCCGAATATCCACGGCAGACATACTTCTGGAGAGTATGGCAGGTGTCCCACTCTCATCCAAGTTAGATGAACGACGTTCCATCTCTCTAAGCCTTCGGTACATATCACGTACTTCTTGGCGCAACTCCATGGAAATTTTAAGCACTCCCATGTCCATCCTCACCTTCTCAATGACGTCGAGGTTCCTGGCGACAGTGCTCGACCTCGCGTCGTCTGAATCATTGTCAAGCCAGTGCAGAATTTTCGTACACTGCTCCAACGACGCATAAACTTTATCTGCAACAGTTTTCTGTTCACTAGCTTCATCCAAATCACGCTTGAACTCGCGCAACTCACTAGTCTCCACGGCAGGTTTTAGACTTTTTATTAGGTCAGATTGGTCCTTGACCTCACTAAAAATGTCACGAATTGATTTTAAATTCACATTTTCACATGAACTAAAACTTTGGCAGGCCTTAGATTGTCATAAAACACTTTTAACTGTTCATCAAACACTTCTAGCCTTTCACTGCCAATAGCGATAGCTCGCTCAATTTTCTGCTTTTTGGTTAGTGGCATATTGATTCACTAGGTACTTATTTCACAGAAAAAAATGTCACAGTTTTTTGCATCAATAATCACTGGATGCTATTGATCTCTTGAAGAATGCTAACGCCTATTCTTCAGATACATTGAAATTGTCTCAACCATGACACTTTGGTTGAGTGTGACTTCCGAATTAGCGGGAAGTTCTAGAGATCTTGTTGACGTACACACAAACCCCCAATACCAGGAACCATCAAGTTTCAACAGCAGGTTTGATTATAGATTTATTGAGGCAACTATTTCAAAGTCCTGAAATTACAAAATCAATTAATACAAAATTCCAGTTTTTATAACCACGTAATCTTATTTGCTTTTTAAAATCATTTTTTTTCTACGGTTAAGAATCTTTGGAAACTTTGGCTTTAAAGGAAAATTATTTGGTTTAATAAATCATTGTTAAATGCAAAATAAAAGCACATAAAAAATTACTAAAACATAATAATTAATCATAATAAGTTTCATGTTTAGCTGGCTAAAGCCTTTTAAACTAATAAATCGTCCTATACACCATTCACCTTAAATAAAATTAACAAATTCTACATGAAGTTCTTATGGTTTCAAGCCCCTGGTATACTAGGGTCGTTCACGCACTATGAGACCAATGATAGGCCCAACTTTGTTCTCCAAAATCTTCACACACTCACATATCATTCAAAAGTAACGAACGTGGACGCATCAAAATATAAACAATCCATGCCGCGTCTCTTTAGAAAAGGAAAGTCAAACAAGACGACATTTGCGCTTAATTTGGGATAATGAATAAGGAATTAATTTCGATCTTGATAAACACAAAGCTTCCTCGAAAAGAGGTTAAGACAGATTTTTTCGGCTTCTTTTGAAGATAGACAGCCAAAATCTTCAGTGAAGATTCCATTTACATTTTCACATCTATTCTATTTATATGTTTTGTCCGTTTGTCTTTCGGTTATGCTTCATAAGACATAAAACTTACTTTTTTAAAGGTTTTGTAGGTTTCTTTTATTTTTTGCATATTTTCTATATTCTTCTGCTCTATAACTAACTTTGTACGTTTGTCCATTCCATGAGTTTTTTTTTGTTTTTCTACTAATGGATGATGTCCTCCTTGTTTTTATTAAGAGTTACTTTATATTTTTTGCGTTTATACGTTAGCCCCTTAGTCTTAAAATTTCAGCCTCTAACTGTTTTTAAAATAACTATGAAAGACCACTAGCCATTTCATGCTCTTTATACGCCCTCTCTCTCTCTATCTCTCTCTCACATACTATCTCTCTTTCTTTCTCCCTCTCACACACACACACTCTCTCACTCTTGCTTAGTTTTTAATCTTTCTTTTCAATATTATAATAAGTAGTTCACATATGTTTCTTTAAAGTACCAAAAAAGGTACAGTTATTAAATTTTAAATTGGTATGCTTGGGTAAGAAAATGCATCTTTGCTTGAACCAAAAAAATCTAAGTAAAGTCTAAAAGAGTATTGTTTTTTATTAACAAGTAAAGAATTTGTTTATTTCTTCATCGGTCATTTCAAGAACATAATTTAGTATTTAGGATTTAGGGAGGGAGGGAACATTGGACTTTAAATCATTAATTTCATTAAGTTTTTGTCTTAAAAATTAGGTTACTTTTATTTGATATTAATTGGTTGGTTTAAAATTTCAGTGTAGCCGATAGTTTTGTTTTTTAAAAGGGGTAATTTTGTTTATTATCATTGGTGCTTTATCCATGAGAGGGATTAGAAAATAGGCAAAAAATCTTCTAAAATTTCACAATAGCCTGACTTAGTTATAAATTAGCAGTTGTTTTTTTTAGGAATGTTTTGCTGTCTGTAAATTTATTGGGAAATGTACAAACATCTTTCCACATTGTTGCTTGGTAGCTTGGCCAAGCACACGACTAATCATTTCTAATCTATTTTGACATGAGCTTATATCCTTACTCAAATATTAAAACTATGTTCATGCATTGAGACATTTTTCATTTTTTTGAAGCTGCGACTTTTTTTCTTTCTTGAGTTTAACCCTTACAGATCGGGCCCCTATTCCCACCCTAATAGATCGGGGGGGGGGGGGGGGGGGGCTCCAAGAGCCCCCCCCCTCTATCTCGGCTCCTGGTACAGATAAAGACGTAAAATTTTTTTCTGGTGGTTCATGTGTATTTTTAGAGAAAATTACTTTTTCTAGTCATAGCGGTCAGACCGCTCCTTAGCCGCTTTTTAGCGGCCAGCCGCTAAATTTTAAAACAGCTGTAGAGCGGCCAATTTTGCAGCTAGGATGACCAAATTTTAGGACGAACTTTTATTTTTCATAACAAAAAAATAACTTTTTCTGATCATCGCCGAAAAACGGCAAATAACGGAAACCGCGGCGGTTACGGCGGTAAAACGGCGGTTGGCGGCGCAAATTAATATTTTTATCTGTTTATTATTGCTCAAGGATTTACCAAAAAAAAATATAGGTCTCTAGCTGTAATAGAAGCCACGATATTCATGATATATGTCTGTAGTAAAAGCCGGTCAAAAATCGGTCATAAAGTCGGTCAGGGAGCGGTCAAACGGTCATAACACCACTTTTCTCAGAAGGTCATTGATATCTAAGTATTCACCAAAAAAATTTTAGGTTTCTACCTTATACACAAAAGTCATAATGTAGAAATTAAGATTTATTTAGAATTTTTTTTGCTACCCAACCGACTTTGACCGGACACCACGACCGACACAGACCAGATATCCTAATAAAATCAACTCGTGCCGACGTATAATTACTAAACTTAAAAAGTCATGAAGTTACAGCTCTCCATCTTACCTACAAAAAAATGAGATTGAAAAATATCTATAATACAAAGTAGAATGATGTCTGTCCGTCCGTCCGTCCCTTAAGATCTCGGTAACCACTGAACTGATCGCATTCTACTCTTCGGAGAATATACCTACTGGTCCTGTGGTGGTTTTAGGCTATTTTTTTGAGTCTGGGACACCCCCCCCCCCAAAAAAAAAAAATCCCTCAATTTTATTTATGCTAAAGATTTCCTTGGTCCTTTTACGAATTTCGCCTTAATTTTTTTTGGATCACCTCTTGCGAATCCGCTAGTATTCTATTTATTTAGTAAAGTAACAGGATGTCTGTATCGATACAGTTCTCCCTTACGTTGAAGCTTTTCATCAACCCAGGGAAGATAAGGTTTTAACTGTTTTGTGGAGGGGTACCTCTACCCTTATAAGATAAATATCCCAATGAAAAAAATAGAAATCAGTAAAAGTGTCTGACTATGACGTCAGAAAAAATTAACAATTAACCAATGAGAGGCCGCTATATATTTTACCATTGTGAATACTGGCTTCTCATTGGTTAATTGTTAATTTTTTCTGACGTCATAGTCAGACACTTTTACTGTTTTCAAAAAAATACAATCCTCAATTTTTATTTATAAAACTAAAATTGTAACTCCCTTCCAATAAATGTGCCCCTAGCAAAATATAATTTGATGATTTCATTCAGTCGGCTACTTTCTGACAGTTTTACCCTTATGAACAAACAAACAATATAAAAATACAATATTAGAAAAAATCTGTTTATTTAACTACATCAACCTTTTTTGGAAACAAATTAAAAGTGCATTAAAAAAATCTGTAAAAATATAATTTTTAGACTATCAACTCGTTTATAAATTCGTGCAACGCCCTACGGATATTTTGTTTTGGAACGTTTTTGCAATAATACAAACACTTTTTATGCTAATTATAATAGAATCAAGTTTTGAACATTTTGATTAAAGCAGTGGCGTGCACAGCGATTCACCGGGGGGAGGGGGGTGAAATCATTAGGGGGTTAAAATAGGGAATGGTCATTTTATATTTCAATAGGGGTTGTTTACAGCCCCCTACATCCGTAATGCACGCCACTTGATTAAAGCAAAAGGGAAATAGGTTTGATAGGTTAAGTATGTGTTATATTTTTTAATAGGCTCGGTCAACCGCAGGCAAAGGGGAGCAATATCTAGTTGGTGGAACCCAATTTTTCGCTGTTTGAAACAAATAGTACAATTCCTTCAACTACTATCTAGATTGCTGTTTTATAAAGGTTGCTTTTGTTTGATTTAACCAAAAGCCAACAATACTAATTCATTTAATAGCGCAGGAACTCATGTCCATAATTTTATGCAGATTTTGGTATACTGGGCCAGTTAGGGATCAGTGGTATCTCCATAAGTGTAAAATCCCTCATTTCATTTTCTTTAAAAAAAAATTTTCACATAACCAAGAAATGATACCCCCACTTCTTTTTTTTATTTTAAAATGAAGTGAAAAAAAAATTTTCCCATGCCTATCCACTGCAGAGGCCCTTAACCTGTGTGGCTATCCAGTATCCATTATAACCTAACTTAACCAGACTTCAAGTAATAAACAAACAAACCAAAACTATCTTAAAATTATTTACACTTGATTAATTAATACCTCCGATCATTTTAGAGTAAGATCTTTTTCAAACAGGTTTAAAGGCACAACAAACATTCACACTTTTTCAGTTAACCGACCTTTTGATTGCTAGACCTTTGCCTAAAAGTCCTTAATGAACATTGTACTGAATTGTATGTTTATTTTCATTTATTACAGGATATAGGTTAGTAAATGTGTGCTTTTTAGGAAGCCTAAATCTTAGATAGATAAATATATTCTTTTAAATTCATTAATTCCTTCCTATGAAAAAATATCTCCTTGTTTTTTTCATGACTTAAAATTACAATTTAAAACCTGCCGAAAAAAATGCTTGCAGTAAATCAAGTTGTAATGCACATAATTTTCTGAGTCTAAGCCAACAAATTATTTTTAGGAGACATACATAAAAAGTTCCCTTTTGATCAATGAAATCCCATCAACCCTCATAATCAAGTTATTAAATTGAAAATCAGGATATGTTGCTAGGTTTTTGTTTGTTTGTTTTATTACTTTAGGTCCCTTTCAGTTTAGGATATTTTCTGCACTGAATAACCTGCAGGGTTAGGGCAGAGCAGGTGTTGGCCCCGTGAGGTTAGGAACCCCCGGAGCGGTTAGGCATAAAGATAACTCCCCCCCCCTCTTCTTGTAGTTTAATTTTTATATAAAAAAAGAAGGGTTCTGTGTTCGCTGGGCACTTTGAGGGAATGCATCTATTTCAGTTACTAGTAATATCACGCGCCAGATGTAGCAGCATGAGGTACCCTCGATAACGTATCTTTTGCGACATAGTTTTATACTTAATCGAACCATTAACCTCCATGTTTCGGATTCATTGAGGTTTTGTATCCTGTTATATAATGTAGTAAGTTTTTTTGTCTGTTGCTTCAGATATCGAGAACTACTGAAGTCTTAGGACGGTTTCAGGCTATTTTTCTGTCATTGATTCTACTGTGCATACAGAGACCCTGATGCTAGGAGCACAGCCGTTAGTTATAAGTATTTGAATATTAACTTTAATACCAAAATTACTGTGCTTAAAATTTCATTCCAAATACTCATTTTGTAGTTCAATTAAAATATTTAATAGAGTTTCAATTATATCCATGATAATTAAAACCAATTACATTTGATTTATACTAGATCTTTTTTTGTAGAGAGGCTATTCTTTTATTCAAAACGTCTGTCCTTCTATAGATCTTAAAAGCTGCCTAAAAGTAGTTATAGTTTAAAAAGTTTGTTATTTTTTGTGAAGATTTATAAAAAAAATATCATCAAGTCAAGGGCGTGCAAAGCAATTCCCAAAGGGGGTGTAAAAAAGGATAGGATTGACTTCCTAATTTAAAAGATAATGGGGACATTGATACCCCTCTTAACCCACATATCGCGCGCCAATAGCCTATAACTTACTCTGTTCTCTCATCTGTTCATAACGTTGATGTTGAGTTGGGGATTCTAAGAAAGACGATTAAATTACCTCTATCGGCTACTCTATACATCTACTTTAATTTTTTTATCTGTCTGTTTGGAATTTCTAGTTCTATACCCAGGATATTTTGTGGATTATTTAATTCTAGTTCTGTATTTATCAAATAACGGTTTACTTGATATAAAAGTAATATGATTACTAGACTATAAAAGTTGGAAAGATTTTTAATCAATATAATAGATTTGAAATCTGCATAAAATTTTAAGGATTTTTTATAAAATTAGTTTTTTATATAATTCTTTATTTAAAGGCGCAAATACAAATTAAGTTAAATAATTTTGAGATCTGTGATTGGTGGATTGAAAACTATCTGCGCTCTGATTGGAGAAGCTTAAGAGACATACATCATTCAACCAATTAGAGCGTAGGTAGTTTCCAATCCAGCTATCCTATTGGTCAAAATTTATTAACTTAAATCGTATTTGCGCCTTTAAATAAAGAATTATATAAAAAACGAATTTTATAAAAAATACATAAAATTTTATGCAGATTTCAAATCTATTATATTGATTAAAAATCTTTAAAACTTTTATAGTCTAATGATTACTACGTTGTCTATAGCTAAGAATCTCACTTCATCAATATAGTTCTCCTTTACAATGAAGCTTATTATAGGTCTAGGGTAGGTTTAAAAGTATAAGGGTAAGGATACCTCCTTCCTCCTGAGACAATTCGCTCACAGAAGGAATCCTCTCAATAACACTTAAAAATAAAGTATGGGTCAACCCCTCCCCCCCTCTTCCTTTGCGCATGCAAGTTTCAAAATTTGAGCATTTTTTTTCTAAATCGTTAAACTAAAAGGTGTTTGATCTAAATAAAGATAAACATAATATACATTATAAATATTCTAAAATAAATAACTCTAAATTTGATGGATTACTAATTAGATGTCAGTGATAAAATAGATTGGACTAATTCTAAAATATGCCTAAAGTTCTTACAAGGAGAACAATTTGCATAGAGGGGGGGGGGGGAGGACATGACTGTACACGGTTAGTTTTTTATTAAATGAATAAGTTAGGGTACAATGTTTGGCACTTTCGATATAAATAAATGATAATAACAAAGCCACAGAATACGATAATACCTTCAGAAAAATCGATGAAAATAGTTTTCATACTAAATTTTGGTTTTTTTATATTTTTTCTAAAATGTCATGACAGAAGATGTAAAATGTCGTCTTAGTTTTTTGAAGGAATTAATCTTCTCTGAAATCTAAATTATCAAAATATTTTTTTTGGTAAATGATTATACGATATATGTCAAACATTTTATCAAAAAGAAATATTTAAAATAGTGAAGTAGAAACCTGAATAATTTTTCTTGTGGAAATAGCTTTCTGCAAATGTTGATAAACATATGTCTGCTAGCATTAAGATGTTTGTACTGCCAATACACGTTGGGTTTTATTTAAATAATTTTTTTTAAATGTTCTTTTTTTACCTCGTATACCAATAACGCAAATTTGCTATCAGGAATTTAGGAACATTAAAGAAATCATTTTTTGTTTATGATTAAAATTTTTTTTCTATTTCTATCATTTCAGTTTATGTGACACGGCTACGCCTGGAATTATTAATGATTTGAAAATGGATAATTTAGCAGCAGATTATAGAAATATGTGCAAAAAGGGCAGTGTGGCTCTGGCTACCGTATGCCTAAAACTAGCTTGTCTCTGCTAAGACTGCAAAAAGTGCATTATGGTATAATAATTGTTGCAATAAATGTATAAGCATAGGTGTATGTAACCCAGACACCTATCTGTTTAAAGTGGTGGTGACCTTTTTATCTACTAAAAAATTGCTTTCTGCTCTTTTGTAGCAACTTGGATGTGTGAATATTTTGACGCTATTGGCTGTTATTAAAAGACCCAATTAAAAGACGGCACAGGCTCCACCCCTGCGTGGACATACAGTTACTTAACTCCTGTCATTCTATTCATTTACTTTAATGCTGCTGCTTAAACCTTATAATTAGATGCGAAGCTACTAGTAAAATATACTGTACACATACCGAATATAAAGTTTTTATTCCAAATGAGAACCATAAAAACGTTAGATTTGATATGAAAGCTACTATAATAAAATATTTTTAAGCAACTTTAATCTAAATCATTAATTTACTTTTCAGGATTTAAAAAAAATGTAACTTGATAAGATTCACTAAATAGGTAAAATTGATTTACTTAATGATATGTTTTCTTAATATTGAGATAAATAGCAACTTTCTAGTCAAGGACGTCTCAACTTTTTTTCTTTGGTAAGAAAGGATAAAAATCTAAATAGGGAGGGGGAGATAATCTCTCAGGGAGGATAGAATATAATGATAATAATAAGAGGGGAGGGATTACCCTCTTAAATTTCTTAAGGGGGAGGGGGAGTAAAAAAATTTAAGAAATGTAAAAATATACCTGATTTGTGAAAATTATGGATGAATTTTTTTATTGGTTTCAAAGGTTTAAAGGTTAGGGGGATAATATTCCCTATTTTTTTTTCATTTGTAATTTTGTAATTGTGTTGGGCTTCGCCTCTAGCATCTAGTGATTCTGAATTAGAATTGAGAGGGGATAATGTAGCTTAAAACTATAGCATGACTAAAATTATAAATCAAAATAGCCTAAAACCATCATTAAATATGTGTTGCTTTCTTAAGATGGGGAAATTCTATCAGTTCATAATTGTTAACAAAATCTTAATGGAGAAAGCCTTTTTAGATTTTTCATAAAACGTATTTTGATGGGAGGGAACCACCAACCTTTTAAGGAAAATCGCCCATAAAGAAATGACCTCCCCCCCCCCCATAAAAAGAATATTTTACTTTTTCTTTTTAAAACTAAAATTAAAAATAGGGCTGGGGATTCATCTTCCCCTAATCCTCAACCCCAGCAAATATCCAGCATGGAACATCCTCTTTGTTTAGTGATTAGTGATGCAAAGTTATTTCCCCTCAGAATTTTTTTTATTAAGGATAAGGATGTCACGAGTACACGAAGAAAACAGGGGCCTTATTTGTGCTTTATGTTGTTGTAAAATTAGAAAAGAAAAAATAATCAAGATCAATCAATCAATCACAAAAGACATTCAAAATTACCTAAACAAAGATTTTTGTCCTGAAGACCCACACTATCCAAGCTCTGTGTGCCAGGGATGTAGGCAAAAGCTATACAGGCTTACAAAGGGTCAAAGTGTGAATTTCCCTTCTTTTTTTGATTTTAAAGGCGAAAGCATTATGCCAAAAACAAGATCACAAACTCTTTGTACTTGTATCATATGCAAGAAGGCAAGAGGTCTTAGAGGTATAAAATCAAAGATAGTAAAAAAATCCTCTGTATGCCCAAATCCAATAAAAATTTGTGTTATTTGCAAAGGTAAAATTGGCAAAGGTATTCCGCACAAATGTGTAGAATCTAAAATATCCGAAAATATTGTTACTTTGACTGCTAATTCAAGCAAAACATCACAAGGGCAAATAACAAGTATGCTTTTAAACTCTCTCAGTGATAATGATAAAGAAATAAAGCTTTCAACTAAGGGCAGAGCAAAAATATTAGTGAAAAAGGAAACAAATCATAGTAACAAAAAGATTATGTCGGATGATTTTAAAATTTTAAAAGAAAAGTTAAACCTTAGCAATAATCAGACATATAAAGTTGCCCAATGGATAAGAGGGACCTTAGGAATGTTAACTCTATGATTTATTTATTGAAAGCTAAAGTAATCTAAAATATAATTAATTGTCTAATTTATTTTTTATCTTCTCACTCTGAAATTTCACTTTCTTCAGTTAAATCCACTCCCTCTATAGTGTTGTTTAGGGGTGAATATTGAGTTTAGTTTAAAGGGGGTGTCAAAATTTTCAATTCCACTTTGCGCACACCCCTGCATTCCTGTGCTTGCCGCAGTAGGGTTTCTTGTTTAGCCTTTATTTCCAGTGGATGTAAATTCATGCAAAATAAACTTTATAATCCATATAAAAACACCTTTAAGGAGATAAAACAGCGTTGCTACAAAAAAAACCTAATTACAAAAGACCTAAAACCAAAAGAACTAATCCGACTAAAGTTCCGCTAGATTATGATTATTGATATGAATTTGTGCATATCCAAAATTCAATAATCATATGCACAAATTCATATCCTAACCTAAACTTGCATAAATTTTCTTGGATTAGGTCTTTTGTAATTAGGTGTTTTGTAACAATGCTGATTAAACCATCTTTTGCCCACTTTTTCAAAAGATTGAATTTATTCAAAGTTATGATAATTTGGTCATAGGTTAAATATTAGGTCGTAATTTTGTGGAGCCACAACTTAAATCAAGTATTGTTGAAAGTGGAAGAGTTTTAGAGGAAGACTACAATGTCAAACTTGTTAATCTTCAAACATGTTCTAAAAGGGGTAAAGAAGAGTATGAAGAAATTCACGTTGTGTACACAAATGCTAAAGAAATATTAAATAAAGTTGCCTCTGCAAGAGGATACAAAGAATGTCATATCAAAGGAATGCTTTACACTTATAAATTATATATAGATATATTAAATATTATTTCTCACTCCTCAACTACAATGCATATCATTCATAAATTTGAAATGCAAAGCTGCTCTTTAAGCATTTGTGTTGGTCAAAAAAAGTGGTTCTGTCTGTAACTGTAGTTTTTACTTCATCCTTTGTGTTTCACTTTCTTAGCTAAAATGTCTGCTTTTTTCAACATAATTCATTTTTAAAGGAATCTCGACTTTAACTGCATCATAACTAAGAAATTAAAAATCCCGTCCTAATCATAAAGAAAGGGGTAGTTCCACAAATGCCCTTAAATTCAAATATGAGAGCAAGGCACTTTGTCCTTTTAAAGATAATAAATAAAGGGAGTGGTACCTTTTGCAGAATTCCGTAAAGATATGTGTTTTAAGACTTTAAAATAGATGTAGAACTAACCGCCGAATTTTTTGCGCATGTCCTCTACAAATTAGACAATTTTGAATCATTAACTTTTTATCTAAAAACTTTTCTGGGATCATGGAAAGAAAACAAAGTCATTCCTAAATTAGGACAGAAGTCACCTTCCTAGGAAGGACATAAGTAGCCTTCCTTAAGTAAGAATTTGTTAGATGAAGGGCATAACATGCCTCCCTTAACAAAGATTTTGCAAGATTGAGCACATAAGTAGCCACCCTTCACCTCACAAAACCTAGCTTTTTGATCCTTCACATAGCAAAATCTTGCATAAAATTGGTTTTTGGTCTATCACATAGCAAAATATTAGAAAACTTAGCTTTTCTGTCCTTCACATAGCTAATTCTTGCAAAACATAGCAAATTCTTACAAAACATAGCAAATTCTTGCAAAACATAGCAAATTCTTACAAAACATAGCAAATTCTTGCAAAACATAGCAAATTCTTACAAAACATAGCAAATTCTTGCAAAACATAGCAAATTCTTACAAAACATAGCAAATTCTTGCAAAACATAGCAAATACTTACAAAACATAGCAAATTCTTGCAAAACATAGCAAATTCTTACAAAACATAGCAAATTCTTAGAAAACTTAGCTTTTCTGTCCTTCACATAGCAAATTCTTGCAAAACATAGCAAATTCTTGCAAAACATAGCAAATTCTTGGAAAACTTAGCTTTTTTGTCCTTCACATAGCAAATTCTTGCAAAACATAGCAAATTCTTGGAAAACTTAGCTTTTCTGTCCTTCACATAGCTAATTCTTGCAAAACATAGCAAATTCTTACAAAACATAGCAAATTCTTGCAAAACATAGCAAATTTTTGGAAAACTTAGCTTTTCTGTCCTTCACATAGCAAATTCATGCAAAACATTGCAAATACTTACAAAACATAGCAAATTCTTGCAAAACATAGCAAATTCTTACAAAACATAGCAAATTCTTGCAAAACATAGCAAATTCTTACAAAACATAGCAAATTCTTGCAAAACATAGCAAATTCTTACAAAGCATAGCAAATTCTTGCAAAACATAGCAAATTCTTACAAAACATAGCAAATTCTTGCAAAACATAGCAAATTCTTACAAAACATAGCAAATTCTTGCAAAACATAGCAAATTCTTACAAAACATAGCAAATACTTACAAAACATAGCAAATTCTTGCAAAACATAGCAAATTCTTACAAAACATAGCAAATTCTTGCAAAACATAGCAAATTTTTGCAAAACATAGCAAATTCTTGCAAAACATAGCAAATTCTTGCAAAACATAGCAAATTCTTGGAAAACTTAGCTTTTCTGTCCTTCACATAGCTAATTCTTGCAAAACATAGCAAATTCTTACAAATCATAGCAAATTCTTGCAAAACATAGCAAATTCTTACAAAACATAGCAAATTCTTGCAAAACATAGCAAATTCTTACAAAACATAGCAAATTCTTGCAAAACATAGCAAATTCTTGCAAAACATGGCAAATTCTTAGAAAACTTAGCTTTTCTGTCCTTCACATAGCTAATTCTTGCAAAACATAGCAAATTCTTACAAAACATAGCAAATTCTTACAAAACATAGCAAATTCTTGTAAACCATAGCAAATTCATACAATGAGGGTCCCAAACTCAAAAACGAATTTTCAGCGCGATCCGACCACCGGTTCTTGAGATATGGTGACCTGGTGTCCTTGGTACCGACGGTAAGATTTGGGAAATGGTTCGAATCCTTAGTAAAAATTTTTTGACACTTATTTTCGACCTGGTGTCCTCTCAGTAGGTACGCTTGTGTCACCTGGGCATTTTTTCTTCAAAAATTTGACTAAGTGTCAAAATTTTTTTGGACTTAGCCAAATTTACTAAGGATGCGAACCATTTCCCAAATCTTACAGTCAGTACCAAGGACACCAGGTCACCGTATCTCAAGAACCAGTGGTCGGATCGCGCTGAAAATTCGTTTTTGAGTTTGGGACCCTAAATGCAAGAATTTGCTATGTTTTGCATGAATTTGCTATGTTTTGCAAGAATTTGCTAGGTTTTGTAAGAATTTGCTATGTTTTGTAAGAATTTGCTATGTTTTGCAAGAATTTGCTATGTTTTGTAAGAATTTGCTATGTTTTGCAAGAATTTGCTATGTTTTGTAAGAATTTGCAATGTTTTGCAAGAATTAGCTATGTGAAGGACAGAAAAGCTAAGTTTTCCAAGAATTTGCCATGTTTTGCAAGAATTTGCTATGTTTTGCAAGAATTTGCTATGTTTTGCAAGAATTTGCTATGTTTTGTAAGAATTTGCTATGTTTTGCAAGAATTTGCTATGTTTTGTAAGAATTTGCAATGTTTTGCAAGAATTTGCTATGTTTTGTAATAATTTGCTATGTTTTGCAAGAAATAGCTATGTGAAGGACAGAAAAGCTAAGTTTTGCAAGAATTTGCTATGTTTTGCAAGAATTAGCTATGTGAAGGACAGAAAAGCTAAGTTTTCCAAGAATTTGCTATGTTTTGCAAGAATTTGCTATGTTTTGCAAGAATTTGCTATGTTTTGCAAGAATTTGCTATGTTTTGCAAGAATTTGCTATGTTTTGTAAGAATTTGCTATGTTTTGCAAGAATTTGCTATGTTTTGTAAGAATTTGCAATGTTTTACAAGAATTTGCTATGTTTTGTAAGAATTTGCTATGTTTTGCAAGAATTAGCTATGTGAAGGACAGAAAAGCTAAGTTTTCCAAGAATTTGCTATGTTTTGCAAGAATTTGCTATGTTTTGCAAGAATTTGCTATGTTTTGCAAGAATTTGCTATGTTTTGCAAGAATTTGCTATGTTTTGTAAGAATTTGCTATGTTTTGCAAGTTGAAGGACATAAGCAGCCTTCCTAATGTAAGAATTTGTAAGACAAAGGACATAAGTCACCTCCCTTAAGTTAGATTTTGTTAGATGAAGGACATAAGTAGCCTTCCTTAGATCAATTTCCAGTGACTTCTGTCCTAATTAGGAATGACTTTGTTTTCTTTCCATGATCCCTTTTCTGAATATTTTCTCCTGACATTTTGATATTAAAATCCAAAATATCACAAGTGTCTAGAGCAAAGAAAAGGTCAACTTTATCAGAAAATATTAAGTTTGTCTTAAATGATTCAACTTGTGTAATTTAGCAAGAAAAGCAAAGAAAATTGACGGGATATACCATTTTTCAGCGGCAGCGGCGGTTTTGCCGCAATTTCTTCACATTTATATATTATACCATATAAGAGCAACTGCCATAAATTATTTTAGAATTCTACTCCTATTTCAAAGTCCTAAAACACACACCTTTACTGAATTTAAAATATTTCAATTTTTTTTTAATAGTTTTTGGTTAAACTTTTACAATTTTTGTGGGAAAATATCAAAATTAAATTTCTAAAAAAATTTGGTAGATATAGGTGAAGCGACAAATAGATATTCTTTTCTTATTGTCATATTTCAGAGCTTTACTGCTTATGGATATTATCATTCTTGTTTCTAGTGTAAAGTAATCAATTAATATTAGTGTATCTTGATGATGGAGGCGAATTTTTAAAGATGAGTGCATCTGTATTACCTGCAGAATTAGATACAAGTAACATAGATGAACCTGAAGTAAAAGATCGTCCCAAAGTAACTGGAACCAAAAGATCTATAATCCTTGCAATCTGCAAAAAAGTTCCTGAAAGTCACCACAATATCAAAGCATTCTTTGAAGTTACCTGTTTATCAGATATACAGTATACATTTCATGCGGATCTAAAACTTCTTCTTTGTGCTTTAGGAAATTAGATTATCTTTCTAAAGCTAAAAAGGTATTAAAAGTACAAATGAATAATTTCTTAATGACCCTGTCATCCATAAAAGAGGGGAAAGTGGTTAAAATGTTTTTAAGTATTCTTGCTGGATCATCCAGGTAAAGAGCAAAAATATCTTAATGAATTTAACCCTTAACGGTCGGGGGGGGGGGGGGGGCGTTGAACGCCCCCCCATCCGGTTTTTTCTATCTCATTTTCTGTGTGTGAAAGATAAAGAGCCCAAACTGCTTGACTTTTTATGTGTGGGTATGACACATAACTGAGAGTTGAACGCCCCCCCCCCCCCCCCGACTGATTAAGGTGCGGCAAGGGGCCCGACTTTTAAGGGTTAACAAATAATTTAAATCTGAAAGAATAATGAAATTTTCTACAATAGTAAAAGTATTTTATATTTTTAATTATCCAAGTCAACTTTAAGTTCCAGTATCATGCAGTATCTGAGTATCTGCCTTAGAAAATGTTTAAAAGGACGTCCAAGCTTTTTAGTTGGGGGGGGGATATTAAAAATCATTTGGGGGTAATTTTTATATCATATAGACAAGGTCATCCAGGCTTTTTTCGATTGGGAAAGGGGAGGAGGAAATAAAAATTTGGTAATCACCCATTTACCCCCCCCCCCTCTCATATTGGACATCCCTGCATGTATGTAAACATATTAAAATGCTGCCTTAGATAACAAATTGATAAAATACTTAAATTTTAAAATGCTCTAAAAGATAAAATTATAATATTAAAGGAAAGCAAACAGCTGTAAGCACCTACCCCTGCCCATACTGTGACGTGACACTTGCTGATTTAAGATCAAAATCAGTGTTAGATTATGAAGATATTATAAAAAACAATATTAGTCTAACAACATTTGGTGATTTGGACCAATACCATAACACATTTGTAACGGAATATCAAAGTGATTTCAAGGATGCCAAATATGCACACAATTGTGTAAATAAGTGTCTTATAAAAGGTGATAAAAATGATCCTATTTTGTCTATATGCTCTATGCCTGAATTGCATATAATGGAAGGCATTGTAAACCATATATATTTTGATGGAATAGTCAAAACATTTGACAAAGATACTATGGAGAATAATCTCAAGGACCTAGGCATCCACATTAACTTTCTACATGGAGAGCAGTTGAATGGAAACAATAGTAAAAAACTACTTGATAACGCCGAATCTTTAATTAATGATGATATAGACAATGATCTAATGAAACCATATGTAACTGCTCTGAAGTGTACCAAAACCCTTGTAGATTTAGCTTTTAATTCCCGAAATATTGACCCTGATGATGGACCAAAAGTTGAACAAGCAATAAAAGAAACAAAATGTGCAATTAAAAATGCAAATTTGTCAATAACACTAAAATCCCACGTTTTAATTGCCCATACCCTAGATGCCCTTCTGTTTTCAAGGGGTAAAAATCTAGGGTACATGTCTGAGCAAGCTGGAGAAGCAATCCATGCAAATTTTTTGAGTACAAGTTGGCATAGATACAAAACTAGTTGTAGATCCAAAACATATGGAATTAATCTAAAAAAAGCTGTAGTGGACTACAGCTCCAACCACATTTAATATAATCCAGAAGAATTTAAATTATAATTCATCTTCTAATGTTTAATTATGTTTCATCTGATATTTAATTATATTTCATATATAGTTGAAAAATATTAATCTAATAAAAGATTATGAATGTATTATTCTTCTATTTGTCAGATTTTTACTTAGTTAATGTGTAAGATGAAAACTACACATATTAAAGGTAAAGTTTTTCTATATTCAAAGTTGTCTTGTCTGTTTTTTTTATCAGTTAATAAGTTTTAAGAAAGATCCTAAATAAGATAAGATTTAAGTCATTAATAGTAAGAGCCTTTATAGCTTTTATAGCAATGGTTAATTGTTCCAGATAGAGGATGAAAAGAAAAATAAATCTTATTATGCACTTTTCAATTACCTCAAAGAAATATGTTGTTTGCTATTTTAAAAGTTGATATTTCTGTCATAAGATGGCTAATATACTTGGCCAACTCATAACAATGGGGGAGGGGGGAGGGACCTTGAAGGCCCCCCCTTCGTTTTTTTTCTTATCTATTATCTGTGTGTGAAAGATAGAGAACTATAACTAAGTGGCTTTTTAAATATGGGTATGACACATAACTAAAAGTTGGAATTTTTCAAATATCTCTATACTGGCGAGCACAGGATGACAGCAAACCTAGCAGGGTCATCCAGGTAATGAGCTAAAATATCTTATATAAAATGTAGGTGTTCAAGTCATTTTCAGGTTCCAGGTATGATCTTGCAGGTCCTGATCATCAAGGTCTCCAGAAATCTTTAAACGCCTCTGTTGATTGACTTAGAGACTTCAAATTTTAAACTTAAGATTTTCTTACATGTCTACATAACGTATTAAAATGTCATAAATATCCGTTTTCCCGCCAACTGCGGCGGCTTGCAGCTACCAAGTACAGCTGCGGCCACCGAAATGTTTCAAGATTTCTAATATAAAATTTACATAAAGATAAACATATTCTGAAAAAATTGTTTTTCTAGCTTTAAAAATAAGAAAATTACTACTGCCTTTTGAAATTTTTTTATAAAAAAGGACCTAAAAACAAAGGTTGTTAAATATAATAGTGAAGGAAGCGAAAATTGAATCTGATTCACTTATAGTCGGAAATTCATTATGAAACAGGGGACATGCACAAAATTTTTGAGCCCTGATCGAATAGGAGCTGAGATAATAGGGGGGCAGGCGCCCGACTGATAAGGGTTAAATAGAAGTTGATTGAATATTGGTTGGAAAAGGTGATCATTAACCCCCCCCCCCCCCCTTAATCGACTAAGACTCGCCTACGGCCCGATCTTTTAGGATTGCTTTGTAATTCACATTTTTGAAAGTCTTTCAACAGTATACACAGCAAATTCTCTCTTTTTTAACTAACTTTCCGAATAATATACCTAAAGCATTTAAATTAACAAAGGATATGCTAATATTTTTACCATTCAAGTTTATTTAATATTCTAATAAATAGCGCAACCCTCCAAGTTATGGCTACTTTTCATGAACATATGATCTAAAGAATAAGCTCTGACGCAATGTCATATAAGGATATTATAATATTCATTAAAAAAATTGTTATTTTTGCATATATGTTACATTTTACAGTGTTTTGTGGCTCAAAAGAAAGACAATTAAAATTTATTTCATATTATATAGTTTAAATTGCATAAGATAACCTAGAAATAGTAAAAAAGTCCCTTTCTTTTTTTGTCGTACAACAGAAATTAACAAAGATTTTTATTAAAAAACACCTTAGTGTAAAAATTAAAAATTTTAAATATGGTCACAAAAAGATTCAATTAGTTTATTAAATGTTTCATTTTCAGCAAATGACGATTAATCTCTATTACAAAGAATAAAGTGTAAAAAGATATTCTCGTTTTAATTTTAAGCAACTTAAAATGCATTTTAATACCTTTTAATGATTTATTTTTTAAAACATTATTTTATAAAATGTTATTGATTTTTAAAGTTATATATTAGAATGTTTTTAAATTTTGTAAACATTTTGTTTTAAATGTAGAAAATTGGTAATTCTAAACATTCAAAAAATGATTTTATTAAATTTTCATCACTTAAATTGCATGTTTGATGAAATTTTCAACTGATAATTCAAGAAAAATCGTTTAAGTTTTATTATAGTTTACTTTGAAATGTTAAAAAATATAATTATTGTCAAAAATGTGGAAGTTATACTTTCCTCAAAAAAGACCTAAAACATGCAAATTAACACGTGTAATGAGATTTTTTTTCTTTCAGGTTTAATTTTAAGTAATTATTGATATTTTTTGTAAAAAGGATTTTATATAAAAAGTTTTAAAACTCGAGTTATGTAGTGGTTCTAAAAAAGGTTGCGAATTTATGCGATTTTCTTGCAAAAAAAATTTTATAGGATTTTAAAAATAGCAAAGGGTGTTATTAGACGTACTTACAGATACAATTGCTAAGTCATTTTGGCCAAACACTAAAATAAAGTTTTGACATCTGAGGGCCCAGCCGTGTGTAATTAAACTTGTACCCAAAGTTTTATAAAAAGACATCTTAAAACTTTGGGCACTTTTCTAATATCTTGATTTTGTTTTTGGTGTAACATTTTATTTTGTATATTGTAATTGGGGATGTACATCAATTTATTGTCCATTGACTTACCCCTTAAGATCCCTGCATTTTCCATACTTTAAAAGTTTTGCCAACGCGCCTAACATACCAGCGCCCGAGACTCATTAATTATATTCATCTAGAAAAAAAAGATTTTACATCAAAATATAATTTAGACTCAAAATTAATCAAAAATATTAATAACGAAGTATAATAATCTACCTATAGAAAAATATTAAATTATTTTTTGCTATTTAATCATAGCGACTCGGTAACTTATTTACTCTTGTTTATTTTGGGATTTTGATGTAAATTGTCAATCTAATTTTGCTTGTTATTTAAGTTTAAATAAAAATTTACCTTTAACCCTTTATTCTACTAGCGGCTGCGCTCCAAGAGGTGGAGGGGATGTCATTGAGGACCCTCAAATTTTCTAGTTTTAAAAAGAAAAAAGGTTCTCTGGGGAAGATGGTACCCTCCCCAATAATAATCATAAACTTTTACAGAGTAGTTTCACAGTAAAGGAGAACCATATTGGTGAAGCGGTTAACGAAGATTTATGATGATTATAATCAAATAAATCTACAACCCCCCTCCCTAAAGTTATTATTCTTTTGTACTCCTTTGAATATTGTTGTTCTTGTAATATTTTAATATCAAAACTTACAATTCTTTAGAAATATAATCAATTCAACATTCATTTTTTGATGAATTTAAATAGGAATTCCATAATTAATTTAGTTTCTCACCAAAGGTTTCATTAGGAATGGATTTAATATTCTATGGATACGGTATTTTAAATTGGTACTATTAAGGAGATTTAATATTGAATTTTTTATCTATAATACAAAGTAGAATCTCGCTAACCGCTGAACTGATCGGGTTCTCCTTAACAGGGTAGCTTCTCATAGGTCACCGGAAGGTTTGGGGGAGGGTACCACTATCATCCCAAATCGCACCTAGAGAAAAATCCCCCCCCCCCGAAAAAAAAGAGGTGGGGGGGGGGAGGCAGCCCCCATCCCTCAACCCCCTTTCAAAAATGTTTTCTTCAATTTTATTTTTAAATCTTAATCTAAAAAATGGGTTTGGGATTCAACTCCCCCCTCCTCGAAGCCGCTAGCATTATATAAAATAGTAAGTTTTTGAGAAAAAAAGTCAATAAATAATGAACTGATTGAGTTCTCTTTTTTTTCCCGGGATGGTTTTAGGCTTTTTATCTAAGTATCGGGATGTCGTAAGCTATTTTTCTGGGATAATTTTGTTTATCATCATTGCAGATATATATGATTTTATCATCCATTGTCTAATCCCTAATAATTTGAAATGATGTATCCATTGTCATTAACTCCATACATTGACCTTCCCGGAACTATACTAAGTTTTTTTCCCACTGTTCCTTTATATTAAAACTGTTACATAACTAACAAATATGGAATAAAAGAACAAAAAATAGATTTGATTTGACACGTACTATGATTTATATTAAAATAAATTAATTATTCTTTTTTAGTTACCGTTTTGCTAGCTTGAAATTGTTATCTATAATACAAAGTAGCTTGATGTCTGTCCATCTGTCCCTTAAGATCTCGGTAACCACTGAACCGATCGGATTCTACTCTTCAAGGTATATACCTATTGGTCCTGTGGTGGTTTTAAGCTATTTTCTTGGGGGGTGGGACACCCCCAACCCCCCCAATAAAAATCCCCTCCCATTTTTTAAAAAAAGAATTTGCTGAAGATTTCCTTGGCCCTTTTACGAATTTCGCCTTTTTTTTTAATCACCTCTTCGGGCAAAGCTCCTAGAGGCTAGGGGCGAAGCCGCTAGTATGGAATAAAAGAACAAAATATAGATTTGATTTGACACGTACTATGATTTATATTAAAATAAATTAATTATTCTTTTTTTACCGTTTTGCTAGCTTCAAATTGTTATTATAATGTTTATTCGAATTTTAAAGGTAGCACAGCTCCTAAGATTCTCGAATTTATTGGCTTGACAATTTTGGTGCCGCATAAAATTTTAATTGTTTAGTTCAAACTAGCAGTGTCCAAACTTTTTAATCAAGAAAATAAATCTACAGACTTTTTCATCACAGAGTATAAACATCAATTTATCGGCAATTGTCTTATCCCTTAGGATCCCTGTTCTCTAGATGCAATATAAACTAACTAAATAGAGTCATCGGCAGGGAAACAGGAATACGATAATTGAAGACAAATTCATTTTCCTTTTATAAAGTTTTCAAAGCGATAATAGTTATTTATCGTATTATATTATAGACAGCTATCCGTGGATATTAAATGAAAAATTACTAGATTAAAACTAGTTTGTTATCCTCGAGAGGCCAATAGACCTGGCTAACAAAACAGGTATTAATTTTTTATTTCATTTTAATTTTCGTAGAAAATTGTCTGTAATACGTTACTATACATGATTTTTCAGTATGGCTGAGAACCGGTTCTCATCCAACGGATATTAATCGGTATCGAAGCCATACTAAAAAACAGTATAGAGTAACAACTATTTAAAATACAGATATTCGTATGGAATACTTTTGGTTGTGTGTCCAATCCAATATTGTAAATCAGCCATGTCATACTTTTCATTATGCAAAACCCTTCGGCAAAACGTCCGTACAATAAAGCTAATAAAATAGCAAATAACAGCAAAGTACAAATTCGCTATTTACTTTTTAAATACTAAAGTAATAAGTTGTCTTAATTCGTGTGTTTTTTGGTCTGTTTATGTAAATGAGTTTTCTGCAGACATCATGAATGGATGAAGACTTAAAGCAACAATTTCCAGAAAGCTTTGTATGAGTCATAATTAAAATTAGCACATTTTTAGGGGGTAATTATGGGTATCATACATGAGAAAACCGCCCTAAAAATATATAATTTAATTTGAATTTTAACCATTGCAAAATAATTAATGCATAATTATTCTGAATAAGCAGGAATTCTATAACAGTTCCTTGAAATTTCGTCCGTTCTTAAATAGAATATACGTATATGGTGATTCCCGTGGCAAATAGTCATAGCCGTTGCAGATACATATCTGCTTCAAATTAAGTTACATGCTACAAATTTAAAAACAATAAATTTACACTTTTTTTTGTTGATTATACTTTTAAAAATCATTGCTAAAAGTTGCATAATTTAAGTTGTTTTATAATAATCCTGGCCTGATATTCGTTACCAATGACTTATATGTTTTAAACAACATATAATGAATAATATACAATTGGGTGGAGTTAAATAGTTTTATAGTAGCGAAGCTACTCTATAGTTAGACGTGTTTGTATGTCCGTCTGTCTGTTGGGATTGCTTGTTTGTGATAGATTTACCCGTGTAAATAAAACTCTTCTAACGTAATCATTAACCTTTATCTAATAGCAAAGCTACTATATTAATGATCGTTTTTTAATCTGCTACTAAATATTACACTGTTGTTCTGTATCAAACTAAAGCTCTTGTGATGAAAAAAAATCACACGTAATATTGATTAGCTTCAATTAAAGGCAATCAATGGTCTCCAAGTTATGATAGTCTTTCTATATCTTACTTTGTCTATTTGCCCTTCCTTACTTTTTTGTGATTTGCTACTTATGGATGTTGTCATCCTTGTTAGAATTACTTTAGTGTATACCTCCTACGGCGATCCGAGAGCAAAATTTATGTATGATTAAAACAATATTCATTTATTGCAGCTGTATAATTATCAGTACTTGGGTCTTACACCAGATTATAATGTACTCTAATAAAGTGAAACTTATGGTTGGCTAAAATAACGATCTCCTCCTACCATCCATCACATTTACCCTATCCCTTCCCCTCCTACTAGATGAAAGAACTGTCCAATAAAAGATGTCCATGTTAGCAACATAATTAAAAACAATTTTTCCATGCAATAATGTCCATTTTAACAGTACAAAACTCAATATTTAATTACTTTAATAGTTTTATAAATACTTCACATTTTAATAATTTTCACGGATTTTGTTGATTTAACGACTTTTTAAGAAAAGAAATAATTATTAACAATTTAACACAATTCAATAAACAGTTATTTAAATAGAACTTTAATTAGATACGGACTTCTATTTAGTGAAACAAGGATGACAAAATACAGAATAAGAGGCGAATATGAATGATAAAAAATTGCTACATATTAATCAAATTAGTACTTTATAGCTTAATGGACAAACAAACTGACAAAGTGATTTATAGAGTAGATGATTATTAGATAATAGTTATTTCTCGCATTGATCTTATGATTGTACATTTCTATATTCGTAGAAAGCTGGATATAATACGATGCTAGACATAGTTTTTTCGTATGGATGAGAACCGGTTCCTATCCACCGGATTCGAATGAATACGAGAATAGTTATTTCTTTCATGGTATTATAAACGGCTTTCCGCGGATATAGAATGTACAATTATAAGATTAAAACCAGTTTTTTTAGCCCCGAGGTGCCGAAGGCTAGACATAGTTTTTTTCGTATGGATGAGAACCGGTTTCTATCCACCGGATTCGAATGAATACGAGAAAGAAATTTACAATGCTTTAGAGACATCTTAAATCTTTCCTAACTTACTGAGTGATGGAAAGGTGAACAGATAAATGTGTTATAGAGCAGCTTTGCTTCTAACCTAAAATGCTGACTTACAGAGTAGATTTGCTGCAATAATTCATGTTTTCAACAATATATTTCTTTTTTTTATCATAAATATTTAACGCGTTCTCACAAAGTACCTTTTTGTACTCTTATACCGCCCCCCCTTCACTTTGTTTTTTTTGATTAATTTAAACTAAGGAAGAAAGTAGTTTTCTATTTGATTATTAATTGAGGTCAGGTTATACTGGAATATATTTGGTACTGGGTAGGCATAGGAAAAGAACTACCTCACCCTTTATGTTCTATTTATTTAAATATTAAAGGGGGGTGGAGGTAGTTGCTTCAAATGCACTTTATGTAAAAACACCAAACATTTCTTTATCTCATGCTTTAATCAATAATTGTTTAAGAACATATCAAATATGGAGTAGAGCTTTTCTTCAAATTAACAATCTCCCTACCGCACATTTACTTACATTGGTGTATTTTCCCCCGGAACAGTTTTAAGAGTTTTTATAGATTGTATAATAGCCTAACCAAAATAAAGCCTTACAGCAGTCCTATAGATTAAGCCATTTTAAATTATTTTCTTTATTATGTGCACCTAGATTTCTTTAGGGCGTAGTCCCTAGCTATGGATACAAACATCCTAGAAAAACCGTGTATTGCTCCCTAATTAAGATGTATTAAACCACAACATAATAAAACAATAAGTAATTTTACATGTATAATCAAACAAACGTTTATACAAAACTGAATTTATTTCTTATAGAAAAGGTTAGATATAATACTAACGATGATGACAACAACAATAAGGTGCAAAGTGCAAAAAGGTAGGTGTTCAGCTGTAATAAAAGAAATATGAAGAATTTGTAAGAAATCTAAGAAAATCACGAAACCTTAATACAATAGAAATATATAGTTCTAGAAGCATGAATGACAAACACACGAACAACACAGACAGTGTATAGAATGGATGTACACAGGTTAACGGACAGACAGATAGAGTAATTTATACAATAGATTTGCTACAAAAAAAAGAACATTAAAGTTTTATATATTTATTTATGCATGAAGTTTTTTATAAATTGACAATTTTTAGTTAAATATTCTTGGATTTTTTACACTAACACTGCCAAGCTATGGTAGTAGTCAAAACCATGAAATTTAACACATGCATAGTCATTAAAAATACATTTTTAATTTTGGGTTTCTATTTTTATGTTTCTTTAATGCATACAAGCGTCTTTGGCTCTTTAAGCCACAGAAGAGACTCTTTGAAGGGAATAAGGAAGATAAAGGTTTTGAAATGATGAATTTTAAAATGATAATGTACAATGTTATAAAGTACGTCAATTGAGTTTTAATGCAAATTGTTAATGTAAATAGATTATCTAAATAGATTTTTATGAAGATGATTAAAGTCCCTCCACAGATTATGACGTCATACGATAAAATAACCAATTAGAGGCCAGCATAAATTTTACCATATTGGTCAATTACAGTGTATACTGACCTCTCATTGGCTATTCAATCGGCTGACGTCATTATTTGTGGAGGGACTTTAATCATCTTCATTTTTATTTGTGGAGTGGATGTTTAAATCCATAACTTAGATTGAAATATTAACATGTTTTAAGATGAATTGAATAGTTTTTCTTCTTCTGCTTAGTTACATATTTTTCTGGGATCTTAATGGATAAGCCATGGGATGATAAATTGATATACATCAAAATTAATAAACAAAATTACCCCTTCTGTAGATTAAAACTATTATTTGAAATATTTGGACATTGCTATTCGGGTAACAAATAATCCAAGTTTTTAACGACAACAAATAAAACTACATGTTAACTTTGGGTCTCACTATAATTTACTCTCCAATGCCCCCTCCCTCCCTGCATAAATATATGATTATTTATACCAGATGCCTAATCTGAAATCAAAGTTTTTTGCCATTGTAGCTTTGATTGCTCGAGTGCATAAAAAGTGTGATGCCAAAAAAAATGCACGCAAAAACTCATCAAAGACAAACTTACATTCAAACATGAACAAACACACACAACTTAACTGTAAACATATTTCCGCAGAAGACTGTCTATAATACGATGCGATAAATAACTATTTCAGTACAGCCAAAAAGTCTCGTAATATAGTATTTGTCTGTCTAAAGCTAGATATCTCGGAAACTGCTCGTCTGATTTGTCAGGGAAGCTTTATAAATGTCTTTGGTGAGTTTTATGCTATTTTATAGACCATTTTCGTCTTCACCTAGAGACTACGGGCGAAACAACTATTATTCTTTTTAAGTGGTACATTTTTAGTACAATTTCTATGCTTTACTGAAGTCTGAAACCATTATAGAATTGCGTGTATTGTAAATTTTTTTGGACTTCGTTAAAAAAATCTTCAAAATAATCTTTCCCTGCATGTTCATTCTTTATTTATTCCATTTCCATGTAGCAAAACACAACAATCGATATATTACTTGGTCTTGGATGTTGCACCAGATTTCCTAGTACTCTTATAAAGTGATGCACACAGCGGGCCAAATATATCCCACATCCCCTCCCTTTCTATTCGATCAGCGGACTGCCCAATAAATTAGGTCCATATTAGGAATTTACTTGACAAATGTTCACCTGTCGATATATCCACGTATACTATATCCATTAACACAACACAGATTGTAGATTTGAATTTGTTGGTCTACACTTCTTAAAATCAGAACATCATAAATAAAATAGATATAGAAAAATAGAGGAACATTCCGACCTAAATAAAAGTTAGACATTTCTTTAAACAAAACATCATAAATAAAATAGATATAAAGAAATAGATGAACCATCTGACCAAATTATTGGTTAGAAAGTGTACACTTTCTTAATCAGAACATCATAAATAAAATAGATTTATGAAACTAGAGTAACAAACCAAATTATCCGAGTGTTTAAAGATATACTGTCAATTAATGATTTGCAAGAAATCATTAAACCCATGGAGGAAGGAACATTGTACTGTAAATTACGATGGTAACCAAAGTTGTATAATCCCTTTGGCTCAAAAACTATTGAATTCTGATTAGTTGGTTACAAACTACTCTGTCCAAACGTTTCAACCAATAATTGTAATCTACTCAAGAGTTATGTTTACAAGAATTGGGATGTATATAAATTTATTGTTTTTTGCTTTATACCTTAAAATCTTTGATGGAATCAAAGTTTTTTTAGCGATAAAAAACTAAGCAAAACTTGTTGTAGCTAAATTGACTTGACAAAAAGTTGTGTCATTCTACTTTTATTAACAAGGATGACAACATCCATGTCAGTAAAAGTAAAGCTCTAAAATCAGATGGTAGGACAAACGAACTTCAACACTCGTCTATGTCAGAACTTTAGAAGCAATTATAGAGGCCTCTAGGAGCCCTTCAGGTCGGGGTGAATTGTAATTTAAAAAAGAAGTTTCAGCACCCTTGTACTTAGGAAAGCCTAGTAAAGTCATATTAAGTCGTAGCAGTACTACTTTTTTGTATTTCTTTTTATAGGAGACTTTTCTTGTGGGTGGGTGGTGGTACCCTCCAACAAAATAGTTAATAACCTTCACAGGACATATGATTAGCTATATTGTATTATAGGAGAATCATACCAGTTTAGGGGTTACAGAGTTCCTTCGGTGTGCACTTTTATATAAGGATAATTCTGTAAATTTGTTTGTAATTTTTATGCAAAACGATTATTTATAAATTGTACCTAGCTGTTACACGAATCATCTTGCGAAGTTTGAAAAAGATAGGACTATTCTAAAAAGCCTGTATTATCGATAAGAACTATGCGTTATGGACGGACGGACCAAACCTAGTTTTATACACCCCCGCTTAAATAAAGTATTTTGTTAACAATTTCATCCTAAAGTAAAACATTTTTTATAAACCAATGCAATGTAGAAAACCTAAAATTACAATATAAGTCATTCGTCAAGGACATATAGATGTAAATTTGTGAGTTAATACTAAATGTAGAGAAGCTTCGCTTATAACATGAGTCTGTTTTACAAAGTCTTTTTCATTGTTTTTGATTGTTGATAATAGATTGTAATTTATAATTAAGATTAGTTTACAGTTAAAAGCAATCTCTTTAGCTTTTAATATGTGTTGGTTACTTGGTCTGTTAGTAAGTAATGCATTTTAACTTTTATTATTAATGAAAAATACAAAATACACACAATAAGAGGGGTTTTGTTTTATTGTCAGGTGTTTGAATACAACCCCTAGGTTTCCACCCACCTAGATTAGCAATATATCTCATTTCAATGAACTAAGTTAAATTTTAAGTTTTTAGGGTTTTTAAAAGGAAAGCTTTTCTATAATTAGGGTCGGTCCGTCCGTCCTTCCGTCCATACGCCTGTAACGGATAGCTTTTTTCGTTAATTTAGGCATGTTAGAATTGTCCTATCGATTTCAAACTTTGCAGTAGTTAGGTACGATTTAGAAAGCGTAGCAACTCTATAATCGTTACTAGAATGTCAGTACGTCCATTTTAAACATGTTGATTTTAAAAACAAAATTTGTATCCGTTAAAATTATCCAATTGATCTGATTTTTTTAATACTGATTCCTAGGACAACAAAGTACAATATTATAAGCGAAGCATCTCTATAATAAAGTCCTAAAAATATAAGTATGTCCATAAACATTATCCTGTATCAAGCAGTTTTTCAACAAATTTACTTATAATTTTGCGTCGACTCTTATATATTTATATTCTGATTATTAAGTTCTGACACTATACAAGTGTTAATGTCCGTTTGTTCTTCCGTTTTAGTGCTTCGCTTTTATGGATGTTGTCATCTTTGTTTTTTAGAAAATAATAAAATTAGGATCTCGCAAACCACGAAACCAACAATATTCTTATTTAAGGGAATCAATATACAGGTCCTTGGATGGTTTTCGGCTATATTATTCTCAAATTTCAGTCTTAGGCTATAGTAACCCTTTGCACACAAAGCCCTATAATACGAGATACCATGGGCGGAGCCGATAGTGTTGAATAAATAATACTTTACTTGTCGAGCAGCTGTGTTACTACTAGTATGTCAACATTAAAAAATCAATTTTTAAACAAAGAAAAAAACATTAACAAATATTTCAAAGGCAATTATTGTTTGTTTATCTTATGACAAACATATATGTATATGATCAAGAACGAAAACAGTCATAGATGCGTCACAGTGCGTATGTAGGTGCTTTGACTTTTGTGTCAGAACCTAAATTGGAACATAGTGCATTTCATTACCCTAGGTTAGGTAACTTCATTTCACTTTTCAATAAAATCTAAAATGCAGCCGTTTTAGAGAAAATTAGATTTGAAAATTTCAAGTCCAATTTTCATTCACTAGGAGTTACCGCATAATCATGACAAGAAAAGCAAAGGTTATTTATTTAAATTTTTGAACAATTATGCTTTTATAAAGTCTGTCATAAAATATCTCTATATATGATTTATTTAAGGCTGAATTTCCGTGACCTTAGCAAAGCAACTGATAAAAAAGACATTAATTAACTCACTTCAGTAGTGGTTTTATGAAGAACTTTAAAAAAACAAACTTGTTCAAAATTTTAAGTAAATAATCTTTGCTTTTCTTGTCATGGTTATGAGGTAACTTCTAGTGGATAAAATTAAAAACGGCTGCATTTTAGATTTTATTGAATGAAAAGTGAAATGTAGTTACCTTACCTAGGGTAATGAAATGCAGTTTGTCCCAATTTAGGTTCTGACACAAAAGTCAAAGCACCTTCATACGTACTGTGGCGTATATGTATGTAGAGACATCGATTACAAACTTTGCATGATTAATCCTGTAACATTTTTGGTACAATATAAAAAGTCCTTACGTCCATTCAAAACAGAAGGAAATATACTGTTCTTGTATATGTATGTAATCCTTTAATAAAGAATAAAAAATGTTCAGTTATTTGATAATAATCTATGAGAAGAAAAAGCAATTTGATTTTTTCTAAATGTCCAGGAAGGAAGGGGATAATGATTGTTTAATTTATTGAAAACCCGCCTTTTCCCCACAAAAAAATAACAACTTCAAAAGTCAACATTTGAAACATAAGACTTTAAGGGAAGAAATTATTTTTAGTTTATTTTCCTATCCCTTATTCTGTGAATTATTTCTGATAATCACTGCATTTTCACAAGAATCTTTATGTTTCATATAACAGTATGTGCAATTTTATGTAAGTGTAATTTTCGATCTTGGTTTCTTATTACTTTTCATTCGTTATTATTGTGAAATTCAAAATTAGATGAAAAAATTATTCATAGTTGCAACAGAATGTACTCATTTTTTTTGTCGTAGCGTAGCCAAAATTTTAAAATGTGTTTGTTTGTTTTAATATTAGAACAAAGTTTTCATAATTTTTAAATCCAAAGATCTAAAAATGATAAAATTGTATTTAATACCTTTTAGATATAAAATAAGTGAGAAACCAATGCAGCCGCTCCGCTTTCCCGAATATCTTACAGCAGAGTAACTAAATTTTAATCTTGCCGGACCAAAGCAGATTCTAAGCATGTGTAGGGTTTGGACTGGGGGGGGGGGCATTTATAGGGTTGTATCTAGCCCCCTTAATATTTGTTAGACCACCACCTACACTCGTATTTTGTATGTCTTTGGTTACAATGCAATGTCTCTATATATAATACCAGCAGCTAAGTCAATATAGGCCTTAAGGGTCTCCAATTTTATTTCGAGTTTTAAAAAGAGAAAAACAAAAATAGGGAAGGTGCAGTTGTGTTTTCTAGGAAATGTTTCTCTAACAAATAGGTAAATTTACTTTCAAGAAGTATATAAAGTTTCACTACAAATTGGCTGTTAAAAGGACTCTTTGCTACAGTTACAAAAATATCTTGTCACTTTAAAACTAGAAGTCAAACTTTAGAGTAGACATGCTCTCAATAAATAGATCCTATTAGATTTTATGGTTTGGGGGAAGCAATAAAGCTCCAATTTGGATCAGACAAATTAATCCAATTTATATTTCTTTTTTCCACGAGATTTTATAATAAAATTTGTGATATTAAAGACCCTTTTCATTTCGGCATGTTATGATCGTCCTATCCATTTCAAACTTTGCATGATTATTCCTGACATTGTAACATGCTGTTTTTGCGTGATTTAGTTGTCATATCACAATTATTTAAAAATGAGGATTCCTATAACGAATGTGCACAATATCGCAATAAAAACACCTCTATAATTAAATCTAAATATCAAAAATCCTGAACTTAGGCTATTTAACAAAATATTTACAACAGTTTTTTTTCTTTGACCCTGAATACTTTAAGTTAAGTCACTCTAGATATGATTGTTCGTTTGTCTGTCTGACTTTTTGAGATTCTTTTTTTTTTATAGATGTTAACATCCATGTTATGACAATTATATATGACAAACAATTGATATATTATCATTACTTGGATGTTGCACTAGATTTTCAATCAACCTCTCTACCCCATCCCTTCCCACCCAGAAAATAAAGTTCCATAAGAAGAAATCAAAACATGTTTATTTTGGTTAGTTCTAACATATTGTTTAGTCTGGGTGGCATGAAAAAGTAACTAGGCTGTATTCATATTATGGAGGTAAAATTAAATAAATTCCCCATTGTCCCATCTCTCTATCCCTGCACTGGCCATAATTCCTTATTTAATATTCTGTTTAGGAAGGGATTAAAGATTAGGAAAACCAACACCTCCACTCAACTCTGATTCTAATCTTAACAGTGATCTTAAGGGATATGACAAGGAAGGATAAATTTATATACAATACATACCCAATGATGATATACAATATTACACCTTATATAGATCAAAATTAAAAGGTGAAAAGTTTTAAATTACTATGTAGTTAAATCCAACCAATGAAAATTGAATAAATGTACCAAAGGTTTTTAATTAATCAAATAAGAAAACTTTGGCTACCAGTATAATTTTCAGACCAATACCCTTCCTCTCTGCTGAATACTTGACACAATCTGAAGGTTGTACCTTTACTTCCGCTTATATAGTTTTAGGGAAGAACCTAAGGACGTCTTTAATTGCAAGACCCTTTCCTTGAAGTAATAACTTTGTATGGAATAAGGGAGTGCACCTGTTCACGGGCTAAGAAAATATCTGTCTTCTCTACTATTAGTGTCACGCTCCACACATAGCAGCAATAGTTATCATTTTTAACCGCCTAAGCGGTTTTAACCCTATAGCATGTAAGACGCTATCTTTAACGCTATTTTGAAAACACTTGCGTTTATGGCATTGAATACACACCTATCTCTGTCATCTTTGTTTAGGTTTTTAGCAAGAACAAAAAAAGAAAAATTGCACTATATAAAAAAATTGATAATTAGATAATTAAATTACACAAAAGGTGTAGAATAAAGTAAGATAATAATCCCCTTTAATGTTATAATGAAAAGTTTACATAAGCAAGTAAACCACTATACAAAGAAAAAAGTTGTTCCAGAAATACAGCTAAAAATGACTAGAAACTAAAAGATTCCATATCAAAAATATGTTTGAATCATATAATGTTTGTGAAAATCTAGCCCTCAAAACTTCAACAAATATTACATTATAAATAAGACATTAATTGGGGGTGTTGGCCAAGAGGGGGTGGAACGAAGAGAAGGCAGTCCTGACCAATTTTTTTAATATAGGGGGGGGGGGGTGGTGTTGGCACTCCTCTTTCTGCACGCCACTGTATAATTATTCTAGTTCTAATTTATTTATACAGTTTGGAGACCCTGGGCCGACTTTAAAT
This sequence comes from Acartia tonsa, assembly GCF_053477335.1. NCBI lineage: Eukaryota > Metazoa > Arthropoda > Copepoda > Calanoida > Acartiidae > Acartia > Acartia tonsa. Next base: position 12,592,341 of record NC_137268.1, read on the forward strand.
TGGGTCTTTGCATATAAGCCAATAGCGTCAGAAAAATTAACACAGCCAAGTCATTACAAAATAACATAAGGCAATTGGATAGCAGACGGAAAATGTCCCCACCACTTGAGCTACATAATTGTCTGGGTTATAGATCTACCCTTTTACATTTATCATTTATATTTTTACTGTTTTGTATGGATCTATTCCAAAAAAAAGGTTTCCATTTGCCCGAGGAAAGAGCTGTTAAAGATTATTATCTAAGAATTATAATTAGACATAATATTTTAACGTTGAATTTTATAGATATACAAATTTCAATATTTGGCAATGCTTACTGACCAAAATACTTTATTTGTAAAGTATAGCAACTTTTAAAGTCAGCAAAGTAGCGAAGCTATTCTATAATTCCAAATGTTTGCCTGTATGTCCGAAAGTCTGTATTTTTTTTTTGAAAATTTTCTCTGCTCTTTTTTCAAACAGACGGATGTTTTTTTTTCTGGAATCAATATACTAAAGAGCATCCATTATATAATTTACTTCGTTTGTTGGCCTATCGGTCATGTTACTATAAACTGTCAAAATATATTAGTGAACAAAAAGAAAATTTGTCTTTTCAAATGTTCATTAATAACCATGGTTTTTATAATGATTAATATAATTTAATTAGGGCGTTGTAAGTATACAAAACAATTTGTTAAAATCATGTATGAGCCTAAAGCTTATGACTAAGTTTTTTAACTGCTTGAATCTTTACAAGATTGTAAATTAAAAGTTAAAATACAACAAGGATGGCATACTGACGGACCATGGAAGTAAACATTTATAAATAACATTTTCTCCCATACCTAATGGGTATTTTCTATTTTAACCCTATGGTGTTGTAACCCTGCGGGGTTACACTGTACCCAAAAATCTAACATAATACAGTTAGGGAGTTGAATCCATTTTTATAGAAGCAGAAATATAATCTATGATTATGGTTTGGACCCTCTAAAACTGTAATCTACCTTTCCACTTTCCCCCCCTCTTGGTGAAGATATCTTCAACGCCGATACGATTTTTGAAATGTAAGATTCTACTTTCCCCTCTCTTGGTGAAGATATCTTCCACGCCGATACGATTTTTGAAATGTAAGATTCCACTTTCCCCTCTCTTGGTGAAGATATCTTCAACGCCGATACGATTTTTGAAATTTAAGATTCCACTTTTGCCTCTCTTGGTGAAGATATCTTCAACAAGAGAGACAAAAGTGGAATCTTATATTTCAAAAATCGTATCGGCATTGAAGATATCTTCACCAAGAGAGGGGAAAGTGGAAGGGTAGATTACAGTTTTAGAGGGTCCAAACCATAATCATAGATTATATTTCTGCTTCTATAAAAATGGATTCAACTCCCTAACTGTAATATAACCTAAAGTAATAAACAAGAAACTAAACCCTTCGTCCCTTTATTTTTCAATTTAGTTAAATTAATGAGGGGGGACGGGTTCTGTGGGTCCTGGCCTTGTTTTAGGCTATTTTCATTTTAGATCTAAGTTAAAGGATGGTGTTAGGCTATTTTTTCTGCACCCTTATGGCACAATTGAAGACAGAGTCCCTAGATGCTAGAAACGCAACCACTAGTATGTATACAAAGCGACGATTGTGCTGCTGTAGATAAATAATGAGAAAACATTACAGCAGATTGATTGTGAGAATTATAGGGTGATTCAAACAAGAATGACAGTCATTGTTTGCAGTGCAGCTTCATATAGATCCATTTTAAGTTTTACTTTCATTGTAAACAAATGGCAATGCATTTACGTTATCTTTAAACTTTAAAATGGTTTAACTTAACCATACCTAAGCAAATAGATACATAATGGCTACTTACAATATGGTATAACTAGCGGCTACGCCCCTAGAAGCCTCTAGTGGCACTTTGAATGTTTTTTTTATTTAAAATATCTAATTACAGAAATAATTGGTTTATGTTTCGTTGGAGTCTCTTTTTTCGGGAGGGGTATTTTTTTTCTAGGGGCGATTTCTCCTGATAAGGTGGTGGTACCCTCCCCCAAAATAGTTATAAACCTTTCCAGGACTTATGAGAAGCTACCCTGTTAAGGAGAACCCGATCGGTTCAGCGGTAAGCGAGATCCTTCGGTACAAACACACAAACAAACAGACAAACACATAGACATCCTGTTACTTTAGTATAAGGATACAAACATCATGTAAACAAGTCAATTTTTAACTTTTAATTTTGTTTAAAATATAACTCTAACAATCAAAATCTGAGATTGTCAGAAGAATTTATAAAGTTGGTGAATTGTAGGGAAGCTTTGCTTCTAGTAACACGTGCCTAGCCATTCCATATGTTTCGTATTACCAAAGGATTTTGAGGGATAAGAAAATGGACGGTTAACTGACATATGTAGATCACCAATGAAAAGGATTATAGATAACCTTTCAGCAGATTAAAATTGTTTATTGAAAAGTTAGGACACTGCTTGAATGACAATCCAATCCGGGTATAACAAAAGTTATCAAAGTTTTTAAGTTTAAGTTTTTGAATGAGAGAATGTTTATAAAACTAGTTACTAGTATAATTTTCGATCCAATATCCCCTACCTCCCTAGCTGACTAGACCATACTACCCAAACTATCATCTTTTTATAAGCCAAACTTGTAATTCAAAAACATATCTCTAAAAAAGGTTTTCAATCTCAAGAACACAGTAATAGTGTCTGACTGATTATGACGTAACAAAAACTATTAGCCAATAAGAGGCCACTATAAATTTCACCATTGGTCAATAACGGCCTCTCATTGGCTAATTTTTTTTTGTTACGTCATAATCAGTCAGACACTATTACTGTGTTCAATCTCAATCATGCAAAAGAAAAACAGAAATCAGTAAATAACACATACAAAAAGTCTAAATAATTAGTTTAATAACAAATAATAATAAAAAATTAAAGAAACAGCTAGATGCTAAATGTTATAATCTTGATAACGTTACATCATTAAATTTGTGTTAGATTTGTTATCAATGAAAAAAATTGCTGCAGTTTTCCCATCATAGTTGTTCACACAATGAGGCAATAGTAAAAAAAAAATATTTTTAACAAAAAAATGAATGTGTGGTGGGTGAGTCGATCATCTCGCCATATTTAATTTAAGTTAAAATAAATATAAAAAAAATGAGAGAAAGAGGTCATTTTATTCTATGGGATTTTACTCCTCGAGGGAAGTGGTAATGGTGGCTGTTTACATTTGTGGATTATTAGCTCTGATTTAAACAAAACTATGCAAAATATTTAAAAATATTTGCTAAATTGTGCGAATATAATGCAATTTACAATGCATTAGTTTCCAAGAAATCTTGTCTACCCTTTTTAGTAGCAAAGTTTCTATAGAATCTCAAATGTTTACCTTTTCGCCAGTTTGTCTTAAAATTGAAAATAAAGTAAAACTTTTTCTCGTATTTATTCGAATCCGGTGGATAGGAACCGGTTCTCATCCATACGAAAAAACCATGTCTAGCATCGTATTATATACAACTTTCTACGAATATAAAATCAAAAGATTAAAACCAGTTTTTTTAGCCGGTGCCTACATTCTATATCCGCGGAAAGCTATTTATAATACAATGCGAGAAATAACTATCAAGCACTTGGAGGAAATATAAAACTAGGATCAACAACACTAAAAAACTATTTACCGTCCCTAATGTTTTTTATACGAATAATATTTTTTCGTATTTACTATATCTATGGTCTTTCCTCTTATGGATACTTTCATTATTGTTTCGTACAGTATAAGTCGGTAAACTGTTTGTTGCAGTTAGTTGTAGGAAAATTGAAATTACATTTTGGAATTAATTTTTAGTAGTAATATAACAAGTAACGAAGCTCAAAATTATTAATAAATATCGGGAAAAAATTTACTATATAGAGCAGTGTCATACAATAATCATTAAACTTGATAAAATAGGGAAATGATAATTGAGCCTTTAAAATCGCGCAACCTTTTAATCACGAAAACTTAATCGATCTGGTACCGCAATTAATAGACAAATCTTAATGAAATCGATCTAGCATCTTAATTGATAAACAAATATTTACAAAACTTGGTGAAAATGTATAAAATGTAAAATAAATTTATCCCTAAAAATTTCAACCCTCTCTCTTGAAAAGGAGTCAAGAAAATTACCAAAAAAACATAAAAATCTAGGAATCGATCTAGCACCTTATATAACAGATAGATGGACAAAACAATGTATAGATTAGATGAGCATATGTCATATGAATCTGCAATAAAAATTGCAGCTGTCTATCTTTAATATGAGCCGAGAAAATCACGTTTCTCCCGTAGCGTTACGGACTGACTGGCTGACTGACTGAAGGAAAGACAAAGTGAATTATAGAGTAGCTTTGCTAATAAAAGTAATTTTATCAATGACAATTATGTACAATGAACATAACTAATTAGGCTTGCTTTATCTTAGAAAATTATTGTTGGGCCTTAATCATAATATTAAATTTGGTCTAATTAATAGGTTTTGTGATTTTTAAACCATCTCAGATATATTATTGTTATCGCCTCTACATATCTCTATGAATATAAAAATTGGAACAAGCGGTATGCTCATTAGAGGCCTCTAGGAGCACTTGAGAGAATAGGAAAACTCGACCTTCAAATCTCAAGTTTATATTTCAAAAAGAAAAGTAAAAATAAAAGATTTGGGAAAGTTTGCAAAATTTTATTTTAATATCAGGATGATAATTGAATTAAACCAGGTATGTCGACATAAGCCATAACTATTTTGAAAGAAAAATAGATGTGTTAATGTTGTAAAATCAGCTGGAAGGGAAAACTCTCTTCAATTTTATAGTGTTGACTAACAAAATGGACCTAATTGCCGTTGACATTATATTTTTCTTCATCATGTAACTGAAAATATATTTCGAAATTAAATTTTGTTGAAATACTATCAAGAATGACGACTTTTAATTTCTTTGGTTTGCTATAGAATATAACATAACATTGATATTACTATCAATATTAGCAAAACAATGATAACATCATCTATTTATAACAAAAATAAGAATTAAATGTTATTCCTGATTAGAAAGCATAGAATAGACGCAATTTGACTATAGTTATTAGTAATCTACAAGTAATATTATTACATACCTAAGAGAAGCTACACTGTAAAGGGGAAACATATTGGTTCAGCGGTTGACAAGATCCTTTCGTACACTCAGACAGATAGACAAACATATACACATCCTGATACTTTTTATAAGTATACTGTATGAATAATAATATACTAGGTAGAATTAAAACTGGGTATAGTCCTTTCCACGACATCCTTCCATAAGGAGCGATTCTTCGTATTTTTAAAATGGCTTTTTATAGGTTCTTATCAGCTGAGAATGAGAAACTGCTGGAAATGGCAGAATAAGATTCTAGATAAACATCCGGATTTTGAAAAGGTAAAGTAGCGGGTTTTGTCGTATTTTCACAGTAGTAAAGTATATAAGTAAACATGTATTTTCCAGACAAGTACCTGGCCCAAGTGTTGGAAATCCCTTTTTTTTCTTCTAGCAAATTTCTTTCTGTTCTTTTCCAGGCCTGTGTTTATATTTTCGATGCTGTTAGCTGATTTTAAAGTACATTACATAATCGGGACAGGGTCCCTGCCCTGTGGGCAGAGTTACATATAGATTTAGCGTTTTTGTCATCTTAAAATCTGCCACGTTTTACTTTGCCTGAGTACTACGGTTAAGTCAGCCAAGATAGAAGGTTCTTCATTATGTATCTACAGTATTTACATTAAGTTTTATAAGTCTTTCTCACCTACAGATGGACTGAGGTCAGATTTAGAGGGCCCAATCTTCCCTGTTGAACTTATGAGCAACCAGCCCAAAGTTTACATCCTCTAACGTCCAAAGAATTTTATGGGCAAAAAGTCCATTGCCTAAGCTTTTAATAGTGGGGACGACCATCCTGGTTGGTCATGCAGTTTAGGCACTATAGCCGTTTTACAAAAGTCTGGTTTTATGTGTCCTGTATTTTTTGCATAAATCTTATAAATCATTGATTAGAGCTTAGTGCACATAAGATTATATGAATAAAATTCGGTACTGCTTTGACACAAAGTGCTTGATGTTATTACAACTTCTCCCCTTTTATTTTGAAAATAATTGAAAGTAGAAAGGAGTAACTAAAAAAATCCTACTATGTACTAAGTTAATAAATATATAAGTATAGATAAATACCTGGATGCAGTGTTGAGGACCTTTTTCATCTGCTATCAATTTGCTTTCTGCCTTTTGTTGTGACTTGTCTGTGTAAATAGTTCCGACGCTAATGGCTGATATTCAAAGACTCAATAGAAAGTCGACACAGGGTCCACTGGATGGGGACATACGGTTATTCAACCCCTTCCCCCTCTATTGTTTTACTTTAATACTGAGGTCACAAATTCTGCGGGGCCTATACTTGCTGTACCCTTTCCTTTGGAATAATCAGTACTCAATATTACCAAACCTAACCTAAACTAAAATAATAAACAAACAAATAAAACTCCCTCTCTCTTATTCTTAATCTACAGGAATTTAGGAACATTAAAGAAATCATTTTTTGTTTATGATTAAAATTTTTTTTCTATTTCTATCATTTCAGTTTATGTGACACGGCTACGCCTGGAATTATTAATGATTTGAAAATGGATAATTTAGCAGCAGATTATAGAAATATGTGCAAAAAGGGCAGTGTGGCTCTGGCTACCGTATGCCTAAAACTAGCTTGTCTCTGCTAAGACTGCAAAAAGTGCATTATGGTATAATAATTGTTGCAATAAATGTATAAGCATAGGTGTATGTAACCCAGACACCTATCTGTTTAAAGTGGTGGTGACCTTTTTATCTACTAAAAAATTGCTTTCTGCTCTTTTGTAGCAACTTGGATGTGTGAATATTTTGACGCTATTGGCTGTTATTAAAAGACCCAATTAAAAGACGGCACAGGCTCCACCCCTGCGTGGACATACAGTTACTTAACTCCTGTCATTCTATTCATTTACTTTAATGCTGCTGCTTAAACCTTATAATTAGATGCGAAGCTACTAGTAAAATATACTGTACACATACCGAATATAAAGTTTTTATTCCAAATGAGAACCATAAAAACGTTAGATTTGATATGAAAGCTACTATAATAAAATATTTTTAAGCAACTTTAATCTAAATCATTAATTTACTTTTCAGGATTTAAAAAAAATGTAACTTGATAAGATTCACTAAATAGGTAAAATTGATTTACTTAATGATATGTTTTCTTAATATTGAGATAAATAGCAACTTTCTAGTCAAGGACGTCTCAACTTTTTTTCTTTGGTAAGAAAGGATAAAAATCTAAATAGGGAGGGGGAGATAATCTCTCAGGGAGGATAGAATATAATGATAATAATAAGAGGGGAGGGATTACCCTCTTAAATTTCTTAAGGGGGAGGGGGAGTAAAAAAATTTAAGAAATGTAAAAATATACCTGATTTGTGAAAATTATGGATGAATTTTTTTATTGGTTTCAAAGGTTTAAAGGTTAGGGGGATAATATTCCCTATTTTTTTTTCATTTGTAATTTTGTAATTGTGTTGGGCTTCGCCTCTAGCATCTAGTGATTCTGAATTAGAATTGAGAGGGGATAATGTAGCTTAAAACTATAGCATGACTAAAATTATAAATCAAAATAGCCTAAAACCATCATTAAATATGTGTTGCTTTCTTAAGATGGGGAAATTCTATCAGTTCATAATTGTTAACAAAATCTTAATGGAGAAAGCCTTTTTAGATTTTTCATAAAACGTATTTTGATGGGAGGGAACCACCAACCTTTTAAGGAAAATCGCCCATAAAGAAATGACCTCCCCCCCCCCCATAAAAAGAATATTTTACTTTTTCTTTTTAAAACTAAAATTAAAAATAGGGCTGGGGATTCATCTTCCCCTAATCCTCAACCCCAGCAAATATCCAGCATGGAACATCCTCTTTGTTTAGTGATTAGTGATGCAAAGTTATTTCCCCTCAGAATTTTTTTTATTAAGGATAAGGATGTCACGAGTACACGAAGAAAACAGGGGCCTTATTTGTGCTTTATGTTGTTGTAAAATTAGAAAAGAAAAAATAATCAAGATCAATCAATCAATCACAAAAGACATTCAAAATTACCTAAACAAAGATTTTTGTCCTGAAGACCCACACTATCCAAGCTCTGTGTGCCAGGGATGTAGGCAAAAGCTATACAGGCTTACAAAGGGTCAAAGTGTGAATTTCCCTTCTTTTTTTGATTTTAAAGGCGAAAGCATTATGCCAAAAACAAGATCACAAACTCTTTGTACTTGTATCATATGCAAGAAGGCAAGAGGTCTTAGAGGTATAAAATCAAAGATAGTAAAAAAATCCTCTGTATGCCCAAATCCAATAAAAATTTGTGTTATTTGCAAAGGTAAAATTGGCAAAGGTATTCCGCACAAATGTGTAGAATCTAAAATATCCGAAAATATTGTTACTTTGACTGCTAATTCAAGCAAAACATCACAAGGGCAAATAACAAGTATGCTTTTAAACTCTCTCAGTGATAATGATAAAGAAATAAAGCTTTCAACTAAGGGCAGAGCAAAAATATTAGTGAAAAAGGAAACAAATCATAGTAACAAAAAGATTATGTCGGATGATTTTAAAATTTTAAAAGAAAAGTTAAACCTTAGCAATAATCAGACATATAAAGTTGCCCAATGGATAAGAGGGACCTTAGGAATGTTAACTCTATGATTTATTTATTGAAAGCTAAAGTAATCTAAAATATAATTAATTGTCTAATTTATTTTTTATCTTCTCACTCTGAAATTTCACTTTCTTCAGTTAAATCCACTCCCTCTATAGTGTTGTTTAGGGGTGAATATTGAGTTTAGTTTAAAGGGGGTGTCAAAATTTTCAATTCCACTTTGCGCACACCCCTGCATTCCTGTGCTTGCCGCAGTAGGGTTTCTTGTTTAGCCTTTATTTCCAGTGGATGTAAATTCATGCAAAATAAACTTTATAATCCATATAAAAACACCTTTAAAGGGCGAATATAGGTTCGATATGATATGAGCTTATATCAAAGGTGCCATTACTTACTTTTAGAATATCTATGCCAAATTTAATAATTCAAATAATCCTTAAGTAGATTTTGCAATTTTCTGTTTCAATTGAACATATAATAAATGAGATTGCCGACAAAATCGATTATTTTAGCCCTTTACAAGACTTTTTTTTACTATTTTGCTTAAGTTTGATTGACTATTACATTGGCACACATCTTAAATGATAATTTAAATGTTTATTATTTTAGATTAAATACTATTTTATTTCATTTTTAAAAAGCGTAAAAATAATTTGCGTAGAAGTGAGTCAGGAATATTGACTAGGGTAAATAATACGTCTTAAAGTTTATTTTCTGTACAAAGATAATTGATTAAATCTAGATGATATAAACACCCTTAATTACGCATTTTCAACACACACACACACGGCCACAAAAAAAACAGGGATTTGAAATCATTCTTCCTCCAAGAAAATTTTATTGATTATTTTTTTTTTACTTTTTACATTATTTGATGTTTTTTAAATTTTAAATATTTTACTTTATATATTTTGTATGAAGGTAGAAGGAGGGTATATTTACCCCTGATTAATTCCCGAAACCTTTTTCTCATTTATTTGTACTGCAAAATAACAACAGTATTTAGGCAAACTCTACACGCATCCTGTTGTGAATATGGGTATTTGAATATGTTAGGGAACCACTCCTCTGACATCACAAATTAGCCCAAATGGCTAGGTTTTTAGCTATAACGGCCTTATCCAATGGAATATCTTTATTTGCTTGAGTTATTCATAATGTATATACTTGCACCTTTGATATAAGCTCATATCATTTCCAACCTATATTCGCCCTTTAAGGAGATAAAACAGCGTTGCTACAAAAAAAACCTAATTACAAAAGACCTAAAACCAAAAGAACTAATCCGACTAAAGTTCCGCTAGATTATGATTATTGATATGAATTTGTGCATATCCAAAATTCAATAATCATATGCACAAATTCATATCCTAACCTAAACTTGCATAAATTTTCTTGGATTAGGTCTTTTGTAATTAGGTGTTTTGTAACAATGCTGATTAAACCATCTTTTGCCCACTTTTTCAAAAGATTGAATTTATTCAAAGTTATGATAATTTGGTCATAGGTTAAATATTAGGTCGTAATTTTGTGGAGCCACAACTTAAATCAAGTATTGTTGAAAGTGGAAGAGTTTTAGAGGAAGACTACAATGTCAAACTTGTTAATCTTCAAACATGTTCTAAAAGGGGTAAAGAAGAGTATGAAGAAATTCACGTTGTGTACACAAATGCTAAAGAAATATTAAATAAAGTTGCCTCTGCAAGAGGATACAAAGAATGTCATATCAAAGGAATGCTTTACACTTATAAATTATATATAGATATATTAAATATTATTTCTCACTCCTCAACTACAATGCATATCATTCATAAATTTGAAATGCAAAGCTGCTCTTTAAGCATTTGTGTTGGTCAAAAAAAGTGGTTCTGTCTGTAACTGTAGTTTTTACTTCATCCTTTGTGTTTCACTTTCTTAGCTAAAATGTCTGCTTTTTTCAACATAATTCATTTTTAAAGGAATCTCGACTTTAACTGCATCATAACTAAGAAATTAAAAATCCCGTCCTAATCATAAAGAAAGGGGTAGTTCCACAAATGCCCTTAAATTCAAATATGAGAGCAAGGCACTTTGTCCTTTTAAAGATAATAAATAAAGGGAGTGGTACCTTTTGCAGAATTCCGTAAAGATATGTGTTTTAAGACTTTAAAATAGATGTAGAACTAACCGCCGAATTTTTTGCGCATGTCCTCTACAAATTAGACAATTTTGAATCATTAACTTTTTATCTAAAAACTTTTCTGGGATCATGGAAAGAAAACAAAGTCATTCCTAAATTAGGACAGAAGTCACCTTCCTAGGAAGGACATAAGTAGCCTTCCTTAAGTAAGAATTTGTTAGATGAAGGGCATAACATGCCTCCCTTAACAAAGATTTTGCAAGATTGAGCACATAAGTAGCCACCCTTCACCTCACAAAACCTAGCTTTTTGATCCTTCACATAGCAAAATCTTGCATAAAATTGGTTTTTGGTCTATCACATAGCAAAATATTAGAAAACTTAGCTTTTCTGTCCTTCACATAGCTAATTCTTGCAAAACATAGCAAATTCTTACAAAACATAGCAAATTCTTGCAAAACATAGCAAATTCTTACAAAACATAGCAAATTCTTGCAAAACATAGCAAATTCTTACAAAACATAGCAAATTCTTGCAAAACATAGCAAATTCTTACAAAACATAGCAAATTCTTGCAAAACATAGCAAATACTTACAAAACATAGCAAATTCTTGCAAAACATAGCAAATTCTTACAAAACATAGCAAATTCTTAGAAAACTTAGCTTTTCTGTCCTTCACATAGCAAATTCTTGCAAAACATAGCAAATTCTTGCAAAACATAGCAAATTCTTGGAAAACTTAGCTTTTTTGTCCTTCACATAGCAAATTCTTGCAAAACATAGCAAATTCTTGGAAAACTTAGCTTTTCTGTCCTTCACATAGCTAATTCTTGCAAAACATAGCAAATTCTTACAAAACATAGCAAATTCTTGCAAAACATAGCAAATTTTTGGAAAACTTAGCTTTTCTGTCCTTCACATAGCAAATTCATGCAAAACATTGCAAATACTTACAAAACATAGCAAATTCTTGCAAAACATAGCAAATTCTTACAAAACATAGCAAATTCTTGCAAAACATAGCAAATTCTTACAAAACATAGCAAATTCTTGCAAAACATAGCAAATTCTTACAAAGCATAGCAAATTCTTGCAAAACATAGCAAATTCTTACAAAACATAGCAAATTCTTGCAAAACATAGCAAATTCTTACAAAACATAGCAAATTCTTGCAAAACATAGCAAATTCTTACAAAACATAGCAAATACTTACAAAACATAGCAAATTCTTGCAAAACATAGCAAATTCTTACAAAACATAGCAAATTCTTGCAAAACATAGCAAATTTTTGCAAAACATAGCAAATTCTTGCAAAACATAGCAAATTCTTGCAAAACATAGCAAATTCTTGGAAAACTTAGCTTTTCTGTCCTTCACATAGCTAATTCTTGCAAAACATAGCAAATTCTTACAAATCATAGCAAATTCTTGCAAAACATAGCAAATTCTTACAAAACATAGCAAATTCTTGCAAAACATAGCAAATTCTTACAAAACATAGCAAATTCTTGCAAAACATAGCAAATTCTTGCAAAACATGGCAAATTCTTAGAAAACTTAGCTTTTCTGTCCTTCACATAGCTAATTCTTGCAAAACATAGCAAATTCTTACAAAACATAGCAAATTCTTACAAAACATAGCAAATTCTTGTAAACCATAGCAAATTCATACAATGAGGGTCCCAAACTCAAAAACGAATTTTCAGCGCGATCCGACCACCGGTTCTTGAGATATGGTGACCTGGTGTCCTTGGTACCGACGGTAAGATTTGGGAAATGGTTCGAATCCTTAGTAAAAATTTTTTGACACTTATTTTCGACCTGGTGTCCTCTCAGTAGGTACGCTTGTGTCACCTGGGCATTTTTTCTTCAAAAATTTGACTAAGTGTCAAAATTTTTTTGGACTTAGCCAAATTTACTAAGGATGCGAACCATTTCCCAAATCTTACAGTCAGTACCAAGGACACCAGGTCACCGTATCTCAAGAACCAGTGGTCGGATCGCGCTGAAAATTCGTTTTTGAGTTTGGGACCCTAAATGCAAGAATTTGCTATGTTTTGCATGAATTTGCTATGTTTTGCAAGAATTTGCTAGGTTTTGTAAGAATTTGCTATGTTTTGTAAGAATTTGCTATGTTTTGCAAGAATTTGCTATGTTTTGTAAGAATTTGCTATGTTTTGCAAGAATTTGCTATGTTTTGTAAGAATTTGCAATGTTTTGCAAGAATTAGCTATGTGAAGGACAGAAAAGCTAAGTTTTCCAAGAATTTGCCATGTTTTGCAAGAATTTGCTATGTTTTGCAAGAATTTGCTATGTTTTGCAAGAATTTGCTATGTTTTGTAAGAATTTGCTATGTTTTGCAAGAATTTGCTATGTTTTGTAAGAATTTGCAATGTTTTGCAAGAATTTGCTATGTTTTGTAATAATTTGCTATGTTTTGCAAGAAATAGCTATGTGAAGGACAGAAAAGCTAAGTTTTGCAAGAATTTGCTATGTTTTGCAAGAATTAGCTATGTGAAGGACAGAAAAGCTAAGTTTTCCAAGAATTTGCTATGTTTTGCAAGAATTTGCTATGTTTTGCAAGAATTTGCTATGTTTTGCAAGAATTTGCTATGTTTTGCAAGAATTTGCTATGTTTTGTAAGAATTTGCTATGTTTTGCAAGAATTTGCTATGTTTTGTAAGAATTTGCAATGTTTTACAAGAATTTGCTATGTTTTGTAAGAATTTGCTATGTTTTGCAAGAATTAGCTATGTGAAGGACAGAAAAGCTAAGTTTTCCAAGAATTTGCTATGTTTTGCAAGAATTTGCTATGTTTTGCAAGAATTTGCTATGTTTTGCAAGAATTTGCTATGTTTTGCAAGAATTTGCTATGTTTTGTAAGAATTTGCTATGTTTTGCAAGTTGAAGGACATAAGCAGCCTTCCTAATGTAAGAATTTGTAAGACAAAGGACATAAGTCACCTCCCTTAAGTTAGATTTTGTTAGATGAAGGACATAAGTAGCCTTCCTTAGATCAATTTCCAGTGACTTCTGTCCTAATTAGGAATGACTTTGTTTTCTTTCCATGATCCCTTTTCTGAATATTTTCTCCTGACATTTTGATATTAAAATCCAAAATATCACAAGTGTCTAGAGCAAAGAAAAGGTCAACTTTATCAGAAAATATTAAGTTTGTCTTAAATGATTCAACTTGTGTAATTTAGCAAGAAAAGCAAAGAAAATTGACGGGATATACCATTTTTCAGCGGCAGCGGCGGTTTTGCCGCAATTTCTTCACATTTATATATTATACCATATAAGAGCAACTGCCATAAATTATTTTAGAATTCTACTCCTATTTCAAAGTCCTAAAACACACACCTTTACTGAATTTAAAATATTTCAAATTTTTTTTAATAGTTTTTGGTTAAACTTTTACAATTTTTGTGGGAAAATATCAAAATTAAATTTCTAAAAAAATTTGGTAGATATAGGTGAAGCGACAAATAGATATTCTTTTCTTATTGTCATATTTCAGAGCTTTACTGCTTATGGATATTATCATTCTTGTTTCTAGTGTAAAGTAATCAATTAATATTAGTGTATCTTGATGATGGAGGCGAATTTTTAAAGATGAGTGCATCTGTATTACCTGCAGAATTAGATACAAGTAACATAGATGAACCTGAAGTAAAAGATCGTCCCAAAGTAACTGGAACCAAAAGATCTATAATCCTTGCAATCTGCAAAAAAGTTCCTGAAAGTCACCACAATATCAAAGCATTCTTTGAAGTTACCTGTTTATCAGATATACAGTATACATTTCATGCGGATCTAAAACTTCTTCTTTGTGCTTTAGGAAATTAGATTATCTTTCTAAAGCTAAAAAGGTATTAAAAGTACAAATGAATAATTTCTTAATGACCCTGTCATCCATAAAAGAGGGGAAAGTGGTTAAAATGTTTTTAAGTATTCTTGCTGGATCATCCAGGTAAAGAGCAAAAATATCTTAATGAATTTAACCCTTAACGGTCGGGGGGGGGGGGGGGCGTTGAACGCCCCCCCATCCGGTTTTTTCTATCTCATTTTCTGTGTGTGAAAGATAAAGAGCCCAAACTGCTTGACTTTTTATGTGTGGGTATGACACATAACTGAGAGTTGAACGCCCCCCCCCCCCCCCGACTGATTAAGGTGCGGCAAGGGGCCCGACTTTTAAGGGTTAACAAATAATTTAAATCTGAAAGAATAATGAAATTTTCTACAATAGTAAAAGTATTTTATATTTTTAATTATCCAAGTCAACTTTAAGTTCCAGTATCATGCAGTATCTGAGTATCTGCCTTAGAAAATGTTTAAAAGGACGTCCAAGCTTTTTAGTTGGGGGGGGGATATTAAAAATCATTTGGGGGTAATTTTTATATCATATAGACAAGGTCATCCAGGCTTTTTTCGATTGGGAAAGGGGAGGAGGAAATAAAAATTTGGTAATCACCCATTTACCCCCCCCCCCCTCTCATATTGGACATCCCTGCATGTATGTAAACATATTAAAATGCTGCCTTAGATAACAAATTGATAAAATACTTAAATTTTAAAATGCTCTAAAAGATAAAATTATAATATTAAAGGAAAGCAAACAGCTGTAAGCACCTACCCCTGCCCATACTGTGACGTGACACTTGCTGATTTAAGATCAAAATCAGTGTTAGATTATGAAGATATTATAAAAAACAATATTAGTCTAACAACATTTGGTGATTTGGACCAATACCATAACACATTTGTAACGGAATATCAAAGTGATTTCAAGGATGCCAAATATGCACACAATTGTGTAAATAAGTGTCTTATAAAAGGTGATAAAAATGATCCTATTTTGTCTATATGCTCTATGCCTGAATTGCATATAATGGAAGGCATTGTAAACCATATATATTTTGATGGAATAGTCAAAACATTTGACAAAGATACTATGGAGAATAATCTCAAGGACCTAGGCATCCACATTAACTTTCTACATGGAGAGCAGTTGAATGGAAACAATAGTAAAAAACTACTTGATAACGCCGAATCTTTAATTAATGATGATATAGACAATGATCTAATGAAACCATATGTAACTGCTCTGAAGTGTACCAAAACCCTTGTAGATTTAGCTTTTAATTCCCGAAATATTGACCCTGATGATGGACCAAAAGTTGAACAAGCAATAAAAGAAACAAAATGTGCAATTAAAAATGCAAATTTGTCAATAACACTAAAATCCCACGTTTTAATTGCCCATACCCTAGATGCCCTTCTGTTTTCAAGGGGTAAAAATCTAGGGTACATGTCTGAGCAAGCTGGAGAAGCAATCCATGCAAATTTTTTGAGTACAAGTTGGCATAGATACAAAACTAGTTGTAGATCCAAAACATATGGAATTAATCTAAAAAAAGCTGTAGTGGACTACAGCTCCAACCACATTTAATATAATCCAGAAGAATTTAAATTATAATTCATCTTCTAATGTTTAATTATGTTTCATCTGATATTTAATTATATTTCATATATAGTTGAAAAATATTAATCTAATAAAAGATTATGAATGTATTATTCTTCTATTTGTCAGATTTTTACTTAGTTAATGTGTAAGATGAAAACTACACATATTAAAGGTAAAGTTTTTCTATATTCAAAGTTGTCTTGTCTGTTTTTTTTATCAGTTAATAAGTTTTAAGAAAGATCCTAAATAAGATAAGATTTAAGTCATTAATAGTAAGAGCCTTTATAGCTTTTATAGCAATGGTTAATTGTTCCAGATAGAGGATGAAAAGAAAAATAAATCTTATTATGCACTTTTCAATTACCTCAAAGAAATATGTTGTTTGCTATTTTAAAAGTTGATATTTCTGTCATAAGATGGCTAATATACTTGGCCAACTCATAACAATGGGGGAGGGGGGAGGGACCTTGAAGGCCCCCCCTTCGTTTTTTTTCTTATCTATTATCTGTGTGTGAAAGATAGAGAACTATAACTAAGTGGCTTTTTAAATATGGGTATGACACATAACTAAAAGTTGGAATTTTTCAAATATCTCTATACTGGCGAGCACAGGATGACAGCAAACCTAGCAGGGTCATCCAGGTAATGAGCTAAAATATCTTATATAAAATGTAGGTGTTCAAGTCATTTTCAGGTTCCAGGTATGATCTTGCAGGTCCTGATCATCAAGGTCTCCAGAAATCTTTAAACGCCTCTGTTGATTGACTTAGAGACTTCAAATTTTAAACTTAAGATTTTCTTACATGTCTACATAACGTATTAAAATGTCATAAATATCCGTTTTCCCGCCAACTGCGGCGGCTTGCAGCTACCAAGTACAGCTGCGGCCACCGAAATGTTTCAAGATTTCTAATATAAAATTTACATAAAGATAAACATATTCTGAAAAAATTGTTTTTCTAGCTTTAAAAATAAGAAAATTACTACTGCCTTTTGAAATTTTTTTATAAAAAAGGACCTAAAAACAAAGGTTGTTAAATATAATAGTGAAGGAAGCGAAAATTGAATCTGATTCACTTATAGTCGGAAATTCATTATGAAACAGGGGACATGCACAAAATTTTTGAGCCCTGATCGAATAGGAGCTGAGATAATAGGGGGGCAGGCGCCCGACTGATAAGGGTTAAATAGAAGTTGATTGAATATTGGTTGGAAAAGGTGATCATTAACCCCCCCCCCCCCCTTAATCGACTAAGACTCGCCTACGGCCCGATCTTTTAGGATTGCTTTGTAATTCACATTTTTGAAAGTCTTTCAACAGTATACACAGCAAATTCTCTCTTTTTTAACTAACTTTCCGAATAATATACCTAAAGCATTTAAATTAACAAAGGATATGCTAATATTTTTACCATTCAAGTTTATTTAATATTCTAATAAATAGCGCAACCCTCCAAGTTATGGCTACTTTTCATGAACATATGATCTAAAGAATAAGCTCTGACGCAATGTCATATAAGGATATTATAATATTCATTAAAAAAATTGTTATTTTTGCATATATGTTACATTTTACAGTGTTTTGTGGCTCAAAAGAAAGACAATTAAAATTTATTTCATATTATATAGTTTAAATTGCATAAGATAACCTAGAAATAGTAAAAAAGTCCCTTTCTTTTTTTGTCGTACAACAGAAATTAACAAAGATTTTTATTAAAAAACACCTTAGTGTAAAAATTAAAAATTTTAAATATGGTCACAAAAAGATTCAATTAGTTTATTAAATGTTTCATTTTCAGCAAATGACGATTAATCTCTATTACAAAGAATAAAGTGTAAAAAGATATTCTCGTTTTAATTTTAAGCAACTTAAAATGCATTTTAATACCTTTTAATGATTTATTTTTTAAAACATTATTTTATAAAATGTTATTGATTTTTAAAGTTATATATTAGAATGTTTTTAAATTTTGTAAACATTTTGTTTTAAATGTAGAAAATTGGTAATTCTAAACATTCAAAAAATGATTTTATTAAATTTTCATCACTTAAATTGCATGTTTGATGAAATTTTCAACTGATAATTCAAGAAAAATCGTTTAAGTTTTATTATAGTTTACTTTGAAATGTTAAAAAATATAATTATTGTCAAAAATGTGGAAGTTATACTTTCCTCAAAAAAGACCTAAAACATGCAAATTAACACGTGTAATGAGATTTTTTTTCTTTCAGGTTTAATTTTAAGTAATTATTGATATTTTTTGTAAAAAGGATTTTATATAAAAAGTTTTAAAACTCGAGTTATGTAGTGGTTCTAAAAAAGGTTGCGAATTTATGCGATTTTCTTGCAAAAAAAATTTTATAGGATTTTAAAAATAGCAAAGGGTGTTATTAGACGTACTTACAGATACAATTGCTAAGTCATTTTGGCCAAACACTAAAATAAAGTTTTGACATCTGAGGGCCCAGCCGTGTGTAATTAAACTTGTACCCAAAGTTTTATAAAAAGACATCTTAAAACTTTGGGCACTTTTCTAATATCTTGATTTTGTTTTTGGTGTAACATTTTATTTTGTATATTGTAATTGGGGATGTACATCAATTTATTGTCCATTGACTTACCCCTTAAGATCCCTGCATTTTCCATACTTTAAAAGTTTTGCCAACGCGCCTAACATACCAGCGCCCGAGACTCATTAATTATATTCATCTAGAAAAAAAAGATTTTACATCAAAATATAATTTAGACTCAAAATTAATCAAAAATATTAATAACGAAGTATAATAATCTACCTATAGAAAAATATTAAATTATTTTTTGCTATTTAATCATAGCGACTCGGTAACTTATTTACTCTTGTTTATTTTGGGATTTTGATGTAAATTGTCAATCTAATTTTGCTTGTTATTTAAGTTTAAATAAAAATTTACCTTTAACCCTTTATTCTACTAGCGGCTGCGCTCCAAGAGGTGGAGGGGATGTCATTGAGGACCCTCAAATTTTCTAGTTTTAAAAAGAAAAAAGGTTCTCTGGGGAAGATGGTACCCTCCCCAATAATAATCATAAACTTTTACAGAGTAGTTTCACAGTAAAGGAGAACCATATTGGTGAAGCGGTTAACGAAGATTTATGATGATTATAATCAAATAAATCTACAACCCCCCTCCCTAAAGTTATTATTCTTTTGTACTCCTTTGAATATTGTTGTTCTTGTAATATTTTAATATCAAAACTTACAATTCTTTAGAAATATAATCAATTCAACATTCATTTTTTGATGAATTTAAATAGGAATTCCATAATTAATTTAGTTTCTCACCAAAGGTTTCATTAGGAATGGATTTAATATTCTATGGATACGGTATTTTAAATTGGTACTATTAAGGAGATTTAATATTGAATTTTTTATCTATAATACAAAGTAGAATCTCGCTAACCGCTGAACTGATCGGGTTCTCCTTAACAGGGTAGCTTCTCATAGGTCACCGGAAGGTTTGGGGGAGGGTACCACTATCATCCCAAATCGCACCTAGAGAAAAATCCCCCCCCCCCGAAAAAAAGAGGTGGGGGGGGGGAGGCAGCCCCCATCCCTCAACCCCCTTTCAAAAATGTTTTCTTCAATTTTATTTTTAAATCTTAATCTAAAAAATGGGTTTGGGATTCAACTCCCCCCTCCTCGAAGCCGCTAGCATTATATAAAATAGTAAGTTTTTGAGAAAAAAAGTCAATAAATAATGAACTGATTGAGTTCTCTTTTTTTTCCCGGGATGGTTTTAGGCTTTTTATCTAAGTATCGGGATGTCGTAAGCTATTTTTCTGGGATAATTTTGTTTATCATCATTGCAGATATATATGATTTTATCATCCATTGTCTAATCCCTAATAATTTGAAATGATGTATCCATTGTCATTAACTCCATACATTGACCTTCCCGGAACTATACTAAGTTTTTTTCCCACTGTTCCTTTATATTAAAACTGTTACATAACTAACAAATATGGAATAAAAGAACAAAAAATAGATTTGATTTGACACGTACTATGATTTATATTAAAATAAATTAATTATTCTTTTTTAGTTACCGTTTTGCTAGCTTGAAATTGTTATCTATAATACAAAGTAGCTTGATGTCTGTCCATCTGTCCCTTAAGATCTCGGTAACCACTGAACCGATCGGATTCTACTCTTCAAGGTATATACCTATTGGTCCTGTGGTGGTTTTAAGCTATTTTCTTGGGGGGTGGGACACCCCTAACCCCCCCAATAAAAATCCCCTCCCATTTTTTAAAAAAAGAATTTGCTGAAGATTTCCTTGGCCCTTTTACGAATTTCGCCTTTTTTTTTAATCACCTCTTCGGGCAAAGCTCCTAGAGGCTAGGGGCGAAGCCGCTAGTATGGAATAAAAGAACAAAATATAGATTTGATTTGACACGTACTATGATTTATATTAAAATAAATTAATTATTCTTTTTTTACCGTTTTGCTAGCTTCAAATTGTTATTATAATGTTTATTCGAATTTTAAAGGTAGCACAGCTCCTAAGATTCTCGAATTTATTGGCTTGACAATTTTGGTGCCGCATAAAATTTTAATTGTTTAGTTCAAACTAGCAGTGTCCAAACTTTTTAATCAAGAAAATAAATCTACAGACTTTTTCATCACAGAGTATAAACATCAATTTATCGGCAATTGTCTTATCCCTTAGGATCCCTGTTCTCTAGATGCAATATAAACTAACTAAATAGAGTCATCGGCAGGGAAACAGGAATACGATAATTGAAGACAAATTCATTTTCCTTATATAAAGTTTTCAAAGCGATAATAGTTATTTATCGTATTATATTATAGACAGCTATCCGTGGATATTAAATGAAAAATTACTAGATTAAAACTAGTTTGTTATCCTCGAGAGGCCAATAGACCTGGCTAACAAAACAGGTATTATTTTTTTATTTCATTTTAATTTTCGTAGAAAATTGTCTGTAATACGTTACTATACATGATTTTTCAGTATGGCTGAGAACCGGTTCTCATCCAACGGATATTAATCGGTATCGAAGCCATACTAAAAAACAGTATAGAGTAACAACTATTTAAAATACAGATATTCGTATGGAATACTTTTGGTTGTGTGTCCAATCCAATATTGTAAATCAGCCATGTCATACTTTTCATTATGCAAAACCCTTCGGCAAAACGTCCGTACAATAAAGCTAATAAAATAGCAAATAACAGCAAAGTACAAATTCGCTATTTACTTTTTAAATACTAAAGTAATAAGTTGTCTTAATTCGTGTGTTTTTTGGTCTGTTTATGTAAATGAGTTTTCTGCAGACATCATGAATGGATGAAGACTTAAAGCAACAATTTCCAGAAAGCTTTGTATGAGTCATAATTAAAATTAGCACATTTTTAGGGGGTAATTATGGGTATCATACATGAGAAAACCGCCCTAAAAATATATAATTTAATTTGAATTTTAACCATTGCAAAATAATTAATGCATAATTATTCTGAATAAGCAGGAATTCTATAACAGTTCCTTGAAATTTCGTCCGTTCTTAAATAGAATATACGTATATGGTGATTCCCGTGGCAAATAGTCATAGCCGTTGCAGATACATATCTGCTTCAAATTAAGTTACATGCTACAAATTTAAAAACAATAAATTTACACTTTTTTTTGTTGATTATACTTTTAAAAATCATTGCTAAAAGTTGCATAATTTAAGTTGTTTTATAATAATCCTGGCCTGATATTCGTTACCAATGACTTATATGTTTTAAACAACATATAATGAATAATATACAATTGGGTGGAGTTAAATAGTTTTATAGTAGCGAAGCTACTCTATAGTTAGACGTGTTTGTATGTCCGTCTGTCTGTTGGGATTGCTTGTTTGTGATAGATTTACCCGTGTAAATAAAACTCTTCTAACGTAATCATTAACCTTTATCTAATAGCAAAGCTACTATATTAATGATCGTTTTTTAATCTGCTACTAAATATTACACTGTTGTTCTGTATCAAACTAAAGCTCTTGTGATGAAAAAAAATCACACGTAATATTGATTAGCTTCAATTAAAGGCAATCAATGGTCTCCAAGTTATGATAGTCTTTCTATATCTTACTTTGTCTATTTGCCCTTCCTTACTTTTTTGTGATTTGCTACTTATGGATGTTGTCATCCTTGTTAGAATTACTTTAGTGTATACCTCCTACGGCGATCCGAGAGCAAAATTTATGTATGATTAAAACAATATTCATTTATTGCAGCTGTATAATTATCAGTACTTGGGTCTTACACCAGATTATAATGTACTCTAATAAAGTGAAACTTATGGTTGGCTAAAATAACGATCTCCTCCTACCATCCATCACATTTACCCTATCCCTTCCCCTCCTACTAGATGAAAGAACTGTCCAATAAAAGATGTCCATGTTAGCAACATAATTAAAAACAATTTTTCCATGCAATAATGTCCATTTTAACAGTACAAAACTCAATATTTAATTACTTTAATAGTTTTATAAATACTTCACATTTTAATAATTTTCACGGATTTTGTTGATTTAACGACTTTTTAAGAAAAGAAATAATTATTAACAATTTAACACAATTCAATAAACAGTTATTTAAATAGAACTTTAATTAGATACGGACTTCTATTTAGTGAAACAAGGATGACAAAATACAGAATAAGAGGCGAATATGAATGATAAAAAATTGCTACATATTAATCAAATTAGTACTTTATAGCTTAATGGACAAACAAACTGACAAAGTGATTTATAGAGTAGATGATTATTAGATAATAGTTATTTCTCGCATTGATCTTATGATTGTACATTTCTATATTCGTAGAAAGCTGGATATAATACGATGCTAGACATAGTTTTTTCGTATGGATGAGAACCGGTTCCTATCCACCGGATTCGAATGAATACGAGAATAGTTATTTCTTTCATGGTATTATAAACGGCTTTCCGCGGATATAGAATGTACAATTATAAGATTAAAACCAGTTTTTTTAGCCCCGAGGTGCCGAAGGCTAGACATAGTTTTTTTCGTATGGATGAGAACCGGTTTCTATCCACCGGATTCGAATGAATACGAGAAAGAAATTTACAATGCTTTAGAGACATCTTAAATCTTTCCTAACTTACTGAGTGATGGAAAGGTGAACAGATAAATGTGTTATAGAGCAGCTTTGCTTCTAACCTAAAATGCTGACTTACAGAGTAGATTTGCTGCAATAATTCATGTTTTCAACAATATATTTCTTTTTTTTATCATAAATATTTAACGCGTTCTCACAAAGTACCTTTTTGTACTCTTATACCGCCCCCCCTTCACTTTGTTTTTTTTGATTAATTTAAACTAAGGAAGAAAGTAGTTTTCTATTTGATTATTAATTGAGGTCAGGTTATACTGGAATATATTTGGTACTGGGTAGGCATAGGAAAAGAACTACCTCACCCTTTATGTTCTATTTATTTAAATATTAAAGGGGGGTGGAGGTAGTTGCTTCAAATGCACTTTATGTAAAAACACCAAACATTTCTTTATCTCATGCTTTAATCAATAATTGTTTAAGAACATATCAAATATGGAGTAGAGCTTTTCTTCAAATTAACAATCTCCCTACCGCACATTTACTTACATTGGTGTATTTTCCCCCGGAACAGTTTTAAGAGTTTTTATAGATTGTATAATAGCCTAACCAAAATAAAGCCTTACAGCAGTCCTATAGATTAAGCCATTTTAAATTATTTTCTTTATTATGTGCACCTAGATTTCTTTAGGGCGTAGTCCCTAGCTATGGATACAAACATCCTAGAAAAACCGTGTATTGCTCCCTAATTAAGATGTATTAAACCACAACATAATAAAACAATAAGTAATTTTACATGTATAATCAAACAAACGTTTATACAAAACTGAATTTATTTCTTATAGAAAAGGTTAGATATAATACTAACGATGATGACAACAACAATAAGGTGCAAAGTGCAAAAAGGTAGGTGTTCAGCTGTAATAAAAGAAATATGAAGAATTTGTAAGAAATCTAAGAAAATCACGAAACCTTAATACAATAGAAATATATAGTTCTAGAAGCATGAATGACAAACACACGAACAACACAGACAGTGTATAGAATGGATGTACACAGGTTAACGGACAGACAGATAGAGTAATTTATACAATAGATTTGCTACAAAAAAAAGAACATTAAAGTTTTATATATTTATTTATGCATGAAGTTTTTTATAAATTGACAATTTTTAGTTAAATATTCTTGGATTTTTTACACTAACACTGCCAAGCTATGGTAGTAGTCAAAACCATGAAATTTAACACATGCATAGTCATTAAAAATACATTTTTAATTTTGGGTTTCTATTTTTATGTTTCTTTAATGCATACAAGCGTCTTTGGCTCTTTAAGCCACAGAAGAGACTCTTTGAAGGGAATAAGGAAGATAAAGGTTTTGAAATGATGAATTTTAAAATGATAATGTACAATGTTATAAAGTACGTCAATTGAGTTTTAATGCAAATTGTTAATGTAAATAGATTATCTAAATAGATTTTTATGAAGATGATTAAAGTCCCTCCACAGATTATGACGTCATACGATAAAATAACCAATTAGAGGCCAGCATAAATTTTACCATATTGGTCAATTACAGTGTATACTGACCTCTCATTGGCTATTCAATCGGCTGACGTCATTATTTGTGGAGGGACTTTAATCATCTTCATTTTTATTTGTGGAGTGGATGTTTAAATCCATAACTTAGATTGAAATATTAACATGTTTTAAGATGAATTGAATAGTTTTTCTTCTTCTGCTTAGTTACATATTTTTCTGGGATCTTAATGGATAAGCCATGGGATGATAAATTGATATACATCAAAATTAATAAACAAAATTACCCCTTCTGTAGATTAAAACTATTATTTGAAATATTTGGACATTGCTATTCGGGTAACAAATAATCCAAGTTTTTAACGACAACAAATAAAACTACATGTTAACTTTGGGTCTCACTATAATTTACTCTCCAATGCCCCCTCCCTCCCTGCATAAATATATGATTATTTATACCAGATGCCTAATCTGAAATCAAAGTTTTTTGCCATTGTAGCTTTGATTGCTCGAGTGCATAAAAAGTGTGATGCCAAAAAAAATGCACGCAAAAACTCATCAAAGACAAACTTACATTCAAACATGAACAAACACACACAACTTAACTGTAAACATATTTCCGCAGAAGACTGTCTATAATACGATGCGATAAATAACTATTTCAGTACAGCCAAAAAGTCTCGTAATATAGTATTTGTCTGTCTAAAGCTAGATATCTCGGAAACTGCTCGTCTGATTTGTCAGGGAAGCTTTATAAATGTCTTTGGTGAGTTTTATGCTATTTTATAGACCATTTTCGTCTTCACCTAGAGACTACGGGCGAAACAACTATTATTCTTTTTAAGTGGTACATTTTTAGTACAATTTCTATGCTTTACTGAAGTCTGAAACCATTATAGAATTGCGTGTATTGTAAATTTTTTTGGACTTCGTTAAAAAAATCTTCAAAATAATCTTTCCCTGCATGTTCATTCTTTATTTATTCCATTTCCATGTAGCAAAACACAACAATCGATATATTACTTGGTCTTGGATGTTGCACCAGATTTCCTAGTACTCTTATAAAGTGATGCACACAGCGGGCCAAATATATCCCACATCCCCTCCCTTTCTATTCGATCAGCGGACTGCCCAATAAATTAGGTCCATATTAGGAATTTACTTGACAAATGTTCACCTGTCGATATATCCACGTATACTATATCCATTAACACAACACAGATTGTAGATTTGAATTTGTTGGTCTACACTTCTTAAAATCAGAACATCATAAATAAAATAGATATAGAAAAATAGAGGAACATTCCGACCTAAATAAAAGTTAGACATTTCTTTAAACAAAACATCATAAATAAAATAGATATAAAGAAATAGATGAACCATCTGACCAAATTATTGGTTAGAAAGTGTACACTTTCTTAATCAGAACATCATAAATAAAATAGATTTATGAAACTAGAGTAACAAACCAAATTATCCGAGTGTTTAAAGATATACTGTCAATTAATGATTTGCAAGAAATCATTAAACCCATGGAGGAAGGAACATTGTACTGTAAATTACGATGGTAACCAAAGTTGTATAATCCCTTTGGCTCAAAAACTATTGAATTCTGATTAGTTGGTTACAAACTACTCTGTCCAAACGTTTCAACCAATAATTGTAATCTACTCAAGAGTTATGTTTACAAGAATTGGGATGTATATAAATTTATTGTTTTTTGCTTTATACCTTAAAATCTTTGATGGAATCAAAGTTTTTTTAGCGATAAAAAACTAAGCAAAACTTGTTGTAGCTAAATTGACTTGACAAAAAGTTGTGTCATTCTACTTTTATTAACAAGGATGACAACATCCATGTCAGTAAAAGTAAAGCTCTAAAATCAGATGGTAGGACAAACGAACTTCAACACTCGTCTATGTCAGAACTTTAGAAGCAATTATAGAGGCCTCTAGGAGCCCTTCAGGTCGGGGTGAATTGTAATTTAAAAAAGAAGTTTCAGCACCCTTGTACTTAGGAAAGCCTAGTAAAGTCATATTAAGTCGTAGCAGTACTACTTTTTTGTATTTCTTTTTATAGGAGACTTTTCTTGTGGGTGGGTGGTGGTACCCTCCAACAAAATAGTTAATAACCTTCACAGGACATATGATTAGCTATATTGTATTATAGGAGAATCATACCAGTTTAGGGGTTACAGAGTTCCTTCGGTGTGCACTTTTATATAAGGATAATTCTGTAAATTTGTTTGTAATTTTTATGCAAAACGATTATTTATAAATTGTACCTAGCTGTTACACGAATCATCTTGCGAAGTTTGAAAAAGATAGGACTATTCTAAAAAGCCTGTATTATCGATAAGAACTATGCGTTATGGACGGACGGACCAAACCTAGTTTTATACACCCCCGCTTAAATAAAGTATTTTGTTAACAATTTCATCCTAAAGTAAAACATTTTTTATAAACCAATGCAATGTAGAAAACCTAAAATTACAATATAAGTCATTCGTCAAGGACATATAGATGTAAATTTGTGAGTTAATACTAAATGTAGAGAAGCTTCGCTTGTAACATGAGTCTGTTTTACAAAGTCTTTTTCATTGTTTTTGATTGTTGATAATAGATTGTAATTTATAATTAAGATTAGTTTACAGTTAAAAGCAATCTCTTTAGCTTTTAATATGTGTTGGTTACTTGGTCTGTTAGTAAGTAATGCATTTTAACTTTTATTATTAATGAAAAATACAAAATACACACAATAAGAGGGGTTTTGTTTTATTGTCAGGTGTTTGAATACAACCCCTAGGTTTCCACCCACCTAGATTAGCAATATATCTCATTTCAATGAACTAAGTTAAATTTCAAGTTTTTAGGGTTTTTAAAAGGAAAGCTTTTCTATAATTAGGGTCGGTCCGTCCGTCCTTCCGTCCATACGCCTGTAACGGATAGCTTTTTTCGTTAATTTAGGCATGTTAGAATTGTCCTATCGATTTCAAACTTTGCAGTAGTTAGGTACGATTTAGAAAGCGTAGCAACTCTATAATCGTTACTAGAATGTCAGTACGTCCATTTTAAACATGTTGATTTTAAAAACAAAATTTGTATCCGTTAAAATTATCCAATTGATCTGATTTTTTTAATACTGATTCCTAGGACAACAAAGTACAATATTATAAGCGAAGCATCTCTATAATAAAGTCCTAAAAATATAAGTATGTCCATAAACATTATCCCGTATCAAGCAGTTTTTCAACAAATTTACTTATAATTTTGCGTCGACTCTTATATATTTATATTCTGATTATTAAGTTCTGACACTATACAAGTGTTAATGTCCGTTTGTTCTTCCGTTTTAGTGCTTCGCTTTTATGGATGTTGTCATCTTTGTTTTTTAGAAAATAATAAAATTAGGATCTCGCAAACCACGAAACCAACAATATTCTTATTTAAGGGAATCAATATACAGGTCCTTGGATGGTTTTCGGCTATATTATTCTCAAATTTCAGTCTTAGGCTATAGTAACCCTTTGCACACAAAGCCCTATAATACGAGATACCATGGGCGGAGCCGATAGTGTTGAATAAATAATACTTTACTTGTCGAGCAGCTGTGTTACTACTAGTATGTCAACATTAAAAAATCAATTTTTAAACAAAGAAAAAAACATTAACAAATATTTCAAAGGCAATTATTGTTTGTTTATCTTATGACAAACATATATGTATATGATCAAGAACGAAAACAGTCATAGATGCGTCACAGTGCGTATGTAGGTGCTTTGACTTTTGTGTCAGAACCTAAATTGGAACATAGTGCATTTCATTACCCTAGGTTAGGTAACTTCATTTCACTTTTCAATAAAATCTAAAATGCAGCCGTTTTAGAGAAAATTAGATTTGAAAATTTCAAGTCCAATTTTCATTCACTAGGAGTTACCGCATAATCATGACAAGAAAAGCAAAGGTTATTTATTTAAATTTTTGAACAATTATGCTTTTATAAAGTCTGTCATAAAATATCTCTATATATGATTTATTTAAGGCTGAATTTCCGTGACCTTAGCAAAGCAACTGATAAAAAAGACATTAATTAACTCACTTCAGTAGTGGTTTTATGAAGAACTTTAAAAAAACAAACATGTTCAAAATTTTAAGTAAATAATCTTTGCTTTTCTTGTCATGGTTATGAGGTAACTTCTAGTGGATAAAATTAAAAACGGCTGCATTTTAGATTTTATTGAATGAAAAGTGAAATGTAGTTACCTTACCTAGGGTAATGAAATGCAGTTTGTCCCAATTTAGGTTCTGACACAAAAGTCAAAGCACCTTCATACGTACTGTGGCGTATATGTATGTAGAGACATCGATTACAAACTTTGCATGATTAATCCTGTAACATTTTTGGTACAATATAAAAAGTCCTTACGTCCATTCAAAACAGAAGGAAATATACTGTTCTTGTATATGTATGTAATCCTTTAATAAAGAATAAAAAATGTTCAGTTATTTGATAATAATCTATGAGAAGAAAAAGCAATTTGATTTTTTCTAAATGTCCAGGAAGGAAGGGGATAATGATTGTTTAATTTATTGAAAACCCGCCTTTTCCCCACAAAAAAATAACAACTTCAAAAGTCAACATTTGAAACATAAGACTTTAAGGGAAGAAATTATTTTTAGTTTATTTTCCTATCCCTTATTCTGTGAATTATTTCTGATAATCACTGCATTTTCACAAGAATCTTTATGTTTCATATAACAGTATGTGCAATTTTATGTAAGTGTAATTTTCGATCTTGGTTTCTTATTACTTTTCATTCGTTATTATTGTGAAATTCAAAATTAGATGAAAAAATTATTCATAGTTGCAACAGAATGTACTCATTTTTTTTGTCGTAGCGTAGCCAAAATTTTAAAATGTGTTTGTTTGTTTTAATATTAGAACAAAGTTTTCATAATTTTTAAATCCAAAGATCTAAAAATGATAAAATTGTATTTAATACCTTTTAGATATAAAATAAGTGAGAAACCAATGCAGCCGCTCCGCTTTCCCGAATATCTTACAGCAGAGTAACTAAATTTTAATCTTGCCGGACCAAAGCAGATTCTAAGCATGTGTAGGGTTTGGACTGGGGGGGGGGGGGGCATTTATAGGGTTGTATCTAGCCCCCTTAATATTTGTTAGACCACCACCTACACTCGTATTTTGTATGTCTTTGGTTACAATGCAATGTCTCTATATATAATACCAGCAGCTAAGTCAATATAGGCCTTAAGGGTCTCCAATTTTATTTCGAGTTTTAAAAAGAGAAAAACAAAAATAGGGAAGGTGCAGTTGTGTTTTCTAGGAAATGTTTCTCTAACAAATAGGTAAATTTACTTTCAAGAAGTATATAAAGTTTCACTACAAATTGGCTGTTAAAAGGACTCTTTGCTACAGTTACAAAAATATCTTGTCACTTTAAAACTAGAAGTCAAACTTTAGAGTAGACATGCTCTCAATAAATAGATCCTATTAGATTTTATGGTTTGGGGGAAGCAATAAAGCTCCAATTTGGATCAGACAAATTAATCCAATTTATATTTCTTTTTTCCACGAGATTTTATAATAAAATTTGTGATATTAAAGACCCTTTTCATTTCGGCATGTTATGATCGTCCTATCCATTTCAAACTTTGCATGATTATTCCTGACATTGTAACATGCTGTTTTTGCGTGATTTAGTTGTCATATCACAATTATTTAAAAATGAGGATTCCTATAACGAATGTGCACAATATCGCAATAAAAACACCTCTATAATTAAATCTAAATATCAAAAATCCTGAACTTAGGCTATTTAACAAAATATTTACAACAGTTTTTTTTCTTTGACCCTGAATACTTTAAGTTAAGTCACTCTAGATATGATTGTTCGTTTGTCTGTCTGACTTTTTGAGATTCTTTTTTTTTTATAGATGTTAACATCCATGTTATGACAATTATATATGACAAACAATTGATATATTATCATTACTTGGATGTTGCACTAGATTTTCAATCAACCTCTCTACCCCATCCCTTCCCACCCAGAAAATAAAGTTCCATAAGAAGAAATCAAAACATGTTTATTTTGGTTAGTTCTAACATATTGTTTAGTCTGGGTGGCATGAAAAAGTAACTAGGCTGTATTCATATTATGGAGGTAAAATTAAATAAATTCCCCATTGTCCCATCTCTCTATCCCTGCACTGGCCATAATTCCTTATTTAATATTCTGTTTAGGAAGGGATTAAAGATTAGGAAAACCAACACCTCCACTCAACTCTGATTCTAATCTTAACAGTGATCTTAAGGGATATGACAAGGAAGGATAAATTTATATACAATACATACCCAATGATGATATACAATATTACACCTTATATAGATCAAAATTAAAGGGTGAAAAGTTTTAAATTACTATGTAGTTAAATCCAACCAATGAAAATTGAATAAATGTACCAAAGGTTTTTTAAAATCAAATAAGAAAACTTTGGGTACTAGTATAATTTTCAGACCAATATCCTTCCTCTCTGCTGAATACTTGACACAATCTGAAGGTTGTACCTTTACTTCCGCTTATATAGTTTTAGGTAAGAACCTAAGGACATCTTTAATTGCAAGATAACTTTGTATGGAATAAGGGAGTGCACCTGTTCACGGGCTAAGAACATATCTGTCTTCTCTACTATTAGTGTCACGCTCCACACATAGCAGCAATAGTTATCATTTTTAACCGGCTAAGCGGTTTTAACCCTATAGCATGTAAGACGCTATCTTTAACGCTATTTTTAAAACACTTGCGTTTATGGCATTAAATACACACCTATTTCTGTCATCTTTGTTTAGCTTTTTAGCAAGAACAAAAAAAATGCACTATATAAAAAAATTGATAATTAGATAATTAAATTACACAAAAGGTATAGAATAAAGTAAGATAATAATCCCCTTTAATGTTATAATGAAAAGTTTACATAAGCAAGTAAACCGATGACGGGTAATAAAAATCTGAAAATTAAAATGACGCAAATGACGCAAATTCTGACGCAATTCTGAACGCAATTCTCACGTTTATCTAAAAATGCAACATATAATAATAGCTATTAAAACAATTTTCAAGCATAACTTTTATCTTATTAGGATAACAATTAAAAAAGAAAAATATTTTTACCATATGAAATTCGTGATCAAACACCTAATTGAAAAAAATGCAAGACATAGCTTTTATTTTAAGAAAGACTAGGGGCAACGGACGCCCCCAAGAAGCCTCTAGGTGTTCTTAAGGTGGGATGGGGATAAGTCAACCGCCCTTCTACTTTTTAACTGAGTTTTAATAAGAAATATTCAGAGAAAAATTTGGGGGTGTGATTTTAAATTGGGAGGGTAGAGATACGCTCTCCCAAAATAGTTAAAAACCTTCCCTGTACCTAAAAAAAAGCTTAATTGCAAAGGAAAACCAAACAGATGTCATTTTTTAACAATTTTATAAAAAAAAACATTGGCGCACTTGTATAAACACCTTATCGCTATCAAGTTTTGGAAAAGATAATCCAGAAAAATCCAGTTCAAAGGGGAATGCATAAAGAGATGGGGCGAATCGAACCGAAAATAGTTATGATGGACATCTTCCTTCATCAAGTAAACCGCTATACAAAGAAAAAAGTTGTTCCAGAAATACAGCCAAAAATGACTAGAAACTACTAACAGATTCCGTATAAAAAAGAGATTGAATCATATAATATTTGTGAGAATCTAGCCCTCAAAACTTCGACAAATATTACATTATGAATAAGACATTAATTGGGAGTGTTGGCCATGAGGGGGTGGAACAAAGATAAAGCAGTCCTCAGGGGCGACCAAGCTTTTTGTTTTGTGGGGGGGGGGGGGAGGTAAAATTTTGAAAATAAAAATTTTGGCACCCCCAAGCTCATTTTGGGGGGAGGGGTAATCTTTATTTCATAGAGGCATTTTTTTATTTGGGGGGGGGGGGTAAAAATTGAAAATCCAAAATTTTTTTTGGGGGGTAATCACCCCTTTAACCCCCCCCCCCCTTGAACGTCTATGGCAGTCCTGACCAATTTTTTTAATATAGAGGAGAGGGGGATGGTGTTGGCACACCTCTTTCTGCACACCACTGTATAATTATTATAATTCTTATTTATTTATATGATTTGGAGACCCTGGACCGACTTTAAATTAGGTCTTTGCATATCAGCCAATAGCGTCAGAAATATTAACACAGCCAAGTCGTTACAAAATAGCAGAAGGCAATTGGATACCAGACTAAAAGGTCCTCACCACTTGAGCTACATAGTTGTCTGGGTTATAGATCTACCCTTATACATTTATTATTTATATTTTTTACTGTTTTGTATGAACCTATTCCAAAAAAAGGTTTCCATTTGCCCGAGGAAAGAGCTGTTTAAGATTGTTATCTAAGAATTATAATTAGACATTATATTTTAACGTTGAATTTTATAGATATACAAATTTCAATATTTTGGCAATGCTTACTGACCAAAATACTTTATTTTTAAATTTAAAGTATAGCAACTTTAAAAGTCAGCAAAGTAGCAACGCTATTCTATAATTCCAAATGTTTGCCTGTATGTCCGAAAATTTTTTCTGCTCTTTTTCAAACAGACGGATGTTTTTTTCTGGAATCAAAATACTAAAGAGCATCCATTATATAATTTACTTCGTTTGTTGGTCTGTCGGTCATGTTACGAAAAACTGTCAAAATAAATTAGTGAACAAAAAGAAAATTTGTCTTTTCAAATGTTCATTAATAACCATGGTTTTTATAATGATTAATATAATTTAATTAGGGCGTTGTAAGTATATAAAACAATTTGTTAAAATCATGTATGAGCCTAAAGCTTATGACTAAGTTTTTTTACTAAGTTAAAATACAACAAGGATGGCATACTGACGGACCAAGGAAGTAAACATTTATAAATAACATTTCCCTCATTGCGTTACAGACTAACTAATGGGTATTTTCCCATCTATTATAACCCTATGGTGTTGTAACCCTGCGGGGTTACACTGTACCCAAAAATTTAACATAATCCTTATACTAAAGTAACAGGATGTCTGTGTATCTGTGTGTGTGTCTGTACCGAAGGATCTCGCTTACCGCTGAACCGATCAGGTTCTCCTTAACAGGGTAGATTCTCATATGTCCCGGGAAGGTTTATAACTATTTTGGAAGAGGGTACCACCACCCTCCCTAGAGAAATTAAATTTTTTAAAAATTTCTAAATTTTAGAAAGAGAGTTCAACGAAAAATAAGCGTCAAACGTAAATAAAATCTAAAATAAGAACGTGAATTATCAAATTCGACTCTCTTCTCCTCAAGTGCCCCTAGAGGCCTCTAGGGGCGTATCCGCTAGTCTAACATAAAGTAATAAACAAAGAAACGAAAGCCCTCGCCTTTTTATTTTACAATTTGGTTAAATTAATGAGGGAACGGGTTCTGTGGGTCCTGGCATTGTTTTAGGCTATTTCGATTTTAGATCTAAGTTAAAGGATGGTGTTAGGCTATTTTTCCTGCACCCTTATGGCACAATTGTAGACAGAGTCCTTAGATGCTAGAAACGCAACCACTAGTACGTATACAAAGCGACGATTGTGCTGCTGTAGATAAATAATGAGAAAACATTACAGCAGATTGATTGTGAGAATTATAGGGTGATTTAAACAAGAATGACAGCAATTGTAAGCAATATAGGCTCACAAAGAAAAATTTTAAGTCTTACTTTCATTGTAAACAAATGGCTATGCATTTACGTTATTCAACTTAACCATACCTAAGCAAATTGATACATAATGGCTACTTATAATATGGTGTAATACTAACATCATGTAAACAAGTCAATTTTTAACTTTTAACTTTGATTAGAATATAAATCTAACAATCAAATTTGAGAGTGTCAGAAGGATTTATAAAGTTTGTGAATTGTAGAAAAGCTTTGCTTCTAGTAACACGTGCCTAGCCATTCCATATGATTCGTATTACCAAAGGATCTTAAGGGATAAGAAAATGGACGGTTAACTGTCATAGATCAGCAATGATAAGGATTATAATTAACCTTTCAGGAGATTAAGATTATTGATTGAAAAGTTAGGACACTGCTTGAATGACAATCCAATACAGGTATAAAAAAAGTTACCAAAGTTTTTGAGTTTAAGTTTTGAATGAGTGAATGTT
The DNA here is from genome assembly GCF_053477335.1 of Acartia tonsa. NCBI lineage: Eukaryota > Metazoa > Arthropoda > Copepoda > Calanoida > Acartiidae > Acartia > Acartia tonsa. Next base: position 12,627,577 of record NC_137268.1, read on the forward strand.
TATAAAACTAGGTACTAGTATTTTCGATCCAATATCCCCTACCTCCCTGACTAGACCATACCAGGGAGTAAGGGAGGGGACAATGGATCGAATATTCAATTTTTAGGAGTCTCAGACTTTGGGTACTGGCTTAAAGGGAATGTGCAAGAATTTAGCAGTTTCTGTCTGACTTTGGGTACTAGCGCACAGAATGCCGCTAACTCGTTTGTTAGTTTTGAAAATTACAGACAAGTATCAATAAACCTAATTTGTTATGATGTGGCTGGTTTTAAAAATTTTTTTTCTCTCCAGAAAATATCATTTCATAGATAAAAACTTTAATGTGATATTTGTTTAATAAGCAATCTAAGAATTCAATTAAATTTTGGGTTATGGGGCTATGGGTTAAATGGGTTCCTGGGAGGTTTTTCTAGTTATTAATTACATAATGGTTTTGTCAGTCTGATGTGCTGGTAATATAATTTTCAAATGAATGCTTTTTTCTTGGAACTTTCTTCTTATTTTATTGTTTTCTGTATTGTATTAACTCTCCCTTTAAAATTTCCTCCATATTATCTGGATTAATCTGGATTTCAAGGTCTTTCAGCAAATACTACTAAATTGAATTAATTGCCCATTGTCCCCTCCCTTACTCCCTGAGACCATACCACCCAAACTATCATCTTTTTATAAGCCAAATTTAAAATTGAAAAACAAAACTTAAAAAAAGGTTTTCACTCTCAATCATGCAAAGGATAAACACAAATCAGTAAATAACACATTCAAAAAGTCTAAATAATTAGTTTAATCACAAATTATAACAAAAAAATTAAAGAAACAGCTAGATGCTAAATGTTATAATCTTGATAACGTTACATCATTAAATTTGTGTTAGATTTGTTATTAATGAAAAAAACTGCTGCAGTTTTCCCATCATAGTTGTTCACACAATGAGGCAATATTAAAAAAGTTTTTGAAGGTGGTTTTATTGTTTCTTATAAACTTACTAGCGACTTCCCCATCTTATATTTTCTAGTTTTAACAAAAAAAATAAATGTGGAGTGGGTGATCCCAGTCATATTTAATTTAAGTTAAAGTTGATGAAAAAATGAGGGAAAGAGGTCATTTTATTCTATGGGATATTTATCTTGGAAAGAAAGTGGTAATGGTGGCTGTTTACATTTGTGGATTATTAGCTCTGATTTAAAATGAAATTTATGGAAAATATTTGGTACATAGAGCGAACATAATGCAATTCACAATGCATTAGTTTCCAGGAAATCTTGTCTACCCTTTTTAGAAGCAAAGTTTCTATAGAATCTCAAATGTTCACCTTTCCGCCAGTTTGTCTCAAAATGATTGAAAATAACGAAAAAACTTTTCTCGTATTAATTCGAATCCAGTGGGTAGGAACCGGTAAACTATGTCTAGCATCGTATGTACAATCAATCATACCCGGGTCTAAAAAAAACTGATTTTAATCTTATAATTGTACATTCTTTATCCGCGGAAAGCTGTTTATAATACGATGCGAGAAATAACTATCAAGCACTTAGAGAAAATCTAAAACTAGGATCATCAACACTAAAATACTATTTACCGTCCCTAATGTTTATACGAAAGATATTTCTTCGTATTTACTATATCTATGACCTTTCTTCTTATGGATACTTTCATTATTGTTTCGTACAGTATAAGCAAAGTGGGATCTTTTGCCAAAAAACGGGACATTTAGAGTAGACAAAAGTAAACTTCAATAAATAAGCTTGTATTTGAAGAAATGATGTAATTTCTTTTGCTTTAACTCGAAAATAACTTAAATTTTGCCTCTGTTAACTTCTAATGTGCATTTGGTAAGTACGTCTTGCTGTTTTGGAGAAGCGAAGCTACCCTATTTTAAAAAAATCTATAAAACTTCATAACTTTAGTTAGGATAGGAATATTTTAACAAAATCAACGTCTATGTAAATATTTCTTCAATGCAAACAATGTTTGTGAACAAGAATATAGCGTCAGGTGCACCCATTTCGAATCCCGGCATTTTTAGGTAGGTCCAGTATAAGTAAAATAGGACACTTATAAGGCATGTTTTCAAATATTTTTTTTTACAGATATAAACAACAATAACATAATTTTCAAAACACTTTTGATTTTGTGATAATACCTTTATTCTAGGTCTAGCTATCTTCATTTAAAGTTTGTATAAGAATATAAGCATAATTTCTTAAATTATATTCTCTCTCAAACGTATATTTCTCTCTCTCTCTCTGATGCGTATATAATGTTTTTACAATATTATAATTAGTCTCCAAATTTGAATTTCTGCTGGACCAAAACCAGTTAGAACTACAAATTTTTTTAGAACACATGAAATTTAGCAAATTTAATTGCTAAAATAAAAGTATTTTAAGTCATCTTTATTTAACGACTCCTTTATCCCTTAAATGTCCATTAAAACCGCGAGAACGGCAAAAATCGTTAAAAATCACGCCAACGGCGGCAAATAACGGCGAAACGGTCTCCAGAGGCAAATGATGCATAAGTCAAGAAAGATCCGCCTTAATAAGTTTGAAAATATTGCAGAGATGACTTTGGGCTCTAAAATGACTCCTTCCCCCTCTAACGGGGGAAAATTTGAAATTAACAAGAACGAAATTGTTCAAACCATGCAATGTAAAATGCTCAATTACTCAAAAACGGACAAGAGGCCCCAGGTTGTGAAAACTGTTTTATACACAATACATGTTGTATATTAATATTATTATTGCAAAACCCGGGGCCTCCTGTCCGTTTTTGGGTAAAATGGAGAAAACTGATTTTTTGGGGTTAAAAATCTTAATATTTTGGGTGAAATTTTCTCACAAAATGTCAATTTACACCACCGAAAAAATATTTTTTAAATTTTTTCTTTAATTAGACATTGGTACAGGTATCTGAAAAGTACCTCAATAATTTTTTTTTTTCATAAGATGAACATAAATGTATTTTTTGTTGCCTTGAAAAAATTGTGTAAAAAAATCTGGAAAATCATCAAAACTGAAAAGAAATTTTTCACTACCTTTTTTAAAAATGGCATAAACCCGCCAAAAATTAATATTTTTTAAAAATTTCTTTTCTAGCTGTCTACTTACAGCCATTATTAGGTCCTAGGATAGATAAAAGTCGATTTTAGATTTTTTGGATGTCCCGATTTTTTTCAAAAGATCCCACTGTGATAAGCCAGTAAACTGTTTGTTGCAGATAGTTGTATGAAATTACACTTTGGAATTGTTTTCCAGAGTAGTAATTTCAAAAGTAATTTTAACCATGAAAATTATTTAAAGTCTGTAAGTTTTTATATGTTCGATCATGTATTTGGCCACAACTCTGTCAAAAACAGTTTTAACAGATTTATTGCCAAATACACGATTAAACATAAAAAAAACTTACAGACTATAGAAAACTTTACAGATGGACAAGATCAAGTTGAAAATAACAAACTGACAGAGTGTTGTCTTATATTTATTAGCTGTGCTACTAGAATAAGAAGTAATTGCCTGTTTTATAGACATTTTCATCCTTTAGTTCAAAAATAAAACAATTTGTGTTTGTTTTTATTGGGTTATTGCTAGACTAATCAAACTTGATATAAGTCACCCATTTTTTCTCTTAGAAAATTCATGTTGGACTTGCATCATAGTAATAAATTTGTATAAGGTTTCGTGATTTTTATACCACCTAGAAAATTGTCATATTCTTTTTTAGATCCTACGCTACATACAGACAGCTACAAAGGCATCCTTGCACTATAATATAAGGATAATAATTAATCTAAACCATGGTATGTCGGCAAAGCTATACAAATTTGATGGAAAAATCGACGTTTTATTGCTGTAAAATCATCTAGAATGAAAACTACCTTCAATTTTTTTATGATGACAAACAAAATGGACCTATTTGCCGTCTTGTCGACGGATGGCAGGCTGTTGACATTTTTCTTCTTCTACATAACTAAAAATATATTTCGAAATTATATTTTGTTGAAATTCTATCAAGAATGACGACTTTTAATTCCTTGGGTTTTCTATAGAATATAACATAACATTGATATTACTATCAATATTAGCAAAACAATGATAACATCATCTATTTATAACAAAAATAAGAATTAAATGTTATTCCTGATTAGAAAGCATAGAATAGACTCAATTTGACTATAGTTATTAGTAATCTTCAAGTGATATTATTACTTACCTAAGAGAAGCTACACTGTAAAGGGGAAATGGAGATGCGACCTCCAAATTTCAAAATTCTTTGAACGTACGAACAGACTCTTATAGAAATGCTTCGCATCCAGTTCACTTTATTTATATTCTCTATAAATTTAACACCATATAAAAGTTTGATCTGAATAATGATTGACAGGCCATAGTAATTATCGCGCGCACTTCAGGCACAAGACACAATTACTCTGGTCAGCCCTTAGGCACTTTTTATGTAATTTTATGCATTTACAAGTCTAATATTACCAATATAATACCATATATGGGTAATACTAGCCTAATCATGGTAATCTGTATGTGATTGAATATTGTTATATGCTTATATAAAACATTATATCTATTGTTAAAGTAATCATGTAACCATTATGTAAAACTAAGTATACCTATAGCCATAGCTTCATTTACGTCACAAGTTTAACATACAAACACTTTATTAAAAAGACAAGGACTTAGATCCTGGTAAATAGTTGTTGTTATAACTTGCACCTCTTAAAATATCTCAGTTATTCATTGACTCTTGAACTATCAAGTTCTCCTGGCTTAAAGGTAATGATCTTAGTTAATTTAGCATGCATTGTAGTTTAAATTTAGGTCCCTCAGTACTTAGCATGAATTGTGCCTAGGTCTTATGTTAGAGATCTAACACTATGCACAATTAGATGCTTTGGCCTTAGGGTACTTTTCTGTCCTACACTACTTATGTTTATTATCTCCTATCCTGTAAATATTTCATACTTAACTGATTTACTTGTAATGTAAATACACTTTATAAAACCATCTTCCTTCTTAAGTGCTTAATATACTTATATGATATAGATCAAACAGCCTAACCAGCCATTTATTCTTAGCTTAAAGCAATATAATACTGCGCGTGGGTCTTTGTTGAACTGCCACGGGTTCAGCCAAATTCGTATTATACTTGTGGGAATAAAAGGAAAAGCATTCTACACTGACGAGCCGACGCTGAGAATGTCTATGTGTATTGCAGTAAAAGTAGGATTTAAGTAGTACTCATAGAAGAGCGATCTCCATGCCATAATATTGGACAAGCGCCCCATTCGCACTACCAGAAACATATTGGTTCAGCGATTGACAAGATCCTTTTGTACACTCAGACAGATAGACAAACATATACACATCCTGATACTTTTTATATGTACTAGCGGCTTCGCCCCTAGCCTGTAGGGGCTTTGCCCCAAGAGGTGATAAAAAAAAATAAGGCAAAATTCGTTAAAGGACCAAGGAAATCTTCTACAAAACATAAAGGACCAAGGAAATCTTCTACAAAACATAAAGGACCAAGGAAATCTTCTACAAAACATAAAGGACCAAGGAAATCTTCTACAAAACATAAAGGACCAAGGAAATCTCCAGCAAAAAAAAAATTTAAAAAAATGGGGGGGGGATTTTTTTGTTTTTAGGGGGGTTGGGGGTGTCCCACCCCCCAAGAAAATAGCTTAAAACCACCACAGGACCAATAGGTATATACCCTGAAGAGTAGAATCCGATCGTTTCAGTGGTTACTGAGATCTTAAGCTTCAGACGGACGGACGGACGGACGGACCGAAGGACGGACAGACAGACAGACATCAAACTACTTTGTATTATAGATAGGTAAAGTATATACTAGTTAGAATTAAAACTTATTAGCTGAGGATGAGAAACAGCTAAAATTGGCGGAATAAGATTCTAGATAAACATCCGGATTTTGAAAAGGTGAAGTAGCCGGTTTTTGTCGTATTTTCACAGTAGTAAAGTAAATAAGTAAAAATGTATATTCCAGACAACAACCTGGCCCAAGTGTTGGAAATTCCTTTCTTCTGCTAGCAAATTGTTTTCTGTTCTTTTGCAGGCCTGTGTTTATATTTTCGATGCTGTTAGCTGATTTTAAAGTACATTACATAATCGGGACAGGGTCCCTGCCCTGTGGGCAGAGTTACATATAGATTTAGCGTTTTTGTCATCTTAAAATCTGCCACGTTTTGCTTTGCCTAAGTACTACGGCCAAGTCAGCTAAGGTAGGAGACTCTTTATTAGGTGTCCAACAGTATTTACAGCAAGTTTCATAAGTCTATCTCACCTACAGGTGGAATGAGTTCAGATTTAAAGAACTTAATCTTCCCTGTTGAACTGAACTTATGAGCGGCCAGCTCCAAAGAATTATATGGGCAAAAAGTTCATTGCCTAAGCTTTAGCTAATAGTTGGGTCGAACATCCTGATTGGTCAAGTAGTTTTGGCACTATGGCCGTTTCAAAAAAAGTTCGGTTTTAAGTGACACACCCTGTATTTTTTGCATAAATGTTCTAGATCATTGGTTAGAGCTTAGTGCACATAAGATTATATGAATGAAATTCGGTGCTTTGACACAAAGTGCCTGTTTATCGGTTATAACAACTCCTCCCCTTTTATTTAGAAAATAATTGAATTTGAAAGTAGAAAGGAGTAATTAGAAAAATCCTACTAAGTTAATGAATATATAGATAAATACCTGGACGCAGTGTTGAGGACCTTTTTCGTCTGCTAGCAATTTGCTTTTTGCCTTTTGTTGTGACTTGTCTGTGTAAATAGTTCCGACGCTAATGGCTGATATTCAAAGACTCAATAGAAAGTCGACACAGGGTCCACTGGATGGGGACATACGGTTATTCAACCCCTTCCCCCTCTATTGTTTTACTTTAATACTGAGGTCAAAAATTCTGCTGGGCGTATACTTGCGGTACCCTTTCCTTTGGGCTAATGAGTACTCAATATAACCTAACCTAACCTAAACTAAAATAATAAACAGACAAATAAAACTCCCTCTCTCTTATTCTTAATCTATTCTTAGAAATAATGGGGTTTTCAGTGTTTAATGGGGTATTTTGTGTAAAAGCACCAAAGTTTTTGATAATAAAAAAAATAATAATTTTTGTATCATAAAGATATATTTTACTCATAAATTACATAACATTATCAATCAATTAAATACAAAATTTACAATAACATTAATATAGAGGTCATATAGAGTATAGTTTACATATTAATACAAATAGTAAAAACTCTCCAAATTTGATGATTATAAATAAATAAAATAACTAGCGCTGCTAGAATCATTTGTAAAATTGTAATAAATATTTTTAAATAATTCTTATGAGATTTTAAATCCTATACTTGAGAAAAAGAACCTCCTAAAGAAGAAAGATTAAAGAAAATTTGGATCTACTGCAGTTAACGGTAAAATATTGCTGGTAACAAATATTGCCAAAAATCTATGAATTTTAAAGGCTGCTAGCTGCCAAACGGCTGAACGTACAGATCATACCCGCACACCATTTTAAGTGGTATAAGAAGGCCTACAAATAATCTGGAATAGCCAAGATCCAGCACAGGGAAACTTCACTGAAGAAGAACGCGTAAAATAGGCCTTTTTTCGCGCATTTCTCTGCACTGCGAGATAATTATGCATTATTTATTTATAGCTATTCCAGATTATTTGTAGGCCTTCTTATGCCGCTTAAAACAGTGTGCGGGCATGATCTGTACGTTCAGACGTTTGGCAGCTAGCAGCATTTAAAATTCATAGATTTTTTACAATATTCGTGACCAGCAATATTTTACCGTGAACTGCAGTAGATCCGAAAATTTTAATTCTATGTTGACATAAATAAAGGATAAGACAATGGACAATATATTTATAAATAATAATAATAGTAAACAAAATGATTCTTTCTGTATATTAAAATTAATAGTTTATAAGTATGGACACTTCTAATTAGCAACTTACCTATCAAAATTTAAGTAGACCCAAGTTTTTAAGAAAACAGAAAATGATAGCTTTGTTTAAGACTTTGGGTATCATTGTAATTTAAATTCCAATGTTCCCTTCCTCCCTGACATAAATGGAGCTACAGTATATGATCACAATAATATTTACAGAAAGTTTAAATTTAAACACACGCCTATCTTAAAATGAATTAAGACAAGGTTTGGTGAGACAAACCAGGAACTTTTTTTAAAAATTGTGTTGGAAATTTGGGATTAAATCTAACCTAAATAAATTTGCAAATATAACCCTTTTTAATTCTAAGCAAAGTGATAGATGCATGAAGTGCATTTAACAAGTTTTATTGCAAGCAATAGTCATCATTCTGTTTTGGTGAAAACAAGACACATTTATGTGGCATTTATTCAAAAAAGTCTTGATATTATTAAAACTACCTGTTAGAAAATTGAAATTCTTTCGAATATATGTCTTATAGATGTAGTTTAAACAAGTGAACTATAAAAATATGCAGTTCACTAAATTCAAGTTTAAATGCACTTTGTGCAACTACCCCTTTGATTTCACATTAAAAGTATCCTAAATTGTATACCCTTATAAAAGATTAATTGAATGCTATTTTGTGCGATCTTAGCAAAGCATTTGATAGGTACCCCTTAATAAGAGTTATTTTTAAAAGTAATGCTTCGATCCTGGAATGACTTTGTCTTGAATTTTTTCTATATAGGCGTTAATGAATTATAAAAGTAAAGTTTGAAAGATTTAATAAATTTATTTATTTTATATTTGAAGATGAAAGTTTTTAAGTAGATTTTCAAAATTTAGATATAAAGAGAAAATTTAAAATTTATATACAAATATAGTAAAATATTTACATCATTATATTTAGGTCAAATTTTTATAACAAATACATGAAGAGTAAGTTTTCAAAATGCAGATATTAAAAAAGTTATGTTAAAAGATTGAAAGGCAGAAATGTTATAAATTTATAGAAAAACTGGTTAATGTAAAGTTTAGGATCTGATTTAATTATCTTTATGTTGGTCCATCTTATATAGAAACTAAATCAGATGCTAAATTTACTAGATAACACAGGCAAAGACAGAATCACAACATTGTATAAGGGTAAACAGTCAAATAAATTAGGCTTTTTCACTTTTATTTTGTAATAGTTTTTGCTTTAATGTAAATTCTTTTTTATGCATTTTTATTATTTACAAATTACTAGACCTTTTTTGTGTCTTTCAAAGGTTTTTAATCTAAAAATATGTATTTATGTTAACTTTTTATTTCAAAACACTTTTTTTTTGGAATGATGAAAGTTACTTGTAAAATTTATATTATTAAAAATGCAAACATTTCTGATAAAAAGTTGGGATGTAAAAATTATTATCTATTTATTTTGCAAAGAGTACATTCTTAATTTTATTTACATTAGTTGGCAAAGAGCATATATCACTGTGTTTATTTTCTTGAGGAATTTCATAAGGGGTTACAAAGAGCTTATCCATTATTAGATAGATAGTTGCAAAGAGCATAAATATGTATAGAAATTTAACATGAAAAGAGCTTCATAAATTGGTGATGTTTAGGTTGATGCAGCTGTTTCTGAAACATCAGTTGTTGTTGTACGGCTAAAATAAAATATTAGATTAATTAATAAATTAAAACAATAGTTATATACAGATAACTATCTACCCCCTTTTTTAATGTCCTTTTTTGTCTGCTAACAAATTATTTTCGGCTACTTGACTGTGTTAATATTCCCGATACCATTAGTTGATTTTAAAAGACCCAATTGAGAGTCGGCACAAGGTCATTGTGTTAGGGAATACAGTTATTTAACCCTTTCTCCCTCTAGTGTTTGCTCCCATATTAAAATGAAAATTATATGATTGGGGGCAACAAAACTGATAATTTAATAATTTTTATTTTATTATTCGTAGAAAATTGATTTTTTATTGAGAACCAGTTCTAATGTGGAAAACAGTAAAGGGAAAATCCTTTCTATTTTTGTAGACCTTAGAATGTAATTATTTTCATATATGAATTTCCTCTTACCTCCTGTAAGATTCCCATCTTGAGTCATCAGATTCGTGGGTCAGCCATCTTGTTTTCACCTTCTTCTCTAGTTCTCTCAGGTCACACCAGGTGTCGTAGTCCTGAGTAATATCAAATATAGTAAGCCATTTTGTTTTTACCAATTTATTAGGAATAGTTCATGTAAAAAACACCACATTTTAACACCAACCTTATGCCAATTTTCTCTCACCTCCCTAATTTCAGGGGATAGACCTATATCAAAGGGGTGAAGACGGTTAAACCGCTAGGCGGGTGTGCCCATCCTCTCTAATCTTACCAAGGGCTAGATACACATCCCTTTTGCATGCATCCATCATCATCCTTTTATTACCTCTTCCTATCAATGAAAATCATGAATGTATAGTTAGGGAGGGAGCGGATATTTTGTTGTTTATTACACTAGTCCCCAAAGTTTTATAATGACGTTATCTTATTCATTGGCTCAACAATTTTGGAGTATCTTACTGAATTTTGATTGGTTGGTTCAATAGGTTGTATGACCATACGTTTCAACCACTAATTTTAATACAGAAGGGAAAATTTTAAGTATCATCAATTTATTAGCCATTGTCTTATCTCTTTAGATTCCTGATGTATAGAAATAGAAAATCCAAATTAATAATACCTGAAGCCATGGGTGAAGAAGGGATTTGTCAACTGAATATCTCTTTCGCATCTTAACCTAAAAAATAATGATTTTAAAAATAAATAAATAAATTATTCAGTTTTTTGCGTATAGAATATGCAACAAATTAGGCAAAAGTAACAAAAATGTCAACATCTATAAGTAGCGAAGCATATAGAAATCATAGATAAATAAAGTGAGCAATACAGCAGATGTTCAGTGGTAATAATAAAAGAAAAAGAGATAACATGTAATTATTAAACAGTTTAAAATCATGAAAACTTTCATTAAACAAATTTCTTTTGTAATACATATTATTTACTGGATCCTCTTTGGAAAAAAATTAAGCAGTCTATTTTGAATAGCACCCGAGAAATTCACGGACGAACAGAATAATAGAATATCTACGGCCCTAAAAGTTATGAAAAATCGGACATATTTGAATCTATTTATATTTTCTACATCTGTAAATGTTAATAGAAAACCCATTAGTTAGATTAAAATTTTCATAAATAAAACAAAAATACAAACAAATTACTCTTTTAGGTTCTGCTGAGATTAAATTAACCCTTTACCGTTGGGGAGGTATCTTTTCAAAATTTAATATTCAGGAGGGGTGCATAAATATCTCGGAAATCATAAGAGATACTAAAGAAACTAAAAAAAGCTTGATCAGAATAAAAAATCAGGAAGATCGACATTAATTTTACGTCTCTGTACCTCTTTACAAAGACGACCAAAAAACAAACTGGAGTCATAGCACGGAAAAGGAAATAATTAGGCTAGGATGGACAAGCTGAAGCACATGCCAAGAACAGGACTTCATGAAGGAACAGTGTAGCTGTATTATAATTGTCAAATAGAGAGACGCGACTGATCTTGAAGCAACTTATAGTGCCTAATAAAAATGACGTCATACATTACAAATTACCAATGATAGGCCAGTATACATTTTACCATTGGTCAATTATAATATTTACTGGCCTATCATTGGGCATGTGTATTTTATGACGTCATTTTTTATTAGGCACTATAGGCTTCTTCTTGATCTGATATGTAGACTGTTACCTGTAGCAAGTTGTTAATAAGATCAACAGCATGAGTAGAAATCTCTTTCCATGGATGGGGCGGATACATAAAGTACGCGTTTTGAATCTGCTCGTGAATATCCTCGTCCTCGTTGAATGGGAAAGTTCCTAAACAGATAAAATGGTTGTGCTTTCACTCAGAGTGTCTTGAAACCTCTCCACATATATTTAAAAATAAATTGAAAATAAGGGGGACTGTAAGTGGGGGGGGGGGGGTGGCAGGGTAGTTTTTTCCCCTTTGCTGGATCCCTTCGGGGACTATAAGTTCGGTGCCCTAACTCAGCTGAGCAAACAAGTACCCATTATAACCTAACCTAACTCGAACCAACCAAATAAATAAACAAACGAAAACTTAACCTAATTTAATGCTTTTAGTTTTATATGAGAACTAATATCACAGAAACCAATAAAACTGTAGTCATTATGTTTTTTTCTTCAATTATTGTCATTCTTAATATTTTACAGCTAAAAAAACATAATTTAATAATATATTTAATTAAGATTTATCTTCCATGGTCCCATACTTGTAAATATAATAAATATTTGTATACCTGATAATGAAACATAAATGATGACTCCAGTAGACCACATATCCAGGGATCTGTTGTACCCCTTGTTTCTAGATAGATAGATAGATAGATAGATAGATAAATAGATAAATAGATAGATAGATAGATAGATAGATAGATAGATAGATAGATAGATAGATAGATAGATAGATAGATAGATAGATAGATAGATAGATAGATAGATAGATAGATAGATAGATAGATAGATAGATAGATAGATAGATAGATAGATAGATAGATAGATAGATAGATAGATAGATAGATAGATAGATAGATAGATAGATAGATAGATAGATAGATAGATAGATAGATAGATAGATAGATAGATAGATAGATAGATAGATAGATAGATAGATAGATAGATAGATAGATAGATAGATAGATAGATAGATAGATAGATAGATAGATAGATAGATAGATAGATAGATAGATAGATATACAGGTAGATAGATAGATAAGCCCCTTAACAACCAACCCTGTGATTGCATGATGTCATCACATTGCTTGACTATGAGTTGCACATGACATATCAGCAATAGAAACCATTTTGAATGTTTTTAGCCATGAAGGATACTAGGCCAAGATTTAAACATATCACCTTCCCGACAATGAGTGGACGCGATATCTAGATAGATACTATACCTGAGTACTTCTGGAGCGAGGTATGCTGGGGTGCCCACAACAGACTTACGGAACCCCTTCTCCCCAATAATACGAGCAAATCCAAAATCGCACAATTTCACCTAAACATAAACATCCACATTATAGTAAAAGTTTAAATTTTCTGTTAACATTTATGATACTAAATAGAGGAATGTATTATTTTTGCGTTTTTGTGCTAATTTATCAAACATTTCCGATGAAATCAAAGGATGAACGTTAAATAATATAAGATTTAACCAGTGGCGTGCGGTAGACGAGTAAAAATTGAATTTGGGAAGGCCTGTCAGTGTCTACCCCTTTTTTCACCCCTCGATAGTTTTACTGTGCATGCCACTGGATATAACATTTTATTTTAATAGATAAAAGTTAGTTTGTTTTGATCTGTCTATTATTTTAAAATATCTTCCCATTTAAAAATTAATCTACTCCCCAATCTTCCCTGTCAAAATAGATAGCAAACAACGAAAGACAAAGACTAAATTGTGTCAAATATGATCCAAGTGACGTCATAAAAATGAGGGAGATGAGAGGAGAAGTGGGAAAGAAAACCCCTAAAAAAGAGATGGATAATCCCTCATTTTTATGACGTTACATGGATCATTTTGACACAATTTGGTCTTTGTCAACAACGAAAATCTCTTTTTGCAATTATATGAAAAAGTTACTCCTAAATAATTTTTTAAAGCTCATCCAATAAATAAGATGAAAAAAAATGTTTGAATATAATATTTAGTAATCATGCTATTTCCCGCCAAGCTCTCCATGCAACATGCAACACTATCATGCAACTAATATCCAACAACAGGGATTCAACACTTGAAGAAAAAATATTTTGCCTCAAAATATTCCATCAGTAATTATTACCTGGTGTTTTTGCATATGCTTAAGCAATATTTTGACAAGTAAGGGTCTAATATGCTTTTTCCATTATGTTATATATTAGAAAAAAAATTTTGAGGAAAGATAATTTTCTTCGTGTACTATATCACTGTTGGCCATACATACTTATATATAAAATATCATTATATAACATACTAATATAATCTTTATATAATATTGATGAAAAGGTTTTATCGAATTTTGAATTAGAAAATATATCTAATGCTTTGATTTTATCAAAGTGTTGTAAATTATAAATTAATAATATTCATTTAAATTTAAAATAAGCACAACAATAAATAAAACAACATGGAAATTTTTAGTAAAAACAAAATCACAAAAATTAACATACACACATAAGATAACGAAACAAAACTGCACAAAATAATTGAATCAAATTTTTTAAAATCTTAAAATAAAAATAATAAAAGTATACCAATCAAAATTTTAAATTTAATTAGACACAATTATCTAATCTATATAATATAGATATTAGGCGTTATCCTGTTACAAAATTTTTTATCAATTTGAAAATTTGAGTACCCCCCCCCCCCCCCCGACAGTCTGGATAGTCTGCGGGAGGAGGAAAAGATTTGGACACAGGAAAAAGGCAAGCTTCAATTTAATTCAATAACGTGTCCGTGCTGTGGAGAAGCCTCGCTTCGCTCGGCTTCCCCACACAGCACGGACACGTTATTGAATTAAATTGAAGCTTGCCTTTTTCCTGTGTCCACAACTTGATGTCGGGGTACTCAAATTTTCGAAATCGCTAAAAATAATACTAAGAGGAATCTACCAGATATTAAATATAAAATAGAATTCTTAATAATCCTAATTTAAGCTATTTTAAAGTTAAATTTTGAATAAATTAGATAACAAAACTTGATCTAAAATGACCTGTTTAGGTGGCTACTTTGCAGAACAGATTGTTGGTTTATTTTTTCTTTGCTAAGCAGGGTTGGTGAGGTTGGTTCTGGGGTGAATGGATACATCAAGAACAAAGATACAAAATGCAGGTATTTTTTTAGATTTGTCAAAGGCGTTTGATAGAGAAAAACTTTAATTCATGGTCAGAAAATCTGCCAACAAATAAAGGACCTATTTTTCACTGTTTTGGTCAAATAACAAGTTTAACAATAGTGTTTTTTATTAGTTTTTTTGTTTTTTAATGATTAATTGGAGATGATTATGATTTGGTAAATGGATTGTAGTAGCTTGCATGTCAGTTTTTTCTTCGGCTCAACTTAGCCATAAGGTCTGTGTTTTCTCTGTCCCATGTCGCCACCTAATGTCAGGACCAAACACTTGATTGACAATGCAGAGCACTCCTCTTTACGAGGTGGAATCAAGCATTATAGCTTGGTCAGTTTAGACAACTAAAATCTATCTAAAGGGTTGGTGGGTAGGAAGAAAGACATTGCAAACAAAAATGAAATAAATAAGGGGGTGAAAAGGTATAATAAAATTTATGGTTTTTCTAACTCTGCATGCATTAAAATTTAAATAACCTTTTTAAAAAATTTGTAAAAAAATTTCTTTATCAAAAATATGTTCTTAAAAATTAAATAAATATCTCATTGGTATTTCATGTTATTAGCGAAATTATTGAATTGTGCTTAACATTTCATATTTAAATATATCAATTTAAATCATATTATTTTCATTAAATTAAATTTAAAAATTATAGTGATGGGATAGGGTATTAAAGAACCTAGTATGCAGAAAATAAATTTTTATAAATTAGGTTAAAAAAAGAATGAAAAAGCTTATCTAGCAGAAACTTTTTATTAATGACACATTTTTAGAGGTAGGTTTTTGTCAATAAAAATATCACTAATAAAAATAGTAACAAATAACTAATTTTCTTTTTTATTCAAAAATATTTTTGATTAAATCATTTTCTACGATTTATTGAAGAAAGGTAGAATTTAATGGTTTATGAAAAATAATAATGTTATACCATGTAATATGTTTATCAAGTGAGGGTCCTGCCTTGCAACTGGTCAACCATTGTACTCCGACCTGACCATGTCAATAATTTAATCATGTTATTCATCTTTTTTTAATTTGGTGCTGTTCAATTGATGATATATTTTCAATTTTTACTTATAAATTGACTCAGAAATTTTTTTTAATAGGAAAAAATGTCTTTCTTATAATCAAAAATTAAAAATGTAGCTTTTAATATTATTAGTATCTCTGAATCTTAGAAAAATGTTTCTCGTATTCATTCGAATCCGGTGGATAGGAACCGGTTCTCATCCATACGAAAAAACTATGTCTAGCATCCTATTATATCCAGCTTTCTACGAATATAAAAATGTACTATTATATATCTATTATTTTCGCATACTCGTATAATGATATGGTATTTCCACATCTTTTACCTCATCCCCTCCCCTCCTTAAGGAGAAAAGTACTGACTTTTAAATGAGGACATTAGTATTCATAACAAAACAATGTATGTTTTCAGAACCTTTTTGTATCTTGGAGAATCGAATCGAATTCATAAAATAATTAAATGATTAATATTTTCCTCTTCTTCGAGTTTGGCCAAGTCCTGCTGGCAAATCTTATCATTAATCCAGGGGTCCATCAGAGCTTGGTCTACTGTATACCTGTACCATCATAACAAACCTTTTCAAACTTTCAACAGCAATAACAACATTTATATGTAGCGAAGCACAAAAATTGTAAATAAACCAAAGGACAAAGCAGACACTCGCTTTATATATAAAAAATACCTAAAAGGTAAAAATTATTACTCCTACTTCTGTAAAAATATGGAGAAAGCCTAAAATGTTACGTGTGACGTCATAAAAATCCATCTGTTTTTTTTTGGAGTTTCCTTTCCAACTTCTCCTCTCATCCTTCTTTTTTAAGTGTATTTCTTGACATTTTAGGCTTTCTCAAAATATGTTTTGGTCTTTTTTAGCATGACCGACAGACCGACGGAACAAGTAATTTATATACCAGATACTCCTCAGTATTGGTAATCTTCACAAAAAATTCAGTCGTCAATATAAAAAAAACACCGAGAAAATCAAGTTTTCCTTACACGGTTCATTTAAATATTCAGACAGACAGGCGAACGGACATTTTTAATTTTTGAGTAGCCTATCTAAGTTTTTAGAATTAAAACCTTATCCATGTACAAAGTTAAATATTTTTGTATCCATTATTAAGATTTATGAACTAAATATCTATAAATTAAAAGTTTATCTGAAAGTTTGAAAAACCCATTAGTAATCATCTTTTTATCCTATTTCTTGTGAAACATATATCCATAAATTATATATAAACGAAAGTCCCAATCCAGCCCCAATTTATAGAATATATGGTTTTAAATCCTTACACTTTGAATTCACATATTTTAATTAAAATACATATCCTTATAATAAAGTACCAGAATGTGTTTATGTCTGTGTGTCTGTCTGTCTGTACGGAAGGATCTCGCTAACCGCTGAACCGAGCGATTTCTCCTTAACAGAGTAGCGTCTCATAGGTCCCGGGAAGGTTTATAACTATTTTGTGGGAGGGTACCACCAAGAGAAATCACAACAATTTTTAAAAAAAATATTTGAGAGACGTTAACGCAACCTAAAGAAGTATCATAGAAACTTGAACAAAAAAAATATTTAAATTGCCACTAGAGGCCTCTAGGGGGCATACCCTCTAGTATTAGTTATACTCTACAAGTTATAAAATCAAACTTTTTTAGAGGCTAAAAAATATAATTCCACTAACAATATAATAATGTAGAAAATACTTACAAATATGTTTTTAACAATTAAAGTATCCTAATTTTACTCCATTGTTTTACATTTTCTTTGTTCTACATTAAATTAAAGAACAAGTGAACTTGTAACGTTTACTTTAGAAGGGTGCTTTTTGAGTACCCTATCCACCCGCACTCCTGAAAATGAAAGTAGGTGGTAGAGATGGGGGTTGGTAAGTCCATAATCAAGCTACTCCCCCCCCCCCCCCCCTAGATATACCACACTTTTCTGGGATCTTGCCAGATCAAGTATCAACTGTGGGGAATACCAAAGGATGACTCCATGCAAAATTTGAGCCGGATCCGGCCAAAACCGGCCGGGATTTTTGTAAAAAACCGTTTTTTTCCGGTTTTTAGGGGGTATCTGTAAATCAAGCCCCCTCCTGGGTATGCCCCAATGTTGATTTTTGCTTTTGCTAAGAGTTGAAAAAATGGTTAAAATCCGGTCTTTTGACCGGTTTCCGGCCATTTCCGGCCCCCCAAAAAAATTTTAAAAATCAAAATTTCATCTAAAATTTAAAAAAAAATGCTTTAAATTACATTTTTCATTAATAATTTTTCAAAAACCAAAAACCTTAGGTAATGAAGATAATTTTAGCAACTTAAAATGTGAAAAAAAGTTGAAAATTGACAAACTTGTGTCAATTTGAAAAATGTTAAATCCTAAAAATTTGACGGATTTATACATACTTTAGAATTTAGGTTGACTATGGTCTTTAAGACACGCCATATCCAACAAAATTGCAATAAGAGGGTCTAAATGTTTTTCTAAACCAAAATTCTACATACCCTGGTGGTTCCAGGGATATATCATTAAGGCTGTACGGCTGGCCAGAAAGCTTTTAACAGGTGGCCGACTAAAAGCCGGATTTGATAGTTATCAACCATAAAAAGTAGCGATTTTCGTTTTTTTGGCCAAAACTCATGCAGGGAGTTGTTTTTTGGGATTGACACACAAAAGCAAGTTTGTACAACTTTTTGGGGCGAACTTTTCTTTACTTACGCATTATCTGCCACGGGTGAACTGTTTGGCCGATACGCGGTGCCAAAGGCATGATTTTTGACGATTTTTCAAAAAATCTTGGTTTTTTGCCCCTTTAGGGGATGACGGAGCCGATTTAGCGACTTAGGACACTTCTTCATTAATGTTCAACTTTTTGAGGCGGACATTTCTTTACTTATGTATCATTCACCTCTGGCGGACTGTTTGGCCATTATTTGTCGTCGAAATCGCGATTTTCGGCGATTTTGCTGTTCATGAGGTTTTAATGACCATTTTTGAGGAGAAGGAGTCATCCAATCAATATTACTCTGAAATACTTTTCATATGCAAATTAAATTGTCCAACTGTTTTTGTTCCAGTTGAAATTTTAAAAACAGGAAAACAATTACTAATTACACCAACCCCATGAAATGTATTTACCCTCCACAAGAAACAAGTTTGGGTGAAATAATTTCTAAAGCCGCAGGCTCCAAATTATCTTATTATTGATTATAACACTATAATTATGAATTATATTATCTTACCATATTTATACATAATAATTATGATTATCTTATTATTATTATTCAGTTATAGTATTATAAGTATTAATTATCATATATAACCTATTACAAATCAATCAATAAATTATATTACATAACCTATTTTAAATATATCAATAATAACTCATATTAACTATCATTATCTTTTTATTACTTATTATTTATGATTTTATCATTATTAATCATATAAAATATCCTATTACTAATTGATCAATATTTATTCATATTGTTAAAATTTTCTTTTATAATGTAGGAACTATCACCATTTCTAAATTACTTTATTTGACTATCAATTGAACTACCTAACCTAATACCTAAAACAGGTGAACCGTTTTGCCGCCAAAATAGCGATTTCGGCGATTTTGCCGTTCACAAGGTTTTAACGACAATTTTTGAGGGGAAGGAGTCATCCAATCAATAATACTCTGAATTACTTTTCATTTGCAAATTAAATTGGCTACATTTTATGTGAAGTAAATTTTTAGTGCGTCCAACTGTTTTTGTTCCAGTTGAAATTTAAAAATTATTACTTTTTAACCCTTACAGCTCGGGCCCCAATTCCCACCTTAATAGATCGGGGGGGGGGCTCCAAGAGCCCCCCCCTCTATCTCGGCTCCTGTTACAGATAAAGACGTAAAATTTTTTTCTGGTGGTTCATGTGTATTTTTAGAGAAAATTACTTTTTCTAGTCATAGCAGCCAGGCCGCTCCTTAGCCGCTTTTTAGCGGCCAGCCGCTAAATTTTAAAACAGCTGTAGAGCGGCCAATTTTGCAGCTAGGATGACCAAATTTTAGGACGAACTTTTATTTTTCATAACAAAAAAATTACTTTTTCTGATCATCGCCAAAAAACGGCAAATAACGGAAACCGCCATTTACGGCGGTTACGGCGGTAAAACGGCGGTTGGCGGCGCCGATTAATATTTTTATCTGTTTGATGTTGCTCAAGGATTTACCAAAAAAATTTATAGGACTCTAGCTGTAATAGAAGCCACGATATTCATGATATATGTCTGTAGTAAAAGCCGGACAAAAATCGGTCATAAAGTCGGTCAGGGAGCGGTCAAACGGTCATAACACATTTTTTCTCAGAAGGTCATTGATTCACCAAAAAAATTTTAGGTTTCTCCTTATACACAAAAGTCATAATGTAGAAATTAAGATTTTTTTAGATTTTTTTTCTAATTTTGGTGCTACCCAACCGACTTTGACCGGACACCACGACCGACACAGACCAGATATCCTAATAAAATCAACTCTTGCCGACGTATAATTACTAAACTTAAAAAGTCATGAAGTCACAGCACTCCATCTTACCTACAAAAAAAATGAGATTCAAAAAACTAGAGGGGGGGGCTCTTGGAGCCCCCCCCCCGATCTGTAAGGGTTAATTATAATTATTTTTTTCTTGTAATTTTAAAACTAATTAAACACTAATTGTTAGTACATCATAATTTTGATAATTAATTCCACATTTCAATCACTGATATTTACTTTGGTAATTTTTAATTTATCTTTTAATTATCTGATTAATCTCTAATGATTATTACTTTGTAAATCTGAATACTTATTATTCATCTCTAGCAATTATTTTTAAACTATAAAGTAAAAAAAATTACTATAAGATATGTATTAGGTTAGGTAGTTCAATTGATAATCAAATAAAGTAATTTAGAAATGGTGATAGTACCTACATTATAAAAAAAAATTATAACAATATGAATAAATATTGATCAATTAGTAATAGGATAGTTTATATGATTAATAATGATAAAATCATAAATAATAAGTAATAAAAAGATAATGATAGTTAATATGAGTTATTATTGATATATTTAAAATAGGTTATGTAATATAATTTATTGATTGATTTGTAATAGGTTATATATGATAATTAATACTTATAATACTATTGTGGTATCCGCCTAGGATAAATGGCAGACACCAGAGTTCAAATGACTACGGCAGTGTGAACAGACGTGGACACCTATACTATAGAGAAGCTACGCTTCTCTAGCAATCACTAAATAATAAACAGAGTCTATTCAGTTGTTCCTTTATTGAAGGTCTAAGGATTACTAACGTTATATACAACAAACAATAACTACACAGATAGGAATAAATAATCATAAATAAAAGCAATATAATACATATACAATAGTCAGTTTGGGCAATAATGATCCCCCATCCCTGGAAAGGGTGGGGGGAATTAACAATACAGCTTAACCATAATAAGGCTGTCAGACACAATCATTAATTTTAGGCATAGGGAGGGGGTCGGCAGACCCCTTCCCCAGGACTCAGGGGAGGGCCTTTGGCCCTTCTCCGAACCCCGGTCAGGGTTGCCATAGGCATGGCTCACGGTTGCCGAATACCACAACTCTCCCCTCGGAAGGCTGGGAGGGGGTCTCCCTGCCAGACTTCCGACAGTGGTTGAGGCCTTCGGCCCGCTCCTTAGGGCTAAGATATATACAAACGATAATGATTCAATGGAATCCTAGTGGTGATTTTCAGGGCTGATGGGCTCCCAACGTGGGATAGAAGGTAGAGGCTGGCTTTGGTTGGAAACGTAGCTCGGCGCCAGCAGGTGTCAGGTTGGCGTGGGGCACAGCCGCTGCGGGGCCGGTCAGTAACGGGGCATTCTGGTTGTTGTTGGCAGCGGCTGGGGCACTGGCTACCAAGTTGACCGTCTGAGCGACAGCCTGGCCTCCCGAGGGGCCGCGGGGCTTTCCAGAGGGTGGTCCAGGCCTGCCTGGGCGGTCATGCCCGCTATCGGCTGATTGCATGGACACCATTTCCTCGGCTGTTTCCCGGCCGATAGGAATGGCATCCCAGTCTACTGAAAAGTCCCGGGACTTGGCATGGGTGAGTCTGGCTCTGGCCAAGGCCTTACGGTACAAGGTTGGATGGTACAGGAACACTTGTGACATCGCATTCATGGCGGCCCGTACACCTCCTTGTGCGGCTGCCAGGGAAATGATGGTTAAATCCCCCAGCAGTTTGAGAATCAACAACAGCAAACACAGTATGGCTGCGCCATCTCCCCACTCGTGAATAGCTTGTCTGAACCCAGCCCAGACATCCAGGGCGGCTTCTCCTTCCTCCGCCAGTCGGTCGATATTGTAGGACACGATCCCATGGTCTCCGGTGGCTGAACAGCTACCTTGCTGAACGCATGAGCCATAAGACAGGCCGGTCAGCATGGCGGCTTTATACGCTGGGAACGCTAGCAGCTGCTGCCAGTCGTTCAGCTCAGCCTGCGAATACAAGCCTCCCGAACTAAAGTCATCCCAAGGTTCTGTCAGCAGCTGCTTGGGCGTATCCAGCGGGGGTGGCCTCTTCTTAGGTGCGGGGGTTAGCTCTATCCAGCCTTCCTCCGCGTGCACAGTTAGGGGGTAGGTGGAGGAACAGGGAATCTTGGTGGCGTGGCCGCTATACACCTTCGTCACGGCGTCTACGAATCCTGTGGGTTCCACTGGTACTTTGTCCCAACATTCATTGCTCTCACGGACAACATATTTGTTGCGTTGGCAGGTAAGCTGGAGCAGTACATCTCCCCTCAGCACAGAGAACGTGCTCCCCTGGACACGCACCGGGTGGGCCGGGTCTAGTTGCTGGAGCTTCCAGCAATTGGCCGCTACTTCTTCTGCCGCTGTGCTTCTCATTCGTGTCTCCAGGGTAAATCCAATGTAACCTGCATGTATCTGGGCCTGCAGGGGGACATCCACATCCCTGGCCGATACTCTGGGCAGCGCTGCCGCGGCCGGGTCAGCTGCCACGAACAAGGCTGGGTGGTTGGTGGCATGGGCCTCAAAGTCGCAGTTCACTATTGAGGTGGGGGTGGTCATGTTGATGAAGAACTGGGCTTGATGGTCAACCAGGAACGCATCCATCACTAGGCTAGGCTGGAGGCTGCGGATCAGCCTCAAGGGGCAATCTCTCCCCAGGTGGTCCCACATGTAGGTGGCCTCCCCAGTAATGCAAGACAGCTCAGAATGGGGACATTCTAGGGTCAGGTGGTCAGATTGGGACTCCAACCGTCCATCCTCCACTACATAGGTCTCTTCCTTGACCAGCAGCCGTCGTTCCTGGAGCACTAATTCATTGCGGTACAGCTGGCCCTCGAAATGGACGTCCTCCCCTTCACAACCCACCCCCTCGGGGCTGTTGACCAAGGCGCCCACCATATCGAGGGTGAAGAACAGGGGATGGTTCAGCTGGAACGTCAGTGGCTGGGTCTTGCCTGGCAGCGTGTAGACTCGGTTCCTGGCCAGGTCTCGGCACGTTTCTGGATCAATCTTGGTTGGCCTCATGAGGGTGGGGACCGAGGTCACCTTGAGGTGACCCCATACCCCACACCTAAATGTCCACTGGGACACGGTGAGCTGACAGCTATATCCTGTTGTTTCCCTAATCTTGACTTGCTGCAGGACATGTACCTCGTGGCCCAAGGGCACCTCCTGGTGTAGCGGTTCCGTGCTACACATCTTCTCCTTGTTGTAGGCTGTGACGTGGGTGGGGTTGGCGCAGTCCCACCCTACCAGGACGTAGCTAGTTGTAGGCCACACGGCTGCGAGCAGTAGTCCCCACAGAACCATCCACCAGTGTGAGAAGCTACCAGACAGCCAGCGACCTCGCACACGCGGCTGGGGATCTTCGGCTCGGGCCACGGCTGCTTCTTGGGGCTGGACACGGCTGGGTTGCTCCTGGCTAGATACAAATTTCCATTGAGCGTTATCTTTGGGTGCCCGGGGCATCCCGATACCCTCCCCAATGACAGACTGACAGGCGACTGGCGCCTGCCTGGGTGTCGGCTCCCCTAGCCCCAAGGGGTCCCTTCCCTTGTCCATGGCATGCCCAGTGGCATGGGGCTGAAGTGCGTGTGGCACAGGCTCGCCCTGGATTACGTCCCTCCCCTGCCCTAGGGACTCAGGTGCATGTGGCACAGGCAAGTCCTTATATCCCCAAATTTCAATCTCCCCAGCCTCTGGTGCGGGAGGCACAGGCAAGGCTGGAGGGTTACAATACTTTGGATACAATACATTTGTCAAATTTAACTTATCCTGGCTCGACTGGAAATGATGGGCAGCTGGGTTCCCTCGGCTGGCAGTGGGCGCTGGATGGTGTATGGCTGGGCTCTCCCTACGGGCTGGTGGCGCTGGCTGACTGGGGGTGACGGGTGTCACCCCTTCCTCTGGGGCTGCTGGCTCATTCCAGGATCCAGGTATCTCGGTGGCGGCGACGGTTGTCGCCCCAGGCACCAGGGTGGGGGCACTGGATAGCACCCCCCAGTCATCGCAGGTGGCGGCGCCGGATGGCGCCCCATACATCGACTCCGATGCGCTGGCTAGCGCCTCAGGACTTCTGGCTCGGCGATGTTGTTGGGCTGCACAAACTCCGGCCCCAGGTGGTTGAGGCTGAAGCCCAGGCCAACCCGGTTGGGTTCAGCTGCTCCTCCCAGTACGTTGATTCTAGCTGGGACGGTTCCAAACTGCGGCATTCCGTCGGCTCGGCCCGCTGCGTTGGGGGCGGCTGCTTGCTGGGGTGTTGCTGGGGGCGCGCTCCCTTCCATGTTGGCTACTCTGCTGGGCTTTCCTGGGGGAGCGCCCTTGTCCGCAGTGCGCCTCCGGCCGGCTACCTGGTCCCAGTCGGCTCTGCACTTGGCCGCCGTATGGCCGGCATAGTGGCAACAGTCGCACTTGGCAGGACGGTCACGGCGTGACTGGGTGCGTCTCTCTTCTAGGCTGACCTCCATAGGCGTCGGACAGTCTCGGGCTCGGTGGCCTTTCCCTTGGCAGCGGTAACAGCGGCCTGAAGTCTTGTCATCTGGGGCGACCTTCCCCATCTGGTGGAGACCCGGAGCCAAGGCGCCAATCTCCATTGGCTCCGACTCATCGTAGTGGGGCAACTGGACGCTGGCTGATCCCGTGAGCCCGTCGGTGGCGTCCACTAGGCACACACCCTCCTTCAGCTGCTTGGTGATCATTGTGATGGTAAACATGGCTCGCCTCGTGTACTCAGGTACCGAGGCGATCTCATGACTCATCATTTCACGTTTCACATTAGCGTTACGAATGCCACGATTTAATTCGTCTATCAACAATTCAAGGTCCTCATGGCTATAGGCCTCCCTATACAAGGCACACTTTGTGGATATGTATGCTTGTATAGGTTCTGTCGAGTGTTGCCTGTAATCCCTGAAGGCTTGCTTCAAAGTCTGGGATTCAAAGGCTGGACGAAATAACATTTCACACTCGGCCTTGACTTGTTCGTATGTCAAGGCTTGGCCTGCCTCGCCAAACAGATGAGAGGCCATCTCCGCCGCTTGCCCCACCAGTGACAGTAAAAGGGCGTTGCGGCGGTTTAGTGTGTCATGGGGAGGCACACGGTAAGCCGCCCATGACATCTCGAGTCTCCGGATGTGGGAACTCCAGGATTGCTTGGGCGGTCCTCTATACTCCGGCAGGTTACTCAGCATCAGCTTGCGGTACTCGGCTGGAGCCGGTTGGGGATCATCCTGGAGCCATCCTTGGGCTTGGTCGCCTCCTGGCGCTTGCGGCTGCTCCATCGGGTCAACGGTTCAGCGGCGGGACACGAAGTTTTAAGTCAATAATATAAATGGTTTACACTTGAGGCTTTCTAGCCTAGCAGCCAACACTGTTTATCACTAGGTTGGTAGTTTAACTACAAAGATGTAACTTAGATGTACCCAAAGTACTTGTCACTAGTTTTTTTTCTGAGTTGTAGAGTAGGCTGGTAGGGGTAGATAGCTGTTGAGGGTCTGAACTGCTGTCAGGAACTGATTGGGTTTTCCTTTATCACACTATAGATAGGAGGGAGAAGCTTGCAAGTCTTATTTTCTAAAAATATCTCTGTTGGATGCTATGGAGTAGCTCCGCTCCTGTGTGTGTGTGTGTGTGCGTGAAATATCCTTTCCTTGCAACGCGCTTACGCACCGTCAGATCCGCGCACACAGGTAAAACGCGCACTTATCCCTCAACCCGCTCTCTCATTGGTCCGCTTTGTCTTATTCGTCCGTTGAATTTTGTTATGCGTCCCGAACTCTGCTGCGCGACCCGTAAATGGCGCTCTGTTCTCCCGGTCGCTATCTCCACACCGTGGGCGGACTTAGTCAAGTGTGGGTAGGAGGGGGGAAGCGCGTGAGGGGACGGGGTAAAACCGTCCGTTCCCCCTATGGAGAGGGGTGTGCTGTGGGTTTGAGGTAACTGTGTGGTGAGGTAATTGTGCCCTTTTCCTTAATCCTGGGCTTGTTGTTATGTCACCTCGATTGTATTTTCTTCAATGGATGGTGGGCCCCTCCCTTTCCGCTGGAATAAGGGGTGTATTTGTTGTGCTGGAGGCTTGGGGGGTTAGATTGTTTATCAATGCATTGTTATATTACATCTAGGTTCTATTTTTGGCCTTATCACAATACACCACAGATTTTGCTTACCAAGCCTGTTCTATTTTTAGTTTTATCACAATACACAACAAATTGTTTACCAATCCTTGCTCATAAATCTATTGTTCAGCCTTCACACTAGGGTGGTAATCCCTACAATGTGATATAATATCTGCTTTTCTAGATGGGTGGCTGCGCTGTAGCCTCTCAGGATACTTGGAGTTGACGTAGTTTCCTCTGCTTGGTGCACTACACTCGTATGTTCGCTCGCAGCTCGCAGCTATTTGGCTTGTTTCAGCCTGTCGGCGGCAGGGAATGTCCCGTCCTGCAGCGCCGTGTATCCGAATCCAGCTGGTGGCGGCAGGGAATGTCCCGTCCTGCAGCGCCGCTGGTTCGAATCCTTGGCTTGTTTCAGCCTGTCGGCGGCAGGGAATGTCCCGTCCTGCAGCGCCATGTATCCGAATCCGGCTGGTGGCGGCAGGGAATGTCCCGTCCTGCAGCGCCGCTGGTTCGAATCCTGCTATCTCTTGCAGTAAATGTTGGCCTATTTTCAGCCGTTTACACTTAGTTGGCCTGTTTCAGCCCGTCCGCAGGCCTGTTTCAGCCCTTGAGCGCTCAATTCTCCGTTAGATGTCGGCGCTTCTCGCGGTTCTCCGTCAAGTTTCGCTGCTCTCCGCAGTCTCTTGTCCGATCTCGCTACTCTCCGCAGCTCGGGTTCCGCCACACTTAGTGGTCTTTCGCTAGATTTCGCTTCCACAACTGCCGGATGCAGAGTTAGACCTTGCTATCCAGGGTGGGTAATTCAGGTTGCTTGTGTCAGTTTTGCCAGTTTCACTGCTGGGAGTACCTTAGCCTCAGCTGCGCGTCTGCTCTACACTTGTGGTTTGCCGTAATCTCACAGCTGACACCAAAAGTTGTGGTATCCGCCTAGGATAAATGGCAGACACCAGAGTTCAAATGACTACGGCAGTGTGAACAGACGTGGACACCTATACTATAGAGAAGCTACGCTTCTCTAGCAATCACTAAATAATAAACAGAGTCTATTCAGTTGTTCCTTTATTGAAGGTCTAAGGATTACTAACGTTATATACAACAAACAATAACTACACAGATAGGAATAAATAATCATAAATAAAAGCAATATAATACATATACAATAGTCAGTTTGGGCAATAATGATCCCCCATCCCTGGAAAGGGTGGGGGGAATTAACAATACAGCTTAACCATAATAAGGCTGTCAGAATCAATCATTAATTTTAGGCATAGGGAGGGGGTCGGCAGACCCCTTCCCCAGGACTCGGGGGAGGGCCTTTGGCCCTTCTCCGAACCCCGGTCAGGGTTGCCATAGGCATGGCTCACGGTTGCCGAATACCACACTATAACTGAATAATTATAATAAGATAATCATAATTATTATGTTATAATCAATAATAAGATAATTTGGAGCCTTCACACAAACTTGTTTCTTGTGGAGGGTAAATACATTTCATGGGGTTGGTGTAATTAGTAATTGTTTTCCTTTTTTTTTTAAATTTCAACTGGAACAAAAACGGTTGGACACACAAAAAAATTTACTTCACATGAAATGTAGCCAATTTAATTTGCATATGAAAAGTATTTCAGAGTTATATTGATTGGATGACTCCTTTCCCTCAAAAATGGTCGTTAAAATCTCGTGAACGGCAAAATCGCCAAAAATCGCGATTTCGACGACGGATAACGGCCAAACAGTCCGCCAGAGGTGAATGATACATAAGTAAAGAAATGTCCGCCTCAAAAAGTTGAACATTAATGAAGAAGTGTCCTAAGTCGCTAAATCGGCTCCGTCATCCCCTAAAGGAGCAAAAAAACAAGATTTTTTGAAAAATCGTCAAAAATCATGCCTTTGGCGGCGCGTATCGGCCAAACAGTTCACCCGTGGCAGATAATGCGTAAGTAAAGAAAAGTTTGCCCCAAAAAGTTGTACAAACTTGCTTTTGTGTGTCAATCCCAAAAAACAACTCCCTGCATGAGTTTTGGCCAAAAAAACGAAAATTGCTACTTTTTACGGTTGATAACTTTCAAATCCGGCTTTTAGTCGGCCACCTGTTAAAAGCTTTCTGGCCAGCCGTACGGCCTTAATGATATATCCCTGGAACCGCCAGGGTATGTAGAATTTTGGTTCAGAAAAACATTTAGACCCTCTCATTGCAATTTTGTTGGATATTGCGTGTCTTAAAGACCATAGTCAACCTAAATTCTAAAGTATGTATAAATCCGTCAAATTTTTAGGATTTACCAACATTTTTCAAATTGACACAAGTTTGTCAATTTTCAACCTTTTTTCACATTTTAAGTTGCTAAATTTATCTTCATTACCTAAGGTTTTTGGTTTTTGAAAAATTATTAATGAAAAATGTAATTTAAAGCATATTTTTTTAAATTTTAGATGAAATTTTGATTTTTAAAATTTTTTTTTTGGGCTGGAAATGGCCGGAAACCGGTCAAAAGACCGGATTTTAACCATTTTTTTAACTCTAGGGGTCATATCCAGTGTTGAGGAATTCAGATCAGACCTTAAAGCAAAATTCATCATTGGGGTGTACCCAGGAGGGGGCTTGATTTACAGATACCCCCTAAAAACCGGAAAAAAACGTTTTTTTACAAAAATCCCGGCCGGTTTTTGCCGGATCCGGCTCAAATTTTGCATGGAGTCATCCTTTGGTATTCCCCACAGTTGATACTTGATCTGGCAAGATCCCAGAAAAGTGTGGTATATCTACCCCCCCCCCCCCCACCTTGAGATGCTCTTTTTGATTTGCAAGCAAATAATCCAGATTCCAAATATCACTTAAACTCTTTTTTGTCTTATCCGCGGATAACACGCAACAATATATATACCTCTATTCCTGACTAAAGTTAAATTATATTAAATCTGTTGACATAAAATTTTGTTCAATATTAATTAAGACTGAAAAGAAATTTTGTATATAATAAAATATTTTTTCACAAAAGAAATTCTTTTCATCTTAAATTTATCATATTTTATTTAAAAGAATTTTGATTATTTATTTAAACCATTACAATTTCTCTTAATATTTTATGTTTTTTTTCAATAACTAAACAAACATAATATATCATTTTAAATATAAAAATGCCTAAATAAGGCCTTAATACCCAGTGCGGCCAAATTTGCAGTCACTCATAACCGATAGCAGCTTTGAAGAAGCTTTAGACGTAGCCTAATTTCTAAATTAGCCCTAGAGGCAGTCAAACATTAATATATCTTGTTTATGATTTTTAAAAATTAGGTTAGTACAGTATCAAGAAAGACAATAGTTTTTATTTACGGAAGCGCGTCAATAACTAAGAAAAGGTGTCCTTTGTCCAAATATGCCGCGCACTATTTTTCATTATCTAATTTTATAGGTTAGTTTCCTGGCATCATGCTTGACAACGAGAAGATTTTGAATACAGGTGACGGCCATCTTGGATATGCTTTTCCACGGATTTTCCGGATACATAAACTCCGCATTTCTAATTTGATCCTGGCAGAATTTGTTGGGTGTCAGGCTTAGGTCTGTATTTTCTTGTGTTTTTTTTTTATCTATTTTAAATAGTTTAGGCAAAAAATGCATTGACTTTTATACAATATCTTAAAGTCTATTTTTACAAAAGTTGTTTTTTTAAACAATACATGGCAATAAAATTGAATAGAAACAAAAAGTATTTCAAATATATTTTTATCAGTTAATCAACCATGTTCATTTCAGTTAAGAGATTTGATTTTATTTACTGTTCTTTTGTCCTACTATATGTTGGCGAATTATAATTTAGACATATGATTTCTTTGTAAATAATACTCTAACTATTGAACATCTGATTTTTTACTATTTTTGCTATTTGTGGATGTTGTCATCCTTGTTTTATGTGATGAACTGCAGCCTAAGCCTCCTGCTTACTTCTATATCAACATCCTCATTGAATGGGAACTGACCGGACAAAGCTACATAAACAATAACACCAGTGCTCCACATATCCAGGGCTCTGTCAGGTAACATTCAGTTTTTTTTTATTTGATTTAGAATTTGAAATGAAACAAAATTTTCAAAAGTAGAAACACTTGAAATCTTTATTAGAGGAAGTTATGGAAAATGGATAGTAGATTACACTGGTACCCAAAGTTTTATAAGCACGTTAGAATGTTTATCAAATCTTCAATTATTAGTGATATTCTTTAGTGACCATGCTTTTCCACCAATAATTTTGATCTTCAGAAGGAGTAATTAAGTTTATTGTAGTTGGGGGATGTACATCAATTTATCGCCCATTTTCTTATCCCTTTAGATCCCTGTTTACTTATAAACACAAATAATATAAATACAGATGACAAACTATTGATTAAAAAATGTTGGAGAGTGTTGTTTTGTTTTTCAATGACCTATCCCATGATCCCTTTTAATGTTTAGTAAACTATCTGAAGCTCTTTAAATAACTCATATGTAATCTTATAATTTGTCTCATAAGTTGTCAAACTTTCCTTAAACATGGTGCGAAGGAGATTCTTTCCCGGATTTTGATAACAAAAACAAAATAATTAATAAAAAATATTATTTTTTTTATCGTATATCTTATTTTAGTCATATATACAGGGTGGGGCAAATAAGACCGGACAAACTTTAAACGGCCATAGCGCCAAAACTACTTGACCAATCAGGACGTTTGACCACACTATAAAAAGCTTAGCTAATGACCTTTTAGCACAAAAAAAAATTTGGACGAAGTTAGACGTGTACACCGAGCTGGCCGCGCACATGTTCAACAAGGCAGATTCCAAATGCGCCGGTGGTTAAAGCGCAAAATCACATAACGTAGGGTCCGATAGGGAAGGAGTTGGAATCTTGACCCCAAATTTTGTGGGTGTCTTAGGCTCATTGAGACACACATTTTGCCGTGTTTAAATTTATTTTAGCTCAATCCTAGCCGAAATGAGATCGATTTTTCAAGATTTTGAGCCTTAAGAAATCACAAACAGTAGAGCCCGACAGGGAAGGAGTTGGAAATTTGACACAAAATTTTTATGTGTCTTAAGCTCATCGAGACACGCATTTTAAGTACTTAAAGCCCACTGTAGCTAAATCCTAGCCCAAATGAGAGCAAAAACATGGATTTTGTCAATTTGGCGGTTACTCATGTTCCTAAGGAAATGTGGCCTCCCAGCAGCCCGATCTTAATTCAATGGACTTTTGGGCCTAAGGCTACTTTGAAGCATGCACCAATAGACGTGCCCATACCACAAAGACCTCCCTCATTGCCACTATCAAGGAGAACTACGCCAGCTTGGACAGGTACATTTTGACCTGGACCTGCCGGCGGTTGAGGAGGCCGGTAGAGGCGGTGATTGAGGCTGGCGGCGATTTTGTTGAATTATCTACTAGTCATATACCTATTTTGCTTGCCAGTTTTTAAAATTCAATAAAATCTTTAGAATTGACGATTTTATGTTTATTTGTTTAGAAGTTAGAATTTGTCCGGTCTTATTTGCCCCATATGTAACGCGTCTATGTTAATATTATTTTTATCTTTTAGTATTTAAAAAAAAATACTTTATATCTATATGTATAGTTTGTATCATTAATGGGCTATTTATTACACTACTTCCCAGAGTTTTATAATTAAGTTTTCTTAATCGTTGGTCTAATAACTTTGGGGACTTTTATTGAATTTTGTTTGGCTTGTTCATTAGGTTGAGTGTCAAAACGTTTAAACCACTAATTTTAATCTACAGATTGGGTAATTTTATGTACCGTCATTGGGGATGTACATACATTATTCGGCCATTGTCTTATCCCTTAAGGTCCCTACTGTATCTTATTAGATAGTAATATATATAAATAATTTCAATCTAAGTTCTCATTCATGTCAAGTCACCCGTCAAGTTAATCAAATTTAGAAACTCAAACTTCTTTATGAGATAATATAATAAGTAAAAAGTAAACTTATTAAAGAAGGTGTATCAACTTTTTTTTTATAGCTAGCCGGTTCTTTTAGTAAGTAGTAGATGTAAAATTTTTCATAGAATTCAGATATGCAATCGGTTTTTTTGTAGACCTCTTATTTTTTAAGTAATTTAAGTTTTTTAAAAAAATAATTAAGTCGGTTTTAAGGTACTAAAACGCAACAAAATAAAAGAAGAAAATGGCCAGTAAGAACAAAAATAGTAAGATCTTTAATTTGACACCTTACTTTTAAAATTCTGTTGAGTAATTATTGAAAAAATCTATTTTTTTAACCTCGGTTTAATAAAAACTTTAGACCTAAATATTTTCTCAAACAGACATAAAAAACATGGGTTCATATATACCTTTAGAATCAGAAAAATATTACGAATCCATTGTAAGCAAAATTGAAAAAAAGTAAAAAAATTTAAAAATTTAAAAATGGCCAATTGTAATTTTTGTTCTGGCAACACTATCGTCTTCCCTTTTTTACCCCCTCTTTACCCCCTCTATACCCCCTTCCCATTTTTATACTCAATTAAAGAGTTAAGACGTTGCCTGTACAATATAATATGATATTTTCATATAATTCCTTTTATTGTAGTTTATATACTATATTGTAAACTTTTTTTTTCAATTTTGCTTACAATGGATTCGTAATATTTTTCTGATTCTAATGGTATATATGAACCCATATTTTTTTACTTGTGAAATGATAAAATTGAGTTCAAAGTTTTTATTCTCGTGGGTTTAAAAAAATCGATTTTTTCAATAATTACCTGACAGAATTGAAAAAGTAAGGTGTCAAATTAAAGATATTACTATTTTTGTTCATAATGGCCATTTTCTTTCTTTTTTTTGTTGCATTTTAGTACCTTACAATCGATTTAATTTTTTTTTAAAAAACTTAAATTACTCAAAAAATAAGAGGTCTACAAAAAAACCGATTGCATATCTGAATTCTATGAAAAATTTTACATCTACTACTTACTAAAAGGACCGGCTAGCTATAAAAAAAAAAGTTGATACAACTTCTTTAAAAGTTTTGACAACATTTTTTTTTTTTAGTAAAAGTAGAAAAAAAATATTTATTATTATTTAAAACATTTTCTCGTATTCATTCGAATCCGGTGGATAGGAACCGGTTCTCATCCACACGAAAAAACTATGTCTAGCATCGTATTATATCCAGTTTTCTACGAATATAGAAATGTACAATCATAAGATTAAAACCAGTTTTTTTAGCCGGTGCCTCCGGCACCACGGGGCTAAAAAAACTAGTTTTAATCTTATAATTGTATATTCTATATCCGCGGAAAGCCGTTTATAATACGATACGAGAAATAACTATTCTAATTATTATAGTATAATAGTACTATAAAAAAAACTAATTGAAAAAAATCTTTTGTCTGATTTTTTCGGTTTCATAAATTAACAAGGATGACACACCCATAAGTAGCAAAGCACAAAAAAATCCTGGATGAACAAACTGACAAAGTATGTTATGCAGTAATTGTTGAATTGTCATAACAAAGAAATAGAAAGATAGAGATATTCGATAAATATTATGAAATTTTTAGATAAAAAGGTAATTGTCTCGTTTGAGACATGACCAACATCGACTGACGGACCAATATCCGGGATGCTTCAGGGAATCTTCACCAAAAAATTCAGCTTACTGTATTAAATAACAATCGAGAAAATCAAACTTCGGACGGACGGACAGACAAAGTTAATGATAGAAAAGGTACGATCCTTAAAAAATCATATAGGAAAATTTTATTATCAATAAAAAATGAATATTTTATTCCTGTTAAATCCTCTCTTCTTGAGAACATTTGAGTAAAGAACCTGGCAACGAAATCATCAATTATGTAGTCAACCATCAAGTGGCGTGCACCGGATGTTTCTTCAAGAGGGCAAGGAAGGATTATCATATTTTAATTTCAAGAGGGAAACCCCCATGTACACCCCACTTGGCACTCCAATGCAACTATATTGTATGGAAAAATACAACAGGGTGTCTCAAGAAAGAAAAAAAAATTACACAAAAAAATATAAAAACAGCCCAATTTTGAAATAACTATTTACGACCGTTAGTAAACATTTACAGCTTTTGGAAAGAAGGGGAGTGAAAATAGTTTTTTTTATAAAAATGATAAAATTAGACCTGGGATGAATAACCTTTTAAACAGTTTAAAGGGCTATAACCTTTACTCCAGCCCTTATCTTCCAAATTCAAATAACTCCCCCTAATTAGGAATAAATTTCCTCGCACAAAAAAAAGCTTAGACATCCCTTTTAAAGAGTATTTATTTGTAATTTTACTTAGTGCAGATTAAATTCAATACATTTTCAATATTAAAATGTCCTTAAAAGAATTTCTGAAACAACTGTGTTTTATCTTTGTATTTTCTCACAAACATATTTAAAATTTCATAAACCAGAAAATTTTATTTTCCAATTCTCAAAACAAAGTTGAATCCATAAAAGTTCAACTGATATTTGAAAATCATATTTTCTATTCAGTATTGGAGTATTCTTATTAATCTGTCTTTCATTGATACTTAGCAACAAGAGGCCTTTAGGTGCGATCTAGGGAAAGAGGAGGGGGATTGTGTTTAACCTCTACTTTCATTTCTAATCTCAAAGAGAAAGTAAAATAGTAGGCTATAATTTTTCTCCAGGAGCAATTTATCTTAGGGGGATGGAGGTACCGACATGAAAACGATCCTACTCTAAACAGAGATAGACAAACAAACATCTTTTTAAGTTTTTAATTGAATTTCATTAATATTCAATTACTTATAACATAATCTTTTCGTGTTATAAGCTTTTTTTGTTTTAATTTTAATATTGAGACACCTAGCTTCAAACCTTGAACTACATAATAACCTCTGGTGCCAGGTAGGCAGGGGTCCCAACTATAGACTTTCTGAAGCTCTTCTTGCCAATAATGCGGGCATAACCAAAATCACATAGTTTTACCTTTTAATTAGAGTTAGATACATATTTATTATTATCTTAAGATTATCTAAAGTTATATATACATTGGTTGTGGATGGTTAAGACAAAAAAATAAAATCTTAATAGAAAATTAATTATAATTTTAAAAATGTGCAGTTATATAAACTGTGTTTATGATATTTACAATATTACTTTTTTACAAAAATTTATAAGTCTAAAGATTTGAAACCTCCACCAAAAAAATATTCTTCAATAATTTTGAGAAAAAAAATCCACCACCATAAAACATGAAAAATCTATAAAAGTTATGTGTATTAATTCACATGCATCGCTGTTCTAATAGATTGAAACAAATAAATAATATGTTGCACCAATATAAAAAAATGTTGAGTGGAAAAATCCTTTTTTGTGCCTTTTATAGCAAAGTGAAATATTATGCATTTTGTTAATGTATATTCTTATTTCAATTATTTGTTGGTTTCCCTCGAGCATAGAAACCTTTCCCGTTTATTTTGGTCAGGTTAGGTTATAATGGGTACAAGGTAGCACCGTAGGGTATGGACAATTCACAGGGGTTAAGCATGGAAAATAAAACCAAAAAATCTTCATTTTCAAAATAAAGTAAGGGGGGGGGGGGAGGTTTGTGCTTGCGAGGGAAAGCACCATTTTTTATTTACTCATGGAAAGAAAACGAAGTAGCAGGTTTCTTCGTATTTTTACATTATCTTTTCTCCTATGTCTAGCCATTGTGGGTAGCTCTAACCCTGCGGGACAAATATCAACATTTACAAAACCTATCCTATCCTGTTATAATACGACGAAACCCGCTACTTTGTTTTCTTTACATGATCCAACTTCTCTATAGATTGTAGTGTCCTACACCACTAGCGTTATCAGTTTGTTGACTGACCTGAGGGAAATCAGAATCTGAGGAGAGCAACACGTTTTCAGGCTTTAGATCACAGTGAACTATATTCTGAAAGTTAAAATATACCATAAGAAAAATAACAGGATATCTATGTGTTTGTCTGTGTGTGAGTGTATAGTAAGATTTATTTAACCTTGGAATTAGGGTTTTCTCTACAGTAAAACTTCTCATAGATCAAGGTAATATTTATATCTATAGAAAAATAACCTCTAGAAAAGTTTAATACTTAAAAAAGTTCCTTCTTTTTCCTTACCTTAAATCAATAAAGATTGTTATTTATTGCATCGTATTTTAGAGTGGACACTTTCTGCAGATATTAAAATGAAAAAAAAAATAAAAACCAGTTTTGTTTGCCACGAGTGGCCGAAAACCCGGGCTAACAAAACTTGTATTTATTTACTGTTTTTTATTTTATTTGTGGAAAATTGTATGTAATACGAAGCTGCAAATACATGATTTTTCAGTAAGGCTGAGAACTCTTACTAATCAAGTGAATATTAATCGGTTTCGAATCCATAATGGAAAAATATTTAATATTCATGAATAAGGTAAAAGAAATGAAAATTTCTTAATTTTATAACATTCTTTTGTTAAAGTACTTTTCAAAATCAATTATCTTTTTATGTAAAAATTTCTATAAATCTTTCAATAGACAACCTACTTCTAAAAAAAACGATCAATAACAGTATAAAAATCATAAATTTATCTTATTTCTAAATCTTTTTTTCATCACTCTCCTGGTATTGTCTGCAAGAAAAGATTAACATTTTCTTTTCATATTTTTCTTTATCAAAGATTAGAAATACCTTTCATTAATCCCTCTCTTCAATAAAATTATTTAGTATTCTCAAAAATATTTTTTACTTAATATCTTAAAATATTAAAAGTTGAATTTTCCCCCAGTGCAGTGTAGGGGACATTGGACTGTAATTTTATACTGACAAACATGCTCTCTCATTTGATGGCTTAAAACTTTGCATATTTGATAGGTTGGTTTAAACTAGCATTGTGTCAATTTAAAACCAATAATTGTAATTGCAAGGGTAATTCTGTGTATCAGCATTGGGAATTCGAAACAATTTAACATTGTTTTTTGTTGTTGTTGTATCCATTAAAATGCCTTAAAACATATCTACATAATTTCTACCTTTTTAAAAGCGAAGCTTTTCTATAATTATTAAAAGCAAATCTTTTCTATAATTAGGGTCGGTCCGTCCGTCCGTACGTCCGTCCGAGATAGATAGCTTTTATTCGTTAATTTAGGCATGTTAGAATTGTTCTATCGATTTCAAACTTTGCATGATGATTCATGTAGTAGTTAGGTACGTTTTAGAAAGCGTAGCAACTCTATAATCATTACCAGAATGTCCGTACGTCCATTTTGAACATGTTAATTTTTCTACTTTTTTAACAACAAATTTTTATGTGATTTAATTATCCGTTTCTTCTGATTTTTGGTATATTGTTTCCTGGAACAACAAAGAACAATATTATAAGCGAAGCAACTCTATAATCAAGTCCTAAAAATGTAAGTATATCCATAAACATTATCCTGTATCAAGCAGTTTTTCCAAAAATTTACTTACAATTTTGCTTCGACTCTTATAGTTTTATATTCTGATTATTCAGTTCAGACACTATACAAGTGTTAATGTCCGTTTGTCCTACCGTTTCAGTGCTTCGCTTTTATGGATGTTGTCATCCTTGTTAATATCTATCTTCATGTTTGATTCATCTATCTATCTATCAAGGCATCTATAATTATCCAGATTAATACCTATCTATACTACTATCTAACTTTCTATCTATCCTGCTATATGACTAAATATCTATCCTACTATCTGACTATCTATCAATCCTTCTATCGGACAATCTAACAATCCTGCTTTCTGACCATCTATCCTACAATGTAACTATCTATCTATCTATCTATCCAAGTATCTACCTTTTAAAGAGCCACTTAAATCTGAGTGAGCAAAAATTTTATAATTATCTCACTAAGCTTAATATCTATCCAATTATCTATCTATCTGACTATAATTCTTATTATATCTTACTATCCATCTATCTTACTAACTATCTAACCTATAATCTGACTATCTATCCAAGTATCTACCTTGCTGTGTAGATGATTAGGAGTCACTAATATCTGTGTGACCAGAAACTTTATAATTCTCTCACTAAGCCAGATATCTATCCAATTATCTATCTATCTGACTATATATATATCTTACTATCTATCTATCTTACTAACTATCTATCCTACTGTCTATCCAGCTCTCTGCCTTGCTGTGTAGATGTTTGGGAGTCCATCAAATCTGTGTGAAACTTTGTAATTATCTCACTAGGCCAGCTATATATCGAAGTATTTAAATTGCTGTGTAGAGAGAGCCACTAAAATCTGTGTGACCAGAAACTTTGTAATTCTCTCACTAAGTCTTATTATCAATCTGGCTATCTACCTATCTTACAATCTATCTATCTGACTATCTACCTATCTTACAATCTATCTATCTGACTATCTATCCAACTCTCTACCTTGCTGTGTAGAGAGAGCCACTAAAATCTGTGTGACCAGAAACTTTGTAATTCTTACTAAGCCTATTATCTATCCAATTAACTATCTATCTGACTATATCTCTATTTTACTATCTATCTATCCTACTGTCTATCCAGCTCTCTACCTTGCTGTGTAGATGTTTGAGAGCCACTAAAATCTGTGTGACCAGAAACTTTGTAATTCTCTCACTAAGCCTGGCCTGTTCACTGGATAAGATCATCTCTAACATATCACCTCAAATTTTAAAATAAATTATATCATTAATTATTTTTAGTGCAATAGACTAGACATAAAAATCAATTTTAGGTAATTGGAAACTTATGCATTTGAAATAAAGAAAATGCCCCCAAAGTGCCTATGGAGCACTGAAGTCCACCCTCATTTTTGAAAAAAATAAAGGGGTAGAATAGTTTTTTTTATGCCTAACCTTGCGGGACCTTTACCTTCACCTGTACCTGCTAAGCTACTCAGAAGTCCAGCAAACCTAATATGTTTATTGTTTGGAAAATTACAAACAAAACACCCTTTTTTAAAAGACAGAACATTAAAAATTACGATAGATTGGCTTTTAATAAATCTTTAAATTTTAATCATATTTTTAAAATCTTGATTGATTTATCCCAAAATTATTTTTTCTATTGAATATTTTTTTTAAAATATACCACCTACTATTAAGAAAAAATATTTATATATTAAAAAATAATGAATTAACTTGAATTAAATTATCTTTTTTTTTAATTAAATCATTCATTCAAGTTTTCTTCGTTGAGTTATAGATTATTACATGTAAAAAATATTAGAATTAAATTTTGCATTTTGATTTGTTAGTTCAAAACTAGTTGTGTATGAATTTTTCAACATTTAATTTTGATAGAAACTGGTTAAGTTTGTTTATCAATATTACGAATGTACATTAATTTTTTTTTGTTTAATTATATTATCCCTAGAGATCCCTGCTTACCTCTTAGTTTTTCCATAACAACGAAAATTCTCTCCGGAGATTCAAACATCCTCTCGAGATTAACCACCCCAGGATGGTGAAGATTTTGTAAAATTTGGACCTAGATAAATATAGTTAGTAATTAATCCATGTATCTTACTTACTATCTATCTATCTTTCAAACTTTTTATTATCTATATAAATATCAAAACAACCACTTCAGATTAGCCACCCCAGGATGGTGTAGATTTTGTAATATTTTGACCTAAACAAATACATTTAGTTGTCCATCTATGTACCTTACTGACTATCTATTTATCTATTCAACAAAATATCCACTTAAGATTTTGGAGATTTTTAAAATCTTGACCTAAAAAATTAAGTTAGTTATTCATGCATATACCTTACTAACTATCTATTTATCTGATTATCTATATATTCATCAAAATATCCACGTAAGATTTTGGAGATAATGTAAAATTTAAACATAGGTAAATATTGTTGCCCATCTATGTATCTTACTTTTTCTGTATCTTAAAAGCAGCATGTTATTTATCTCTATGTCTGTCTGCCTGTGCGTACCAAAGGATCTCGCTAACCGATGAACTGATATGGTCCTCCTTTTCAGTGATGTTCGTATAGGTCCAAGGAATTATTTAATATATTATTTTAGGATCCTATCCTAAGAGAAATCGTCCATTAAAAAATTAACCCCCCACCAAAAAAAGAATTCTTTAATTTTTCTTTTAAAAATTAGAATTGTTGAAAGTAGGGGGTCTACTTCCCTACCCCATAAAGTTTCTGGTGAATATTGAAAAAAAGTTTTCTTAAAATTATATTTTTATACTTAACTTTATCATATTTTTCCTTACCATCAGAAACTTTTTATAAACTTAAAAAGTTCATCAAATTCAAATATTTAGATTTACCTCATTCTTAAGTGCAGCTTCTTGTTTGGTTGGAAATCTCATTTTGTCGATAACCTTGATGGCAACAGCTGTTCCGGTCATCCTAAAAACATGGTAAATTTAATCCCTAGCATAGGGTTGAAGCAAACCCGTGACCGTGGCTCAACACGTAGCGCATCCGCTAGATATATTATGTCTATTAAACTAGTTTTTTGTCTATATTTCTCAGATTTATTACTGAAGAAAGTTAGATAAACATTTACACTTATGATAGGTTGTTATTGTAAATGTACATTGTACAACCTTGCTATAGTCACCGAAAATCCTCATAAATTCCTGATTTTTTTAGCAATGCAAAGTATGTATATTTTTTGGCATCTAACTCCAAAAATGTGGATAATACCCACCATTCCCACATAAAAATAGAAGGTAAAAAATATTGTTATCGGGTCTTTAACAACAGCTGAAAGCAGATAAAGTACATTTGGAATAAAATAGGTAGCAATTGAAAACTTATTGATAAACATACTTAAATCATAGATTAGCTGCGCTAGTAAAAAGCATACCTATGAACGCCACCATAGACAATACCAAACTGTCCAGAGCCAAGAACATCTTCTGGGAATATTTGATACGCCTGGCTAATATCCTAAACAGATTATACATTTTAGCAATTTATATGGTTGCGGATTTCCTGTAACTTTTAGAAGATTTTTTTTATAATTTGTATAAAATGTGTTACATATTAGAACTTCATATTGGGTATCTCGATAGCCTTAGATATGCTAAAGGGTGTTAAAAAAACAATGGCTCACAATTAGAACCCTTTTCAGTACTTCAAATCTTGGAGATAGACAATATACTGTTTAGAGTTTTTGATGGAGCATGTAAAAACCTTTCTATAGACACCTTAACAAGATTTCTAACTCAATCCTTTGGCATAAAAAAAACAGACCCATCCAACATTGAGACATGACGGCTCTGTCTATTTCTAGTTCTTGATGTTTGCCAGGTCTTTCTTTTTTATGCCAAATTGGCTGAGATTGTGTTAGAAACCTGATTAAGGTTTCTATAGAAATGTCTTCACATGCCCAATAAAAAAACTCCACACATTATCGGATCTATGTACAAGATTTCAAGTAGTTAAGACGGTTTGTTCTTTTTTTAGAATTTTTTTTAAAAATTTGTAATAAAATATGCACTTTCTGTGTAGAGCGAATTTCTCCTCTAGCTCTAGTGCTATGGAGAACTGAGGAGATTTAAAATTCAATGTTGTTTTCTAATTATCATTGCTTGGGTATGAATTGTATTATTTTTTATTAGTTTTGGACCAAAACTGTAAAGATAGTATTGAAAAAAGTGAAGCGATTGGATTTTTTTCAACACCATTTAGTTTTTTTTGAGAATTAATATTTCTTAATAATCCCCTTCTTATCATAGCTAATTATGTTCTACCTTTCTCTTTCTTTATCTATCTACATAAATGAATAACATGGTATCTCTTTTTAGAGATTGCGGCTGTAGTAAAACTTTTTATATGTACATATTTACTACTATATATCTATCAGTCGGCTAGTTATCTATCTTCTTTATATCTAACTTATAATTATCTATCTATCTATCTGCCTGTTCTTTCTTATATCTTTCAGTATTGGGTGCGGCTGTTTCTAAACTATTTGATACATTTTACTCAGGAATAAGGTATAACCAACAAGCAAAATAAATCTAAAATAATATTTGGGGGGCAAATGGAGAGGTCGTCAATTTTACGATGTGTTGCCCCCCAACGACAGTTGAAAAAACACGTATATGTTTCGTGATTTTCTTCCGAATTAATTTCGTTATTGGTATAAGCTGCATTTTACTGCTATCTTTCTATCAGTCAGTTGGTTATCTATCTATTTTAAATTCATATATCTATTCTACCTGTTCTATCTCTCTTTCCGCATTGGCTGCGGCCGTAGCAGCATTTTCTTTAGCAGAACTCTTGGTTGAAGACTCCTTGCTGCTTCCAGAAGTTCCCTGTCCTGAGTCCACTGGCATCAGTGCCTAAAATAATTTAAATTAATTATATCAAAAAAAAAATTACTAATAACCTGACATTTTTTATCATTGGTCTTTAGGTCTATTTACAACTATTTTTTTTTAAATTCTGATTTTCATTTTATTGCAACAAGCGATT
Source organism: Acartia tonsa (assembly GCF_053477335.1). Taxonomy (NCBI): domain Eukaryota; kingdom Metazoa; phylum Arthropoda; class Copepoda; order Calanoida; family Acartiidae; genus Acartia; species Acartia tonsa. The sequence continues at coordinate 12,670,677 of NC_137268.1, forward strand.
CTTAATCTATTTTTTATAATTAATTCCATTTTAATAATATTAATTTTTAATAACATATGTTTCAGTTTGTCAATAAAACTGTTATTTACATTGTTGTATGGGATAATTAATATCATAATAATAAATTAATTTGTAAACATTTTGATAACCTAATTTCAAATATGTATTTAATTAGATGCATCTTGTTTTTATCCTCCAATCCCTATACCCCTCTTGAAAAATGGCTTTTTAATGTTTTGCCTCGCCGAAATATAAACTGGTTCTAAAACGCTATGAATAATGTTATACCTGTTTGATAGCTGTCTCCCAGGATTTTGCTTCATCCTCCTTGTTGCTACTAGATCCTTCTCCACTCTAAATATTAGTAAAATTATAAATAAATCTTGATTAATTTTGAACTAACGGTTACGCCCCTAGAGGCCTCAATTTTAGTTTTTAATAGAACAATTTTTGCAGGGAGTAATTTTTTTCTAAGGGCGATTTCCCTTGGGACATATGAAAAGCTACATTGTAAAGGAGAACCATATCGATTCAGTGGTTGACGTGAAAATCGGTACACAAAGACAGAAATCCTTTTATTTAAGGATTAATTATTGATAGATAGATTAAAACTTGAAATAGACTTTACAATTTCTTAGCTATTTCAATCTGGAATAATACTGGATATGATTCTGTATGATAATATTGTACTATACCTGGGTGTCTAGACTAACAAATATATTCAGGTTAGCTGTTTTAATCTGGAATAATAATGGATATGATACTCTATTATAATATTGTACTATACCTGGGTGTCTAGACTAACAAATCTATTTAGGTTAGCTGTTTTTATCTGGAATAATACTTGATATGATTCTGTATGATATAATTGTACTATACCTGGGTGTCTAGACTAACAAATATATTCAGGTTAGCTGTTTTAATCTGGAATGATACTGAATATGATTCTGTATGATATAATTGTACTATACCTGGGTGTCTAGACTAACAAATATATTAAGGTTAGCTGTTTTAATCTAAAATAATACTGAATATGATTCTGTATGATAATATTGTACTATACCTGGGTGTCTAGACTAACAAATATATTCAGGTTAGCTGTTTTAATCTGGAATAATACTGGATATAATTCTGTATGATAATATTGAACTATACCTGGGTGTCTAGACTAACAAATATGTTCAGGTTAGCTGTTTTAATCTGGAATAATACTGAATATGATTCTGTATGATAATATTGATCTATACCTGGGTGTCTAGACTAACAAATATATTTAGGTTAGCTGTTTTAATCTGGAATGATACTGGAGAAGTTTCTGTGGCAGATGCCCCACCTATTAAAATAAAGTTTTATAAGGGTTTTCGAAGGTTAGGATGAATTATCATCTTTCCCAAAAATAATTGATGTCAATTGATAAGCAAATTCAGCTTAAATTCAAATAGATTAAAATCTATGGAGGGAGGTGACATTGGGCAGTAAATTACACTTGCATCCAAATTTTTGTAAGCACTCTATCCTATTCGTTGAATCAAAACTTTGGGTACTTTTATTGAATTTTGATTGATTGCATTCAGCCTATGGAACTTTATTTTAGATGTAAATCAAATTTCCGTTCTTTGGCTTATCACCCAAAATCCGTGTTAAAATGTCAAAACAACTATTATTGGGCTTAAAACAACAGAACCGTGTTTGCCTTGTATAAAATATTAGTCACAAACCTGCTGCGGCGGCGGCTCCAGGTGCATCTACACTCAATATCTCACTCAGAGGTACCTCCTACAATTAAACAAATTAATTATCAAGCCCGATATGATCTTTGTAATATCATACCAAAATTTTGTCTTAGAAAGAGAGAGGGGACAATGGAATGTTTATTACACTACTAACGTTTTCTTATACGTTGGCTTAACAACTTTGGGGACTTTAGTGAATATTGAATGGTTGATTAATTAAGCTGAGTGTTCAAAGTTTTAATCACAAATTGTAATCTACAGAAGGGATAATTTTATGTATCATTATCGGGGGTGTACAATGTACATCAATTTATCAGACATTGTCTTATCCCTTTAGATCCCTGATAAATCTAGTGTATGGTATTCATAATTCTTCTTACCCTGTAGAATTTATTTCCAGAATCGGATGTGAACATCGTGATACACTTAGAATCCAGCCTCCAGTAATGCTTCTTTCTAAAATAATATTTTCATTTTATGTCTATCCACCCATGTTTTTATCTATCTATCAAATATCGTCTTCCAATTTTTGTGTTAAAAACAAAAAGTAAATAACATTATTTTAAAAGGTGATATTATTCAAGTCGTCCATGGACCTATAAGAAGCTTTACTATATAAGAGAACCATATCTGTACACAGTGGTTAAAATGAACCTAAGCTACAGAGACAAACATTTCAACAAATAATTCCAATCTATCATATTTTTATCATATTTAGTGATATATATAATTGTATTGACTTTTGTCCAATCCCTTTATCTTATTCTTTATAGTCCATCTAATTATCTTTCTATCTATGTCATTCTATCCATTTGTCTATCTATTTATCCTTAAAAATATTTCCATCTAACCAATAAATGTGTATAGATGTATAACCCAGAGAACTATTTGTATACCGTGTCGGGGGCCTTTCTCGTCTGCTAGGAAATTCTTATTTGCTTTTTCGTAGCGACGCTTTTAGATTATATTCAAAGACCCAATTAAAAGTCGGCAGAGGGTCCACGAGATATGGCCATAGAATTATCTACCCCTTCCCCCTCTATTGTTTTACTTTAATGTCTAACCTTGTTGTATCCTTGTTTGTATAATGAAGAATCCATCCTTCTTTCAGTATCTTGTTTCCAACTTTCTTTGTCTAAAAAAATAAATGTATAAGTATAGATGTATTACCCAGACAACTAGCTTGTTTCATTGGCGGGGACCTTTTTTGTCTGCTAGCAAATTGCTTTTTGTTTTTTTTTAGTAACTTGGATGTGTTGATATTTCCGACGCTGTTGGTTGATTTTCAAAAACCGAATTGAAAGTCGGCATTGGGTCCGTCCCACCCCGTAAACATACAGTTATTTAACCCCTGCCCCTCTATTCTTTTACTTTATTGTCTGAAAAAATAAGAAATTATTAATTGGTGCTTTCATTCAAAGTGCCTGTTGACCTTACCCTCAGGGTTACCCAGTACCTAACCTAACCTAACCTAAGGTTATAAACAAACAAATGAAAACAAACTCCTCTTATTTTCTATTATTCTAGTGGTGGTTTCACTGCTCAAGAAGATACCTTTAGTGTAAGCGCTTATTGTTTGATTGTTTATATGAAAATCAACTTATAAAATCTATTAAAGAATGTATAATATTCAATTCAAACATTTAATTAAATAATGAAAATGTAGGGAAAAAGTTTTAAATTTGAAGAAAAAAGATTGTTCAAAGAAAAGAAATTATTGACAATTTCCCATGTAGATTTCCAATAATTTTGCATCAGAAAAGAATTAAATTTTAGAATTTCATATTGACCGTTTAAAATATTTGCACAATATTTTCATCAATTTCATAGAAATTTTTCAGTCCTTGGCAAGTTTTCATCTATTGTGTGAATAGAAAAATCAACAATCTTAGAATCATATACATCCAAGTTGAGTGTGTGTTAAAGGGGTGCTTTTCCCCCCTCAAACTTTGAAACTACTGTACTCATTTTACCCCCCCCCCCAAAAAAAAAAGATATTCATTAAAATACCCCTATTTTTTATGGTACCCCCCTATAAATAAAGCTTGGACGTACCTGTCCAGGACAAATACCCCCCGCTCCCTCCCACCCCCCTAATAAATGAAGAAATAAATTTAAAAATTGAACTTACATGTTTAACACTCTGTACCAGTCTTTGTACAGGAATATAATCTGCAGATGATCCTTGATTACCTACAACAATATGGATATTAAATATATTTTTAGTAGCGAAGCTGCTCTGAAAGTTGTCGAGTTGCTTCCTTGTCTGTACGTCATCTGTAACATTTCTCTCTCTCTCTCTCTCTCTCTCTCTCTCTCTCTCTCTCTCTCTCTCTCTCTCTCTCTCTCTCTCTCTCTCTCTCTCTCTCTCTCTCTCTCTCTCTCTCTCTCTCTCTCTCTCTCTCTCTCTCTCTCTCTCTCTCTCTCTCTCTCTCTCTCTCTCTCTCTCTCTCTCTCTCTCTCTCTCTCTCTCTCTCTCTCTCTCTCTCTCTCTCTCTCTCTCTCTCTCTCTTTATCTATCTTTCTTTCTCTAACAATCAATCTTTATTTGTCTTCTGTATCTTCTATTTTTCTAAATCTCTCTCTTCTCCTCTTTTTTCTATTTTTCATAAGAAAGAGAAAAATTTTTAAAAGAATATTCTAATTTTAGTTATAAAGATTAATAGAGTTTCATTATTTTTTTCTGACGATAAAAGTTCTTTTAAAATGTTAAAATAGGACAAGTATTTATGATTAATTCTTCATGAATAAAGAATAAAACACAAATATAATTCCTTTTAGAGGGATAAAAAACTTCACTGCATTCAAGATTATTATTATTCAAGATGAATAATTAAAAGGGCTAATGGGAACACAGTGTAAAAGCAATCCAACCACATTATTGGTTTAAAAGTATACATATTTTTGTATGAAGGAGCATTAATTTTAGGAGTTTTAAATTGTCATGAACCGTGAATACAGAAAATTCTTCGTCTGTTTTTTACTGATTATGGTGGCTGATTGAACATCTAGGATAATAAATCTATTACTTACCAATATGTGATTCAAAATTTCCAGGAGTAACAATGGTTTGGTCATCTGTGTCCGGTGAGCCCCTAAACAAATATAGTTCATATTCAGGTTCCGTAAAAAATTAAACTTCAATATTTAATTATTCAAATTATTCAAGACCTATAGGGGAACTTGAGAAAGGAGGGGGGGGGGGGGTTAAGACGACCCTCCACTTTTAATATCATTTCTAAAAAAGAAAAAGGTTTTTAAATTTGGAGTTGGGGATATTTTCCAGGTACGATTTCTCTTGGAAGGGTAGAAAAAAAATAGTTATACATTTTTCTACTAGAAGCTTTACTGAATGAGTTCAAGCAGTTATCAGGATCCTTTGCTACACAAGAAAGACAAAAATCGTGTTACTTTTATATAAGGAAAGTTTTTGTTAAATTACAATTTTTTAATTTTCGGTAAGTAAAAACTCTAGACATTTGCATTGCAAGCAACCCCGGAACTAGGTCCATCCTTTGTTTTTATCATAGTTATTTACAATTATTCGTAATAATAAAAAAAACAAGAATGATAACTTCAAAAAAGAAGTGAAATCAAGGGTGGACAAATGGAAAAAGGAAGTAATACAGCAGATATGCAGAGCTGGATCTTTAAAAGCGTAGCCGTTGCCGTAGACGGTAGTCGTGGTCAGAGTTACAGCCACCAACCTAATAGCGATCTTTAAATCATATTAACCACGCGTTGCCGTGGCCACAAAAAAAAAATGCGATCTTTAAATCATATTGGCAACGCGTGGTCGTAGTCGTAGCGTGGTTAACCACGCTAAAAGTGACCACAGTCCGTTAGTGTGGCTAAAGCGTTGCTAAAGCCACAGCCATGACTACGGCCACGGCTACAGCCACGCCAACGGCTACACATTTAAAGATCCAGCTCAGATATCATAAAAAAAAGGAAAGTAGTTATGCCTTGTGAGACAGGAACGACAGATAAGAAAATTATATTTACACTTATAATTATCGGTAATTTTTACTTTGTTTATTCTGAATAGCAGCCAAGAAAATCACATTACCCAATAACGTTAGGGACTAACGAACGGATGTACAGACAAATGTACTATAGAATAGCTTCGCTGCCAAAAACAATACACATTACAGTGTTTGGTATGTGTAATATATAACGTATAATCTTTGAGATATCGAATGAATTTGACGTCAGCCTATTATTGGTAGTGTTTTTGTATAAATATAGTTAGAGATCTATTTTTAAGGTTATTTTGTGCTTTCCCACATACTGTTTGTCTAGCACTGAAAACCTCTCTTCTATTATTTTTGAAATACTTGGAAAGTAGTTCCTATTCCTATGCCTATCCCCTACAGAGGGCCAAAACCTGCAGAACTACCCAGTACTCAATATGTCCTAACCTAACCAAAACAAACAAACAAAAAACTATTTGTACTCAACAAGGCATTTAAATCCTGGAGTGAAAAAAAGAATTGGATGAACGGGGAGAGCTTTAAAGGATGAAATTATTATCATATAAATGTCTAAATTACATGCTTTGAATGAACATAAATTTTATTATTTGATGTCATACCCTAATTATAGATAATGGATTAATGATAAAATTGACGCTTTTTCCCGCATTTATAGTGGGCAAATGTTTTATAACTTTTGACAGTACTCAATGATATAAAAATCACATTTCATGTTGAGGGCCCAAGGCATTTTTCATTCAAATATTATTAAAATCTTGCATCTGATAAACCAGCAGTAGTATAAAACTTTAGTCATTGCGCGATTTGGGTCAAGATTCGAACCCATCACATTTTCGTCGACGAGCGGAAACCACTCTACGTACCTGCTCCTATTTTCTTCTCCTTCTGAATCTTCTCCATTTCTCTCCTCTAGCTCCACACTTCCCTCTGAGAGGCCTCCGTCCACTGAGCCGTCAGGTACCTCACCTACAATAACAGGTTTATCAGGGAGGAAGGGGTTGTTTATTACACTAGTACCTAAGGTTTTATAATAACGTTGGCTTAACAACTTTAGGAATGTACTAAATTTTGATTGGTTGGTTCATATTTGGCTGCTTATTACACTAGTCCCCAAAGTTCTATAATAATGTTTTCTTATTCGTTGTCTTAACAACTTGGGGGACTTTAACGAAATTTGATTGGTTGGTTTATTAAGTTAAAGTCCAAACGTTTCAACCAATAATTGTAATCTACAGAAGGGGTAATTTGTTGTTTTATAATTGGGGAGTTACACCAATTTATCGGCCATTGTCTTATACCTTTAGATCACTGGTTATATATTGTTGTTGTTTTAGTAGTCCTGATTCTCTTTCAGATGCACACCGAGATTGGTAGTGAGAATCCATTTGGCCTATTGCTAGATTATCAAGCTTTGCGCACAGCTGAGCGTATCGAGTGCTACATTACATCTCTGGCCTTATTGAGTAGGGCAGGTGTTCCAATTTAAGCCACCCTAATATATGGTTCTCTTAAGGAATGCAGAGCATGGATGAGAGAAAGCATGATTTAATTTGCTTGATTTGTAGGGTCCGAACTTCCTACAAGTCTCCTTACTAACAGCTTAGAGGCATCACATAGAAGGTCGCATGATAGTATTAGTGATACAATTGTCTGTAATACGATAAAATACAAGATATTACAGTTTGTCCAGAGGATAACAGTAAAAAGTACAGAAATTTACCTGTGCAATCTCTAGGAACTTTTTCTGAACACTTTTTATGAGCATTGTATCTACAGTCCTTACACTGGAGCCCCTGCTTGAATACACCAACCAAAATCTAAACAAAAAATGTATGAGTATAGATGTTTATCCCAGGGGTGGAGAAAAAAGTGTTACCCCTCTACAAATGTGTATAAAAGTGACCAACCCCCCCCCTCCTTCGGCCCTTTTGGGTAGTGTCTCTTAGAGCTATTTTGAATTTTCAATATTTAAAAAAAATATGGAAAATTTGTTTGATACCTAAAATTTTATCAATTATTTGTGGTTAAAATTACTAATTTTTTAAAGATTTTTTTAACAATTTTAAATCATCATTAAAATTTATTCATTGAATATTATTTTTGGCAATTTAAGATTAATTAAAAAATCTAAAATAATTATATCTGAAATAAAAAAAAAATAATTTTGTATTAAAATCTATTAAGAACTTGTTGCTATGCCAATTAATTTTAATTTGATTTAAAAGATTATTTCAATATTTAGTAGAGTGACTAAAATGTTTGAGATCTAAATGAATAAGACAATGAGCGAAATCCCAAATGATAATAATCAAAACTAATCCTCCCGTAGATTAAAATGATTGGTTAAAAAGTTTTTTTTTTGAAATATGTGTAATTTACAGTCCAATATCCCTTCCATTTCTGCTTAAATATTGAAAGGTTAATCTAGAATCAAATTAGGTGTTTAGACATTAACACTCATCTTATATATTAAAACAAGGTTTTCTTTCGTACATCTAAGTGAAAATCCTTATAATAAAGTAACATGATGTCTATTTGTGTGTCTGTCTGTGTGTAGTAAAGAATCTCTCTAACACAAACATCCACAAATACAAACACAACCTAACAGACATAAAAAGTATAAACTAATTATATCTAAGGTTGAAAACCAGATCAACTACACAGAAATCTCATTAAATTGCAACTCACACACATAAAAATCCACAAACAAATACAACCACACATAAACACACACAAACTCACCTACACAAATATTTTCTCTCTGGGTAAATAAATTTTGATGGATTCACACAAAATGCCCATTGAGCACTTATAACCCTCCCCCTCCTCCCTATTATTGAAATAAATGAAGGCCTATATAGCCTAACCTATCTTGACCTAACAAGCAAAGAAAAGACTAACATCAACTTATTTGAAAAATAAGGGGGGGTTGGGTATTATCAATGCTCAACAAGATACTTTATGTGATAGCGCCAGTATTTGTTGTAAAATTAGTTTTCCTTTACTTGTATGTGCTAAAATGAAAACATCATTTTAACTTTTTATTGTCAAATTTTAAATTTATTGACAATTTGTGCCTAAAACTTTTCCATCATTCAGAAATAACATTTCATTTGAAATTTCTTTGGTTTTTACGCAGCTACTCTAATACTAGGAAATGTCAGTCATTTTTAACGTTCAAAGAATTGATCAGGTTGATATTTTATCAGCGGCTATCAAAGATAAAAGTGCTAATCACCTGCGGGGGGCCTGGATCTAATCCTACCTCCAGGGTTACTATCTACCTTATAAAAAACAGCTGTTATAATTTTGATAAATACCTTATTACAGAAGTGGCATTTAGTTGGCTTGGTGTATGTGTGGAGAACAAAGGTGTGAGGAATCTTCAATCTTGTCGCCATCTGCATATCTACCCACGCGGGACGTCCTGAATCACAATAAAACATAATTATGGAAGTAAGAAGAGTGGGGATGGGGTTAGGTCGAGCTTTCATTTTCAATTTTATCATTAGTACAAAATGTTTGATGGAGTTACTTTTTTTATAGGGGCAATTTATTTAAATGTGTGAAGGTACCCATCAAAAACAAGTTATAAACCATTATTGTATACTAGCGGCTACACTCCTAGAAGCCTTTAGGGTTCTTAAAGTGGGATGGAAAAAAAGTCAAACCACATCAAATACACAAAATTACAAAAATAAAAAAAGAGAATAACGCCAATTAATAGCATATCCATTGTGCATTCCCTTTGAAAAGCATACCGTGAACAGTTGAAGTGCTGGAATGTCTCTTTGTGCCCGGACTCACAGATCCATCTCTGCTGGGTGGTAACAGGTAACTAGAACCAGATCCTGAATAGATAGATAGATACACTGAAAGAATTATATCTGCTGGGTGGTAACTAGTAACTAGAACTAGATCCTGAATAGACAGATAGATACACTGACAGTACTATATCTGCTGGGTGGTAACATGTAACTAGAACTAGATCCTGAATAAAAATATAGACTGACAGAACTATATCTGCTGGGTGGTAACAGGTAACTAGAACTAGATAGATAGATAGATAAATAAACTGACATAACTATATCTGCTGGGTGGTAACAGGAAACTAGAACTAAATCCTGAATAGATAGATAGATAGACTGACAGAACTATATCTGCTGGGTGGTAACTAGTAACTAGAACCAGATCCTGAATAGATAGATAGATACACTGAAAGAATTATATCTGCTGGGTGGTAACATGTAACTAGAACTAGATCCTGAATAGATAGATAGGCTGACAGAACTATATCTGCTGGGTGGTAACAGGTAGCTAGAACTAGATCCTGAATAGATAGATAGGCTGACAGAACTATATCTGCTGGGTGGTAACAGGTAGCTAGAACTAGATCCTGAATAGATAGATAGGCTGACAGAACTATATCTGCTGGGTGGTAACAGGTAGCTAGAACTAGATCCTGAATAGATAGATAGGCTGACAGAACTATATCTGCTGGGTGGTAACAGGTAGCTAAAACTAGATCCTGAATAGATAGATAGGCTGACAGAACTATATCTGCTGGGTGGTAACAGGTAACTAGAACTAGATCCTGAATAGATAGATAGATAAACTGACAGAACTATATCTGCTGGGTGGTAAAAGGTAAATTGAGGATTATACGTCCTATAAAAGGTACTTTTCGTGAAATCGCTATTTTTTCTTGTTTACTATTCATAAAAAGACAAAATTCAGTGATATCGACCAGAACCTTAATTATTTTTACTAAAGATAATAAGAAATAAAAATTGTGATATTTTAAATTATTGAAAAAGATATATATCTAGTCACTGCGGGAGGAGCCCCATCCCTGAGAATCTATTAAACATTACTTAACCTAACCTAAAAAAAGCTACATTATTACATTTTATCTCCAAAAGTTTGCTTGTGATCCTAACGAAGTAAAAAGAGAAGTATTTTGATAAGCCAATACCAATCTAAACATTGTAAACATCATTTACTACATCTAAGTAAACATTCTTAAAAATACATACAAAAATCCAGACAAAAATGGTCTTAGCAAGTAATTAAGTAAGTAAGTAACCACTAAACAAATTGAGCTCTCTATTTTTAGGTAGCTTTACATAGAACCAGGGATGGTTTTAGGCTTTTTTACTACAGAACCCCTAGATACTGACAAAGTCACTAATACTTATATAGAAGAACAAAACTACCTAAGAAAGTATAAATGAGGTATTAAAACAGGTAAGAAACAATATATAGGGGATAAAATATATACATACCTACATATTAAGTTAGGGAGAGAAAGCTCAAAGTGTCTTTTGTGACGTCATAAAAATACGTCTATAAAGGAGGGATGAGAGGTGAAGTGGGAAAGGACATTCATAAAAAATAGATGTATTTTTATGACGTCACACATGACACTTTGAGCTTTCTCGTTAGGGATACTAAGCTTTATAGAACATGATTTGCTATAATTGTCCTAGATAATACGAATGTTTAAAAAAATCTTTTAAATAAAATAAGATTAGCAGTATTTTGATACAGATTGATACTACAGAATGAGGTTGAGGGTTTAAACTGCCTTAGTTTTATATTCTCAAACTTTAGGTAATAAAAGCACACTTTTCTAAAGAAATTATAAAATTAACTTACCTAGAGAAACAACATCAGCTTGAAGAGAGGTTCCGCCAACTGAGGGAGAATAACCCAGACTTGCTTGAGATCCTGTAGACCCTAGATAGATAGATAGATAAATAGATACATCCAAGAAAGTTAGGTAAGGACATAAAAGAACTGACGATTATACAGAAAAATATTCCCATTAATTAATTGAGGAGGAATATAATTCAGTTAATACTTTGTGTTAAATGTATTAAAATTAAATAAAAGTAAGCAGTTCTTAATAAGCGTTATGAAGCAGCAGTAGTTACTAATTTTTGAGTGTTATGGTTGAGATGGATTTATAACTGTTAAAAGTGAATAGAAATAAAAATTGTAGTGAAGTGATTGTTTTAAAAGAATAGATTGATAAAAAAAACTTTGGAGTCGCAAAGTCACTTTTTTATTTAAATTGTCTGTCCGTCCGACCATAACGCAACATGGGGCCTTTACTGAAGGGCTGAAATTTTAAGTGATGATTCCCTATACCAATGAACATCCAGTATATAATTTGCTTGATCTGTATATCTGCCGTTCATGCATTTAAAGACAAAGGGGTAGTTTCACGAAATGCATTTGAACTTAATTTAGTGAACCGCATATTTTTTGCTAGTTAATGGGTTAAATTATATTTATATGGCATATATTTGAAAGAATTTCAATTTTCTACAACGTTGTTTTGAAAATATCAAGACTTGAAAATCGTCCTTTTGTGATATATTCTATTTAAAAAGACGATTTACAAGTCTTGATATTTTAAAAACTACATGGTAGAAAATTGAAATTCTTTCAAATATAAATGTATTTAAACCAATTAACCAGGAAAAATATGCCGATCACTAAATTAAGTTCAAATGCCTTTCGTGAAACTACCCCTTTTCTTTTTTTTTATCAAGATTTCGTGATTTATTTTTAATGATTGCTTATTATCTCTCTTTTTGACAATCTGCTATGTAGGCCACTTTTTCCGTTTGTCCAATGTCTATTTTTATGCTTTGCAAGTTGTAGATGTTGCCATCCTTGTTAATAATAAACTTACCAACAAAAGAGCTTCTCCTCTTTTTCTTTTGACTGCAGTCATTTGGAACTTTGAACACACAACGTTTGTGATAATTCAACCCGCAGAACTCACATTTCAATCCCTGAGGGAAAAAAACATAATTAGTTTTCAGGTAAACGTATGCCTCTTCGAAAACAAAAAAAAATATAACTTTTTCAGTATTGCTTCTAAACCGACTGATATCCGCTGGATTAGAACCGGTTCTCAGCTATAATGAAAAACGATATATATCATTGAATCGTGTACAATTTTCCAGATTCTGATCACTGATCCAATATCAATAGAAAATCTATACAGGAAGGGGTTTGACTATCAATTCTGGAAAAATGATACCTTACCCCTCTCAAAAAAAATTATCACTTTTTATTTTACATACTAAAATTATAATTTTAATATATAATAAGGCAACCTCCCCCCCCCCCTCCTTTTAAAAGTGCTCCTAGAGGTTCTAGAGGCGTAGCCGCTAGAACATCTTATAAAGATGCACTGCTCTAAAAATGTTATACCTGTTTGAACATACCAAACAACATCTCTCCACAAAAATCACAGAAAGTTGGAGTCTGAAAAATAATTAAAATTAGTTTGCTCTCCTTTTAGTAGCAAAGCTACTTTATATTTCACTTTGCCAATCTGACGTGTGGCTATTGAGCAATTCGATTTTCTCGGCTGCTATTAAGGAGAGGCAGCTGATTTTTTATGTTTATTCTCTATGCCACTGGGCATACACTGATGGATTTATGCCATTTTTCTTCCCCATCTCTCCCCCAAAAGTGTCGCTAGATACTAGGGGCGCTCCCGCTAGTATATTTATTATTATCTACAATGCCAGTTATCTGACGTCTTTTTTAAGCTTTGTATACTTTTACTGTTATATGTTTGTTTTGCAAGACATTTCTACAAGACATTTCTTAAATTGTAGATTACAATAATTTAGTTAGGCATTTTTATTATAAATAAACGCCTAAAATGAAGAATTGTTATATACATTATGATAGGGAATAATTTCAATAAAAATTACTAAAATGACTTTAAGGATAAGGATATCCTGTTTTTTTCATAAAACATTAGTAATTAAAATAACAATTATATTCTTTGTAAATTACTCTAATTATATTGATAATTAAAACTTCAAAAGCGCAAATTTTTATGTTTAATGTGTTTACGTCCGTTTGTCTGTGACTTAAAGCTTTAACAGTTGATTCAGGCATATTGAATAGTCATATCTTTGTCAAACCTTTCATGAATATAAAGTTTTTTTAAAACATGTTGAAATTATATATTTTAACGCAGAAAATTAAAATTATTCAAATTAAATTGATTTTTTCACAAGAGTGACTACTGTGACAATAAAACACACTATTAGCAGAAAAGTTTTTAAAATTAAGTATAAACATAAAAATACATCAATAGTAAAGCATCCTGTATTTAAGCTTTTTCGATGGATTTATTTTAATTGTTTTACTCTTTTATGCAAGTTGTTATTCTTGTAATTATAACAAAATTATAATAAAAGGATGTATTGTGTAAGAAAGATATGATAATTTTGTATGAATGACTTAATGCCTTGAGCTAATATAATGAATGTAAGATAAATACAAATCAGAGCTTGCTCAGTTGGAAACTTCAGTGTGTTAAAAAATTATTATATTAACCCAGTAAACTGTAAACTTTGGACTGTAAATTAAACCGGTACAAAAAGTTTATAAACATGTACATTCATTAATTGGGCACTTTTTAACATCTTTATCAGTTGGTTCAACCCATAAGAGTCCAAACTTTTCCAAAAATAAGTATAGTCTACAGAAAAGTCAATCATCAAATTAACATATTATCTTATCCCTGAAATATGAATTGAAAGGCTAGAAATTAATAAAGTGTGAGCTATTTAAAAGTTAGAACGATACTGCTAAGGTTTAAAACTTTTTAAATGGACTTCTATATTATCATAATATTAAACACATTTCATTTTTAAAAGTTTTGCAAATAACAGTTTGCTTTTAAGTAATTGTAACACATAATATGCTTCTATAGAAGGCTCGGCAGCTGCAGCCCTATTAACTCGCATTTCCAAAAATAACTGTAATCGAAGGTAGTTAGCCACGAATTCCAAAACGGTATCCGCAGTTACCTAGGTTCTTGTAAATCTGTAACCCTCCCAAATTTAGCCGCTCTTTTTAATAGCGAAGTTACTCTGTAAATGGAAATTATGATTTCTAAAAATAGATGGGTAAACTTTCAGTGTATAATTTACATGGTCTGTTGGTCTATCAATCTACTACAAAAGACATCTATATTTATAAGGTTTCGTGATTTTCTGTGTTCCATACTTTTTTTGTGACTTGAGATCATCTGCTCTTTAAGTCAATTTTTAAAAGCGAAGCTTTTTTATAATTAGGGTCAGTCCGTCCGTCCGTCCATAACGGATAGCTTTTTTCGTTAATTAAGGTATGTTAGAATTGTTCTATCGATTTCAAACTTTGCATTGAGATATCTGTAGTAGTTAGGTACGATTTAGAAAGCGAAGCAATTCTATAATCATTACCAGAATGTCCGTACGTTCATTTTAAATGTGATTATTTTTTTTACTTTTTAAACAACAAATTCTTATATGATCTAATAATCCGTTTGATGTGATTTTTGGTATACAGATTCCTGGGACAACAAAGTACAATATTATAAGCGAAGCAACTCTATAATGAAGTCCTAAAAATGTAAGTATGTACATAAACATTATTCTGTATCAAGCAGTTTTTCAACAAATTTACTTACAATTTTGCTTCGACTCTTATTCTGATTATTCAGCTCTGACACTATACAAGTGTTAATGTCCGTTTGTCATACCGTTTCAGTGCTTCGCATTTATGGATGTTGTCATCCTTGTTATTTATCATCCATCCATATTTTTGTTGTGCTCCGCTACTAATGGAAGTTTTTTTTACAATCCTAATAATAGGCAACAGCATATTACTTATGAAAACCATTAAATAATCAACTTATACGTAAGGCATACAAAACCCATTAAAACACACATATTATTAAACAAGTAAGTAAATATTGGAAATCGCTTCTTTCCTCGTTGCGAATCTATTCTTGAATAATCTTTTGTCTGTTACCTGTGAATCTATTTTTAAATAATCTTTGTTTGTAGTACGTATGTCCTTAAGCTAAAACGGAAAGGAAGTAGACCATGGGCTGTAAATTTTACAGGTTCAAAAAAAGTTTTTTAAAAACACGTTCCCTTCATTTTCCCAAAAAAATTTTTGGGAATTTTTAATACATGTTGATTGGTTAAAAAATCTAATAGTGTTCAAATTTTTCGACAAATAATTTTAATCTACAAAATTTGTAATTTTGTGTCTCATAGTTGAGAGTTAACATCTATTTATTGATAACTCAACGTAAATATAATTAACTATCTATTCTAAATTAGGAAGGAAGGGGACAGGGAAGTTTTAATTTTAAAAATAAAGTTGGTTAGTTCATTAAGTTGAATACTCCAAACAATTCAACCACTAAGTGTAATCTACATAAGGGGTGATTTTATGTATCATCATTTAGGTTATACATTAGTTTATACCCCATTGGCATATCCCTTCAGATTTTGATTCCAAATGTTCTTAGATTGTTATTGCTAAGAACACAGTAATAGTGTCTGACTGAATATGACGTAACAAAAAAAATTAGCCAATGAGAGGCCATTATTGACAATTGGTAAAATTTATAGTGGCCTCTCATTGGCTAATTTTTTTTGTTACGTTATAATCAGTCAGACACTATTACTGTGTTCTATTTCTAAGCTACCTACAAGCATAATTGCTCCTTGCTCAGAACATACTTAAACATTTATTAAATGTGCTTAAACAATTTTTAATATTTGCTCAAGTAAAAATTAATACGTTCAAGTACATTATGATTATTAAGGTTTTTTTTGCTGTTTTTAACAAATAGTGGCTTCGCCCAAAGTTGTGGATTGTGGTGTGTAGTTTCCCAAATATATAATTTTTGATAAAAGAATAAACAATTGTTTGGTGGGGGCCCGGGGGGGAGATTTATTAACTACCATAAAAATAAAATAGCCATTTTTTTTACTTATATACTGAAACAAAAGTTGAGAAACAATTGATTCAGCCGTTTACGCGATCTTCATGAACATACATACTTTATTAATTACTTTAACATTTTTGTTAAAAGGTTATAAGTTTTTGAAAATTTTCTATTGTCTGTAAGTGGTTTGAAGGTCATTTACCTGACCTTCATCAACCTCCAATCGAGGCTGGGGGCGAAGTAAACTAGTTGTAAAAAGACTCAAGCGTAAAAATATTACAGGAAAGAAATTTATTATCTGTCTGGTCAAAGTGTTGAAATTTAATAAAAGAATTATTTGTTAAGTTACCTGCTATTTTAACACATAATTTTTTGCCCTCTTATATTAGTGAGAAAATATTTAGTGGAGGGATAGAATATCAATTTTCATAATTTTGATCATGGATATTCCAAATATTTTGTCAATGTAATATCACATGGCAAAACTTCGTGGATGAATAAGGTGGAAATTACAAATTTTCCCTTGTAATTACTATATTAAAAAAACGATACATATGTTTTCATGTTTTAGGCGAAAATTATACGATTATTTCTTAACTATCTATATTCCAGTATTACTTTTTGATACAGTAATAGTAATACATTATATTTTCGTTTTAAATAAGATACAATAAATTACCTTGTAAGAGTGGATGATAAGAGAGTGAGGTCGGATTTCTACATCATCATCACCTAAATAGATAGATAGATAGATAGATAAATAGATAGATACATAGATAATAGTAAAATACAATGATATGTAGACTAAATTCTCATTAAATATTATACAATTATTGATAATTTTACCAGAAAAAATATAATCAACTCTTTTTATAATTTACTGGTAATGTACTTTTCCATTTCCTACGTCAATTTTCCATTAATTGCCAAATAGTTTAAACGTCACAAAATTACATAATTTAATCATTTTAACTCTTTACTCTTTTATTTGATATTGATTTTTAGATACTATATTAATTTACTAATATTTTATTTAGTAGCAAAGCTACTCTATAATTCTAAAAGTATGTTTAAACATGCATGTTTAAAGTGGTACCAGAAATGTGATTTTCTGAGCTGCTACTTATGATACCCGCCTGATTTAGCATTGTATCACAGGGGAAATGTGATTTACTCGACTGCCACTTAAGACAAACTTCTGAAATTTCTAGTGAACCAGAACAGAGATCTTATTTTGGTGTAGCTCTGAATTAAATCTTACTAATCTTACTAAGTACAATCAAACGCCATTCAAATAGCCAACCCTTTATCTGAAAGTCCTAAAAGTACATGGTATGAATTGCGCCTGTTATAGGCCAAGGCATAAACCCTAATCTAACTATTTATGTCATGCCCAAGACATAGCAGTCGTAGTAAACATCTTTAACGTCTTTAACTATGACGGCGGTTACGGGTACTTCATTGCCTTACCTAGATAATGGAATATACTGGGATAAAGGGAAAAATTGTCGTCAAATTAGGTAGCTATTTCTTCTGTCATTTATTGGTCGGTTCGTGCATCCATTAGGATTGGAGGGAATGGGGTAAATAAGGTGGAGGATGGAACTCGTTATTTTAGCAAGCTACAAGTTTAACTTTATTAGAGTATAACATAGTCTGGTGTAAGTTCCAAATATTAATAAATGTATTACCTAGAGGCTGAGTGTTGAGAACAACTTCTAGAATGGATCCCTCAGTGATGTCTGTAGCTGAATTCTATCTATCTATAATAAATGTATTACCTAGAGGCTGAGTGTTGAGTACAACTTCTAGAATGGATCCCTCAGTGATGTCTGTAGCTGAATTCTATCTATCTATAATAAATGTATTACCTAGAGGCTGAGTGTTGAGTACAACTTCTAGAATGGATCCCTCAGTGATGTCTGTAGCTGAATTCACCATCTAAAACAAAAAATAATTGTTAACTAAGTCTAGAAAATTTTTTTCTGTACTAAATAAACAACAAATTGTCAGAAATCTAATAATAAATATTAAACAATTGAAAGAACTTTATTTTTTTATTTACTGCTAAAATAAACCTTCACACCTTGTCAAAATACTTGCGTTTTATTGGATGTTTTTTTCAAAGAAGATAGCCGATTGGTTTATTTTTGCGGCTGATAAGAAATTCAGAATTTTTGAGATAAATGTTCAAGTTTATCATCAATAATATTCTTTTGATGAACACAAAAATTTAAATTAATTTAATTAAAATTTAAAAATTATCTTTTTATGGATTTATTTTAAAAGAAATTTTTGGAGAAAAAATTTCACTTTGATTCAATATAGAAAATCATTTTCTTCTTTTTTTGACAGAAAAAAAAAATATACGACTTTTCTATCTAGTTAGAAAAGGAGATCAAGGTTTATAATATATAGTGATGTACTGTGTAAACAAAGTAAATTTGGACAATTCTACTAGAGTAAGATCCAATTTAAAGAGTAAAGAATACATACCATTTAAAATATTATTCATATTTTCCTACAAAACGCTTATATAAAACTTTTGTATTTTATGTGTGTAGAGTTTTAAACACAAAAACATGATTTATAATTCATTATTCACGAATTTTATTAACATAATGTTAATCTAGGTTATTTTTAGATTTTCCTTTTTTTGAAAATCAAAAGAATAAGAATTGCAACATCCGTTAGAAGCAAAGAACACAAACTTATAGATGCACAAACGAACAAATAGTGTTTAAGAGCATAAGTTTAGTGATCAGAATTATGAAATCATGAAACCTTTCTACAAAACATATATTTGTCTTTGGTAGTTTGACTGACCGACCGACTGACGGACGAAGCAAGTTGTTTACAGGATACTCGTTTGTAAGGGGTATCTTAAATATCAGCCGAGAATGTCACATTTATGGGCGTACAGACAAAGTAAATTTAAGATATTTTTGTAGCCAGCTACAAGTTTCACTTTATTAGGTTACATGATAATCTGATGTAAGATCCAAGTGATAATAAATCTTTAAACCTTATTGGCAGTGTCGCAATCACTAGTATTAATCTCGGTCATTTTTTTTATTACAATATCAAAATAACATATCAATAATTCTATAACAAGATAAGTTTTCAGCATTACTTGTGTACTTCAAACGAAAAAAGTGAACTTCATAACAACTCCATTAAAAAGAACAAAACTCATATTTAAATAGTCTTACAAAACTACTTTACAAATAATGAAAAATTGCAATAATTACAATACTCTACTAATTCAACACATTAACGTTTTACTACACATTTCAATCTCAATTTCAAGTTACTAAATTATGTTTACTTTTAAATTAAAGATTTAAAATCTGATGAAAAACAGCAAAGATAGGCTAAATGTTCGACCGATAGACAATTTTTTTGTAGTACTTTGTGGAATCTTTTTGGGGGGCTATACAATTCGCAAAAAACTATTATGCACAGTAATAAACTTGAATATATGTGATTAATATATGATAATATACACAAGTAACTTCACCCCTAGCATCTAGTGACTCTATCTTCGAATTTAGGCTGGGGTAAAAAAATGGCCACAAACCACACAAAAATTTTAATATAGTAACAAAATAGTTTCAAACAATCCTGCGAACCTTTCTTAACTAGGAGAACTAAATCAGTTTAGTTGATAGTGCTATCTTAAAGAACAAACCCCTTAAAAATTAAAAAATTCACACGTAAAATTATTGTTACTTTATAAAATAGAATATTTAAATAATCTGAATAATAATATGATAATATGTAGCACAGAGTTAATTGTGAAACTATTGACATAAAAGGAGACCTCTCCATCATAAAAATATGTTTATACAAAACAGGGGGAAAACAAATTTTAAACTCAGGTTAAACTTAAAACAGAGAAAACTGTATAATGATAAAGAAAAGTAAATTAAAAAAGATATATTTTATAGAGTGTACACTGCGTAAAGACTATAATCCTTAAAGCCTAGATCAGATGAACTTACGGACATACCCTAGTGGTGGAGTATGTTTTTTGATAATATAAATTGATAATAATTTTTATTTTACCTTTAATAGTAGAAATAGCTTAAAGTGCCTAATAAAATTACGTCATATAGTGTAAATGTCAAATGATAGGCCAGAGCTGGATCTTTAAATCATTTTAGTGGTGAGCCAGATCGGGGTGCGCCGAATTTCCGCCAATCACAGCGCGGCATTTCGTTGGTGGAAAGTTGGCTCACCCCGATCTGGCTCACCACTAAAATGATTTTAAGATCCAGCTCAGTATAATTTATATTAACCAATGATAAAATTTATACTGGCCTATCATTAGTCATTTGTATAGCATAACGTCATTTTGTATAAGGCACTATAAGCTGCTTCGAAATAGTATTGACAAATTTTACTGTTTAACATGGACATAATTGTAAAGGGAGGTAAAGATAAAATAGAGAAGGACACTCAAACTGAATAACATAATCACATTTTACTAATTTCATAAAAAGAAACATTTGCACAAGTTTGTTTTTTAAAAGTTGACCCCTCACCTATAGGGGAAGGTTAGGGAGGTCAGGAAACTAGCTTAAAATCACCTTAAGGCACATAATAGGATAATTTAAAAAAAGAAGCATTAAAAAAACTTTATCTATTTGATTAGAATCTGTATATCTATGTAAATCACTGAACCAATTTGGTTATTTCTTTATTAGCTTTAGTTATTTATGGAATCTTTATACTTTTGCTATATGATCTATTCAATATGGTGAACGATGTATGTGATATAAATAGAAGAAGGAAAAAAGCCCTATGCTTATAACTTTATTAAATTAGTAGAATGATTGTGAGAAAACCATGGAACTGTATGCAATATGCTTATCTTACTAGGGCCTTGTTATAATACCTAAACAAATTATTATCAAATGCTTTTCTAAGTTCTAAGATACATAAAAGTTTGTTAATTAGGGGGAGTAAACATTAGACTATGAATTATACTGGTACCCAAAGTTATATACTTGTTAGCTAAAAAAACATTGGGTACTTCTATCCAATCTTGTTAGGATGGTTTTAAGTTTCAAAACTTTTAAATCAATATTTTTAATCTTCCGAAGAGGTAATTTTGTGTATCATCATTGGGGGTGCATACATGTTGTCGTATGCCAATAGGAAGTAGAGTACTTATATAGTATTTTTATATGCTATTCTGTTAAGGACTACTTATTAGTGTAATGATTGATAGCCTGATATCTAGTTGCCGAATGTGTACGCAGTTTCCTGAGTGTTTCCTCATCCTAGCTCAATATTTACTACTAGCTAAAAAAGCTTCAAACTTCAAAAAAAAAAAATCAAAATTTAAAAAATTCAAATTTATAATGTATATTGTATAAATCGTTTACACATTCAAATTTTGATTTTTTTAAGGGAAGTTTGAAGATTTGTAGCTAGTAGTAAATATTGAGCGAGGATGAGGAAACACCCAGGAAACTGCGTACACATTCGGCAACTAGATATCAGGCTATCGTACATGATTTGTACATATACATTATACATTATACATACAGGTATATAAATTATATATTATTATAAATATAGAATTTTACAGGTGTTTATTTAAGGTAAGCGTGTCATAAAACTTTCAATATTATGGACGACGTTGCTTAACCTTTACAAGCACAGCTTTTCTATAATTTATATGTATTTAAGCAGCAACAAATATAAAATTTACATTTTAAAACGAAGACAGGAAGTGAGAGTACATTGGGCTGCTTATTACTCTTGTCCCCAAAGTCTTATAATGACGTTTTCTTATTCGTTATCTTAACAACCTGGGAGACATTTATTGAATTTTGATTGGTTGGTTCATTTAGTTGGTTGTCCAAACGTTTTAACCACTAATTGTAATATACAGAATTAGTTATTTTGTGTATTATCATTTGGGATGTATATAAATTTATCTGCCATTGTCTTATCCCTTACGATCCCTGGGAAGGTGTGTGCATCCACCCCCCCCCCCCCTCCTGGTAAAATTAAGGGGCGTTGATATATGCGTTTACCCCTCAACCTCCCTCCTAACAAGGGTCTAAGAGTAAAACATTCCCCTTATATCAGTCAGGGAGTGTCAAGGTGAAAAGTCACACCCACCTTAATTGTAGGATTGGTTTGAAAAAAATTGCGCGCTTCGCGCACAAATTTTTTTAGCATTCTTCTTAGGTTTGTTTTATCATACAAAAAATGTTACCATTGGCAACTAAAATGAGATTTTTATGACTTTGACTGGAAGGGTTATCAGTTATAAATAACTTATGTATAATGTCATATAAAGTCAAATTATTTAGACTTTTCAGAAAAAATTGCATTTTCGCCGTTATGATATATTTTTGGATTGCTTAATGTTAATATATTAATATATATTATTAAATCCTAATTTATCTATTAATTGTACTTTGGCTAAAAGCGAAACTTTTCTGTATTTACTGACGGTTCAACCGTAGGTAGGTATGTCCATAACACATATATCTGATAGTGGCTCTTATTCCTATAACAGTGAGGTATAATATAAAAAGAATAGCAAAACAATAGTTATTATTACCTTATTTAAATTTCAAAAATTTTGAACCAATCATATTTCAAAATAGTTATTCTTACTCGTGAGTCGTATTATAATCAGGGCGTAGGTAGCGTGGTAAGTCATAGATCCAAAGGGATAAGGCAATGGCTTATTAATTGAAATAAATCCCTAATGAAGAATAAGATACACAAAATTACTTGAAACGTTTGCATACTCTACTTTATGAACCAACTAATCAAAATTAAGTAAAAGTCCCCAAAGTTTTTAAGCAAAAGAATAAAAAAAAACATTATTATAAAACTTATGGGACTAGTGTAATAAACAGCCCAATTTTCTCCCTCCCTCCCCAATAGTTAGTACGTTACCGTACGTCTTGATAAGCTTCGCTGTCATACATATTGTCATCCTTGTTTATATCTGTGTATAGTATTGTAATCAATACTATTTGATGAGTAAATATAATATACATTATATGTTTGGATAGATAGATAACAATTCCAGGAAAAGAAGAAATATTATGTCTATACAGATATATCCTAATCATAGAGTAGCTGCTCTACTACCTAATCATAGAGTAGCTGCTCTACTACCTAATCGTAGAGTAGCTGCTCTACTACCTAATCATAGAGTAGCTGCTCTACTACCTAATCGTAGAGTAGCTGCTCTACTACCTAATCATAGAGTAGCTGCTCTACTACCTAATCATAGAGTAGCTGCTCTACTACCTAATCATAGAGTAGCTGCTCTACTACCTAATCATAGAGTAGCTGCTCTACTACCTAATCGTAGAGTAGCTGCTCTACAACCTAATCGTAGAGTAGCTGCTCTACTACCTAATCAACAAATATTTTAACAACAACAAAACGGATATCAAGCGGTTATTTTAAAAAAACTAGCGGCTGCGCCCATAGCATCTAGGTGCTCTGTAATCGAAGCTTCCATAGAATGGAGAGCTTTATCGGTTCATTAGTTATTGAAATATAAAGCTACAGTTAAAAAAAAACCTTACTACTTTATATAATAGAATTTCGTCCCAAATCTTTAATTTGCTCATATTAAATAAAATAAAACTGAATCAACAATGGATTTATTATTACATGGATCTTACTCCAGATCATGTACTTATACCTGGCTTAAATAACGATTCCCCCATTCACGCCCTTTTTACCATCTAGTCCCTTTCTACTTAATGAACGAACTGACCAATAAACGATGTCCATATAAGCAACCTAAATTTAAGACATTTTTTCACTGTCTTATAATTATCCACGTATATCATATATCCATTGGATGAACCTAAAATATATTTATCAAAATATATTTTATCACTTAATTTAATTTTATCCGTAAAAATAAAATATAATTTATATATAATAAAGTTTTAATGTCTTAATATCGAAATATTTCATATATTTTACATTAATGTAAGAAGTAGCTTTAAGAATATTTTATCAGATAAATGATTAAAAATTCATGTTTATGGTAGACATAACCTTTTAGCATAATTAAAGAAAAATTGGTATAATACCTTGCACTTACGAGTGAATCACCCAAACCCCACCCCGCCATTTATTAAACTTTTATAAAAAAAACACATAAAATTGTCTGTTTTAATGAAAATTTTTCTACGTTCAGTTTTAAAGCAAAGAATATATAGTTATTTATCGTAAGGTATTATTGACAGCTTGCAGATGATATATGTTATGTTTTTCGCTGTTTTGTATCCACTCCATTAAAATAGTTATTTATCGTATCGTATTATAAACGGCTTTCCGCGGATATAGAATGTACTATTATAAGATTAAAACTAGTTTTTTTTAGCCCCGAGGTGCTTAAGGCACCGGCTAAAAAACTGGTTTTAATCTTATGATTGTACATTTCAATATTCTTAAAAAAAAAAACTGGATATAATACGATGCTAGACATAGTTTTTTCGTATGGGTGAGAACCGGTTCCTATCAACCGGATTCGAATAACTACGAGAAAGCAAAATTATAACATTAAAACTGGTAATACATTTATGATTTTTATTTTATTATTTATGGAAAATTATCTGAAATACGATGCTGTTATTAATGCTAAAAAAAACACGAAATAGTTAATAACTTGAAATTTAAAAGAATTGCGTGAAATAATGATTCTTTCTATTAAAGAAACCTGTATTATCATATAAGGACGTTTTATGATATTTTTAGAAGAAACAAATCCAAACTTAAAAATGTTTTGATATAAACTTTAACCTTATTTGAAAATTTTGTCTTATTAATATAATTGTTAATGCATCCTTTTGTATATCAATTGCTTTACGCTAGCCTTGAAGGGACTTTAACCTTTATAATGGAATTGACACTTTGATTCTAATAAATAAGAACAAAAAAAACAGTTAAAGTCCTAAAAATAAGAACAAAATTAAACGTATAAATAGTACAAAAATTGTAATTGCAAGTATAGCTATAATATTTGTGATTGATAGAGTGTCATATTTCAAGAGAATTGTATTCATACATTTCTATATACAACTATTTAATATATATGTCTGACGCCATTCAAAATAAATATTTAAATTTTACTCTTTTTTAAAAGCGAAGCTTTTCTATAATTAGGGTCGGTCCGTACGTTCGTTCGTCCGTCCGCCCGTCACAGATGGATAGCTTTTTTCGTTAATTTAGGCATGTTAGAATTGTCCTATCGATTTCAAACTTTGCATGGTGATTCCTTTAGTAGTTAGGTACGTTTTAGAAAGCGTAGCAACTCTATAATCATTACAAGAATGTCCGTACGTCCATTTTAAATATGTTGATTTTTTTACTTTTTTAACAACAAATTTTTATGTGATCTAATCATCCGATTGATCTGATTTTTGGTATGATAATTCCTGGGAAAACAATGTATAATGTTATAAGCGAAGCAACTCTATAATCAAGTCCTAAAAATGTAAGTATGTCCATAAACATTTTCCTGTATCAAGCAGTTTTTAAACAAATTTACTTACAATTTTGCTTCGACTCTTATACATTTATATTCTAATTATTCAGTTCTGACACTATATAAGTGTTAATGTCCATTTGTTCTACCGTTTCAGAGCTTCGCTTTTATGGATGTTGTCATCCTTGTTTTAATAAATTTCATCGGTAATGTTATGTTTAAATGATTTGTATAAGCACTTTCTGTGAAAAAAGATAGGTTAACTTAAGTACAATAAAAAATATTAAATTTACCAGGTATCTGAAGGGAAAAGCCATTAGACGAGAAAAACATGTACACCATCCACAATTCTGATTAACAAAATGACCCCTTCTGTGTAGATGCAAATTAAAGGTAGAAAGTTTAGACAGTGTCAATTAATGTGTCCTAACTAATCGAGATTTAATACAGGTACTAAGAATTTTAAGCCAACGAGTGAGGGAACCTGTTTATACTGCAAATTTAAAACAAACAGAAAGTGTGGTTTATAAGGAAGTTACTCTACACAATAAGTCAAATTATAATTTAATACGTTTTTGTATCGAAGGTTATTGTGTTTGTCAGATCGTTTTTTTCAAAAATTCAAGAAAGACTACTATTTCCCTTAGCAAAGATTATCCATTATACAATTTACTTAATCCTTTAGTTTGTCGGCCATGCTACAAAAGACGTTTTGTTGTTGTTGTTAAAATGATTTATTCAACTTATGGAAAAACAAAAGACGTATACTTATATATATAATATGTAAATTTAAAGGTTTCGCGATTTATTTATCTCATCATAATCTCAGTTTCTTTTTCTCTCCCTCTCTTTTGTATAACCACTCAGGGACGAAGGGGACATTTGGCTGTTTATTACTCCAGTCGACAAATTTTTTTGATAACATTTTCTTATTCGTTGACTTTGGAGACTTTTATTGAATTTTGATTCGTTGCTTTATTAGTTAAGTGTCCAAACGTTTCAACCACTAATTGTAATCTACAGAAGAGTTAATTTTGTGTATCGTTATTGGGGATGCACTGCACATCATAACTGGTCATAGTCTTATCCCTTTAGATCACTGATGATTCTTTTCCCGCTTCTTATGGATGTGTTTTTGTTCCCGTTTAAACATGAGGGCGTGTTTTAATAAGTAAATATATTGAAAATAGATTATTGGAATAAAATTAAGGTCAGTTAAATATTTTCTTTTCAAGGATAAAGGATTCATAAAAAATGGATATGTTACTTCTATATAATAAAGTAACAGGTTGTTTCTCTATCTGAAAGTGACCGTTTCAAAATTTCCGAGAAAACATGGTATGGGGGGGGGGGGGTGGGAATTGCTAGGTTAGGTTATATTTTGTGTACTCGCAAGGTTAGACATAGGGGAAAAAATAACCCACTTCTTACTTACATTTTTTTTTAAAGGGGGGATGGGGGAGTTTTGGTACACGTCCACTTTAAGGGAAATCACCACACGTGATATAAAATAATATTTTATAAGTGTTGTTATACCTAATCCTTGTTTGGCTAGGATAATGGATATTATGACAAGGGAAAATTTGTCGCCAATTTAGGTTGATAACATGGACTTCACTTATTGGTCAGTTCGTTCATCCAGTAAAGGGAGTGAATGTAGGGGGTATAGTTATTTTAGCCAGCAAAGAGTCTCACTTTATTAGAGTACATGATAATCTGGTGTAAGATCCATGTAATAATAAAACCATAGCTAGAATTATGTATTGGGTGGAGTCAAATATTTACTTAACACCAAGGTTGTAGTTCTTTGCGGATTTTATTTGGTTTTATTTTATACTTCTATGATGTAAAGAAGTAAAGGTCTTTTTTCTCTGTAACTACTGAACTAATTGAGTGCTCCTTTTTAGGGAAGCTTTACATAGATCCTAGGATTGTTTAGGCTATTTCACTTTATAGCAAAGCCTTTAGATGCTAGAGGCGCAGCTGTTAGTATTATATAAAGGTTTATTTCCTGTAGTTTAAGATTTCGATAACTACTGAACCGATTAAGTATAAGAAGGGAAATTTTGAGGATTTACATCATTTTACTGGCCATTTTCTTATCCCTTTTATTAGATATATAAATTATAACAAATTATGTGTAAATTTTGGCCACATAAGTTTTATACCATTATCTAACTATAAAATCAAACAGTCTGCTCCCATAAATACTCTCTGGGTGGAAATATATTTTCTATTTATATTTAAAATAATATAAAGTGTCATAAACGGAAATTGAAAGTAACTATTTCTTGAGCATTTTCCCTTAAATTGTCTTCTTTAACACAAATAACCAATCTCCTCCCCATATTTTAAAAAATAAATTGAAAATAAGGGGGAGGGTGACGTTTTTTGTTTGTTTGATTATTAATTAAGGTAAGGTTAATTGTTAGGATAAATGGGTGCTGTATAGCCTTTCAGGGTCAGGGAATAATGGTATTTTTCATAAAAGGGGGAGATCAATTACTCGATAGGCAATTTGTGGGAAAGCAATATTTCAAAATGATTACATAATTTTATAAATCTGCAATTTGGGTTGTAAATGTTTCATAAAATTTTTATTTTTAAAAATTATCGGAATTTTTATTAACTTAACAAGAAAGACAACATCCAATTAAGCGTTTAAAGTTCAAGATCAGTTAAAAGACTATTTGATAATATTAATTTTTTTGTAGCGCAAATACTCTATAACATAATTTTTCGTATTTTCATAATTTGAAAGGTTATTATAGGTTAGGTAAATGTTAATGATTTCCCCACAGGGTTAGGTAATAAATAGGAGAAAAGATACTGTTAAAATACGACAAAACCCTCTACTTCGTTTTCTTTCCATGATCAGACTTTTATACTTTTTTAATCCTCCAGAGTTTATTGTCCTTTTTAAAATTCTAATATGTTTTTGCTGCGCTACCTATGAAAATGCATTTTTGTTGTTTTCATTTTTACAATCACATAACAACAAAAAATGCTTTAAATTTTCTAAGGAATAATGACTGTCAATAATATTATAACTATATTCAAATAACAATGACTGATTTAAAGTATAAAAGATAACAACAAGAAACTGTTATACATCAAAAACACAGATAATCTTGTAATACTTGGAAATTATAAATAATAAAACTATCTTTACCAATTTAAATAGCCTATGTATATGTCTGGGACCCTAGAATTTAGGGGAAGCCTAAAACCACCATAAGCCTTAATGAAATAATCTAAAACCATTTTTCTTGATATTTTTAAGATTTATAACATAAATGTATGATCCAATCGAATAACGCTGAAAACAAAACAAACTTTTTAACAACTGGTTGTTTTAATCCAAGATTTTCACCTATCTTAAATGGAATTACACTATATGATTAATTAAATTTTTCTACTTTTAAAATTATTTTCACTACTGATTTTCATGCACTCTGTTCCACTTTAGAATTTAATTAAGACTAACTATGGCTTTATTTTTTTCAGGAGGGTACAATGAAAAAAAAAGGTGAAACTCGCCGTATTTTATTTTCTCGACACGCTTCACGTATTCAAATCATAGAATAATATTACATAGAATGAAGTTTAGGTAGTCAATTCTTTTCAATTCAACCTGATAGATATTAATGTTGAAAATATTCTTTATCTTTCATGTAGGAGTGAAATGGGTACCAAAGAGAGACTTTTATTTTTTACCCTTCCCCCATTAGAAAAATAAAATAAAAGTTTTGAAGCAAACAACCGGCCCTAGAAAATGTTCTATTCAGATGGCTGTTGTCTATGATTCAAATGCTTACTATTATGTAATACAATTATAACAAGTCCTTAAAATCTTATTAACAAGGATGTCAACATACATAAATGGGGTATTCCTATCCAGTATTTTGTTTAGGAATGAATATTTTTTGCCCGAGGGAATAAATGATGGAGCGATAGCAAAAAATATTCATTCCGAAACAAAAAACTGGATAGGAATATCATTCTCATTTAAACAAAAACTCATTTTTATGCTAAAATGTGGTTTAATTTTGGTTTTTAATTTTAATTTTTTTCCCCGAGGTAGTCATTTTTTTCCCCGAGGTAAACTTTAAAATTTAAAACAAAAAAAAGGTTTGAAACCATTTCTTTATACTAAAACATATTTTTTCTCACGTTTTTTCCCATGCTCAGGGAAAAAAATTATACCCGGGAAAAAAATGATACCAGGGGAAAAAATGACTACCTCGGGGAGAAAAAAAGAATATTTACATCCACTATTTAAGGGGTCGTTTATGTGAGAATGCAAAGATCGAAAAATCAGGCTATAGGACAAAAACAAAGATATTGTGACAGCGTCCTTGATATTAAAGAAACCGAATTCAAATCATTTCAAAAAGTTAAAATATTTTCATTCCAAGATGAACTTACAGAGATGCTAAGCCTTGAACATTAAGCATTATAGTCCTAGGAATAACCATTTACAACATCAATTTGATAGTATAATCAATCTCTTAAAAATTTGTTTTCTATATAATATATTGCTTAACATGTAAGAGTCATAAAATATGCAACTTACATTCAACAAATGATAACAAAAGTAAACTATTTTAAGAAATTGAATTTTTTAGAAACAATTGGCTGGCACTCATAAATTATATAATATTCTTTTAACAAAGGCCCTTTTAGTTTTCATAATTTTTTTTCATAATATATAGCTTTACATGTAAGAGTCATAAAATATGCAACTTTCAACAAATGATAACAAAATTTAATTTTTTTTTAGAAACATTTAGCACTCATAAATTATGTAATATTCTTTTAACAAAGGCCCTTTTAGTTTATTAAAGAAATATTTATCATTTTGAAATTAGTTTCATATTCCAGCATTTAGTTTTTACCTTTTCCACTAATAATAAAAACATATTTTAATGCTCTTTCGTCATATACATGAGCCCAAGTACTACAAAAATTCATTTTGGGGAGTTGGGGGTAGGGGGAAGGTAATCACGCCTTTGCCCCCTCCCTTGACGTCCCTGGGCCAGGTAGTTATCTGAATTGTACATCTATTCTTATACATTTATTGTCAAATGATTGACTATTTAGTTGACACTAAACATGAGGTAACATGAATACAAAGAGAAAAAATAAAAGGAATTTTTAAAGTATGCAATGAATATCTTATAGTTGTTTATAGTTTATTGTTTTATAGTTGACAACATTGCAAATTATAATGCTACTAAAGGCTGTATCCTTAACTTCAAGTGGCTCTATAATGCAAAAGGGAATGCCTTAGTCAAGCATATATGATGCTTTCTGAAAAGCATGAATAAAACCAGCTAGTTATTCAAACAAAAACCGTCCTACTTTATAAACCAGATTGACTATTTCAATTTCAAAGTGGAAATGTACAGTTACCATATCCTGGATTTAAAATTTAAAGAAAATATTTATTTTAGCAGAAAAGAATAAAAATAAGATTTTGAATTCTATACATTTAAATATATTTTTTATTTTTGTTAGGGATTTGTTAGTTTTATCATTTTAGGAAATAAGACAATTTTTCTTTTTTTTCATTCTAATTTAGGGGAACTTGTCTTATTCTTCATTTATGTACTGTTCATTTTAATGGGTACTTTTAAATATTGATTAGGTGGTTCAAACTGGCAGTAACACAACTTTTCAACCAACAATTCAAATCTACATTTTGGTAATTTTCTTCATGTTTTGTAGTTGGATTCAATTTCTTCTTTTCATTGAAATGTTTTTATTTCAATATTTTGTGTCTAAGTCTTTGAATATTTGTAAAAAGATGCCTATCTTGTCTTGGTGTATTTTAAAGTTAGAATTATGTTCCTATTGTTAAACTATCTTTTGTTAACACCATCATACACACACACATACACAAACACACACACTTAAATAAATACAATCGTTATATCAAATATTTATTAGCATGTCCCATAATTCATTAATTCAGATAATCAATATTTTATTTTTACAATTACCTATCTTTTTTCAAAACTAGTCAAAACTTATTAGTTATGAATAAGAGGGCGTTTTTCATTAGATTTATTTTATATTAACAAAAAAAAAAAATTTTGTGAATTTGAAACAATCTAAGATATATATATATATATATATATATATATATAAGTGTGTAAGATATTTAAAATTTGAACCAGTCTAAGATAAATATGTAAGTGTGTAAGATATTTAAAATTTGAACCAATCTAAGTTAAATATATAAGTGTGTAATATATTTAAAATTTTGAACCATTCGATCTAAGATAGATATATAAGTGTGTAAGATATTTAAAATTTGAACTATTCTAAGATAAATATATAAGTGTGTAAGATATTTAAAAGCCTAGGGCGCCAAAACTGATGTATTATAATAAACAAGAAAAAATTTAATCTAAAGAAGCCCAGATATAGCTATTAAATGATTAGGTTAGACACCTAACCTTAAGGATCATATAAAGGCTTGACAAAAAGTTCAACAATTTGTAGGGGTTGCTTTCAGAGAACTAAAAGGATAAGACAATGGCCGATAAACTGATGTACATCTCCAATGATGATACACAAAATTATCCCTTCTGTAGATTACAATTAGTTGTTGAAACGTTTGAACACTCAACCGATTGAACAAACTAATAAATTTTCAATAAAAGTGCCTAAAGTTGTTTAAACAACGAATGAAAAAACGTTACTATGAAACTTATGGGACTAGTGTAATAAACAGCCCAATGCCCCCTCCCTCCATGTTATCATTGATGCCAGGCAAGTTTAAAGCTATTTTCCATGGTTCTAGACCAAATTAAATTAAATGGGGGAAATAATTTATCTGACAGGCAAACATATTTGCAGAGTAGCTGAGTTAAAAATCCTTTAATATCTCTAAATATATATTGTATGCATGGTTTGAAGGGAAAAAAAAAATTTTTAACGTAGATTTTTTTTAGTGATAAAGCTCCTCTATAAATGTTGCTTCTTTAATATATTATAACATTCATTCTTTTTGCTGTTATTTTATAACCCTATTCATGATGAAATGACTGCTAAAACACAATATTTCATTTTATATCATTTCATTAAAAATTCCAAAATATGTAAAATTAGCACTTTTATTTAACCTTTATGTAAAAGTAACAAGATGTTTGTCTGGCTGGACTGATGTGAATGTCTTTTCCTATATGTCCAGGAAAAGTGTATAACTAGCATGGGAAAATTAGTGACATTAGGCGGTTATTACACTAGACCCCAAAGTTTTACAATGACGTTATTTATTCGTTTGCTTAACAACTTTGCAGACTTTTATTGAATTGTTGAATTTTGATTGGTAGGTTCATTTAATTAAGTGTAAAACGTTTCAACAAAAATTTGAAATCTACAGAAGGGGTAAATTTGTATATCATCATTGGAAATGTACAACAATTTATCGGCCATTGTCTTATCCCTTTACATCCCTGTTTTAATTATATAATTTACTAACGGTGAATTAGTTTCTCTATTTATACAAGCTGCACCTCTATGCATCGAGTTTTTCTTGTTTTAATGTGGGATAAGATTAGGATCTGAGTTTATTTAAAGACCTCTTTCTTCAATCTACTTTCGTGTGATACAACAGAAATATGGCAACTAATTATAGCAGATTTTTTAAAGATTTAGATTTTGTATGTATGTAACTTAAGAACTTTTCCTAGTTTATCTTTAAAATATTTGAAATTTTATAGACATATCAAAATAATAATATAAGGTGTTTTTTTTTAAATTAATAATACAACAAATTGCTAAAATTTAGACTTTAATCGCCTTTTTTTCACAAGACATATTTTTAAGTTGTTATTGCTGGACAAACGTATATTTTTTACTCTTTTGTTTGAATAATTATTTTTGATTCTTTGCTGTTTCATTCGTGACTCTTAGTACATTTATTTCATGTAAATACAAAACAGCTAAAAGTTCTAGATTATAGACTTGATCAGTATCACACTACGTCATACTAAAGAATCTTACAAACTGCAGATTTTTCAGGCATCAGGGGCATTACTTTGATTCATGTAAAGGGGAAACTAATTTGGGCACTTTAGAAGCTTTTTATGAAGCCTATAAAAAAATATGTCATACTGGCCTACCATTGGTCAATTAAAATCTAGCCTGCCATTGGTATTGTAATCTGTGTATTTGGCCTATCATTGGTCATTTGTATTGTATGACGTCATTTTTATAGGTACTTTAAAGAGCTTCGGCAGTTTAGACAAAGTTAAAGAAAAAATTGTCTGTCTGTTTATCTTGTTTTCTATCTAAATCCCGTAATATATGAAATGTTAAAAAGTTTGCTGTTTTGTTTGCACACCCATTTACTGCAATAATTCATGAATAGATAGGTGCAAAATTATAACACGCAGTATTATAGTATTACTATAGACAACTAAACTTAACTAGCAAATCCAAGGTTGTACTAAAAAAGTAACTAGTGGCTGTATTTAAAGATTGAAATTAGCCTAAAACCATCTCAGGACTTAAATCTGAAGATAAAAAAGCCTAAAATCACTCTTAGAATTATGTAAAGCTTCCCTAAATGTAGAACTAAATCTTAAGTGATCAAAATCTTAGAAATTAGACAAAAAATACGTTCTACTTTATATCATAAGGTATATAGATAAATCCTTTGGTTACCAGTATCCAATGTTTATTTGTTATGTTAAGTATTATATTTGATAAAGTCATGAATAGAAGAATGAAATATCAATCATTATTTTAGCTTAGACACAACTGAGAAAGTTACCTACCAATGAATGTCCAAGCTGATTAATGAATAGTTTTTTTACCTGGAGTATATTTGAGGCAGAGTAGTCGTGTTTGAATACCATCACTCTCTCTGATAACCTGGATAGATAGATAGATAGATAGATAGATAGATAGATAGATAGATAGATAGATAGATAGATAGATAGATAGATAGATAGATAGATAGATAGATAGATAGATAGATAGATAGATAGATAGATAGATAGATAGATAGATAGATAGATAGATAGATATATAGATAGATAGATAGATAGATAGATAGATAGATAGATAGATAGATAGATAGATAGATAGATAGATAGATAGATAGATAGATAGATAGATAGATAGATAGATAGATAGATAGATAGATAGATAGATAGATAGATAGATAGATAGATAGATAGATAGATAGATAGATAGATAGATAGATAGATAGATAGATAGATAGATAGATAGATAGATAGATAGATAGATAGATAGATAGATAGATAGATAGATAGATAGATAGATAGATAGATAGATAGATAGATAGATAGATAGATAGATAGATAGATAGATAGATAGATAGATAGATAGATAGATAGATAAATAGATAGATAGATAGATAGATAGATAGATAGATAGATAGATAGATAGAAGAAGAAAACCTTTAGTTTTATAGATAATACATTTCTATGTAATCTAATTTTACCCGAAAACATAAATTAACGTGTTTTTATTAATTTTGTCGAGATAAATCATGTTTTTTTTTAAATAAAATGATAATAATTCTAATAGAAACGAATCAATAATATAAGGATTAGTTTGAAAAAAAGTTTAATTATAAAAAAAAATTAAGAGAAGTTTTTTTTTGAAAAATCAATAAATTGTAATTCAACTAGGGATAATGTTACACGTCAGAGGCATAAACAGGGATTAAGTGATATGTCAATTTAAAGTAATTCTACGCAACTAGTTTGTATTGCAAGTCTGATAGTTCATTAGTTTAAATGCGATTCGCTGAAGGACCCCGAAAATGTTTTTATGTATGGCTTCGAAACCGATTAATGTCTGCAGAATCTTAGCTGGTTATCAGCGATACTGAAAAATCATGTATAGCATCGTATTAGTGACAGCTTTCCACGAATGCTAAATTAATAACCTTAATATTAATACCAGTTTTGTTAACCCGGGCCTTTGGCCCCTCGGGGCTAACTAAACTGATTTAATCTAATAATTTTTCATTTTAATAATAACGGAAAGCTGTTTTTAATACAAAGAGATAAATAAAGTTGAAATTATATTAAATCACCCCCCACCCTCAAAAAAAATTTACCCCAAGAAACTTTTAATTAATTCAAATATATTTAATTTTTTTAAAAGAAAAACTATGCAGATCACTTTATTAATGTAAAATGATTTATATTTTTCTACATAAATTTAATCATCTCATTTTGTTTAAAATTACTCAATTTTAATATGAAAAGTAAAGAGATTTAAACTGTTTTAGAAACCATGATAAAATAACTTGTTATAGTTATGCGAGGTATTACTTAGATCTTTTTAATTGGAAAAAAATCAGAACTTGAAATCGTTTTTAGAAGGAAGGGGGTAATACCTCCCCAGAAAAGAGTTAAACGTACAATATAGAGGTAATTTTAGAAAAGGGTTATTATAACATTATAGTTTACATCCCTGGCAAGTTTATATACACGTGGATGATTTAAAAAACTTAAAAAATTCATTTTATAAACTAAAACTCTACTATTAAACTAAAAATAAATTAAATAAAAGTTACTGATTAGCTAAAAGAAATTCTAAATAGTTATTTAGAAAGAATAATTATAGAAAATATACTCTTACATCTACTCCTCTTTCATTAAATCTACATGTTTAGGTTAGGTGTTTGAAATATTAAAAACTTTTTTTACTATAAAGAAAATTTTAACTTTAGGTTGTGTTAGATTTAGGTTAGAAGTAAGGGAAGTTTCTCTTAAAGTGCCTTGTCGAATACAAAAACCTTCCCAAATTATTTTAGAATAAAATAAAAAGTAGTAAGGGGGGGGGGTGGTTTTACGTGTTATTGTTTTACCATGGTTAGGTTAAAATGCTACAGTGCATCCCCGCAATGTTAGTGCCCCGTACAGTTATCCCTACCCCCGCAAGAAAAACTGTATTCCTTCCATTTTTTTTCAATTGATTTAATGAATAAGGAAGATGGGTGGTTCTGTTCTTGCTTAACAGTTTGAGCTCAGGGTTACGTTTAATATCCAGCTAAACTACAAGACTGAAGAGTGTGCAATGTCCATTGAAATATATTTTAACAAGGATGACAGCATCCATAAGTAGCGAAGATCAGAAATTTTGAATGTATGTTATGAATATATTTACCATATACCAGTGTCATCCTATATATTTGATGAAATAGGGAAATGACGAAAACTTCAAAATCACGCAACCTTTAAATCACGAAAAATTAAAAATCTAGGAATCGATCTAGCACCACAATATATAAACAAATCTTAATGAAACTTGATGGAAATATGTAGACTATTAGCATATTCAATCCCTGATAATTTCAGTCGTAAATTTTGAATAGGAATTGAGAAAACAATAGAAAACCTAAAAATCTAGGAATCGATCTAGCACCCCTATTAATAAAAAACCGTAATAAAACTTAAGGAAAATATGTAAAATGTAAATTTAAGCAATCCCTGAAAATTTCAGCCCATTATCTTAAAAAGGAGTTGAGAAAATCAGAAAAACATGAAAATGTAGGAATCGATCTAGCACCCCAAATGACAGACGGTTGGACAAAACAATGTATAGATTAGATGGGCATATGTTATAAGAATCTTCACTAAAAATTTCAGCTGTCTATCTTTTATAGGAGCCGAGAAAATCACATTTCCCCCACTTTGTCTCAGATGGACGGACAGACGGACAGACGGACGGACATTTCGAATTATAGAGTAGCTTCGCTACTAATAAATAACTAAGAAGTATCAAAGACTTTTTCATTCAGTGAATTTATCATTAAAAATATAGTATGAGGATAAGTTCTGCTATGTAGTTTATAAAAAATGTTCCCTGAAACCGCAAAAAAATATTAATAGTAAGTCTTTCAAACCCCTAACTTGAATATTAAGTTGATTATATCAAGTAACAATTAGACTACTGTACAACATTGTCACAATTAAGTGACAGGAGTATAAATTAGACAAATGGAAAATGGAAATTTACTAACACATTTATAATTTCTCTTTTTCTTCTCTTACTTATTTTCTCTCTCTTTTACAATCTGTCTATCTAACTCTATATCTTTCTATTCTAATAGAAGTGTATAAATTAAGATAATTAGTTCATATTGCATTGTGAGATCAAAATCGTGTAACCCTTGTAAAGATATTTATTAGTAAGGCTAAGATAGGGGGATATTTTTGGATCAAATCTTAAACATTAAATATCCTGAATTTTTTTTTATATTTACATTTTTTGAAAGATTTATTTTCTATAATGTTCTATAAACATTAAGCATCTTAAAAATTGTTGCTATTATACTTTTAAAACTTCTTGGACGTCCTAGTCTCTGTAACTACTGAATTTTTAAGCTTAATATTACTTTTGTTCCTACTATCGTTCATTTCTATCATTGAGATTTCATCAAAATTAAGTTGTCAACTGTCAGACTAACTTTAATTCTTGTAAAGTAGATTCACTGTAATGCATAAATGTTACCTTGTAATTCCATGATCATTAAATCTTTCATTAATGAAATTGCACGCAAAAACCTGTTCAAAAAAACATTGGCATTTGAGTAAATTGATTTTTTTATCAATTATAACCAGCTGCAAATAGACTTAACCCTTAATGGTCGGAGGAGGGGGGGGGGGGGAGGGATTCTGTGTGTGAAAGAGAGAGGGCAATAACTGAGTTACTTTTTGAATATGGGTATGACATAACTGAGAGGTTTTTTTTAAATATCTCCATCCTGGCGGGCACAGGATGCCAGCAAACCTGGCAGATCCATACAAGTAAAAATTTATATATATAAATATTTTTGACTTAAACAAAGCATTTCATGTTATTAAAATACTAATATATACTATAAAAGTACATCCTCATATGAAATATAGGTGTTCAGGTCGATTTCACTTTCCTGGCATGATCCTGCAGGTCCTGATCCTCCAGGTCTTCAGTATTCTTATAAGGCGATTTATCTTGGGAGGGTAGTGGTTAAATATCATATATAAAATAGCTATAAACCTTCCCTTGGCTGTAGAGAAACTACATTGTAAGAAAGAACCGTATCGATTCAGCGTTTAGCAATATCCTTTGGAACAGACATACATCTTGTTACTTTTATTTAAAGATGGCTTTTTAACCAAATTAGACTTTCACAAATGACACTTTTGTAGAACAAAATTATCCTTGTAGAATTAAAACCTCAGTTAGAATTGTAGAAATGATTTAATTTTTGTAAATGCAATTTATAAAACTAATTTCTACAAGTTTTTTCATTAAATAGTTTCTCTCTTAATTAATTTAATCACGTCGACAGTTTCATAATCTTTTTTTTGTAATGGTGAACTTTTAATAATATATTTTATTAAATACATTACATATTTATTTAATCTCTTTTAAAGTAATTTTTATTAAAAAAATATGAGATATTTCAAGAAAGAAATTATCATTTTTGTAACAATAAACACTTTTAATTATCTACTTTTTAATATTTTGATATTCTAAATAGAAAACCAATAATAAAACAACATAAATGTTTTATTAGCTTTAAATTCATTTATATTTTTTTTTTAAATCAGTGACTTGCTGTAGAGGGGTGTCAAAACCGCCGCAAAAAAAGAAGGTTTGCCTTCCCTTTTTATTATAGGATATTATATATCATTGGATAAATGTTGTTATTTAAACAATTTAATTACATGTACTTGGATATCAACAAAGCATTTGATAGTATCTAATATCTAAATATCCTTTTAGATTCAAGTATTGTTGACAATTTTGTTGTTGTACTGCTTGTGGATACAATTATATTTGTTGGAACTATAATTATTTTTAGCAATAAAGTAAAGGAATATAGGGAGCAAGAGCTACATGTAACTTTCCCTACACAGCAAGGAACATGTCTCAATTTTGTTTTAGCTCTTAGACGATCAGGTGAAGTAAAATTTAAAGTTTCTGGAATTATAACAATGTTAGGTCTACACAACAGGCAAAATGTGAACTGCTTTTTTAAAACAAGTTTTTATAAGGTTTCATTTTCGTCTGCTGCTAAAGTGTTCTTGCTATTTGGGGGATGTAGCTGTCTGGAATTTACATTTATACCTAAGCAATTATTATTTTATCAATGTTTTTCCTTGATTGATTTGAGAGTTAAGTCCGCCAGGTCTACTGTAACTTTGTCCTTCAACAATCCAACCTGAAACAAAATCAATTATTTCTAGAAACAAACTAGCATTTCATTCATACAGACAGTGATACAGAGTTAGGGATACTAAAGCTTTTTGAAACATGATGCATAAAACCAAAGAATCAAAAGGGATATGACAATGGACGTTAAATTAACGTAGATCATAATAGATGATAATAAACAAAATAACCCTTATATAAAATTTTTTGGTTGAAATAATTGAACGCTACTAGTTTTTCACCATCCAAACAAAATTTAATATATGTACCCAAAAAAATGTAAGCCAACTAATAAGATATTGTTATTATAAAACTTTGGGTACCGAGGAATTGAACTGTCAATCCACTTATTCCCTGACAAAGCCTGACAATTGTTCAAATGGGAGAGAGACAGAGAAGAGAAGAGAGAGAGAGAGAGAGAGAGAGAGAGAGAGAGAGAGAGAGAGAGAGAGAGAGAGAGAGAGAGAGAGAGAGAGAGAGAGAGAGAGAGAGAGAGAGAGAGAGAGAGAGAGAGGGGACATTTTATGCCCCACAATCTCTCATTCTTTGGCTTCGTCCAATTTCAAAACTTGTCCACCAACAATTTTAATCTACAGATTGAGATGTACATCATTTGATCGCCGTTTTTTTTGTCCCTTAAGATCCATGTAAATCTGTGACTCCATGGCTCTATTGTTCATTAAATTTTGTTTCAGTTTAAGATAATTTTTCTGTAGTAACTTACAAGTTTATTTCTTTTCGAAAGTAAATTTAACTTTTTTCGGAATTGAATTTTATTTTCTTCTCATGAATGAAGTTAATTCTAAACTGCGTAACATTCTAAAAAGTTTTTATTTCTCCAATTCTTTGTAAGATTTAAAAAAAAGGCCCAACCAATTAGTTCATATCTTTCAGTATTGGTCTTAGGTAGGTTTTAGGCTATTTAGAAGGTGACAAAAAAACATACTTTTTCTTATACCGAATTAATTAATTAATAAAAACATTCCCCGCCCCGTACTCATGTTAAAATATTTATTTTGAATGTAGCTATAAGTAAAATGAATTTTTTTGTTCTTGTTTTTCCACTGATGGAAAGAAATAGAATAAAATGTTTGCGAATGTCAATATCAATTTCTTACAACAAATTTGATATTTGATACAACACTTGTTTTAATATCGGGAAATGGTTATTTATTGCAGCGTATTAGAGACAGCTTTCTGTGGATATGTAAATGATAAACTATGAGATTGAAAGAATTTTGTTAGGCTCGAGGGACCGAAGGCAAGGACTAAAAAAACTGGTATTAACTTATGATTTTTATTTTAATATTCGTGGTAAGTTGTCTACAATGCAATACGATATAATATATGATTTTTAGTATGGCTGAGAACCAGTTCTAATTCTGCGGAAAATAATCGGTTTAAAGCTATAGGGGCAAAATATATTTAAACAGTTATTTATAAAAATTTGGCCGCAAGGATTAGCTGCGCCAAAGAAATATAAAAAAATAACAAAGATGACAAGATCCATAAATAGCGAAGATCAAAAACGATGGATGGACATCCACAAAAATGAACTATACAGCAATTTATGTAAGAAAATAAACATTAAAATCACGAAACCTTTTACCATTTATGACGTGAAATTCTAGGTATCAATCTAGCACCCCAACCAATAAGCAAATCTTAATGAAACTTTGTGGGTTAATGTAAAATGTGAAGTCATTTAATCCCTAAATATTACAGCCGCCTATCTGGAATGGAAGCAAAGAAAATCATGAAAACTTAAAAATCTAAGAATCGAACTAGCACCACAACCATAAACAAATCTCAATGAAACTTATAAATGAAGTATGCAGAATTGGAACTAATTTGATCCCTGAAAATTTCATCCGTCTATTTAGCATAGGAGTCGAGAAAATCATAAAAACTTAAAATGTAGTAATCGATCTAGCACCCCAATCAATTGACGAATCTTAATGAAACATTGTCAAAATATGAAGAATGTTAATTTAATCCTTAAAAATTTCAAGCGTCTATCTTGAATATTGGCCGAAAAAATCACGTTTCCCCCTTAACATTTCAGACGGACAGACAGACATTTCAAATTATAGAAAAGCTTCGCTACTAAAACTTATATCATT
Organism: Acartia tonsa; assembly: GCF_053477335.1. NCBI lineage: Eukaryota > Metazoa > Arthropoda > Copepoda > Calanoida > Acartiidae > Acartia > Acartia tonsa. The sequence continues at coordinate 12,712,985 of NC_137268.1, forward strand.
AAGGTCTAAATATGTCATTTTTTTATGAAAACGAACCCTCTTATGAAGCATTTGTTTCATGTTTAGTATAGATTTAATATTTTAATTTGAATTAAGGGAAAATGTATTTTTTTGTTTAAACAAATATTTTATATATTTTGACTAAATATTATTGCTTTTCTTTTGTTCTAAAATGTACAAAATCATTCATAATTTCTTATGAACAGTAATTTTTATTAATTCAAACTAGGATGACAGAATACATAAGTGGCGAAGCATAGAAAATAACATAGCTGAGAGAGATAGAGAGAGAGAGAGAGAGAGACAGACAGACAGACAGACAGAGGGAGACAGAGAGAGAGACAGAGAGAGAGAGAGAGAGAGACAGAGACAGAGAGAGAGAGACAGAGAGACAGAGAGAGAGAGAGAGAGAGAGACAGAGAGACAGAGAGAGAGACAGAGAGACAGAGAGAGAGGGAAGGAAAGAGACTAAATGAAGTCCATATAAGAATGCTGGAAAGACATTGGCGTCTTTTGTAGCATAAATACTGGATGCTTTGAAGATGAAACATTTACCTGAAATTGGAAAGAGACTTGAGCTCCGCCTGATTCCCCCATTCTTTTTCTGTTCTATTCTGGTCTTGGCTTTTAGAGGTATTTAATGGCAACACAGCCCTCTTTTCTATGGCAACTATTGCCAGTGGGCACCAGGTTCTAACCCTGCTACTTGCTACACAAATTATTGGATCTACACTAGTGCTTTGAGTCTGCTAGAGCATTGTCATTATTATTTTCTGAAAAACAAATATTAACTAAAATTCAACAAGTTAAAAAAGGTTATATAAAATAAGAACAATTACATTCACAAGAGCACATCAACAATAAGCTGTACATTTTAAACAATAGCTCTAAAATCTGACGGTCGGACTTGAAACCATGAACACTTGATATAACTAAATAGGCAGAATATAAGTTTATAAGTCTAAACAAAATATTATGAAAATTTGTTAAAAAATTGATATATGCAGGACTGTTTACATCGAATTTGATTATAAAGATGCTTCGATGATAACATTGTATCTTGTTATATTAGTTATTAATATTCCAAAAATCATATAGATAATTGTTTCATAGAAAAAAAACATATTTTAAATGGAACTGTTAAAAAAATTATCATTCAAAGTTTGAACTTGAAAGTAAGCTATAAAAATTTGAAAGAATTTTAATGAATATAATAGATTTGAAATCTGCATAAAATTTTAAGAAATTTTTATAAAATTCGTTTTTTGTATAATTCTTTATCTATAAGCGCAAATACAAATGAAGTTAAATAATTTTGACATCTGTGATTGGTGGATTGAAAACTATCTGCGCCCTGATTGGAGAAGCTTAAGTGACGTACATCATTCAACCAATTAGAGCGTAGGTAGTTTCCAATCCACCTATCCTATTGGTCAAAATTTGTTAACTTAAATTGGATTTGCGCTTTTAAATAATGAATTATATAAAAAACGAATTTTATAAAAAAAATCCTTAAAATCTTATGCAGATTTCAAATCTATTATATTTATTAAAATTCTTTCCAATTTTTATAGCTTACTTAAAAGGACGAATCTAACAAGTCTAAATGACAGACATACACAAATTATTGGGTAGCATCTTATGATTATAAAATTGGTCAATAAAGCGTAAAAGGGTTTAAAACTTATTAAAACAGACAAGAGTAAATATCTGATTGATGGCCATAAAATCTGCAAAATTGATAGATTTTGCAGCAACTTCCCTCCATCTAAAACAAACCATTTAAACTCTTTTTTATGCAGTTTTGGTTATATTGGTTATATAAAAAATGCACGAACCCTAATGGACCAGGACCCCCGAGGGTTAGAGCTTATCACAAAGACTAGAATTACGTATTTTAAAAGTTAAAAATAGAGGAAGCAGGGGGAGGGGTTCCTATGTTTCACATATCGAATTGAGGAAATTACACAGGTTTAGCTTATCTGCAAACCAGACAGAACTGCATTTCTAAATGTTACTATCTGAATTGAAAATTATAACTATACATAGGTTTACACTTAGGTGTAGAAAATCAGACTATGTTGTCTTTTTGGCTGGCGGATATATATTTGTCCAAGGATAAAGGGAAACCCTAAGTTTTAAAATACTCTATCTCTGGTTGAATAAAAAACTTTGGATACTCTTTAAAATCTTGACTGGTTTGTAAAAACTAGTAGGGCCAAAACATAATTTCTAAGGAAACTTCATCTTGGTTTATTATATGTTTTTGGGACTTACAAATTTCCGATTTATTTGCTTTTGTCGCCTTGATAAAAGTTTAATAAATAACAGTTAGGAGCTTGAAACCAATTTCACAGTAGAAGAAACATAATCTAAGATAAATGTGCTGTAATTATGCAATTTGGGAATTACGTTGATTTTTACACTAATTAGTGCACTAAAAAAACATTCCATTTACTTAGATAAAATGAATTGTAGATTTCTTATTTTATAAAGTAGTAAGGTTTTTATTTGTTTACCTGTTAAAATCTTGTCATCAACCTTACAGATAAAGTAATTATTTTTTTAGATTCTTTCACAGAGCTGCTTTTGTCTGTCTAGTTTCTACTACTATGAACTTTAGTTCAACCTCCTAACTATTTAATAAATGTCACATCCACAGTGATAGAGTGCCAATAGAGATAAATCTAAAGGAAATAGAGCCATCTCAGGAAAAAAAAACAGTTTTAAGACTTATTTTAGTTTCACATTTAGGGAGATGACATTGGAGGTAAAACAGTTTTCAGAAAATTATTAAGTTGGATCAAAGTATTAACAGCACTTTTTGTTTTGTTTAGGAGTTTGGGGCGAGTTGGTTCTAAATTAAACTGGCTTCCAAAGTTTTATAAAAATGAATTTCATTTGTTGGTTTCCAATCTTAGGGTACTTTTACTTTGATTAGTTGGTTTGAACAACTAGTGTTTCAACTTTTGAAGCAATAATTATAATCTACAAGAGAGGGAATTTTAGATAATATTATTGTGGATGTACAAGGATTCTCAAAAAAAATGTGTTTTCCGGATTTGGGAAACAACCAGTAGGAGTATGAAAAAATATGCTCCTTCTGGTTGATTCCCAAAACTTGAAAACGCAGTTTTTTTGAGACACACTGTACATTTATTGTCCAATCCCTTAAGCTCCTTAGTTAATTCATAAACATAACAGTATGGTGTTTTACATGGAATCGGAGAAAAAAATCAATTTAAATGAAATGAAGGAAAAAAAGCTTTTAGTAAATTAATTTTCCTATGACTATGTTTGTCTAATGTAATGTCAGATATATTGGATCTTTTCCAGTGAAATAAATATTTTTCCAGTACATGTGAATTTGTGTATGTTTGTGTTTTTGAGCTGTTGGTAGTTTTCTTTCTGTGTATATAAAAGTGTTTGTGTTTACTCATACTGTATGAATATCATACATTTAAATAAAGATTCATTCTACCAGACAAAAATGTTTAATAATATAGAATCATTTTGTTCTATTAGCATAGAGTCTTTTGCTTACAATTGTATTCTTTGTAGACTTTATTCACAGTTTGATAAAAAAATATAAATAATTAATCTTTTTAATCATTATTTATCCCATTAAAAAAAATATTATAGAGGCTTATGATATTGTCTTTGTCCCCAGTAAAGTGACCAATACCAGTTTAGTCTCTATCACAATTGTAATATAACATTTAGAATTGTATTGGCCATCACAATAACATTATCAAGAGAATCTAAAATGGAATGGTGTACTATAAAAATCATAGCAGATGATATAAGTATGAATAGAGGATAAAATCATCTATTTCCTTTTTAGAGTTACAAAAGATTATATTTCTATTTGTATAAAATTGGTTTTACCTTCCCAACTGTTCTGGAAATGTTTCCAACAGTGTACAAATGTGTGTTTTCTCTCTGTGTTGGATTTCATTTATTTTTATTAAAGGTTGCCAATATCACATCCATTTCATACATAGACACATTTTCAATCATTTTTTTTTCAAAAAGTCAACTTATTTATCTATCACCCATTTATTGCCTCATTCCGACTAGAATTTAATGATGAAACACTATTCTTGTTGTTCCCACATTAAAGCTACTTTTCCACGAGGAAGAAGACACTAGACTGAAAATTACATGGTTACAAAAATTTCAATGCTATATTGATTAGTTTTTTTTAAAACAAGCAGTGTTTAAACATTTTTACCAATAATGTTAAAAAAGAAGATATAATTTTTATAAATGTTGGAAATGTACAGTTTATCGTACATTGTCTTATCCCCTAGAGATTTCTGCACTTGTGTGACCAAGAACCCTCACGGGACACATTCCCTTTACTTCTCTTTTCTTTACTCTTTTCATTGAACCTCAACAAATAAGATTATTTGACAAAATATTTGGTCTCTTTTGCTTTCTTGGATAATAATCGGGGATAAGGGATGGACAATTTTTTTTTTTTTTTTGTAAATAGATTCAATTTTATTCTCAAGCAAAGTTTTTCTATAGTTATGGTCGGTCAGTACGTACGTCCGTCTGAAACGGATAACTCTTATCGTTAATTTAGGCATGTTAGAATTATCGATTTCAAACTTTGTATACGTTTTAGAAAGCGTAGGATCTCAATAATTGATTCGTATGACTACAAAGTACAATATTATAAGTGAAACATCTCTATAATCCTAAAAATGTAATAAAGTATGTCATTAAACTGTGTACTGTATTAAAGCAATTTTTCAACAAGTTTTAATTCTACCTATTCAGTTTTGAATCACTTTTAATGTTCGTTTGTCCTATTTATTCTGAGCTTCGCTTTTATACATGTTATCATCCTTGTTTAAATGAACTATCCCTTGTCACTGCAAATAATATTATGTTTGACTGTAAGATTTCTAGTAGAATATTTAAGTTAAGTCAATTTAAATTTCAAAGAAACAAGAGAGTCAAAAGAATATTAATTCAACTAAGACAACTTCTTTAATATCATTAGTTTTTTCCATTTTTAATAGTGAATACGCCCCTAGAGTCCTCTTGCACTTGAGTGAAATGGAACGCGGGGGGGGGGGGGGGATTGGCCCAACACTTTAAATTTTAGTTTGAAAAAGAAAAGTGAAAGGTCAACTTATTGGTACTTACTCAAATATTGTTATAAACCCTTCCTGGACCTATGGGAAACTTTACTGAAAACCATATCAGTTCCGTGGTTAGCGAGATCCTTTGCAATACACATATATCTCGCTAATTTAATTTTAATTATGAATATTGTATTATACTTTAAATTTATATGGATTTAGACTCCTATAGTTTAAAACCTTAACAAAAGATTCATAGAATGCAAAAGATATTTATAAATTATAAATCTTTTGTTCTCAAAAACTCAAAAATTAAACCATATTTTAGGATTGTTTAACTAACTGTAATTTTTATTCTTAATGTTTGTTTTATCAATGTAAAGTGGAGCAATGCCAACTTTATGTCATTGATAGGGTAGGTGGGGGCAAATTTAGAAGCAGCAAATAGTGCCAAATAAAAAATGACGTCATACAATACAAATGAAAAATAATAGATTGGTCATTTTTTATTAGGCACTATTTTCTGCTACCAAATTTATTTTTCAAAACTTTTATCTTTTTAATAGGTCTAGCTAGAATTATTGAAATTACCCCTTTCTTCCTTTTTTTTATTTATCTTTATACTAAAGTAACAGGATGTCTGTTTGTCTGTTTGTACCGAAGTAGTTTCTCATAGGCCCCGGGAAGGTTTATAACTATTTTGGGGGAGGGTACCACCACCCTCCCAAGAGAAATCACAATAAATCGAATTTTTTCCCCTCGAATAGAGACTCCTACGTAACATTGTAAAGTATCGTATCAATTTGATAGAGACTCCTTCGCAACATTGCAAGGTACCGTATTATTTTTTTAAAACACCAAACATTTAAAGTGCTTCTAGAGGCCTCTAGGGGCGTATTCGCTAGTTAAGATTAAATAGATAAACGTTTGTAAAAGTAACCTAAACCTGCCCCAAGATATCTCAATAGCAGTTTCTGAGATCTTTATGAATAATAAGTAACATTTTCACACTACTTATAACAAGTAGGAATTGTTGGGAGAGGGGAGGGGGGTGGTGAAACCTCCATCACATTTAGTATTTATTTCAAGCTTTTTTGTGGCTTAAAGGTGACTAAAACCCCCTAGAAAAGTCAAAAAACTAATCTGGACCATTATCTAGCAGAAAATTGTAGATGTTGTGGTACATGCAGACATCTAGCATTTTTAGTTTTTAGAACCTAATTACTTTCTTACTCAATAAGTCTACATAGTTTTTACCAGACTATTTTTTTTATCTGGTATATTTAAAAAAAATAGAGTATTCTTATTTAGTTAAAGTTAAGGTAATTTAACAAAATAATGGATATTTTATTATAAATTATTATCAAAGAGAAATTAAATAAAAAAATAGCTCCCATCTACCCTACATTTCAAATATGCATAAAAATGTGAGTTCATTATAATGAAACAAAAGTATAATAACAAGAAAGAAATTGACATAAGTAAGATAGCCAACAATACTATGGTTTAAACAGAAATTGCTTACTAAAAATTACTATTTTAGCCTCAATGTATCAACCACAAGTAAATTAAAACCTATGAGAAGGGTATGTAAAAGCCTAGACACAGATAAAGCAATAAACATAAATTTAAATTGCTCTATATCTTATTAGTATTAGTACTGGTACCACCAAGTGGAGTTGTAAAGAGAGTAATACCAACTCTCAGAAAGATTATAGTGCAGAGGCATCGACCAATAATTTACCATATTTTTACTTTATACCTCATAAAACAATTTGTAGACCCCTTAACAAATTTTCAGTTAACATAACCCACCCTTCCTCAAATAGTTCTTACCTAAAGTGTTAATTAAAATAAAATAAAAACTTAGTTTAGTTTTTTGTATATTTTTTATGCAATTTTTAAAGCTTTGCTTTTTGTTATGCTTGTATATTTGTTAATTAGGCATCCAGCATATCTAATTTCACCATCTATGTTCATAATGGGACCCAAGAATTTTGTTACAGTGGAGTTCAAAAACCAGATTTTATGATGTTAACATAAGCCGCTTATGTAAGTGATGTATTCAAAGTATCACTCCTCAGTTCACTCAGTTCCAAAATTATTATTGATTTAAAAAATTAGGATTAAGTTTTCTCGTAATTCGTACTACGATGATAAGTCTATCGTAAGGTTCATTTCTAGGTATGTGGTCCTTTTTCAGTACCATAGCATTGCAAAATCCATGGGTTCGCTAATATCCATGCATAGGGCTGCTACATACTTCATAATGGGCTCATCTAATCAATTATTTTTAAAACTTATATTCTTTATTCTTTGGAAATTGAATAAGTTTTCTAAAAAAAATATTATCAATTAAGAATTACAAAAAATATTACTACGATATCTAAATTTGTCCTTAATTTTATGTTTTGCCCCTACTTTGTAATGTTCCCCTTTGAGTAGCTTTCGATAGAACACAACAATCCCAAATTATAAATGAATTTCTATTTCATATTAAGTAACTGTAAAAAGCTTCCCTTGAATAGAGAACTCAATCGGTTTAGTTGTTTGAGTGATCTTAACAAAGCCTATAACACTTCTGGTTTTAAACCAAACAATCACAGTACAATAAAGGCACCCACAATTTTTTAACTATCGTATAATAATTCTTGGGTATCAGTGCAATTTTGCAGTTCACTGTCCCCTCCCACCTTGGTTATTCTAGGTTGGTTTACACAAATCAAACTGACCTTTACAACAAAGTGCTTACACAAAAAAACAGCAAAATATATTTCTAAAATTACAATAAAAAACATAGGTTCCCTATGATCTTGTAATAATTAAACAAGGTATACTTGATTTTTTACAATCAATATTAATTTTATTTATATCAAAAATTGTAATTGTTTTTTTATCAATAATGAAAAAATACCCGAAATATTTGGCGCTCTAATACATTTATATATTAGCTATGTGGCAGACATCAGGGTTTTTAAGGGATAAGTCATTGGGCAATAAATTTATCTCACCTCCAATTGCCCCCTCTGGAGATTAAATTATTCTTGGAAAAGTTTAAAACTTATATTTTGTCCTATTCAATAAAACTTAGAGTTTTTTAGCAACAAACAAGAGAAAACTTTGGGAACCAGTATGTTTTACAGTCCAATGTCCCTTTCCTCCCTGGGTAGACATATGTAATTGGTTTTAATATTCAGACGCAATAAAAATAGATATATTTTCAGAGATTTATGGGATTGACCAATGGACGAAAATTTGTAATTGATTCCCTTATTTCTTTGAAAAATATAAATATTAATTTTATACGACAACCTTCTTGAAGATCACAGTTTTGGAGGTCCTTAGGGCCATACAAATGAACAGAAATTGTTAGAGTTACTTTTTTATAAATTGGTGAAAGATGTGAAAACTATATGCCTTTTTTAAAAAAATGCATAAAACACTTTGTGGATAAGATAATATGCGTAAGTGATAGCACATCTATCTGGACACCTATGACCATAAAAAAACTCATTCAACCTTTAATAGGATTATTAAGATTGACCTACTTTATATTTACTGAAATAATATTAGAATTGTACATTCTTATATCTGCTAAAAAAAATTAGGCATATGTTTTCTTTAGGTGTGTTTATCTCCCATTTATAATAACAAAATATGTATAGTTATCATATAATTGATGATTAAGTCGGTAATTTTTCTCAATGTGCCTATTGGAGTTATGAGCAACCCCAATCCTACTACCCACTTAAAATTAAAAATTGGGGATTTTTACATTTATTTTTTGTTACTATATGTAAGTTCAGGTTAGGTTATATTGGGTTCTGGTCAGCCACACAGGGTTAGAGACTACAAGGTATATGGTCCGTAGGGTTAGGGCCACAAGTAGTGGTAAAGCATAGTTGGAAAACACTACCCCCTACCTAATTTTTAATTTTTCAAGAAGTGATTAAAGAAATACAAATTCTTAAATTCTATTTGCTTAATTGTAATAACAGAAACAAATAAGCATTAAACATATAAAAAGTAGGGTATTAAATCAGACAAAAGAATAGTACTGTAACTGGTACTCAAAGTTTTATAACTGCATTATCTTATTCGTTGGCTAAAAACGTTGGGTATTTTTCATTGGTTGGTTTTGAACTAATGTTAATGACCATAGGGATATCTATTAACTTATCAGCAATTGTCTTATCCTTTAAGATCCCTGCAAAAGAATTACAGAACAAGGTTGACAACATTTATACAGGTAAAGCTCAACAGCTCAACAGTTAAATAAACATAAGATATAATCGAATAACTTGTTTAAGTACGCACTTTCAAAAAGTGTCAATTGACAATATAAATATTATTAGAAAAAAATTAATCAGCAGTTTTAATTATAATGTTTGTGATAAACTACATCTATAATACAAAGTTGCTTGATGTCTGTCCTTCTGTCCGTCCGTCCGCCTGTCTGCCCCTTAAGATCTTGGTAACCACTGAACCGATTGGAATCTACTCTTCAGGGAATATACCTCCTGGTTCTGTGGTGGTTTTAGGCTATGTTTTGGGGGGGTGGGACACCCACAACCCACCAAAAATACAAAAAAATTCCCCCAAATTTTTTTTCAAATAATTTCAGATTAATGCAAAATTAATGGTCGCAGCACCAGAAGTACTTAATACTCTCTTTTTTTAATTACCTCTTGGGGCAAAGCTAGGGCGAAGCCGCTAGTGTTTCATATTTTTTAAATAGTATAAAAATAAGTTTCTTTAAATTGTGGATAAGCTCTCTATATGCTACAACCCATTTATTAAAATCTTTAAATACATATAACATTCAGAATTTATATTTGATTATTGTCAGCTGTCATGTAAACTGAATGTTTTCAACAACGAAGCTACTCTTTGTCTGTTGGTCCGTATGACTGTTAATCAGTCCGTAACGCTATGAGGAAACTGAGATTTTCTTGGCTGCTATCTAAGAAAGACTGCTATTTTTTTGGGCTTAATATACCCCTCATCAAAAAGGATACAGCTTACAACTTACTTCTGAACAAGACCACTGAACATCTGCTTTATAACTCACTTTGTTCATCATTTGTTCATTTTTAATGCTTAGCTACTTGTCAACCTTATTTTACATTTAAATATAAATTGTATAAATATATCACTCATTTGTATTAAAACTAACTGTTTTCTTGAAAACTATTATTTTGGTTCTATTTTTAAACTTGTAAATATTTTAGATTTCAAATAAGTAAATTTTATAATTAAATCAAAATCTTATTTTATAACATATTCATTTTGTATTAAAATCATGTAATAGCTGTTATATCATGTTAAGAGCACTTATCTTAAATTTAAACAATATAGAATTTGGATGGATTTCAAAATTTGTAACAAAATGGTAGTAAACAAAGCAACTCTATGATCATCACCAAAGGTTAAAATATCATTGTTTCTTTAGTTTTATATTAATACTAGCGGCTGCGCCCCTAGCATCTAGGGTGTTAATATTCTAGGGATGTGGAACGGCAGAAAAGTAGCCTAATATTATACCTGAATTTATTTATCAAAATAAAATAGCCTAAAACCATACCTAGACTTATTTATCAAAATAAAATAGCCTAAAACCATCTCAAGACTTATAAGAAGCTTTACTGTAAAGGAGAACCATATCGGTTAAGCGGTTAGCGAGATCCTTCGCTACAGACAAAAAAAAGCCTACTGCTTTATATAATACTAGCGGTTTCGCCCCTAGCCTCTAGGGGCTGTGCCCCAAGAGGTTTGATCAACCTAATTTTTCGTATTTTAGATTTAAAAAGAAAAAGTAAAAAAAAAAATTTTTTGGGGGGTATTTTTCATTTTTTGGGGGGGTTGGGGGTGTCCCACCCCCCAAGAAAATAGCTTAAAACCATCACAGGACCAGTAGGTATATTCCCTGAAGAGTAGAGCCCAATCGGTTCAGTGGTTACTGAGATCTTAAGCTTCAGACGGACAGACAGACGGACAGACAGACGGACAGACATCGTTCTACTTTGTATTATAGATAAGTAGATTTAGCCATGTTTGGAATCTCTCAATAAGCTCTGTTCTATGACTTTTTTCTCTTTCTGTTTACTCTATGGCTAAGATATTTTCTCTTTCTGTTTACTCTATGGCTATGATTTTTTTCTCTTTCTGTATACATTATGGCTACGACTTTTTCTCTTTCTGTTTACTTTATGACTACGACTTTTTCTCTTTCTGTTTACTCTATGGCTGCGGTTTTTTTTCTCTTTTTCTCTTTACTCTATGGCTTCGTGTTTTTTTCTCTTCTTCTTTCCTCTATGGCTGCGGTTTTTTTCTCTATCTGTTTACTCTAAAGCTGCGGGTTTTTTCTCTTTCTGTTTACTCTATGGCTCCGACTTTTTGGTGTGAATATGACACATCATTTAAGACTTAAAAGAAAGTGTTATTGCAAAACAGAAAAAGTAAATTTTAAATAAATAAAGGGTTTTGTATGAAGCCTAAATACAATTATGGTATAATAATCGAGTTTATAGGTTATTCCTATGACAAATAGAGCAATCCGAAGTCTTTTATTTTTAACCAATCATGTAATCAATAGAAAAATAGACAGAGAGACAAATGAATCAGATTTTTCACATTATTGTATGACAACTCTCCATGAAAGTTTGAATGAAATGATCAGAGCATAGATCAAACCCCATTGTCATGCAGAAAATGCCACAATCTGTATCTACCTATCTCTACCCCACTATTCAGTATTGAATAGATTTATTTATGTACATATTTGGTGGGGCTATAGGCTTGTAACATTTTGTCTCTTGTCACCATATAAACCATAGAATAATGAGTGTAGAATAAAAATTGTGGTACACACTCGGATTTGCTTATTCAGCAATTTCCAGGATCTTTAGCTTCAGACAAATTAATTCTCACTACTTTATATTTCCTCAGAATGAATTGAAACTAACAAACAGGGAGGGGGGTTAGTTTTTCATTGTTTGGTTATTGCTTTAGGGCAATTACATAAGGTTATATTGGATATGGGTAGCCAATCGGGAGGAGCCCCCCCCCCCCCCCCCCTCCCTCCACAAGGGTTAGGCAACCGAAAAACAAGGATGACAACATCCATGAGTAGTAAGGTACGAAAAAATATGGATGGCCAAAGTGAATTTCAAATAAGTGAATAATCAACATATATTTCTGCTGCCTATTTTAAATAGCAGCCTTAAAATTGCCCCATCAAGTCAGACGGACAGACAAAGTGAATTACAAAGTAGTTTCTTTTCTAAAAACAATAAATCATTATTCTTACCCAATTTTGAAGAAAGAGAAGTTTTAACCTTTAAGAATAAGTAGGTGATCTCTGGCAAAAATCCAACTCCCCCCCCCTTCCCCCCTCCTACTCCAAAAAGTTTAGTGGATGTTACATTGATGACAAATAATAATAGGCAACCTTTGACACTTAATTCTAATGGGCGGTTCTTAGAGTCATACAAACATGTTTTTTAACAATTAAAACCTATCCAGATTATTTTATGTCATTTCATAATTACAAAGATCTAAAAATAATAACTCAAATCTTATTCTTTTTCGCAGCGAAGCTCCTGTAAAATCGGTATGTCAGTGCTTAATGCTATGAGGAATTTCTAACTTTTCTGGCTGCTTTTTAAGATACTGTGCAATTTTTTCTTGTAATGCAGTATACAACTCTTTGGTCCGTCGGCAGCAGCCATGCTTTATACGTTTGTCAATCAATTATTTTTTTGTGGCTCTTTTTAAAAAAATTAAAAACATATTTCTTTACGGGGGGGGCTCTTGGAGCCCCCCCCCCCCCCCCCCCCGATCTGTAAGGGTTAAAAAGATAACTTAAACTTACAATATTTAATCGAATACATTTGAAAGCTGATTTCGATTAGATTTTGAGAGTTTCATATTTTCAATCCCTTAATTATAAATCTGTGTATGTGTGTGTGTGATAGTTTTTGGATGTTTGCAGGAGGGGGGGGGGGGGGTGGACGGGGGAGGGAGGTTGAATATGGGATTGTGAATTAAGCCCTGAAGGGCAAAAATGTGCATTTTGATTACTTAACAATCATCATTTTTTGGTTTTATATAAATACAAAATTTATTTCTGTTGAATTGTAATATAAATAAACAAGAATGATAACATCCATAAAAGCGAAGCACTGAAATGGTAGGACATACGAACATTAACACTTGAAGAGTGTCAAAACTGATTCCTAAATAAGCAGAATATTATTTTGAACAAATATTATCGCAAAACTGCTTAAATACAAGATACTGTTTAAGGAAATACTTACATTTTAGGACATGATTATGGAAAAGCTTTGCTTATATTATTGTTTTTTATTTAAATCACAACTTTGGCAAAACCGTCACAAACTAGGGACAAAGCTTAAAGTTTATTATATTAATAGGACTGTATATAACAGAAACAAACAAACATGTTGTTTTATCTTTTTGATCAGTAAATATGTTATTTGTTTTAGTTCTTGATACATAGATATTATATATTGTTATCAGGGCTAAAGTTGTTGGTAAAAAAAATTATATCCGCTGGAATAGAACCAGTACTAAGCCATTCTGGAAAATCATGTATCGTATAGCATAAAAGAGAATTTTCCACATATAGAATTGTTTTTTTTCCCTTTAGGACTAACAAAACTGGAATTAATCCTATACCTTTCAATTTACTACTATTTACTATTCAATACTATTTACAAAAAATGGACTAAAACCTCAAATTTTAATCATTAAAAAGAGAAGCATAACATGTAGTAAATTTACTTATTCCTTGATGCCTGTAACAGACAAGCAAGCTTGTTAAACTTATAAACAGTTAGATATGACCAAAGGCTAAATTGGATTTAACCATTTTTTTTCTCTTAAAATTAGTCAATATTTTTTAGAAATTATGAAATTATTGATCCAATTAATATGACTATTTTCCATTTTATAAATATCCAGTTATGCCTAAGAAAATGTAAAAAAGCGGATTGTTGCCTTTTTGTCCAAGCTTTAAAGTCTAGATATTTTTTCTTTACGTTTCAGAACCAGTTGGTACCTAGTGGATATCCATCGGATTCGTATCCGTGATAATTGAAAATAGAATAATTTTTTGTCCAAATCTTTTTAATAAGGCTTTTGTGAATTGCCCAAACCAATGAAAAGGCTGTGCCTGACCTTTATGAAAGGCCTTTTCTTCATGCTGTGACAACATTTTGATACATTATTAACCATATAAACCAGGGGGGGGGGGGGTTGTGCTTCAGGAGAAAAAGGGATCATCAGAAACGTGAAAGAATTGTCTCATAAAATAGATATTCCTAGGACAATTAAGCTTAACCTCTCTATAATAACTACTTCAAATATTAGTATCAAACATCGAATTTTTGTTAAAACTCCTAATATAATAGAAGTTTAGTTTCGTCTTAAAAGTTTTTTTTTTATATTTTGTTTACATACTCTTTATTTCTGTATTGGATAAAAGTAGCAGATTTTTGGGTGGATTTTTTTATCTTTTAAGATATTCATTAACATTGATTCTATCTCTATATCTTTCTATTCAAACTTCAATTAACATTTAATTTTAAACAAGGGTGGGTACGTTTATTAGTCGCGAAGCTAAAACTTACAGAAATAAATTGAGAGAGAGATAAATAAAGAAAGAGAGAGGGAGAGAGGAAGAGATAGAGAGAGAGAGAGAGAGAGAGAGAGAGAGAGAGAGAGAGAGAGAGAGAGAAAGAGAGAGAAAGAGAGAGAGAGAGAGAGAAAAGAAATAACAGTTAGGTATCAATAGATACTATAAGACAGAAGACTCAAAGAGTAGCTTCGCTACTAAAAAGGATAATAATGACTAAAAACCTTTCTAATTTAAGCATAAAATGTTAATTAAAGGTATATATTCAAAGACGAGTCATTTAAAAAAGATTTATTTTTATAGAACTAAACCTTTATTAAAAATCTAAAACTTAAGATAAGATGTAGTAAAGGATCTCGCTAACCGCTGAACCGTTATGGTTCTCCTTTAAAATGAAACTTTTTATTGAAAGATCTATAACTCTTATTTGTGTACCACCATTCTCCAGAGAAACCCTCCCTACTAAATTTTTTTATTTACTTTATCTATAACAGGGGGGGGGGGGCTAATTATTTGAAAGTGAATAGTTGAATTCCGTACCTTATCCATCACTCAAACGCCCCTAGAGGCCTCTAGTGGCTTAACTGCTAGTATGTTAATATAATAACTGCAAAGTTTGACTGAAAACTATGCAAAATAATATGAAATTCTGTTTGAAGTAAGTTGCTAATTATAAACTTAGTTCTGCAAAGATAAATAACAAATATCAAACAGGACCTCAATCAGGAAGGGAAGGGATATTGGAATATAAATAATTTAAACACATTAATTAAAACTCAATTGGTGGGTTCAACTTCAAACTAGTAGAGACAAAATTTTCAATAAATGATTTCAATTTTATCATCATTGGGTATTTACATCAATTTTTTGTTCATTGTCTTATCCCTCAAAATCCCTGGGGCTTTACTTCAGAGCAAACAAGGACGTCAGTGATGATCATAAGTAGCGCCGCTAATTACCTAATTACGCACATAATTTTTGAAAAACAGGAGAAGTGGTTATTTTTTTCCCTTCAGTCCCCTAACCCTGCTGGTTTACCCAGTATCGAATATAACCTATCCTAAATCTGATCTAAAATAGTATACAAAAATAACAAACCACCGCAAAGTTTTTTACCCCCCCCCCCCAAATTTTTTACCCCGGGGGTAAAATTTGCTTAGGGGGGGGGGGGGATTACCCCCCCTGAAATCTGTTGGCAGGGGTAAATTTTGGTTATTCCCTCCAAAATTTACCCCCTGAGTATAATTTTTTTTTTTTTTTTTGGGGGGGGGGGGGTAATTTAAATTTTATTAAATATTTAGTATTAAAAATTGGACGTCTAAGACCACCCCTTTGTTTACAATTTATTTCAAAATGAGAAGGGGGTAGGTAGGGTATCTTTGCTCACCAGGTTAATTTGTGTGTAAGCACCAAAATATCTCTATTTGAAATAGGACAAACAACATAAAGTGTTTACATTCTCAGATGAACAATACACTCAAATACAATTTGGTTTAATTAATGGATCACGCGAAGCTCCTCTATAAGTCAAATATCTTAAAGGATAAAACAATGAACGATAGATTGATGTACATCCCCAAAAGTGATAATCAAACTGTATAAAACTATAATAACAATCTTGATAAGCAATTGATTAAAAAAACGCCTTATGAATTATCCAATTTTGTCTAAATCTTATTGCTTGATAATTTTCACCACATAATGATGAATACAGTTTTAAAAGGAATTTAATTACGCCCAAAAGCAGTTACTTACTTACCACTATAAATATGTTTATCCACAGTAATCAAAATAATTAGCAGTTTATTACTAGTAGAGGGTCTAGAATCCGTCAATAATAAATGTATATGCATATATTTATAATCCAGAAAACTACCTTGACAAAGACGCAAGGGCTCTTTTCGTCTGCCAACAAAATTCTTACTGTCCTTTTTAGAGACTAGGCTTTATTTATTTTTCCGACGCATTAGCTGATTTCATAGACCCATTGCAAAATCGGGTCAGGGTGCCCGTCCTGTGGACAGAGTTACACGTAGCTTATGCGCGCCACCTCTATTCTTTTACTTTAATCCGTCGATAAACAGAAAATTTATTTCAATATTTATCGATGCAGTAACTTAAAGACTAACTCTAGTTGTGCTTGCCCGGGCCTTAAGCCAGTTCGGGACGACAAAACTGGAATTAATCATATGTTTTTTTTTTATTTTACTATCCATGGATAGTTGTCACTAATACGATTCTATAAATCTAGCAGAATTACGTGAACATAGATAACAGCCTAATAATAATAACCTAATTTGTTGTGATTCCTAAGCTGAGTATGTATCATAGAATAACATTTAAAATACTGCCTTACCAAGCCTAAATTATAATGTTAAATAATAACTATGAAACGACTAAGAGATCCAAGTTTAATAATAACCTAATTTGATATAAACGGACATAATTATAATTCAGAACGTTTTAGTGTTCCTACAAACAAACAAAAAAAAGTTTTAATAAGCAAACTAACCTAATTTTACATTTTATTTTACACTTTTTATTTAAGTGGGGTAAAGAGGTTATATATATTTTTGTGAGGGGGGAGAGGTAACCAAAAGAAACTCAAAACCAAACAAAATGCTGGTTTGATTTGGTTGTTTTCATTAAATACCTAATTGCTAATGAGTGGAGAGGTGGGGGATGTTGCTCATATTTGATTACAAATCTGCGGTTTATCCAGGAATGGAGGGGATATTGGACTGGTAATTATTCTAGTCCCCGAAGTGTAAATAACCTGTTCTCTCGTTCGTTTACTTAATAATATTTATTAAATCTCAAATTTGGTAGTACAATTTATCAATGTCAAAACTTTTATACTACGAAAGGAGTATTTTTGTCTAACATATTTATTTAGGTACACAACAAATATTATGAAACATATTGTTTATAATTTATAAAACATAAATCTTTAACAGAATAAAATGAAGACCTAATTTGTAATGCTTAATCAGCTAAATTTTAAAAATAAAAGCTTATTTTCCACTTAAGCTTAAAATAATCTTTTTCTTTCTAACTGGATAATGTAAAGAATAAAATTAGCCTTTTCTATTCAGTCTAACTCTGTATTTACTAAAATTATGATTTAATAGAAGATGTATTTTATAAAATGTATCAAAGCTTCTGTAATAATATGCTTGTGGTTGGTATTATTTATATTCTATTTTCCAGTATTGCTTTGAAACCTATTGGTAAGGGTTCTCAGCAATACAAAAAATCATGTATAGCATCGTATTACAGACAATTTTCCACGAACACTAAAAGAATCATACTATTAATAAGAGTTTTGTTAGCTTAGAAAGTCCAGGCTTAATAATTTCTATATCCTCCGAAAGCTGTCTATAATTCGATGCGATAAATAACTATCATCTCCTAATCCGAATTTCTTATTTTTTTTCTTCAAATTTTATTTTTGATTACTTACAGTACTACGCTACTTGTGTCCTTATTAACATTTGTAGGTTTCCTTTAATCAAGCTGAAGGAAGCCCTTTTTGACATGGTTTCTTTCATGGAGGGGGGGGGACATTGGACTGTAAATTAGATAGGTGCTCAAAGATTAATAGCCACTGAAAAACTATAGATAATTTTCTTTTATATATATATATTTTTTATTTGTTGTTTGAAGATGATTGAAGTCCCTTCACAGATTATGACGTCATACAATAAAATAACCAATGAGAGGACAGCATAAATTTTACCATTGGTCAATTACAGGGTATACTGGCCTCTCCCTGTCGTATGACGTCATCATCTGTGGAGGGACTTTAATCATCTTCATAATTTACAGGAATTTATCATTCATTGTCTTATCTCTTAAGATCACGGAGTTTCTTTTCATATGGATATTTCTAGTGCATCTACTCAAAATATAAAAATATTTTTATTCGAGATCTAACTAAGATGTAGTTTCTATTTAAGTAAATAAAAGCTGTTTATTTTCAATAGCGAAGCCACTCTATAATTCATGTTTTCTGTCTCTAAGTCAAATACGTAATGTTAATAGTCATATGCTGGATTAGCACCATTGTTCTAAATTTTAAAGCTTTGTTAAATATAAATATTATCATCCTTGTTGTTTAATAGTTTATGCATAATTATTCAAGAAATGGAGCCAATTATGCAATCATTACAACAAATAATTTTTTATAAGTTTTACAAAACAGCAAAAAAACAAGAGGTATAACAGGATAATTATGTTACAAGGTAACAAACGCTGCGTTGTAGTTAACAATATATTCTTGAATAAGAAGATTTACCCATGCCCTCCTCCCATCCCCCCAAAACAAATAGGCCCCCAAGTTTTGGGTACCAAAAAAATCTTTAAAAGCTATCCAAAATTTGGATCTTAGTAATTTGCTATTTCGTTACTATTTTTATTTGTGACCAACAGACAGGTGAACTTTCGGAAAAGGGTAAATAATATAGAGTTTTGCGTTATTTTGCTTGTACTATTGAGTTGTTACTCTTTCTAGTGCACTAAAGAAGCAAACAAAAATCAGCTGCATTGTCGAAACAAGCATTGAGTTTTCATCATTGTTCTTGGCTTCTCATTTACAATTGCCAAGTGTCATTTCAATGCAATTTTAGTCAGGAATCTAAAGGGTTAAGACAATGGCCGATAAATTGATGTAAAAACCCTATAATGATACACAAAATTCATCCCTCTGTAGATTAAAATTATTTGTTGAAACGTTTATACACCCATATTAATGAAACAACAAGTCAAAACCTATAATTGTTAAGCCACCAAATAAGAAAACTTTGGTGACTAGTGTAATAAACAGCCCAATGTCTCCTCCTGTCTAACCAAAAATTTAAGAGTTTACTATTTTAAGTAGCTTTTATGTTAATGTCTTTTTAATTGATATATTCTACTAGGTAGTAATTGATAACAAAATTTGAAAATATTATTTTCTTCCAAAAATTGTAAAACTTTCATTTAATAATAATGAAAAAATATATAATTTGTATCAATCAATTATGAAAAAAATAATATTTAAAAATCGATATTTTTTATAAAAGAAAAATATAAGATAAACTTTAGATTTACTAAGATTAATTAAACTTTATGGATCAAGTTAGTAAAGTGTATCAAGATCAAGTGTTTCAGCATACTCCATGACGACTTAGGTCTAAACTCAAAGAAACTATGGCTAGTCAACCAATCAATCAATCAAAACAAAGTCAAAAT
Organism: Acartia tonsa; assembly: GCF_053477335.1. NCBI lineage: Eukaryota > Metazoa > Arthropoda > Copepoda > Calanoida > Acartiidae > Acartia > Acartia tonsa. Next base: position 12,732,971 of record NC_137268.1, read on the forward strand.
ATTTATTTCAGTCAACATATTAAAACACAATTATATGATACGAATATTTACATAGGTATATTGTTTATATAGTTTTATTTTATTTATTTTAATACACAAAGAAATATCAAATATGTTGCCTAGTGGCAGGACCTAACGCAAAACACAATGTGTAAATTTTTTATTATAAAGTGGATTATTAAACAATAACACTGTGATCATGCGGTAAAAAGAGATCAAGCCCTATTAAGAATATAATACAGTAAAATAAAAAAGAGATGAAAGTTAAATATCATAAGGGAAAAAAATTTGTATTTATATAAAAAAAAATAAAAAAGTAAGTGGAGCATGTAGTTCAAAAAAAAAAGAGAGAAAGAAAAAAAAGAAAGGAAATGTACGGCGTTGTAGTATGTTTAAAACCTGGCAATTTTTGCATTCTAATATTTTTTGATCACAGAATAATAAAATTATAGAATAATGGCAGCATTCCAACCAACAATAGTTCAAATTGCATTTAAATGGCAAATATGGCAAAGAAGTCTGTAGCAGTTTGTTTCAATATTTTCTATTTTAAAGAAGGTTCTATCTCTGCGGGGGTGTAATGGTTACGTTGTTTGTGCTCCACTAGCAGTGAAAGAAAATTGACTTTTGTTTTGATGAAAAGTTTTTTTCTTCATCATACGAGGTATATTTTAATGAGAGGTTAGGAATAGAGGGTTACCTTCAAAAACAGCAAATATTTAACACTAACAATTATAGCAAAATCTTAATTTTATATATTTTAAACCAAATGTAGAACTTGATTTTCAGTGATTTTGGTACCTTTAAAATAATTACTAGGGTATGTCTTGCGGAAGAGGGTGAAGAGAGTAAGGGGGGTGTCAACAGTAAAACCCCTCTTAAATTAAGCCTTTCATTCAATTTCAAAAAGTCAAAATAAACCGATAAAACTGTATATCGCCAAAATTGTACAAGTTTTGCGTATAAAAGAACCTCTTATTATGAAATTAAGTAAAAAAAATTGGATATCTTGTATAAATGTCGCATAAGAATAAAATTGTGATTAAAACGCTGTAGGGTAATGTAATCTAAAATATCGTTCTTATGGAACTATTACAAATGGACAAAAAATTAGTTTGATGCATGCAAGCCATGGTTATGTAGTCAAAGTAGAACATTTATTCAACAATTATGGCAACAACAATAAAAATTAAGCTCAACCAATAAGAAAATCAAAAAAGGAACATAAAGATAAATCAGCTTTCTAAATTAGAATTAAAACAGAAATTTTACTTATAAGCCATAATTATATATTAATACTACGCTGATAAATTTAAACCTAATCATCCCAGAATTCGCCATTCAAAATTAACTTAATTGGATTATTAGATACTTTGTTAACTAATCATATTTATAAATTGCTCTGCTAAACATTGTCATCCTTTGCGCATATTCATAATTTGCCCATCTTTGATATAAAACCTTGAAGAAAGCTTCTCGTAGAACCTTAAAGCTTATCCTGAGATACACAAATTAGTTTTTAAAAGGACGCTTTACAACTTTTAGTAGCTTTTCAAATCATATAAAAAGCCAATCTTTGAAAAAGGCAATCAAATATTCAAGATACACAAGTGGCTTTTAGCCTTTCTATAATTAGGGTCGGTCCGTCCGTACGTCCATAACAGATAGCTTTTTTCGTTAATTTAGGCATGTTAGAATTGTCCTATTGGTTTCAAACTTTGCATGGTGATTACTTTAGCAGTTAGGTACGATTTAGAAAGCGTAGCAACTCTGTAATCATTACCAGAATGTCCGTACGTACATTTTAAACTTGTTGTTTTATATTATTTTCTGATTTGTTGTTTTGATCTTTTAATCCTGAGTTTGCTTTTAACCATTTTTTTAAAATGAGGATGTTTGTTTATTTTTTTCCATATCTCAAATAGGACATCTAAACTGTGCTTTTAAGGAGAGTTTCATTATAGTTCTGCTGGCCTTTTTTTAATGGTTAAGAAGACTAAAAATCAAATTTTCATGGCATTTTAGAAAGGGGCGTTTTTTTTATTTTATTGAATAATTTTTAGGTAGATAGTGTCCCATTAAGGCCCAATTCTAACCTGCAGAGAAGCCTACATGGAAAATACATCTAAATTTACATATCATAGTCTTACAGGGTGTCTGCCAAAATAAGATACAATTAGGGTTGGGCCGGATATCCGGTGTGGCCGGATATCCGGCCATTTTCAATATCCGGCCGGATACCGGATATTGAAACTATCCGGCCGGATATCCGGCTCTTTAATTTTTTATACTTTACACCAAAAATCTCTGCTTTTTAAAATTTTAAATGGCTATAATTTTCTTATTATTGAAGCTAGAAGAACATTTTTTCTGAACAAGTTTAACTTTATGTAAATTTATATAAGATTTCTGAAGAAATTTTTTTTTGCTACTTTAGTATCTGGTAATTTGGCCGGATATCCGGCCGGATATCCGGTAATTTGGCCGGATAACCGGATATTTGCCGGATATCCGGCGTTAGTCGGATATCCGGCCGGTTACCGGATATCCGGCGTTTGAAATCAGCCGGATATCCGGCCAAAAAAGTATCCGGCCCAACCCTAGATACAATATAATTATACTTAGAACTATATATAATTTGCAAATACAATTCTTTCCGATGATAAACATTATATACATAGAATATCAGAGACAATAAAAGAATAGATTTATGAACCCCATATATTGGTCTGTTCATTCATCCAGTAGAAGGGAGGGGATATGGTAAAAAGGATGAATACTTCATATCGTTATTTTAGCCAGCTGAGGGTATCACCTCATTCGAGTTCATAAAAATCTGGTGCAACATCCAAGTAATTATATATCGATTATTTGAAGATAAATTATTTTCGAATATTTTTTTTTTCACGCGAGCACCCTGTATTTATGATATTCTACTCATAACTGTATGTAACTTGTAAGCCTAAAATTAGATCATAAAAATTATCTTAGATCTTAAGACTTTAAGTTATTGTGTCTATGACTTTATTTAGCGGGGCTAGAAATATATTATCATTACCGTAACATTTTATGTCTTACTTGGGTTTAGCTGTAAAAAATTGCTCTTTAAATTTGTATCTACTAAAAGCAGATAGGGACTGGTACCCAAAGTTTTATGCAATTTATATTTTAACTTAAAAACTTTGGGTACTTTTGTTGGACTTGATTGGTTCCAAACAAATAGGGTCCAAATACAAACTACAGTAGGGGTAATTTCATTTATCATCACTGGGGATGTAAATCAATCTATTAACAATTGTCGTATTCCTTAAGATCCGTGATAATAATAAAATTTGAACTGTATATTTTTTTCAAAGGTGAAAATGTTAATTTTGTTTTTATAAATGTTCCAAATACTGTAACCAATTAAAAAGAATCGATATTATGTGGTTCTTATTTACTCTTTCTCTCTCTCTCTATATATCTACGTAAATTTATCATTTATTGGAAATATTATTGTCGAATTATTTCAGTGGAATTTTTATTCTTACAATTATAAATGGTGATAACCCTCCCCCCCCCCCCCCCATCATAAAGAAAATGGATTCATTCGACGATATGGCATTTCAAAAAGTAGCTATTAACAAAAACGATAAATAGATGTACTTGTACATCCACAATTATGATGATAAACAAAAATACCCCTTTTTAAATAAAGATTATTGTTTGAAAGGTTTAAGCACTACTAGTTTAAAACAACCAATCAACTTTTAAATTAAGGACCCAAATTTTTAAACCAACCAATGAGAGAGTGTGATTACAAAACTTTGGCTACCACAATAATATGAAATACCCCCTGGCAAAACAAATTACTAAAAATAATTTTTTTCAGGAGTTATTTTTTTTTTTTTGGGGGGGGAGGGGTAATGGTTCCCTCGCTGCTAATAGGAAAATTACCTATATATTTATATGTAAAATATATATCTATTCTGTACTTTATTGAATAATTAGAATTTTTTTTTAACTTTTTTGTTTTCCTGCATTCGTTGCGTGACAATGATTTAATTATCATTTAAATACCAACTTATATTTTTTTGTCTACTAAGATATCTAAATGGTTGGACTGATTACTTGATAATTATCATTATATAGCTTAACATTGGTTCTGGGCAGGTTTAAGGCTGTTTATAATGGAATTATGTACATAAAAAATGTGGGAGTTGTTACCACTAACTTTTCACTAATGGAGGCTGTTTAAAAATATTCTTAATATACGATTCAAAAAATAAAATTATATCTACTAAAAGAATATAAATATCTTAATTTAGTTTTGTGAGATAATTAAATATTTCTATTGTTTATTATTTTAGAGAAAAATTTGTTTGTATTTGCAAAGCTAATCTGTAAGTCACTTAGTCTGTTGAAGTCCGTCCTTCAGTCCGTAACGTTTTTGTTGCTTAATCAGCAGTTTATATGTTATACATACATAGTTGGTACGAGTCCTTTTTTATGAATATACTACTTTGAACCTGTATCGTTCCTGTAAATCCCCGCTGTGATCCTATTCCAAGCTCCCTGACTGCTGTAGCTTTAGTGTCACCTTTACAATGCCAGCCACCCAACCTTATCCTCCAGGTGACCAACCTTGGCAGACCACCAGGTCTCAGCCACAGCAACCCACCTTCCATCATACCAAATTATTTTCTGCTACTTGGCTGCGTTAGTATTCCAGACACTATTGGTTAATTTTCAAAGACGCTATTGAGAGTCGGCACAAGGTCCTTGAGATGGGGACATACAGTTTTCTAACCCCTTCCCCCTCTAGTGTAATACTCTAATTGATTTATGACCTCTAATAATTTATTCTTGAATTAAGAAAACTGTACATATGCTCTTTAAATTACTTTGACCGTGTTTCTTCCGTATTTTTTTTTGTTCTTTGCTGCTTATGGATATTGCAATTCCTAGTTTTTTTTATGAAATAAAGAAACTCACTAAAATAAATTAAATATACTAAAATATCTTATCTTAACAAATTACTTCTTTCAATCCAATATTTAGTCCAAATTAATAGATTTATTTTATTTTTGTAATCTTTAAAATTTTACGTAAAATTTACAGAATAATTTGAAAAATTCAATATACAGAATATTGCTTGTGAAAGTCATAAGTAAAAACTAAAATAGTAAAATATGAAGGATTGATTTGATTGTTTTTACTTTTTAAGACAAAATGTATTGTTTTAATAAAGCTTCATATTTACTATATCTCTGCTCTTTGCAATATTGTTTTTTGATAAAAATTAAAAAAATAAGGGGATTTAGTTTTTTCTCCTTTGCTTTCCCTAACCTTACCTAATAAACAATCATTATCCCCCCACCATTATTTTTAATTCATTTTAATACAATGGGGGGTGGGCTTTAAATACTTAACTAGGCACTTTGAGGAATTCGCCAAATATTCATTTATTTCTTGTTAGATATTGAATATTGTTTAAAAATCATTTAGATATTTTATCAACTATCTAACTCTCACGAATAATCTCGTAGGGATTAGGGATGTAGTAAGAAATAATATTAATGCACTCTAATAAAGTTAAACTTGTAGCTGACTATAATAAAGATTCCCCCCATCCCCTCCCCTCCTGGATAGACGAACTAATCAATAAGTGATGTCCATATTAGCAACCTAAAATGACAAAAAAAATTTCCCTATATCCATTACAATATTTTACTTCCAACTTTTCAACAAGTCATAAATACACTAACTTTCATATTCCTTTGGATATTGGAATATCTATTTCTAAGACAATTGGGCATTATGTTAAAAGCGAAGCATCTCTGTAATCAATATTTTTTCATGTAAGTACGTCCAGATGATTTTTCAATTTTTGTTTGTCTATATGATATGCAGTGCTTCGCTTTCATAGTTGTATTTCTTAGGTTTTGTTATGTTACAAAATACTTTTTGTATTAAAACAAAATATCAGGCAAAATAGTTTTTCCTTTAGATGCTATAACTATATGTCCCTGATCTTTAAAATTATAAATTGTTTTTAGATTGTTATCATTAGGACTGGGCAACCGCGCGTCAGCCGCGTGTAAGCCTCATTAAAATCTTGATATTATAATTTTAGAATCTGGATGGATGTCCAAACCTTGACTAAAGAGACAATCCACATATTCATAATTTCATTTTTTGCAGTCAAATGGGTTTAAAATTGTGGTTTTTGAGCGGCTGAGGCGCGGCTGCGAGTCCTAGTTATCATATCAATTCAGTTGTTCAATGAATTCCGCAAAAAATACATTGAAATTAAGGGGTAAGAAAAGGAATGAATAATTGATTTGCTTCCCCAATGAAGACAAACATAACTCTTCTATAAAGTTAATAGTTAAATAGTTTTGGCACTTTTAATTTGAACCAGTCAATCAAAATTTTATATTAGTGTATACAATATTTTTTTTATCGAAAAAGATTGCATGTTAAAAAATATGTTCTAAAGTCAAGAATCTCTATACCTTTAAGTTGTCAAACAATAAATCAAATGCTTTCCTGCATTCAAATAATTTCCGCGGTAAATATTGAACACTATGTGTTCATGCAAGGTGATAAGGATACAAATATTCAGGGAGGGAGGGGACACTGGACTGATAATTAAAATCTTGTGTTTCTAGAACACGTCTCTAGTTCACTAGTTGTATCCAAACTTTTCAAAAAAAATAATCTACAGAACAATATCCGTTCTTTTTTTAAACTTAGAGGGTTGCCTTCCTCCACGTCTCTCTAACACCTTACCTTACCAGCCTCTAGTGGTGTAGTCGGTAGCACAAAAAAAATATTATTTAATATTATCTAATTATATAATTGTAGGGCGAGTAACTAATTAATGAAAAACAAACAATTTATAATAATAAAGATATAATAAAAAAAACAAGGACAATTCTGGTTGTAAGTGACGCAGCATTTTTAATATGTAATATGGATAAGGGACATCAAACAGCTCTTTCACTTTTATACCTCATACATATTTCTTAATTAAATTGAAAATAAAGATAAAGAAAGAGAGATAGAGAGAGAGAGAAAGAAAGAGAGAGTATTTCATCTTGAATGGTTGGATGAATCTAGCATTGCCTAAATTTTTCTGTCAATAGTTCTAATCTACAGAAATAGTAATATATTGATTATCATCACTTGGGGATGTACATTAATTTATCGTCAATTGTCTTATCCTAGACATGTGGCCTGATACTAATTGAGAAGTAGTTGTGCTATTACTGTTCAGTACTATTCTGGAGGGTCCTACGACAAACGCAGGAGTCCCAAACGTCGGAGTGGAAACTTAACCTAACCTAACCTATTTTAGACATCTTTTAGGTTTTTAAATGCCTAACCCCTGCGGGGGGATTATTTGTTCATTCATATCTTAACATAACCTAACCTGTATAGAAATACCTTATAAAATTAATATTTTAACACTCCTGCGTTTGTCCACTCCGACGTTTGGGACTCCTGCATTTGTCCTGGAACCTTCTGGAGGTATAATGTCCAAGAGAGAACACCAGGGATTTCAAGGGATAGGAACCGGTTCTCATCCATACGAAAAAACTATGTCTAGCATCGTATTATATCCAGCTTTCTACGAATATAAAAATGTACAATCATAAGATTAAATCCATTTTTTTAGCCCGTGCCTACGGCATCTCGGGGCTAAAAAACTGGTTTCAATCTTATAATTGTACATTCTATATCCGCGGAAAGCCGTTTATAATACGATGCGAGAAATAACTATTACGTTATATTGATGTACATCCCAAAGAATAAAATTCAAAATTAACTCTTCTGCAGATTAAAGTTTTTAGTTTAAATGTTTGGACACTGCTAGATTGAACCACCAAATAAAGATTTAATAAAAGTATCCAAAGTTATCAAGCCAACTAATGAGAATACGTCTTTATGAAACATTGGGTACCGTTTAATTTACAGTCAAATATCCCCTTCATCCCTTGAAAACAAAGGTAAATGTAATTGTTTTTTAAGTATGGCTTCGAAACCAATTAATATCCGCTGGATTAAAACCGGTTCCCAGCCATACTGAAATAAAAAATCATGGTTAGCATCGTATTATAATATTTTTACGAAGTCCCGGGATAACAAAACTGGTTTAATTAATCTTACAATTTTTCATTTTATTATCCTCGAAAAGCTGTCTATATTAATACGATGCGATAAATAACTATTTTAAAAGCAAACCTTTCTATAATTAGGGTTGGTCCGTCCGTCAGAGATAGATAGCTTTTTCTCGTTAATTTAGGCATGTTAGAATTGTCCTATCGATTTCAAACTTTGCATGATGATTCCTGTAGTAGCTAGGTAAGATTCACAAAGCGTAGCAACTCTATAATCATTACTAGAATGTCCGTACGTTCATTTTAAACATGTTGATTTTTTTACTTTTTTAGCAACAAATTTTCATGTGATCTAATTATCCGATTGATCTGATTTTTGGTATACTGATTCCTGGGACAACATAATACAATATTATAAGCGAAGCAACTCTATAATCAAGTCCTAAAAATGTAAGTATGTCCAAAAACATTATCCTGTATCAAGAAGTTTTTCAACAAATTTACTTAGAATTTTGCTTTGACTCTTAAAAATTATATTCTTATTATTCAGTTCTGATACTATACAATGTCCGTTTGTACTAACGTTTCAGAGCTTCGCTTTTATGGGTGTTGCCATCCTTGTTGCATTATTTTTATTTTAAAAAGATTATGAAAGTCCCTTTATTTGAGCTTAAATCTCTCTTATCCTTATACATAATTAATAGAGTGTCTTTTTATCCTTCTGTGTGTTGCATAAGATCACGCTAACTGCCGGATTGATATGATGGTGTGTCCGTACGTCTGTATGTACGTAACGGATAGCTCTAATAGTAATTTAGGACAATTGTAACAATTTCATTATTCTATTAATTAACTGAATTTTTGGGGTATAGTCCCTTTCGTTGCAACGCCCCTTATAGGACGTTTTTCTACGTAATTTCACAGCAGCTTTTCTCATATTTCTAGTCCCTGCAGGGGGCTCTAAACCTGCGGGGCCAACTGCCTAACCCTGCGGGACAATCACCAAACCCAATATAACCTAACCTAACTTATCAAAAGCCATTGGGAAAATACGACGAATCGCCCCTTAAGGGGCGTTGCCACGACAGGGGCTATAACCAATTTTTGGAATAGAGATTCTTAGAACAAATAAATATAAATATTGAATATTGTTATAATATCTCCTATCATAATATTATTATGCTAACTTTGCTATTTTCAAAATACAAAATATTTTAATATTACTAGGTTTATTATGTAGAAATATTTCATTTTATTACATATTGCTCTGGGATCTAAAGGGATATGATATTGGCCGATAAATTGATGTACATTCCCAATAATGATACACAAAATCACCGCTTCTATAGCGTTAAATTAGTGGTTGAAACGTTTAAACACTTAAATTTAAAAACAGGATAATGTTTATGGACATACTTACATTTTTGGACTTGATTATAGAGTTGCTTCGCTTATAACATTGTTCTTTGTTGTCCCAGGAATCAATATACCAAAAATCAGATCAAACGCATAATTAAAACACTTGAAAATTTGTTGTTAAAAAAGTAGAAAAATCAACATGTTTAAAATGGACGTACGGACATTCTGGTAATGATTATAGAGTTGCTGCTACGCTTTATAAATCGTACCCAACTACTACAGGAATCATCATGCAAAGTTTGAAATCGATAGGACAATTCTAACATGCCTAAATTAACGAATAAAAGCTATCTATCTCGGACGGACGGACGTACGGACGGACGGACCGACCCTAATTAAAGAAAAGCTTCGCTTTTGAAAATAAATTGATGAACTGGTATATATACTTTTGTGGTAATTTTAACTAATACTTTTAAAACTTGCGTACCTTGTTGGACTTTTCGATACCTTTCGCCATTAATAGATTTGAAAAATTATGTATATTATAGATCTTTCGCCTTTATGGATGTTGTCATCCTTGTTTTAATAGTGTCATCCATGTTTAAGATAACAAAACTAACTGATTTTATTATCTAACTCTTTAAAAATTAATTTGTACACTAATATAAACATTTAGATTTAAACTAATTTGTTGAAAAGTTTGGACACTGATAATTTGTACAATCCAATTAAAATTGTATCTAAGTCCCCAAAGTTTTTTATGCTTGCGAATGAGAAAAGGAGTTTATTATAGTTTTAAAACGTACCTTACATCACAAAATGCATTAGAATGTAAACAAAAGTTAATTAATCAAGTAAAAGCAAGTATTAATCTGTTATTTTATAATTACACTAGCGGCTACGCCACCTAGAAGCCTCTATGGGCACTTAATGTAGGAGTTGGAAAAGTCGACCTCATCTCATTTTGAATTTGTGTTAAAAAGAGTAAAAAAATATTTTTTGGGGGAGGGGGGAGAACAATATCGGTTAAGCGGTTAGCGAGATCCTTCGGGACAGACAAAAAACGCTTACTACTTTATATAATAGGATAATAACTATTTACTAAAGAGTAATTCTATTGAAATTAACACTCACGAAATTAAGTAGTGATTTGTTTTTAAATCAAGAAATATTCACTTAACAATAAAACATTTTACTCTTTTTTACATGTTAAATCTCACATTTTAAACACTTTGAAATACTTTTAAAAAGTCTATAATCACTTGATAACAGTTGTTATGTTTAAAATATAATGTTATTGAGCCTTTGATAGGTACGAACGTACGCGTATTGAAAACTAAACTCTCTCTATAAAATACTCTCTATCTCTCTCTCAATATAAGACTCTCTATCTCTCTCAGATTTACTCGCAATGTCTCTCTATATCTCCCTGTTTCTCTTAAACACACTCATCTCTCTCTCTCTCTCGGTGCCTCTCTCTCCCTCTCTCGGTGTCTCTCTCTCTCTTACTCTAACTGTGGTCATTCTCTAAAATTTCCCCCTTGCCCTTTATAAAGGTATTAAATTAAACCACTAAACTCTCTCTCTCTCTCTCTCTCTCTCTCTCTCACTCTCTCTATTTACCACCCCTTCTTCTTCAATCAAGGTATAAGATTTTTATCAAAAGTTCCACCCACTATGTATATTTAATTCTTAGCAGCAAAATTCTGCTTTTAGAAGCTCTTAAATGTTAGGTGAAGAAAGAAATATTATTTTTACCCACCAATATCCCCTATCTCCCTGGCTTACCCTGTTTAAACCAAAACTTCTCTGTGTACTGTTTAGCAGAAGTATATATCTCTTTCTTTAATCACTGCTTTCTTTAACTAAAACAAAACTTACAAATTTACATTATAAATGTTGCTTACAGAATAATAATATCATATAATTATGTAAAGTAGTAAGGTTTTTTTTATCTCTAGCGTAAAAAGTTAAGGTTTTAAATCTACGATAACTTGAGTTCTCAATTTGAGGGAAGCTTCACATATGTCCCAGGATGGTTTTAAGATACTTTTTGCCCTTCCCTAGCCTATCGAATACAGAACTACTGCAAATACTAGAATAATATAAAGTAGTAATTTTTTTGTCTGAAGCTAATGATCTCAGAAAATTTGGATCCGAATTGTCTGTACTTTACAAGAAAGCAATATATATAATATATAGTTCTTGTAATGGTTTTATGCTATTATCCTGACCAACTGAGCAACAGGTCCTATTATATTAAGTAGTAAGGTTTTTTTTTTATTTTTCTATTTTGATCTAAACAGATATATATCTCCATTTTTTGAGGCTTTACACAGGTCTCGTGATGGTTTTGGGGGATTTTAACAAAAGTAAGCCTTTGGAAAAGGATCTGAGAGTTGGTGGTGAAAAAATATGTTCAAGTGAAAACACTGTAGTAATATATTATTGTGTTGAACATATATTTGTTTCTCAAATTGAATTAAACATTTAAATTATCTATAAAAATAAGGAGAGTAGTGATTATAGAGCTCTTACTTTTGCTTTTCTCTCTCTCTTTCTCTTAATATGCTCTCTATATTTCTCTCTCTTTACTCTCAATGAGAATTTTAGAGAGCAAATACGCTCACTAAAGAAGAGGGGGGGGGGTGAAGGGGTAGGCAAGGTAGATATCTTGCAGAGTGGGATAAAGGGAAGAGAAGGGGGGGGGGAACACGCCCCTGAACAGGTTTCTACAGGTGTCAACAACAAGGTAAATACGGGATGAGGGAGGTAGATATGTGTGTGCATGGTGCACGCCTCTAAGATGGTCTTGTGTGTGTGTGTGTGTGTAATGGTGTAATCAAGCAAAGTGCGAGAAGCTAAAATCTTATGGATGAAGTTGCACACTCACACCCACACACACACACACACACACACACACACACAAGACGTGATTCAAAGGTGTTCGTCCCTAGAAGACGTGCGAAAATTCTACCTTTTGCACAGCGCCGTATTATAAACACATAAAAAATGTCTGTACATTTAATTGAAAATAAAATCAAGATTTGAGTTTTAAATTTTTACTACATTTCATATTCAGGAAGGGAGGGGACATTTGGCTCTTCATTACACGAGTCGCCAAAAGTTTTCATAACGTCTTCCTATTCGTTGGCTTCACCAATTTTAATTTTGATAGGTTGAGCTACAGAAGGGGATATTTTTGTGTATCAGCATTGGGGATGTACATTAATTTATCAGCCATTGTCTTATCCCTTTAGGTCCCTGTTTCATTTTAGTCTTCTATTATCTTTTTAAAAAACTGTAATTAGCTTGTTATTTATGGAACATTTATCCTGACTTATATTTATTTTATTTAATCATTAATTGTTTTCTTTTTTACAAGAAGTTAACTCTTTAAAGCTTCTAAGAATTCTGTTTACATCAATCACAAGCGGCCCCTAATCCTAGGGGTTGGCATCCACCCTATTTGCAATTATATTTTTTAAAAAAATGGTTTAAAAAATTTTGTAGGGGTAAATTTTCGTGGTGATTTCTCTTGTGAGGGTTATGATACCCAAATATGTTAGCGAGATTTGGTATTGACAGACTGACACACGCACAGAAAGACATCCTGTTACTATAATGTAATAACTATCTTTATTAAATATTAGATAGATATAGAATATACTTATTACCCTAAAGGGTCCATAATAGGAATGTTTAAAAATGTTTTTTTTTATTAAAAAGAAAGCTGTTCTGTTGGATAAGTCCTTTATGCTGCTTTAATGTGTTTTAATTTCAATGCAGAAGAATTTTTAACCAGTTTCTTTTCTATAAAAATCCCTAAAAGATTTAAGAAAAATAAAAATTAGGCGGCGTAGTATATGTTGAAAATATATGCCTATAGGGATACATTACACAGGCTGTGGCTCAGCAGCAAGCAACAGCAGGTAGACAGATACACAGACTGTGGCACAGCAGCAAGCAACAGCAGGTAGACAGATACACAGACTGTGGCACAGCAGCAAGCAACAGCAGGTAGACAGATAATCATAGACTATTTAGTACATAGAAACCTATTGTAATCATAGACTACATAGATAAAAAGTTTTGTTTACATTATTTTCATAACGAAATGAAACAACAGTAACCTTTATTGACAGCTGGAGCTGAGGTGAATGAGGTTAATGTGGGCTGTTGGGAAATATGAGTGGCGGAGGCTGATTGCGGCTGAGGGTGACTATGGATTAGCTGCGGCTGGAAACCGTCTGGTTTAAAATTTGATGGCTCAGGCTCATGTTAAGGTTGGTTGACACCAAGTGGGGCTAAAGTTGGCTACGACAGATGGCGGACGATTCTTTCTTATAGCTGCTTAGCTTTCCCATGCAGTTAATTGTTTTATTTCAGCGGGCACTCATGTAATCAGCTTCAGCTAAAGGCGGCTGATTTTAAATGCATTTCTTTTCTATAGTGAGTGCTTTTGGATTAAGAACTTTTTTATCCATCTATCATAGCGGCTACATGTACTGGAAGCTAGTAAAAGGTGCTGACTCTGATTATGACGTCGAAAAAATTAACCAATGAGGGGCCAGTATACGCAGTAATTGACCAATGGTAAAATTTATAGTGGCCTCTCATTGGTTAATTTTTTTGACGTCATAATCTGAGTCAGCCCCTTTTACTAGCTTGCAGGAACTGTTATCTTTTGAACGTTTTGTAACGTTAATTTTTAAACTTCTTGTTTTTAAATTAAGAGAGTGTGGCAAAATAAAACTAGGGGGCCCCCTAATAATCAGCAATATAAAGCAAAATCTTTTTTTTTATTATAAATAAATAAATTACCCATACAGAATCACGAAACCTTAAATAATGTGTCTTTCTTTAAAGAAAATATAATTTCATCGTCCAAATAAAATAATAAATAGCCTTGAAGACTTACAGACATGCTAACAGATTTTTTTTAAACAAAAAAAAACTAATTAAATTTTAAAGTTTTTAGTGTCATATTCCAATCATTGTACCGGACAGACGATTTTATTTAAACTAAAGGTGTCTGAAAAAATGTAATGATTATAAAAAAAAACTTTTTAAAGAGAAACATCTCCAGCAAATTTAGGAAGAAGGAACGAATTATAGAGTAGCTTTGCTAGCAATAAGGTACGTACAAACTGCAACATGTAAAAACGAACAAATATGATTCATAAAATAGACATAACACAGTTTTATGGTTATTAGAATATTAAAAAAAGCTGGAAGTAATTAGAAAATGAAATTGAAACATGTCCCCAATAGCATGTTGATCTATTGTATGGTCATTGACAAAGCTAGAAATTATTCCCAATAAATATTCTAAAAGGTTTTATAATAGAAATTAAACGATGCCTACTGTTAATTTTTCTGTCGGCCTGAAGCTTAAAATCTTGCTTTCACTGTTAGATTGAAAATGTTCAGGTCTCAAGGGAATACACAATGCCAAAAGAAAACTAATATACAATTACTTTCTCAATTACCCAATCACAGGTATATTTTGTCCAACCCCCCCCCCCCCCCACACATATATATTTTTACAATTTAAAAAGTTTTTTTCAAACTTCTTTTCGGGAGTTGGGGGCATAGGTTTTATCGCAAAAAAGGGCCGATTTCATACTCCCCCTTCAAAAAGCCTAAAACCTTTCATGGACAAATGGAAAACTACCCTGAAATGTATAAGATCTACTCAGCCGTTTTTGAAATCTTAGCAGACGATGATACATACAGTTAAACATCTTGTTAATAAATATATTGCTTTAATTTTATTTGTCTTATCTTTAAATGCAAAGATAATATTTGTAAAATCAACTGATTACCTAACAGCAATACTAGAAACTAAATGACAATGTTATTTCTTATCTTTCTGTAGCTAAAATTGTATACCTATATGTGCTCAAATATAGAGCTTAGTACGGCATAATATCTTTATAAAATAAAATACAAAATATAAATGTGAATTTATAGTGTTTTCTTATTATTATTATGAAAATGAAACTTAAAATTTTGATTGTTTTTATAAGGTATGCTTAAATATTAACTTTATGCACGTAAAATAAAAGTTTAACACCAATTTAGTAAGCATCACAAATTTCATAGAAGAATAAAAATATAAGAATAGAAGCATATTCTGAACCCTTTTTTCGTCAAATATAAGAAGGAACTTTTCTAGCAGACAAAAGGTATTGTTTACTTTTGACTCAAGCTGATGTGGATTCTTAAAAAACGATAGACTCGATAGTGAGGCAAAATCATTTTTGTAATAAATCATCTAAAAGCACATTAAAAATTTACAAAAATTAAACAAAATCATATGTTAATAACCCTTTTAAAATTTTATTTAATTTTTGTAAATTTTTTAATTCGATTTTGGAGGATTTTTCACAAAAATAATTTTGCCTCATCAGCGAGTAGCCAGCCTAATTTTTTAAAAAGAATCCACCTCTTTCAAATTGAAGACGAAATTTTTGGGCAATTAATTCTGATTCCGCAAAGCTTTCTATTAAGAAAATATACTGTTTACAGCTGACTTTTGTGTATGTATGAAATGAAAAAAAAACATGCGTTCGTGACAAAATGTGTACACAATTTCAACCAATGGGATTAAATGTATGTACCGATACGATTCTCCTATTGGCTCAATCAGACATTACCCCTCTTTCTTAGTACCTTTATTCATAGAAGCAAAGCGCAGCAAAAATTTACGTCCACAGCATATTGACACCAAAACCTTGTTGGGTGCTTGGCACCATGATTTAATGCCCTTATTTCCAACCCAACACCCCACGAACAAAGCTTTGACGACATTGACTAATTAATTAATTTGACATAATAACATGAGACCAAGTACGTGCACGCCTTTCCTGCACCGTGCATCAATGACCCTGGGAGCTACACCAGAAGAGTCCTGCTGTGCTAGAAAGGTCCCAGGGTTAGATGCCAGACTGAATTCTGGTCACTTCCCCCAGTCTAGGGGGTTTGGGTGGGGCTAACAATCCTTCCCTAGAAAAAACCTGCTTATGTTCAACCCGCACAATAACATTACAATATTTTTGGCAGAGATGAACGCGGCCATAACCGTATACGGTGTAGCTATTCTTTATGTTCAGATTATTGAGTTGTTTTGGAGTAAACGCACAAGTTAGAAATTCTTCAACAGCTGATAGCCAGTTTACTCAAACGATAGGTTAGTTTTAGTAGCGAAACTACTCTTTAGCTCACTTTATCTGCCCGTTCGTCAGTAACGCTATGGGGTAAATATGATTTTCTCAGCTGCTGTTCAATATAAGCGGCTGATTTTTTAATGAAAAATTCCCTTCTATATTGAATCGTTCTTAAAGCTATAGAGTTATTACAAAAGAATTTCTATTGTCCTATCCCCCAACAAAATAGCTTAAAACCACCACAGAAACAGTTGTATATTCTCTGAAGAGTAGAGCCCAATCGGTTCAACATTCACCGAGATCTTAAGCTGCAGACTGACACACAGATATCGTTCTACATTGTACTATATTTAGATGGTGACGACGGATCCATCATTTTTGATGAAAACTTTGGCAACTCTGACAACTCAAATCTTGTATCCGGCAACTCTGACAAAAAAGAAATAACATCCGGCACCCCTGGTCCTGACAATTTAGATTTAATATCTGGCATCCCTGAGCTCAGTTCTCAATATCCGGCCAAAACTTTCTGTGATATTTGTCAGTGCATCAATGAGACGGCAACCCTGCTTTTTGTTGACTGTAATTATGCCGGACACCCTGTTGGATTAGGTAATAGTTTTTTTCTCGTATTCATTCGAATCCGGTGGATAGGAACCGGTTCTCATCCATACGAAAAAACTATGTCTAGCATCGTATTATATCCAGTTTTCTACGAATATAAAAATTCGGCACCTCGGGGCTAAAAAAACTGGTTTTAATCTTAAAATTGTACATTCTATATCCGCGGAAAGCTGTTTATAATACGATGCGAGAAATAACTATTATTGCATTGTATTATAGACAGATTTCTGCGGATAGTATAAAGAACAATTTTAAGATTAAAACCAATTTGGTTGGCCCCGACTGTTATAAAGATATTAATTTGAAACATTAACACTTGAACAGAGATGGCAATATCCATAAGTAGCAGATGTTCAGTCATTATAACAAAATAATAAGGAAAGAGAGAGAATATACATTGCAAGTTCTCAAAGAAAATCAGAGCTGGACCTTTAAATCATTTCAATGGTGCGCCAAATCGGGGTGAGCCAACTTTCCACCAATGAGAGCACAGCATTTTACGAAATGCCACGCTGTGATTGGCTGAAATTCGGTTCACCCCGATTTGGCGCACCATTGAAATGATTTAAAGATCCAGCTCAGGAAACCTATTGTAAAACAAAGGTTTGGGTCTTTTGAAGCATGGACGACTGACAGCCAGAAAGAAACAATGCATTTTCCCCCATGACTGACAGACTGCCGGACAGACAGAGTAAATTATAGATTAGCTTTATTTTATAACTTTTACATCTTATGTTCAAAGAAAATCCAAATTTGATCAAGCTAAGACACTAATTTGGTCTTAATTGTTCTCAGTTGTTTCTTTGATTATTTTTTTTATAATTAAATTTATTGTATTAGCTAAAGTGAACTGTACCTTTTATATTCTACTAGTGGTTGCCCCCCTAGTATCAAGGGGATGTGTATTCAAAGGAGCAGAACGTGCTGATAAATAAATAGCTTAAAGCCATCCCAAGACTTAAATCTGAAAAGGAAATAGCTTAAAACCCTCATAGGGCCTATGTGAAGCTTACCTATAATTGAGAACCCAATCAGTTGAAGTAGTTATTAAGATCTTAAGCTTCTGAAAAAAAATCTTGCTACTGTTTAGAATAGGATTCTGGCAAAATTTGAATCAGATTTTCCTTTTTTTTATTATTTTCATTGGATTAGGTTATATTTGACACTATATGATGTGTTATAATTAGAGATATGTAAATTCATTAAACGCCCTTTGACATAACCCTTAAGATTCCTGATATTTAGATACGATACCGCCGTGGCCAGCCAAATTGGAAGAGATCTACAACTACACAATTGTTATTGATGCTTCCAACAATGAAATTCAACAAGTCAAATCTTTTCCAGATATTCCTGTTATCAACTTAGACTTAAGGTAGGTTTTGTTTATAAAGATACCTTCACTTTGTCTGTACATTCGTCCGTCCGACTGTAATGTTATATGGCATACGGATTTTTTGGCTGCTATTCACGATAAATGGCTAATTTCTTAGTGAAGATTCTCTATACCAATCAGCATCCATCAAACTTTACTTGAACCGTCAGTTAGTCAGCAATGCTAAAAGATTATAAATTTTATAACACATAAAAAAACAAAAATGAAAGGTTTTGTGATTTTTGTAAATTTATAATTAATCAATGAACAATGTACTTCTGTTTTTTAAATCACTGAATTTAATTTTGCATTCACGAAAATTCTTGTACAATGCTACTTATGGATGGTCATTCTTAGTTGTAGTGAAGCTACTATACTTTTCTTCTTTTCCTCTGAGTCTTGCAATATATCTGCCAGTGTTTTATCCCCCTTCTTTCTCTCTCTTTCTTTTTTTCCTATTTCTATTTTTCTCTCCCTCTCACTCGCTCTCTCTCTCGCTCTCTCTCTCTCTCTCTCTCTCTCTCTCTATCTCTCTCTCTCTCACTATTTTAAACTATTTCTCAAACAACAACAAAAATCAATTATTACATCAAAAAGTATTATTTTGAGCATGTACTTTAAAAAAAACTTGTATAATATAAAGCGTTGAAATAATATATTTGTTTTTCAGTAACAATGACATTAGAAAAATTGACACGGACGCTTTTGTTGGTATTTCCAAGTATATTGAGCACTTAGATTTAAGGTATTTCTATTTCTATATTATTTTAAGACTATCTCGTGAATTACATCACACTAGCTAGGCTGCTGTCCATTACACTCTAACAACAACCTAGGATAACTATGAATCGCCAATTTCTCATTTTCTATCCAAACATTCAGAGCTGGATCTTTAAATCATTCTAGTGGTGAGCCAGATCGGGGTGAGCCGAATTTCAGCCAATCACAGCGCGGCATTTCATAAAATGCTGTGCTCTTATTGGTGGAAAGTTGGCTCACCCCGATCTGGCTCATCACTAAAATGATTTAAAAATCCAGCTCAGGATATTAGGTAAACAACCAACTCTTTGATTTCACATCCACTACCTTGAATATTTAACTATCATAATAATAATAATATTTAATAATAATGTTTTTGTCTGTAGCGAAGGATCTAGCTAACCGCTCAACCGATTTGGTTCTCCTTTACAGTGAAGCTTCTTGTGGGTCCTGAGATGGTTTTAGGCTATTTTAATTTTACAAATAAGTCTGGGAATGGTTTTAGCCTATTTTTGGCTCTTCGATAAATGAGTCCCTAAATGCTAGGGACGCTGCCGCTAGTGCATGATAAGGTAATAAGTTGCGTCCGTTTTGGGCCAAGGCATCCCCTTACTCTATAGTTGATAATGTCTAGCATCTAACGTAACTAAAATAGCAGTAGGAATAATTTTAACGTGTTGTGACATGGTTTTGAGCCGGTATTCGATCCCATCACCTCCCCGATGCCGATATGATCTTATTCTTGATTTTTGTAAAATTCAAAATCTTGATTTTCCTAATTATCTTCATTTTAGTGGAAATAAATTGGATGCTGAATCTATGAGCAAAGAAAGTTTTAGAGGTTAGTACAAGTTTAACCAATATGTTGCATCTATGAACAAAATCTTGTTGATGAACGTTCTATGGACTACCAACTCTTTGATTGCACAGATTTCATCTGTAAGTTTTAACTGTGCATGGAAACAAGTTGCAAATGTTATGGACTTCTGGATTAAACAACATTGTAAAAATTCACAGACAAGCTTAGTTATAGAGTAACTTAACTCTAATTATCAATCTGAATCAAATAAAGTTTGGCATCCTAGAATAATATCAAAATGATAGGTATTGCTTAGTGATACCTGTTTTAAGATAGACATACATACAAACTTATTATATTTAGGTAGCCTGGAAACTAATGGATATTTTCATTTCAATATTATTCAATTGAGGTAACAGTTTAGGGCCAAAGCTTTGAATACATTTTTAGTACATTTATATTTTACAAAATACATTAATACCTTAAGACAACAAATGAATTATCTAATGACCTATCTATGCAAAGCAAAACATGAACATACAGGCTTTCTGGTAACAAAAAATAAGGAAACTACGCTTTCTAAAATGTAAAACTGTTACAAAAAATAATCATGCCGAGTTAAAATCGATAGGACAATTCTAACATGCCTAAATTATCCATAAAAGCTATCCATTACGGACTGAATCTAATTAAATAACAGCTTTAATTTTAAAAATAATTTAGTTTTGCTAAAAACCGTCTACACACCCTGGCTCCTGATTTTTTTGACCATATGGTGTACCTTACTACTCTGGATCTTTCCAATAATCCACTTGCTCCTCTAACTCAGGTATAGATAGATAGATAGATAGATAGATAGATAGATAGATAGATAGATAGATAGATAGATAGATAGATAGATAGATAGATAGATAGATAGATAGATAGATAGATAGATAGATAGATAGATAGATAGATAGATAGATAGATAGATAGATAGATAGATAGATAGATAGATAGATAGATAGATAGATAGATAGATAGATAGATAGATAGATAGATAGATAGATAGATAGATAGATAGATAGATAGATAGATAGATAGATAGATAGATAGATAGATAGATAGATAGATAGATAGATAGATAGATAGATAGATAGATAGATAGATAGATAGATAGATAGATAGATAGATAGATAGATAGATAGATAGATAGATAGATAGATAGATAGATAGATAGATAGATAGATAGATAGATAGATAGATAGATAGATAGATAGATAGATAGATAGATAGTTCAATAGATAGATAGATAGATGAATTTAAAGGTATTTCTGAGAAGTATTGACAAAAGCGATTGAAATTATATCTTACTCAATTTCGTTATTTTAAGGACTTTCAAGATGCAATAAGTAGTATAGCATCTCTACAATCTTTAACATTAAGGTAAATATAAATAACTTTAATTATGCATTTAGTTATGAAAATTATTTAGTTTATTTTACATAGCACATATTGTAATATATGGTACTTTCCCAGATAGTGCCTAGCGAGTACAGAAAACCACTTTCACTACTCCTTTTTATCTTAACTAAATTGACAAAATGGGAAAGGGGTAGGTTTTTTTCTATTCCAACCCATATTTACAATTAATTTAGTTAATTTTGGAAGGGCAGGCTTTATTTGCCTTCATAGGAGAGAAACTGAATGATAATTCTCTTTTTTTTTTTAAATTAGTCAAATAATTGAAAATATCCAACATTTAGTTTACTAAATTTACTTTTCCTTTAGGAACATTGGACTTGATTATATACCAAGTGGGTTCTTATCAACCTTACCAGATCTTACCTACCTGGATCTTAGTTCCAACTTATTTACCCAGGTAAACATTTCTTATCAACCTTACCAGATCTTACCTACCTGGATCTTAGTGCCAACTTATTTACCCAGGTAAACATTTCTTATCAACCTTTCCAGATCTTAACTACCTGGATCTTAGTTCCAACTTATTCACCAAGGTAAACAGTTCTTATCAACCTTACCAGATTGTATCTACCTGGATCTTTGTGCCAACTTATTCACCAAGGTAAACAGTTCTTATCAACCTTACCAGATCTTATCTACCTGGATCTTAGTGCCAACTTATTTACCCAGGTAAACATTTTTTATCAACCCTACAGGATCTTAACTAACAAATTTAAGTCTGGAAAATAATGCATAATAAAAGTAACCGGATAATTGTCTGTCTTCTGTGTGTACCCTAATATCTCGTTCCTCTTTGCAGTGAATCTTTATATAGGTCTAGTAAAGGTTTACAATTATTTTGGTAGAGGATATCTCCAATCTTTCTGAAATAAAATTGCCCCTCAAAAATAAAAAAACAAATATATATTTTTTAAAATCTAAAATCAAAAATGATGTACGACATACCAAGGTTACATTCTTCCCTCAATTCTGCTAAGAGGCCTCTTGGGGCGTAGTTATTAATAAACTCTAAAAGCTTCTGCAAAACAATTTTTTTCCATTTCATAAATATTTTCCTTCTTAATAGATAGATCTCCAGTTAAAGAACCTGCCAGGACTTGAATCATTGAACCTGGATGCAAATCTTCTTCAAGTAATAGACGAAACCAGTTTCAAGGGTCTAAATAACCTTAAAAATGTTTCTATCAGGTAAAAATTTTAGAACTAAGGAATGCTGAATTATTATCATTTAGGTAAGATCATGTAAATACATTAGATAAAACTTTGTAATTTCAGTCCCAATAAGCCTTCTCAAAAGAAAATTCCTTTTTCAGTGTCATTTCTGAAGAATTTTGACATATGTTTAGTACAAACATAAAGTTGAAAAAATTAATTTTAGTTAAATTTAATTTATAAGTTAGTGTATAACATATTTATAAGTTTTTTATTAAAAAGATTTGTAAAAGTTTGAACATTTTTATATTTTTCTATGGACAAAATATATTTCTGTATCTTTAAGTGAATGTACAAGGTTGCAATTTGTTGATCAATTCTCTTTCCAACATCAAAACAACTTACAGTTTCTCAGGTTGAATTTCAAATCAATTTTTTCTGTTCCTATAAAAAATGGTTAAGAAGGGGATCATTCCACTACCTTATTTTTTAGTAGCGAAGCTACTCTATAATTCACTTTGTCTGTCCGTCCATCAGTCAGTCAGTCCGTAACACTATGGTGGAAACGTAATGTTACCCGTCTCCTATTAAATATAGACAGCTGAAATTTTTAGTGAAGATTCCTATAACATATGCTCATCTAATCTATACATTGTTTTGTCCATCTGTCTGTTAATTGGGGTGCTAGATTAATTCATACATTTTTGTCTTCGTAATTTTCTCGACTCCTTTTCAAGACAGACTTCTGAAATTTTTAGGGATTTAATAAATTCACGTTCTACATATTTTTGGTAAGTTTCATTGAGATTTGTATATTAATATCTATATCTATCCATAATTTTTATGCTTCGCTACTTAGGGATGTTGTCATTCTTGTTTTAATAAATTCTAATTTTATAAATGCGGTCCATATTAGCAATCTAAATCGACGACAAATTCATCTGTCAATATATCCAAGTGATTATATATCGACTACTCACACATACATCATGCAAACATCGAATGTAAGGATAAAAATAACAGAAAAAAAGAATTTTTAGGTTAACCTTGTCCTGTCAATACAACTATTATTACTGAGTGTAAACTGAAAGTATAGATAGAAAACTAATTTAGTTTTTGGCCACAAATATTACTCCAAACAGAAATTATAAATGTAAAAATATTTTCCTATTCTGTAGTTAACTAAAAACACACATATATTACGTTTTTAAAAGCGAAGCTTTTCTATAATTATAATTGGTCGGTCGGTCCGTCTGTACGTCCGTAACGGTTAGCTTTTTTGGTTAATTTGGACATGTTAGAATTGTCCCATCAATAGTCCTAAAAACGTAAATATGTCATTTAAACAGTATTCTGTATTTAACAGTTTTGCAACAAATTCACATATAATTTTGTTAAAACTTATACATTTTTTATTCTGCTTATTCAGCTCTACAAGTGTTCGTTTGTCCTATCGTTTAAGAGCTTAATGGATGTTGCCATCCTTGTTAAAATAAATCTATATTAATTTTGTACTACAAAGTTATTATTTTTGATATAAGGATAAGACAGAATCCTCTGTTAACTTGGATAAGTCCAGATGCGTGGCCCACTCAGCCAAATGTATCAACCAATTTAATTGGTAAGCAAATTATATTTATTTTTCTATAACAAATATTAAGTATTGCTTAATTTAACCCACTTACTGACATAGCTTAGTATATAATTAACATTTTATTTTTGGATTGGCCAATCTTTTATCAGAAAACAATATTTTAAAAATTACCTATCCTGGAAAAAAAAGGTGTTAGATCATAATTAGTTTAAAACCATTAAATAATTTTTTATGTTATAAAACTTCCCAAGCCAATTAAAAAAATATATTAATGTTTAATTTGTGTCAGGTGTAAGTGGGTATAGAAATTACTTTATATTGAATAAAAAATCCCTTTGATATTTGATGTTGGTACCTGAAATTCTTTTTAGAACTAGACCTGTCATGGAATTCATTGACCTACCTTCCCAGCTCATTACTACACTCTCTTGAGGATTGGAAACAAATTCAAATGATAAATATTCAGGTAATAATCGATATGGTTCTCATTTACAACATTTCTTCTTCTAGGTCCTGGGAAGGTTTTGAACTATTTTGGGGGAGGGTACCACCACCCTCTAAAGAGAGATTACCCCCTGAAAAAATGACTACTAACAAAATTACCAATGAATGGAGTTCGACTCAACTCCACTCCCCCCTACAACTTAGGGTGCTCCTTGAGGCCTCTAGGAGCGTATCATCTAGTATTTAACAGGCCTAGCTATTGTAACAATCATTTCTACAAAAAAATCACGAAACCTTTGGAAGTTAGCTGGGGGTATATCTTGTTTTTGCAGGGTTGGGTAAAAGGGGAGGAAAAGGGGAAGGGGGTTGTGGGGTAATTTTCCTTTAGATTTGTTTGTCAGAATATCATTCCCTTTTCCCTGAGTAATAATCCAATACATCAGTCTACAAACATTTTAGATCTGAAGAATAAATAATCAAAGGAACACATTTTAGGGTAATCCTTGGATGTGTGATTGTCACAATGAGTGGCTCATCTATGATTTGGTTCCTATGATTCATCAAACTAATCCATCAATGACTCAAGTAAGAAGAACCTAAAAGTAGCAAAAATTTACATTCCTATCTTAGAAGACCTCAAAAAAATTCCATTACTCTCCCGGGAATAAATGATGAGCTATCACTCCATATTTTATTTCAATTTGCAATATTCAAAATTGTAATGTATTCAAAAATAATCATGATATCTTAAAGTAAATTTGATTTAATTGAAGGTATTTTTTACTAGGAAATTTTGTGTGGGGGTCCTAAAGAAACTTCTTTGATAAAGGTACAAAAAAATTATTTATAAAAATCAAAATTAATATTTTAAAAGTGCTTGTCTTTTTCTGTCTTAATAAGATTGTTGCAAAGCTACTCTACAATCAACTTAATGTCCGCCCGTCTATATTTATAATGAGGAAATGTGATTTTCCTGGCTACTATGAAATTTTCCGTGAAGATTTCAATTTTGTTCCTAATGTTCATGATTTAAAAAAATGTTAAGGTTTCGTGATTGTTTTGTTCATCATATTTTGTCCATCATTGGTTTTTAGTGTTTCGCTAATAATTGATGTTATCATCCTTGTTAATCTGTAGGAAGAAATCATTGTAGTTCAGCAATTAACAAATCACACTCAACTTCAATGTACTCATGATCAGGTACTAAAATGAAAATATTATTACATAAATGTTGCAACAGATTTTCCTATACTCTGGTAAAGTGATGCTGACATATACTTCCTCATAACTCCCTTTACCCCATCCCCTCCCCTCCTCTTGGATAA
This sequence comes from Acartia tonsa, assembly GCF_053477335.1. Taxonomy (NCBI): domain Eukaryota; kingdom Metazoa; phylum Arthropoda; class Copepoda; order Calanoida; family Acartiidae; genus Acartia; species Acartia tonsa. The sequence goes on from NC_137268.1 coordinate 12,759,143, forward strand.
ACTGACCAATTGTTATTTTAGCCCGCTGTGAGTTTTACTTTATTAGAGAACATGAAAATCTGGTGTAACATATCCATTATTTAACACCTTTTTGTTTCTCATAAAATTTCAAATAATAATGTATTATAAATTTTTAGTTCAGTTTTTACAACAAAGATTTCATATTTCATGATGAAGTTCTTCATAATCCAAGGTAACTTAAATCAATAAATGCTTTAATAACAATATGATAATCAGAATGGATTAACAAAATAATGTACAGTATTGTAATACAGACAATTTTCCACAAATACTAAAATAAAACATAATATTAACAGTTTTGTTAGCCCGGTTTTTCCGGACCCTCGGGCCAACAATCTTAATCTTAAAATTTTTCATTTTAATATCCGCAGAAAGCTGTAAATAACCATTTTAATATTCTAATTTTGTTTTAGACCAAGAAAACAGATCTTACCATTAGCTCTTACTATCATTTGTGTGACAGCTGTCATGGGTAAGTTACAAACTTACTATCATCTGTGTTACAGCTGTCATGGGGTAAGTTACAAACTTACTATCATCTGTGTTACAGCTGTCATGGGTAAGTTACAAACTTTCTATCATCTGTGTTACAGCTGTCATGGGTAAGTTACAAACGTTCTATCATCTGTGTTACAGCTGTCATGGGGTAAGTTACAAACTTTCTATCAACTGTGTTACAGCTGTCATGGGGTAAGTTACAAACTTTCTATCATTTGTGTTACATATGTCATGGGTAAGTTACAAACGTTCTATCATCTGTGTTACAGCTGTCATGGGTAAGTTACAAACTTACTATCATCTGTCTACAGCTGTCATGTGTAAGTTACAAACTTACTATTATTTTGTAACAGTTACAAATAATGTATTGATTAATACTTGGATCTTACCAGATTATCATGTACTCTAATAAAGTGAAACGGCGTTATTCTCTTCAAGTTTGAAAATTTGGGTACAGAGGAACAGACAAAGTGGATTATAGAGTAGCTTCGCTACTAAAGATTTTGTTTATGTAAATATAAATTAATTTTCAGGTACAGCAGCAATGGTTGGATATCTCTACATGGAAAAGAAAAAGCGAGTTAGGCGGTAATTTCAAATCATATTAAGTTAATAGTTTTCATTAACCTATTTCTAGTAATTCAATTGCAAATTGAAAAAAAAATGAAACTTAGAAAGTTCCATCAGTCATACAACTTTTGAAGTTATCACACAAAGAACCCTCTTGAGCACTGAAGATAACCACCCCACCCCACCCCCCATCCATAATTTATAAATAAATTGAAAAAAAAGAAATTAGTTTTGCATTTGTTTTTTACTACTTTGGATTAGGTTAGGTTATATTAGGTTCTTGGTGTTCCTAGAGGATTAAGGAACCATAGAAATAGGCCTCGCAGAGTCAGTCCCCCCCCCCCCCACCCACCAAAAAAACATCCCCCCACCATATTTTTTTTTATTTTTAAGGGGGTTATCAATGCTCAACTGGCTACATGTAGGAAAGCACCATTTTTATGTCATTTTTTTAGAACAACAAGGGATAACCCAACACCTCGTGTTGCCTACATACCAGCAAACTTGGCCAGGGTCAGAGGATACCACAGGCAACATGATGAACCAACAGAACATCTGGCAACATCGTTTACTGACAATCCAGTTGAGAATCAAAACTCAATAATTCGTTCACAAGAAAACAATCGGAATTCAAATGTTGAAAATGTTGATGATCAAACGCATGGAATAACAAATATTAATTTTAATGCAAATTCTTAAAATTATTTATTATCTGATGTGTAAATATTTAAAACAAAATAAACATATTTGTTAAATACTTTGACTCAATAATTTTGATCCCGTAGAATCTTGTTCATCCCCTAAGCATTCTGTGGCAGAGGCATATTTTCTAAAAAAAGTGGACTAAAATTAAATCATGATTAAGAATATAGGATTTGTAAAGGAATGATAATGAAATATACAACATACTATAGTTAAGAAATATTTTAGAAATTTTGTACAGTTAATTAAAGAAAAATTTAATGTTATTATATATGAGTATTTGAAACTGAATGTGTCTGTCTGTCTGTCAGTACCGAAGGATCTCGCTAACAGTAACAGCTGAACCGATAAGGTTCTCCTTTACAATGTAGCTTCTTATAGGTTCTGGGAAGTTTTATTATTATATTTGGTGATGGTACTGCCACCACACTAAGAGCAATCGGTTCTAGTAAAAAAAAAGTTTTTCTTTTTAAAACCAAAATTAGAAACGGGAAGAGGTCGATTCCAACCCCCCCCCCCAAAAAAAAAAAATATGTTTCCCCAACACTAAGAAATACTTTTCTTTTTAAATTTTACCCCCCCCCCCCTCCCACCACTCGAATGCTAATAGAGAGAGACCTCTAGGAACGTTGCCGCTAGTATTATATAAAATATCATACTAAAAAATCTTTTGAAAGTTGGTATTATTTCATCATAGTTACATAGTGTACAAAAAAAAAACCAGTAAGCATAACAACGTAATAACAATGACGTCAAACCTTGGGCCTCTTACATTTCATGATCAATATCCTCAAAAAGCCATCAAAGCTGATACAGCTGTGAAATTTTTTTTTCAATACGGTATTAAATAAGTATAAATCCCAGGTTCGGCAGCCGTAGTAGCCTCAGCCATAGCTACAGTCATTATTGAACGGAAACATCATCCCCTCAAAGCCTCACTTTCCTCATCCACCCGAAGCCTCTATCAATCAGTCTCATCCGCCATCAACCACTTATGAAGCAGCTTTTTAACAGCTGTAACTACGCAATAAACCTTTACAAATCAGATGTGGCAACAGCAAATAACTGCATGAATTTGGGAAAGCTAGAAAGCTAGAAGAAAGAATCTGATGCCCCTAGCCGCAGCCATCATTAGTCACTCTTAGCCTCAGCCACCATCAGCCTCAGGCATCATATTTTAATTCAGCCGTCATCAGTCGCAGCCAGCCATAGTCACCCTAAGCCGCAGCCAGCCATAGTCACCCTAAGCCGCAGTCATCCTCAGTCCTAATCAGACTTACCCAACCTCCTTAATTGACAAATTGAAACATAATGGGAAGTATTTATCGCTTGTTTGTTTCGTACTTTATGTCAGGTCATTTAAGGTTTTATTGGATGCTAGATAGGCCCACAGGTTAGGGTATCGAAGCTGGTAGATTTCTTGCAGGGTTAGAGCATGGGTTAGGCATTGGGAAAATTTGTATTTTCATTTTATTTACGAAATAAGGCGGGGAGTTCAATGCACTTTAAGGGAAAGCTTACACAAATGAAGAAGCTGCACATGCTTTACAAAACTGGTTACAAATTAGCTGCATTCTAACTATTGGTACTGTGTCTTATAACTTGTGTACAAAATTTCTTCCGTGGTTAGAAATTGGTTTTCTCTGGTTCATCTTTGTTAGACAGAATAATAAAGTTAGGCAGATGAAAGCAGTTTTGTTTACCTAGTTTATTATCATTTGAAATAATTTGTGTATAGGGGTTTTAGTCTTAATATGGCCATAAAGTATGTACTTTTGTGTACTTTTTTGTTAAACAATGGATAATTTTTATTGATGTGGTAAAATAACACATTTAAATTTTTCCCCAAAAGTTTAGGGAATGTAATTAACATTTACAGTATGGCTTTGAAATTGAATCAGATTAATATCCGCTGTATTAGAACCGGATTTTCATCAACACTGAAATACTAAAATAGAATCAAGCTGAAGAAAAGAACAACATAATTTTTGCTGTGTTACAAAATTTTTTTGTCTTGATGATAGATTAAATTTATTTCAACTGCACTATTGCACTATCAGTAAAAAGCTCTAAAGATAAGTATTAAAAATGGGCATGATTCATTTGAGATCTTTATCAATTTTTACTATATTCATCATACTAGATCAAACAAGCTTTTTCAAGCTTATCAAGTTCTACAGTATTTATAAAAGCTGTATGAAAATTATAGCACATTTTTAAGTACTTGATATAGGGAGAATAACCCATCGCCCTTAATTTTAATTGCCGTAAGTAAACAGAAAAGCCGCCATACCAATCTGTGGCCAAAGTCGGCTGCCTTAAACTTAAATGCAGCCAAGCTCTGCATGGCTAGAAAAACGATCACAATTTGTTAGAAAGTGTCCATTTCATTGGTTTACGTCAATATAATCGCGCTGAAAAGCAAGACAGGGATCTAAAGGGATAAGACATTGGTCGATAAATTAATGCACATCCCCAATTATTTCACAAAAACTACCCCTTTTGTAGACTAGAATTAGTGGTTGAAACATTTGGATACTCAACTTAATGAGCCAACCAATCAAAATTCAATGAAGTTTTTTACGCCAATGGATAAGAAAAAGTCTTTACAAAACTTTGGAGAATAATGTAATGAATAGCACAATGTCCCCTTCCTCCCTGAAAGCAAGAAGTTACGTAAAAATATATATTACATTTAGATAACGTATATGTACGTAATATGTACATATGTGCGTTTTAATCCCCATGTATATTTAAAGCCGTCGTTCTTTACAAAAGTTTAGTTCTAAAGAAGTTTGACCACTGTAAAGGTAACTTAAACTTATATTTTGGTGATTTTGGTTATCTTATCTTTATTTAGAATTTGTATTAATTTTCAAATCTTTTAATCTGTAATTCAAAGTAGAACGATGTCTAAAGCGATGTCTAAATCTCGGTAACAGTGTAAACAAAAAATGGTTTTAATAACGTCTATTTTTTTTAGTTTTTGTTTCTGGGTTTAAATTTGCCTGGGACTAAATTTGATTAAGTTTTTTTTATAATTTTTTTAGCTTCAAGAGCGATTCTATTAGGAAGTTATTAAAAAGTAACATATTATTTTTTTAAAAGCAAACCTTTTCTATAATTATTAAAAGCGAAGCTTTTCTATAATTAGGGTCGGTCCGTACGTCCGTCCATAAGTCCGTCCGAGATAGTTAGCTTTTATTCGTTAATTTAGGCATGTTAGAATTGTCCTATCGATTTCAAACTTTGCATGGTGATTCCTCGAGTAGTTAGGTACGATTTAGAAAGCGTAGCAACTCTATAATCATTACCAGAATGTCCGTACGTCCATTTTAAACATGTTGATTTTTCTACTTTTTTAACAACAAATTTTTATGTGATCTAATTATCCGTTTGATCTGATTTTTGGTATATTAATTCCTGGGACAACAAAGAACAATATTTTAAGCGAAGCAACTCTATAATCAAGTCCTAAAGATGTAAGTATGTCCATAAACATTATCCTTTATCGAGCAGTTTTTCGATAAATTTACCTACAATTTTGCTTCGACTCTTATACTTTTATATTCTGATTATTCAGTTCAGACACCATACAATTGTTAAAGTCCGTTTGTCCTACCGATTCAGTGCTTCACTTTATGGATGTTGTCATCCTTGCCATAAATACAAATTTGTTACAAAAAAGATTTTTATTTTAAACCAAAATAATCGTTTATAAATATATTATTATTCACGAAACCTTTACAAAGGGCTCTCGGAGGTTAAGATTAAAAATTAAAAATTTTTACCGAAAGCTGTAAATAAATCAACAAATTTATATTTTAAATCGTGTTCAAAAGTATCTTTTAAAGATATATTCTAGATATATTGTATCTCCCTCAGAAAAATCCCCCCCACGCCTAAATTTCTTTTTTAAAACTAAATTTATAAATGGGATGATGGCCGATAACCCCCCCCCCCATCGAAAAAAGTCCATCTCATAACCTTTTTTTTAAACTAAATGTAAAAATAGGTTATTGGCCTCTAGGGCGTAGCCGTTAGTAAACATTAAACATTGATTTATAACAATATAACTTTTTAAATTTTTTAGTGAATATGCAATTGAAGTTGCTCCACTGTTTTCTGTTCTTGATTATAATCAGTCTCTCAATGGCGCTGCCACAGCTAAGTGATTTTGACGTAAGAAACTTAAATATATTTATTATAAATCTTCAGTCATCTCTTTCACAAAAAAAAACAAGGCTGACAACATCCAAAAAAGCGAAGCTCTAAAATGTGAAGGAAGGATAAATGATTAATAACTCTTGTAGAGTGTCAGTACTTAAAAAGCAAAATATTGATCTGTAAGTCTAAACAAAATTGTACAAAAATTTGTTGCAAAATTGCATAATTACAGGATAAAGTAAAAGGGCATACTTTCATTTTTAGAAAAAACTATACAGATGCATCTTTTTAAACATTGCCTAGCCCAGGAATCATTATTCCAAAAATCAAATATATAGGATAATTTTATCATACAAAAAATTGTCAAAAATTTTAAAGTTTAGCATATTTCATTTGGACGTATGGTCTTTATTGTAACGATTATAGAGTTGCTATGCTAACTAACTGTTATAGAAATCATCATGTAAAGTATGAAATCGATATGAAAATACTAAATGTCTAACCTTTTGAATCTTAATAAAGAATGCTTAGGTTGCTAATATAGTCCTTATATATTAAGCTATAAAAATTGGAAAGAATTTTAATGAATATAATAGATTTGAAATCTGCATAAAATTTTAAGGATTTTTTATAAAATTCGTTTTTTATATAATTCATTATTTAAAAGCGCAAATCCAATTTAATTTTATAAATTTTGACCAATAGGATAGGTGGATTGGAAACTACCTGCGCTCTAATTGGTTGAATGATGTACGTCACTTAAGCTTCTCCAATCAGGGCGCAGATAGTTTTCAATCCACCAATCACAGATGTCAAAATTATTTAACCTAATTTGTATTTGCGCTTATAGGTAAAGAATTATACAAAAAACGAATTTTATAAAAATTCCTTAAAATTTTATGCAGATTTCAAATCTATTATATTCATTAAAATCCTTTCCAATTTTTATAGCTTAATATATATTGGTCAATACGTTCTCCCATAGTCAGGAGGGGGAGAGGTAAAGTCGTTAAAAGAGGGGGGGGGGGGGGATCCTTATATAAGCCAACGGGTAAAAATATTTTATCGAGTATGGGTATGCGAGAATCTCTTACAATGCAATGTCCAAGTATTTCATATCAATTGTTTTTGTTATAATTTGTGAACTAACGGATTTTGACTTTAAACAGAAACTAAAATAGGTCAGGTTAGGTTGGGCTGTCTATCCATAAATTGATGGGGATAAAATGTTCTAGATCTCTTAAGCCTTCCAATGAATTGTTATGATTATTTTTAGGGTGATTTAATAGAGGTTGGAAGTACAGCTGAAAAATTTATGAAATGCAAAGAAGGTAATAGGTTCTCATCCATACGAAAAAACTATGTCTAGCATCGTATTATATCCAGCTTTCTACGAATATAAAAATGTAAAAGTTATAAGATTAAAACCATTTTTTTAGCAGGTGCCTTCGGCACCTCGGGGCTATAATACTATGCTATAAATAACTAATATTAATTAGATAAAATTTGATAATTTTATTTTTTTTCTATTTAATTAAAAGTAAACCTGAGCCATTGAACAAAAATGATTAAGTTCATAAGTTGCGTAGCAGTTTTAGGCCTACAAATTGTTTTTTTTCATGTTTAAAAAAAGTTAATTTGAGAGAAGATGTCAATACATCTTCTGTAAAATAATATAATGCAAATTAAAATTATCAGTGAACCAAAAATAGTAAATTTTTTTTTTTATAAAACAAGCGGCCAAACAGATGTATGTCTAAAAATACTTTTTTGTAATGTAGCGGTGCTACAAAATGAAGTTTAGCCATGTTTAAAAACTTTGCTGTTATACATATGTATTGTTATTTTTTTTTTATTTATTTCAGGATGTGTTAAAAGAACTTGCAGGTATTTTGAACTTTTATTGTTATCAAAATATCAACAAAAAAAATAAGTTTTTAAAAAATAATAGGCCTTAAAAACCCGGTTGTTCTTTCATATTTTGTATACCTTAATACAAAAAAAAAACGATTTTAATCTGTCCTCCTGAAGGTTAAGATATTGGTAACCGCTCAACTGATTTTATTGGTGGGCAACCCTCTCCTTTCTAAAATTTTGTTAATTTTCTAAATTCTAATCAAATGATGTATAAATAAATCAAAGGTATAGTCCCTTTCGTGGCAACGCACCTTAAGGGGCGATTCTTCGTAATTTTCACGGTAGCAAGGGGGGGGGGGGCTCTAACCCTGCGGGGCCAATTGCCTATCCCTGTGGGGCAATCATCTAACCCAATGTAACCTAACCTAACCTAAGTTGCTACGAAAGGGACTAATCCCGAAATTAGTTATATTTTTAAGCTTTTTTTCTATTATTACAGAAATAGAGTTATTTGTACCTTCCCTGGAGCATGGTAAGTTGTTCATTATTTATTTTCTATGTCTAGCAGCACCTTTATATGTTTCTTTCAGGGACGTCCAAGAGGAGGGGTGGTAAAGGGGTGATTACAACCCCTCCCCCCAAAAAAAAAAAAAATTTAAATGTTGGAAATCCTTGCTAAAGTAATACTGAAATTACTCCCTTCCAAATTAATTTAAATTTTTAATCTCCCCCCCCAAAAAAAACAAAAAAAACAAATATTCTTGAACGTCCTTGTCTTATTTGCTCACTTTTACTTTTACCAATTGTTCAAATAGAATGTAATCAGCATAAACAACGGGATGCTCTATCACATTTCAGGGTACTTTCCATGTGGGGCTCTACAATCTCTCCCTATTCATAACCTAACCTGAAAGATGAAACAAGCATCTTTTATTTAAAAAAATGTGGTTTAATGGGGAAAAAGTATTGATTAATTTATCCCACTTACCATTGACAGAAATAAATAATCAATATTCTATTGTAGGACCCCGTTATGGTGTTACAAGCCCATGTACACACTTCCACAGTAAGCAACTTATTTCATCATCTATAATTCAAAGTAGAACGATGTCTCTCTGTCTGTCTGTCTGTTTGTTTGTACCGAAGGATCTCGCTAACCGCTGAACCGATCGGGTTCTTCTTTACAGGGTAGCTTCTCATAGGTCTAAGGACGGTTTATAACTATTTTCTTGAAACCCCCCAAAAAACTTAAAATAGTGGGTTCGACTAAACCCACCCCCCCCAAAAAAAAAAAAATATCTTTTTGTTTTAAATGTTTCTTTTAAATCCAACAAACGAAAAATTAGGTAGATCAAACCTTCTGGGGCAAAGCCCCTAGAGGCTAGGGGCGAAGCCGCTAGTTTTATATAAGCTATCTTATAGCTATTTTATAACGTATGGATTCAATTGACCTGGGCAGCCTAATAATGTCATCACTAGTTGCTACGCCCCAGCCCATGTAAAGATTTAAATCTATTTTAATACTCTAATAAGATTAGTTTTTAACTCAAAGCATTTTTCAAAACTAATTCCTTCGGGGGATTTTATTTTAATGGTTGCCCCAAAACGTTTCTTATGCATGATTGCTCTTCTCTTACGTAAGCTTAATATTGTGCGCATATTATCTAGTTTTACCAGCGGCTTCGCCACTAGTCTATAGGGGCTTTGCCCCAAGAGTTATTGGGAAGTCCTCCTCCTACATATACATATTCCTAATTTAAAAAAACGAATACAATTTGAGGGTAGGGGGGGGGGGTTACGAGGGCTTTGCGCTGGGGGTTCATCCAACCCGCTTATTTGTTTGAGTTAGTTAATTATAACGATAAATTTTCTTTTTTAGTAAAAGATGCGGGAAATAAAGAAGCTTATCAATAAAAAATAATGTATTTTCATATCATGTATTTAAATGTATTTATTTATATAAAATTTTATTTATTATTATTGTAATTTAGCTGTAAATGTCTAGAAAATAGACTAAATAAATCTATTTATAAATCTATATTTTTTTATATTTAAGATGTAATCACGCAACCTTTCTAATTATATTTTAAAAGTATATTTTGATTTGTGAGAATTAGTTTTTATTATTAGACAAGGATAACAACATCCATAAGTAAAAAATAATTGACAAACGTAAAGATTGACTGGAGCAAATGGTTAGTGGTCAAGAAAAAAGAGAGGCAAAAATAATAAATAGCAATAAAAGAAGATATCAAGAATGAAAAAAGTCTTTAAAAAGTTGCATAACCCACGAACTGACCCTTTCATTCATCTATGATCACAAAAATAACCAATACGACGAGAAATCTAATTTTTAAACTGTTACTCACAGAAAATTTTAAATTGTACCAAAAAACTCACAGAAATGTTAAAATCAGTAATAAAAATAACAGCGGCTAAAAATTGCTTCAAAACAGTCAGTCAGACTACTATGGATGTTATGTACTCTTATATGGAGAAAAAAACAGAAGTTCAGCTTTTTTAGCAACTGAGAAAATCCCATTTCCTTTAAGGTGTTACTGACGTACAGATGGACAAAGTGAATTAAAAAGTAGCTTCGCTAATAAAAAGAATGATTTATGATTAATTTTATTATTTACTTTTAATCAATTTTTAAATACAATTTTATTATTTTTATTTCAAAGCTTTGGTACTTAAGCTTGTTGCCATAAACGTTTGATAAAAAAAATGTTTTATCCATTTATAATAAATCTGCTATTAGTGCCAAAATTGTCAGAAAATGGTTTCATTGTTTACCCGTGTTTATGATTGAAACGTGAGGCAAGACCGACATTTTACTTATTATCCGCCATTTTGTATATTTAGTCGACATTTTGTGTCATTTTTCAAACCATTTATGTATGTTATGTAAATAGAGTTGCAATTTATGAGTTTTTTTGTTGATAAGGCCGTAAACGGTAACAACACACAAAAATAAAATACGAGTAAATTTTATTACGTTCAAACTTTATTACCCAGATACTATAAAACTAATTTATTAATTAATAGTCATATTTTATTTGTTTTTGTTTAATGGCCTCGATTAAATGTATTTTATAATCCTTGTTCATTTTGATTAGCATAATGTTTAAGATTGCCCATTTTTGCCTTAGAGTTAAAGATCCAAATTCCGTTTGTTCGTTCACTCAAACCTATAAATGGATCAACGAAACCCCCCCTCAGCCCCCATTATTTTCACTTTCAAACTGCTATCTAGTGGACCTATTATTACGGGGTACTTTACATGTGGGGCTCTAGTAACCCTTGCCTTTCCTAACCTAATATGACCTAAAATAAGCATAATAATACATTTTTTTTTCTTTTTGTTTATTTGTGGTTTATACTGTAATTGCAAGAAAATGCCTATTAATGATTGTAATTGGTTAATTATCATTTTAACGAATCATTTAGTATCATTTAACGCCATAAAAATTATTTTAATTATTTAGTACTTGTCAGCAGAGAGAGAGGACAATGGGCTGTTTTATACACTTGTCCCCAAAGTTTTAAAATAACGTTTTAATATTCGTTGGCTTAACAACTTATGGGACTTTAATGAATTTCGATTGTTTAGTTTATTATGTTAAGTGTTTAAACGTTTCAACCACTGATTTTAATTTCCAGAAGTTGTAATATTGTATATCATCATTGGGGATATACATCAATTTGTCGGCCATTGTCTTATTCCTTCAGATCCCTGTTAATAGATAAATAGTGTCTTTCAAGATAGGCTCAAGAAGCCCTTTAAAAATCACTATCTATCAAACTGCATAGCTTGCTATCTATCCATCCAATTACCAATCTATCTATCCATCCAACTAACTATCTATCTATTCATCCAATTACGTATCTATCCCTCCAATTACCTAAAAGCATAGCTTGCCTTTTATCCATCAAACTAACTATCTATCTATTGACCTCTCATCTATCTATACAACTAACTATCTATCTATTGACCTCTCATCCATCTATACAACTAACTATCTATCGATTGACCTCTCATCTATCTGTAAACAGAAAAACAGTAACAAGCCCTTTTCACTCCACAGGGGGAGCATAGGCCGCTGACAATTTGTCAGTGTTTCTGTAACTATAGAGTTGTCAGCCCTAAGCCCTATGATTGCGGTGTAAAGCATCCAATTGCCAATCAGACAACCAATCCTTTGATTGCACGACCTTTGTCTGAGAAGTCCTAACTGTGCATGGTAGTGAGTTGCGCCTGTTTTGGGCCAAGGCATTCCCCCTACTCTAACTATTTATGTCGCGCACCTGACATAGTAGCAGTAGGAACAATGTTTAACGTCTTTAGTTATGACGCGGTGTCGGACCGAGATTCGAACCTATCACCTTTCCGGCGACGAGCGGATGCGCTACGTGTTGAGCTACGGTCGCGGGTATCTGTACAACTAACTATCTATCTATCGACCTATGATCTATCTAGCTATCTAGACATTTTAACCTTCTATCCAATGAACTATCTATCAAGCCATATAATACTCAACTATATATATGCATCGAACTATCTATCTATTCCTCCTTAAAACTAACTAATTACTACCACATTTTTCCTGTCATTTTATCATTCTGCAGTTTAGTGCGTTCCTTCAAAGCACCAAGAGTAAATGATATGAATTTACTTTGTCCTTTATAGTATGAATCTTTGTAGAATTACCTGGATGTTGCACCAGATTTCCATGTACTCTAATAATTTGTTAATCGCTGGCTAAAAAAATCATATTAACAACCTAATTTGAAGTCAAGTTTTTCCCTGTCAATATATCCACGTATTCTATATACATTTTAATAAGCCGCAGTCGCTAAAAAAAAGTCTAGCATCAGAGCAACTCTAAAAAAATAATTACTCAAACAGGTATAAATAAACTTTTTATTTGCTGTTTTTTCTTGTCAATAATTTGTTGTTTTGTAATCATGTCCTTGTCATTAAGTTCTAAGTTTAACAAGGCACTTGTATAACAAGGATGACATCATTCATAAGAGGCGAAGCACAAAAATCATGGATGGAAATGCTTACATTGTTAAAGATAAATAAAATTGATATTTAGAGCAGATATTTAGTATTTAGTATTTAATAAAATATAACTTTAATGTGGATGGGGGAATCTTTAAACCTTCCATATTTTGTATGCTTTAATATTTATGTTTTTGTATCCTGAGTGACAAATTTACGGTCCAAGTAAATTATGTAAGGGATGATAAATCTTTACACAAAAATTCAGCCGACTATCGTTAAAGCCAGCTGAGAAAATCAATTTTTCGGACTGACGGACGGACAGACGGACAAATATATTTATAGAGAAGCTTCGCTACCATAAAGGGCTATTTTGTTAAAAATATTATTAAAGGTAGAATATAATAAATGTTTATTATAATAACTAAACTTAGATTGATATATCTATAATCTATGTTTATGATTTAATGAGAACATTCTACTTCCAAGTATTTAAAACAATAACCTATCATCGTATGATTGACTTATGCAAAAACAGTTTGAATTGAAAATTATTGCTAAAATTGATAATAATATTTATGTCTGAGAAAAGTTTAATTTTATTAATTATTTTTTATAAAAATAAGTTTAAAAACATACTGACTTTAAAATAAATATGACAAACACAATAAGTTTAAGAGTGTACTTATACGGAACTTTAATAGGTATTTTAGGTAGACACATTTGCATTTTGATGTATATGTATGATAATATATCAGCATATCTTTAAAAGCGAAGCTTTTCTGCAATTAGAGTCCATACGTTCGTCCATCCTTAACGGATAACATTTTTAACTAGATTGTTATTTCGATTTCAAACTTTGCATGGTGATTTCTATGACAGTTAGGTACGATTAGGAAGAGTAGCAACTCTATAATCGTTAACAGAAAGTCTTGAAATCCATGTAAAACATGTTGATTTTTAACTTTTTTTGAGATGCTGCGCAAAATGGTACAAAAAAATTGACGTCATATGATAAAATAACCAATGAGAGGCGAGTATTTATTTTACCATTGGTCAATTACAATGTATACTGGCCTCTCATTGGACAACTTTATAGTATGACGTCATTTTTTGTACCATTTCGCGCAGCATCTTTTTTGATAACAACTATTTGTCCATTTTTTGGAAAAATGATTCCTAGGACAACAATGTACAATACTATAATGTTCTTCTCATTAAACTATGACTCTACAAGATTAATTGTTAGTTTGTCCCTCCTTCAGATTTGAGAGCTTTGCCTTTAACATCCTTGTTATCCTTGTTTTTTCATATACTTAGTTGACATGATTTTAATTATGGATCAAAGAACAAGAATATGTTAATAGTTATTTCTCGCATCGTATCATAGACGGCTTTCCGCGGATATAGAATGTACAATTATAAAAAAAACTGGTTTTAATCTTATGATTGTACATTTTTATATTCGTAGAAAGCTGGATATAATTCGGTGCTAGACATAGTTTTTTCTTATGGACCGGTTCCTATCCACCGGATTCGAATGAATACGAGAAAATGTATGCATCACATCTAGTTTTTAAACGTCTCAGGGATATTAAGGGATAAAACAATCGACAATAAATTGATGTTCATTCTCGTCGATTACAATAAATAAATTACTCTTTATGTAAAAAAAATAATGGTGGGAATGTTTCAACACTATAGGAGTGTTCAGTTCAATCAACATTAAGAATAAATTTTAAAAACCCAAAGTTTAAAAGCCAACCAATAAGAAATCAATTTTTAATAAAGTTTTTGAACCTGTGTAATTTACAGTCCAATGTCTACTCTCTCCCTGAAACTACCCAATGTTTTGTGAATATGTTCTTATACGTTGATTATAAGATATCTAATTTAATTGTTATTTGCAATACTTGGATATTTTGTTACTCTTGTAATAATAATTAATCATAACAAAAATATGAAAGAAAGGAAAGTAGTTTAAAACAATGTAAAAGTCAATAACATGTAAAGAAAATGATTAATCAGATATGCAGTGTTCATGCCAAAAGGTTAAAATCAGCCATTCAGCATAGACAAAAGTTTATTAGCAGCAAAACCATAGTTACATCAAAGTATACAATATATATTATACAAAGTAGAAAGATGTCTGTCTGTCTGTTTGTTTGTTTGTTTATACCAAAGGATTTCGTTAATGGATCGAGTTCTTCTTAACAGTGTAGCTTCCATAGGTCCCGGTAAGGTAATAACTATTTTGGAGGAGGGTACCATCACCCTCCAAAGAGAAATCACCCATAGAAAATAATACCCCCTCCCCCCAATAAAAAAACAAAATATTTTTTTAAAACTAAAATAAAAAATGGGTGGATGTCGACCACACCACCCAAAAAAAAAAAAAATTCTTTTTAAATCTAAAAAAATGTGGTTTGGTATTCAAATCTAGATGCCTCTAGGAGCGTAGCCGTTACTAATATACTATTTATACATTTTGATAAAAATTGATTGACATTTTCTTTAAAAAGTATTTAACGTCAATCGATTCTAACAACTAATGATTCCTTTTTCAAGCTGAACAGCTATTCTTATACTTTTGCTAGCAAAATTTAGCGTTTTATAAAAGTATGTGTTTATGTTTGTTTTGAAGGATCTCGCTAACTGCTTAACCTATATATAGTTCCTTTAGATTGAAGCTTTTTATGGGTCTAGGAAAGCGTTTAATTATAAATTTTAACCCCTCCAACTAACCCTAGAAATTATCTGCTAATCACCCGCACCGTCTTATTTTGACGGAAATAAGAAATTATTTTAAACTAAAACAAATATCATTAAAAGGGATATGATACATATAGTTACTTATCGCATCGTATTATGTATAGATAGCTTTCAGGGGAATAAAAAAATGAAAAATTATAGGATAGAAAACTTAACTCCGAGGGGCTGAAAACATAACCTAACAAAACAGGTTTTAATTTCAGGGTTTGTTTTTAATATTTGTGGAAAATTGTTTATAATACGATGCTATTCAAGATTTTTAGAATGACTGAAAACCGGTTGTAATCCACAAGATATTAATCGGTTTCGAAGCCATACTGGAAAAAAGTTAATTAATCATACATAATGTCAATAAACATTAGTAGTTTTCATTATTATAATCAACACTACAAGGACGTAAACATTTTAAAAAGTCAAGCAAACAAATAAAAAAACAGTGAGATTGGTAATATATAATAAAAAAAGAAGGACGAAGCTTAAAATCTCGCAAAATGGTTCTATACCTACTGGTCCTGTGATTGTTTTAGGCTATTTTCTTGGGGTGTGGGACACTTCATCTCCCCCCACAAAAAAAGCCTCTAGAGGCTAGGAGCGAACTGTTATTCCTTATTTTAAAGTCAGAAAATCGTTTTTCAACCGGTTTAAGAAAGGCTTTTAACTACTTTAGAGTAGGGTAACTCCTCCACCCACCCCCCTTCCTTCCTGCCTCAAAAAATATACCACAAGAAAAAACGACAAACACGTCATAAATGTAGAAAATCTGCGTTTTATAAGCCATCAATTTTTTTTATGAAAATTTGTATTGTAACGCTTCAATTGTTTTACTTGTAATTTAGGAAGGCATAATTATACAAATTACTTTATTTTCTAATATCAAAAGAAATGTCATATTTGGAAATTTTATTGTATAATATCATTTTCAAAATGTTATAATTGGACTATAATTGCAATGATTTACAAAAATTTATTTTTTATGCAAAAAATCAAGCACATTTCCATCATTTTGCATTGTTTTTAGATCACCTGCCAAATTTTGTTACTTTAAAAAAAAATTAAAAAGGCAGCAAATAAACTATTAACTAGCGGCCGCAATACTAGACTATGTGAACTCTGTAAGGAGCTAAAAATTTAGCTTAAAACCATAAAAGGAGACACAATACTTACTACTTTATATCATACAAGACTTAAATCTAAAATTAAAATAGCTGAAAACTATCCTAGGAACTTTATCCATTAATAAGTTATTAAAATCTTCAGCTTCAGACAAAACAAAATTTACTACTTTATATATATAGGATATACCACCCCATGCATTTGTATGAATAATCATAACAGACTAGCCATTTTCGAGATTATTAGCTACAGACATAAAAACCTTACTACTTTTGTTTATGTAATTATTAGACTAACCCTTGAGGCTAGTGGCACAGTAAAAATATAAGGAAATTCTTTTCCATCAAATTTTGAAATTCAAATTTCATACTTGATGAAGTATTCTAATTTAAGTTTTGCTAATTACAGATAGTTAAACATAAATATATAAATCATCATAATAATTATCAAGATACAAGGAAGATTATGTCCAATAGTAGCTACCTACACATATCCTTTTATAAAATTTACAGGATCTCTGTGTGTCTGTACCAACAGATCTTGCTAAGCGCTGAACCAATATGGTTCTCCTTTTATATTGCTTCTCATAGGCCCTGAGGAGTTTTATAACTATATAAAAAAATGGAGGTTTACTTTTTCTGTTTCAAACTAAAAAAAAATGGGGGGTTGAATTAAAAAGAAGTTATGGAACTGATTCCTGGTTCCACAGGGTGCCAGCAATCCTTTCTGGATCAGCGTTGGTAGCTCTACTGATGCATTAGATTCATTATAGAAATACAGACTACTGGTTAACAATCAACACTTGAAGCATTCCTTCGCTGCCGACAAAAGTTAGAATTGCACTTGTACCTTCCTACGTGTAAAATTATTGTAATTATAAAAATCAACAAGGCTTTTATCACTCCTCGCTACAAAAAGTTATAGGTTAATGTCAATAATAAAAAATAAAAGATATGCTTTTGTAATTTTAAAAATGTATAGACTGTTAGCAGACAAACGGCTGTACGTAAATATTGTGAACTTTTTTTGGCAGGAGGAGGGTTATGAGGGTTATTTAAATAGTCCCCAAACCCTCCCCTCAGACATATATATCTGTTTCAACAACTTTATTGTAGATGACAAAATACAAATAAACTAAACTAACATGTCTAATTTAATCAAAGAACCATTCGTTACGGACGGACGGACCGACTTTAATTATAGAAAAGCTTTTAAAATTTATTGTACGCGGATATATAAAATCTACCAATTCTATAATAGCTTGTCAGCGCGTAGTGTAACTAATTAAGGTTTGCATATAGTTAGGAGTTATTAGTCATAATTACATACTTACTTTGACACTTCATTTAAACAGGAACAATTATATCAGCAAGTACAGCAGCAACAACAAGATAATAATATTATGGAAAATAACAGAACAGGGAGATACGGAAAGTGTCATGTGTGACGTCATAAAAATCTAAAAGGAAGGATAAGAGGAGAAGTGAGAAAGGAAACCCCTAAATACAGAAATATAAGTATGTTTGTATCAAATAAAGCTTCCTATGAAACGAACTGCAATTGTTTAAGCTGTTAAAAAGATTTTAATGAACAAATAGACAAACATCGTAACTCTTTTGTTTAGAATGTTCTCGTTGTTAATTTGCTCTATCCTTATAATAAAGTAACAGGGTGTCTATCTGTCTATTCTGAAGGATCTCGTTAACAGCCGAACCGTATTTGGTTCTTCTTTACAGTGTAGCTCCTCATAGGTCCTTGGAAGGTTCACAGCTATTTTTAGGAAGGTTACCACCACCCTCCAAATGGTCATAATTGACAAAATCTAGCGAGAACAATTACTCTTTGGTAAACAGCTTATCTTTACATAGATTAAAGAGAAAATTTTTACATCCCCCTAGAGGCCTCTAGGGGCATAGTCGCCAGTTATGGGATATAGGGATTGGAAAATATAAGATTAATTAAGGATATTTTTTTTATTTTGAAAATTTTAATCTTATGGCCGTATTGTTGAGATAGAGGGGTAGAAAGGGATGTTGATTTATTGTCCTCTTCCTCCCTGGGGGTAATAAGGGAAACAAGACAGACTCATTTATAATAATAACAATAAAGAAAAAAGTTGGTTTTCTACAAGATCTATATTGTAACAGGTTGAAAAATAAATAAAAAGAAATATTCTAAATATGTAAAGGAAGCCTTTTCCCTCCTAGCAAGCGAAAAAAAAGATAATTTCTTCCTAATCTTTTTGGTTAACTTTTTTTGCGTTCAACCCCCCTCCCTCCATCCTTTTCCTAAAAAGACTTGTATACATGGATATAGATTTTACGAGGTTATTAGATCAGGGGAAAAGTGTCACCAATTTAGCTTGTTAACATAGACATCAATTATTGATCGGTTCTTTCGCCAAGTAAGAAGGGAGGGAATGAGGTAAAGGGAGTGGATAGGGGGAATCGTTATTAGAGTACATGCTACTCTGGTGTAATCTCCAGGTAGTAATAAAATCATTCCTGTATACGAACCTAGTAATAGTGTCTGACTGATTATGACGTAAGAAAAAAAACTAGCCAATGAGAGGTCATTATTAACCAATGGTAAAATTTTTAGTGGCCTCTCATTGGCTATTTTTTTTTCTTACGTCATAATCAGTCAGACACAATTACTAGGTTCCTGTATACTTGACAAAAAATCAACTTAATAAATAGCTTTTGTAATAGTAAAGCTAAAATGTATACATAAATGCCCTTTAATAGCTGTTTGGTAATCAAAA
Source organism: Acartia tonsa (assembly GCF_053477335.1). Taxonomy (NCBI): domain Eukaryota; kingdom Metazoa; phylum Arthropoda; class Copepoda; order Calanoida; family Acartiidae; genus Acartia; species Acartia tonsa. The sequence continues at coordinate 12,778,615 of NC_137268.1, forward strand.
CCTTGAAGAGACCGGTGTGATTCCTTTAGTTCAAACTTTGAGTAAAATTTCCATGGTTAAAAGGGCAAAAATGAAACAATGCCATATTGTGTAAGTTTTTAGTTTCTCTATTTGGCACAGTTTAATCTTAAAATAATAGGTTGTACAAGAAACTATTTCATGCCTTCTCATTACAACATCGATTTAGTCTATGCTTTAATGTAGTAAGTTGCATGTATGCAATATACCCGAAGAATCTCGTGAACGGCTGTCAGATAAGTTTGGACATGGACCAAGCAAGATTCAGGTTATTTATTTTATAACACAAAAATTCCCTAGAGGAAAGGGGCTACGCCAGTAATAGATTAGAAATAGTAAGAACAAAAACAATTAAGACATGTGTTACTAATCAAACCATTTTTGTTTGTTAGCTCATATAATTTTAAGTAATTTATGGTTTTGACTTTTTAAAACTCCCAAAAAACAAGGAAGTTGTATTCATAATCTTTTATGGACTTACGGAGATGCTTTAATTATAGAGTAGCGGCGTTAGGCGTATTTTTAAGGCCCCTAAAAATGACATTAACATTCATCACACCATTTAGATTACAAAAGAATAAATGTTTTGTTCCTAATAGAGTACACTTAGAAGAACAAAATTCGGAAAATTAATTTTAACATTTGTTATACTAAAGTAAAAAATTACTAGTTCATTCAATTTGATCCTATTAAAGTTAAAAGGAAAAACGATCAATGTGAAGAACAGATGTTTAAGGGTATTAAATCAAGAATAAATTTATTGGAAATAAATCACGAAACTTATATATCATATGTGTTTTTATATTTTAATTTTGAAAGCGTTACTGATAGATAAATTATTTCAGTTCATTCATCTAGTAGGAAAAGATGAGATGGGGTTAAGGGAGTGGAAGGGGGATCGTTATTTTAGCCAGCTACAAGTTTCACTTAATTAGAGTACATGATTATCTTGTGTAAGATCCAAGTAGTATTAAATCTATTAGGTACTAATATTTTCACTCTTTTGGGACAATTTCGCAGTCTATTAGTGCAAATTCTGATATCAAATATGATTGCCAAAACTTGGACGCTAATGTGACAAAGAAAAAGAGCAAAACATTGTCTACATTTAACATTAGATTTCAATACATAGACTGATCATTAACTCAACTTTTATGTATAATCACAAATGTAATGTCATAAAAAAACATAACATAATTCAAATATATTTCTATATTAAATTAATTTAAAGGAAGAGGAAAGTTAAAAACAAATTTTATGTTTATTCTAATTTTATTATGCATTTGATCATGTAATGTATATTTGATATTATTTGTAACTCAGCTTCTTTACAATCTTCTTGCGGATGCATATATAGAGTATCTAGGGCTTTGGAGGGATAAGGAGGGGAATGAAAAACAGCCTAGAACCATACAATTAATATATATTATATATATTATTATATACTAAATCTATAATACAAAGTAGAACGATGTCTGTCTGTTTGTTTGTACCGAAAGATCTCGCTAACCGCTGAACCAATCGAGCTCTCCTTAACAGGATAGCTTCTCATATGTCCCGGAAAGGTTTATAACTATTTTGGTGGAGGGTACCACCACCCTCCCTAAAGAAATCGCCCCTAGAAAAATATTAACCCCCTCCCCCCCAAAAAAGAAAATTTTCCTTTAAAAAAAAACCTAAAAAATTTTTTTTTACTTTTTTTACAATCTAAATTGAAAAAAAAATGGTTTTAGGGTTCAACTCCCACCTTAAGTGCCACTAGAGGCCTCTAGGGGCGAAGCTGCTAGTTATAAATAAAGTAGCCTAAAACCACATTAAGACTTAAAACTTTACAAAAAAAATAGCATAAAACTACCTCAAGACTCAAATTTGTAAATGAAGTAGGCTAAAACCATCCTAATTCGATTAGTTTTCTATCATCATCCAACCCCATGGGCTGTTTTTTTTCTCACTATTATTGAATTTAGATTGGTCGATTAGTAAAGATGAGATTTCAAACACCACTAAGTGTAATCTTAAGAGGGGATAATTTTATGCATAATCATTGGAGATGTGCATCAATTTATCTTATCACTTTTGAGTCCTGGTTATTCCTGTTGTAATAATTGTTTTTGAAATGCCTCACCCATTTTAGCTGTGTGTTTGGTGGTCGTGATCAACAAATAATCAAAAATAACTAACCAACCTTTTACAGGGTGTCAACTTTATGTACAATTATTATCATTTGTAAAATGTTTCAAATCAACTCTTTACAGTGGGGCTAATCTGTTACAAAAGTGTTTCCGTATAGTTATTGTATCACAAATGAATATTCTTAATAGTACCTGTAAAGTACTGAAATCCCCCCTCCTCCACACCCTAATTTAAGATACATCAAATAAAGGGATTGCTTATTTTATTTTCCTATGATGAACCCTTACGGGAGTCATAACTTGCGGGTGTGGTCATGACCTGGGTCCCATAACTCTGCTGGGCTACCCAGTATACAAAAACCATCTTCCCTCTCATTTTAAATTTTATTTTTTAAATTTGGCACTTTTAGGAGAAACGGCAATTTCTGTTATAGTATTGTACTGCAGTTTACTGTCTGTACTTTTGTTAACTTTCTATTTGTTATATACTTTTTTTAAATATGTAATATGTTTTTAGGATCTCAAAACATTAAAATGAATTGTTGCAACTTTACTTTCTTCTATTACCTTATTGATTTTGAGAAGTGTTTGGGCGCAGCCAATAGTTATTCAAAATACTAAAACTATTTTATTGTTCTATTTTGACACCCGTTTCCATATTTTAAAATGAAGTATTGCTTTTGCCATTTCAAAATTGTTTCGGGGATTTTTTGTCAAAGATTTATTTTGTTTCTTCCGCTTAAACCAGGAATGGTGCAGTGTTTTTGTAATTTCAATTGATAATAATTACTGATAGACACCCTGTTACTTTATAAGTAATATTTAGATTTTTCTAAAAATTGAATATTTTTGTACGTCCAACTGTTTCCACGTAATTCAACAGACCTTATATTCCAGTATATATACTACTAGGAGCTACGCCTCTAGGGGCGCTTGATGAAAGGTGGATTGGAAGAAAGGGGGGGGGGGGCGTCGACCCTCTTTTTTTTCGGAGGTGAGAGGTGTGTTTACAAGTTTTACCAGGTACAATTTCTTTTGGGAGTGTAAAGATGCCTTCTACCATAATAGTTCCTTCTCTGGACCTATAATAAGCTTCACAGCACACATTTAGGGCAAAATTGTTCTTGTTATCAATTTGATTCGTGAAAATATCTTTGAATTTAAGTACAAGATAATTAAATATTTGAACGCTCCAAAATTTTAGATTTAATAAGTCTGATCGAAAACAATAATTTAATTTCTAAATTATTGCCTAATCCTAATCTTAAAAGGATACTCTATAGTTTCGGATTTTTTTGTAAATCAGGATATCTTTTTGTCTGTTTGTGTGTCTGTCTGTAGCGAAGGATCTGCACCCTCCTACTTCCCAAAATAAATATCCTCTAGAAAAAAAAATATTTTAAACTCCCCCACCCCCAAAATCATTTAAAACTAAAATTTAGAGTTGAGAGTCGAATCCCTACACAATTGCCCCTAATTGCATCTAGGGGCGTAGCTGCAATTTTTTTTATTTAACACAACCAACTTTAAAATGATCGATGGTTCATTGGTCGAGCTTTAATTTTCCTTTGCATCAACAAATATTACATAATTCTAGGGGGGAGATATCTCCGTGTACATTTAAATTTGGATGACAATATCCAAAAGAACCGAAGATACTCGCTGATAAGAGGAATTTCAGAATGAATTACTTCAGTATTTTAAACTCGGCCCTGCAGCCTCTCGGAGCCACAAAAAAACAATATAATTTACTTATACATTTAAATTTAAACTTTGAGTGTCCTTTTAATTAATTGATAAAAACAGTAATATTTTACATTTTAACATTGATAAATGAGAATTTCTTTGTTTGAATCTAAAACTACATTGTTCATTTATTGATGCTAGCTTAACTTTTGTGACCTATAATTGATATATAGTTCTTGAACACATAAAAAATGTTCAAATCTTATATATAAACCAAGGATGACAACTTCTATAAAAGCGCATCTCTGAAACGGTAAAAAAACCAGACACTTAGATTGTTGGAGCTGAATAAGCATAATATAAATGTATGAGTTGAAGTAAATTGTAAGTTAATTTGTTTAAATTTACTTAATTACATGATACTGTTTAACGACATTCCTGGGACTCGATTATGTAGATGATTCACGTGTAACATGGTATTTTGATGTCCTGAGAATCAGAGTTATAAATATGCATACTATGTAATTTTTTTGCATTTTTCTTTTGATAATATAAACAAGGATGACAACATCCATAAGTAGCGAAGCACAAAAATTGTCGATGGGAATACGTAGAAGTAGATTTAAAGTTTACTTATTAAAATCAATAATAGATTTATTGGAGAAAATAAACATGAAACCTTGTTTTATTTTGTATGATGAAGATGGTTAAAGTAAATTACATACTAGATGCACATAAAAATGGGAAAAAATATTTTGAAACTGTTAATGCAAAAAAGTTTTAAAATTGAACCAAAAATGCCAAAGAATGGGGAAATATATCAACATATAAAAATAGCCAAAAACCTGCCGCCATTGTTTCTTTTCTTAAAACGCCAGAAATTTAATTTTAATATCTTTAACTGAAAAATTTATGAAAATTGGACTATAAACACCAAAGATATGGGTAAAAATGTGAAAAATATAAAAATAGCCAAAAACCTGCAAAAAGGCAGTCTGACCGTCATTGTTGTTTTCTTCAAATGACGGGAAATTTGTTTTGATAACTTTAACTGAAAAAATTTTGAAAATCGGACCATAAACACCAAAGATATGAGGAAAATTTGGAAAATATAAAAAATAGCCTAAAACCTGCAAAAAGGCAGTCTGACTGTCATTGTTGTTTTCTTCAAACGACAGGAAATTTAATTTTGATATCTTTAACTGAAAAAATTTCGAAAATCGGACCATAAACACCAAAGATATGGGGGGAAATGTGAAAAATATAAAAATAGCCAAAAACCTGCAAAAAGGCAGTTTGAACGTCATTGTTGTTTTCTTCAAATGACGGGAAATTTAATTTTGATATCTTTAACTGAAAAAATTTCGAAAATCGGACCATAAACACCAAAGATATGAGGAAAATTTTAAAAATATAAAAAATAGCCTAAAACCTGCTAAAAAGCAATCCGACCACCATTGATGTTTTATAGTTAATTGTGCTCCTTAATGATGGGAATGTTGTAAAAAAATTTCAGCTCTCTATCTTTTATAGGAGCCGAGAAAATCACGTTTCCCCCAATTCATTAATTACGGACGGACGGACGGACAGACGGACGGACAGACGGACAGACGGACGGACATTGTGAATTATAGAGTAGCTTCGCTACTAATAAAAACATGTAACTATTAAATTTGAGTGAAAGATATTTGTGTTGGTGGAAGAAAGCGGTCTATTATCAAGACTTTAAATGAGTTGAAAATACTAAAAATACTTGGATTACTCTTTTTGGCAGCGAAGAAAGTTAATATTTTTTACATGTTCACTACTCAGCTATATTCTCGGCTGTTATTTAAGATAGCCAGCTAAAGTTTTTTTAGACGATGTCCATTACCATTCCTTTTTAGTAGCGAAGCTACTCTATAATTCACAATGTCCGTCCGTCCGTCTGTCCGTCTGTCCGTCCGTCTGTCCGTCCGTCTGTCCGTCCGTCCGTAATTAATGAATTGGGGGAAACGTGATTTTCTCGGCTCCTATAAAAGATAGAATTCTGAAATTTTTTGACAACATTCCCATCATCAAGGAGCACAATTAACTATAAAACACAAATGGCGGTCGGACTGATTTTTAGCAGGTTTTAGGCTATTTTTTATATTTTCAAATTTTCCCCATATCTTTGGTGTTTATGGTCCGATTTTCGAAATTTTTTCAGTTAAAGATATCAAAATTAAATTTCCCGTCATTTGAAGAAAACAACAATGACGGTCAGACTGCCTTTTTGCAGGTTTTTGGCTATTTTTATATTTTTCACATTTTTCCCCATATCTTTGATGTTTACTGTTTATGGTCCGATTTTCGAAATTTTTTCAGTTAAAGATATCAAAAAAAAATTCCTGTCGTTTGAAGAAAACAACAATGACAGTCAGACTGCCTTTTTGCAGGTTTTTGGCTATTTTTATATTTTTCACATTTTTAGTAGCGAAGCTACTCTATAATTCACTTTGTCCGTCAGTCAGTCAGTCAGTCCGTAACGCTATGGGGGAAATGGGATTTACTCAGCTCCTATAAAAGATAGAATGCTGAAATTTTTTGACAACATTCCTATTAATAAGTAGCACAATTAACTATAAAACATCAATGGCGGTCGGACCGCTTTTTAGCAGGTTTTAGGCTATTTTTGTATTTTTCACATTTTTCTCCATATCTTTGGTGTTTATGGTCCGATTTCCAAAATTTTTTCAGTTAGAGAAATCAAAATTAAATTTCCTGTCTTTTAAAGAAAACAACTATGACAGTCAGACTACCTTTAAACAGGTTTTAGGCTATTTTTGTATTTTTCACATTTTTCTCCATATCTTTGGTGTTTATGGTCCGATTTCCAAAAAATTTTCAGTTATAGATAACAAAATTAAATTTCCTGTCGTTTAAAGAAAACAACCATGACGGTCAGACTGCTTTTTTGCAGGTTTTTGGCTAATTTTTTCCTTATTTTTCCATTTCTCTTATGTATATACTATATAGTCCGATTTTCCTAATTTTTTAAGTTAAGGATATAAAAATTAAATTTCCTTTCGTTTTAAGAAAACAACCGTATTCCCATCCATGAATATTTTGGCTTCGCTACTTATGGATGTTGTCATCCTTGTTTATTTGGTCAGTCATGTTCTACAGAACATAAAATGTGTGTTTTTCAACTCTTTATTTATTCTGGCGACCAATGTAAAAGACTCCACAAAACACTTTGAATTGTCTAAAAGACCATGAATACCGATATGAAATGCATGAATTATATTACCTATATTATTTTCTCAGCCTTTATCAATCAAAGATGCTGTAATTTTGTTTAAAATTCATATAACCACTGATCATCTATTCTATACAGTTTTTTTTTATCCAAATGTCTGTTATGATCATTTTTTCTACCATTAGCTGGTTCTACTTTCACTGCTTATGGATGATTTCATCCTTGTTATTTTATAGAAGTGTGTATAAGTGTAAACATTTTTAATTATGTTATGAAAATGAAAATATTAAACCAATCTATATTTGAAACATCATCTTAAACACATTTTAAAGATATTGATCGTTTTCCAAATTTCACATTTTCAGTTTTTAATGGAAAATATTGATCTCTGAACTAAATGATAGATTTCTCTCATGTAAATTGATTTTTCATTAAAAGATGTAATTTTATATCCTTATACTAAAGTAACAGGATGTATGTGTATTTGTCTGTGTGTTTGTACCGAAGGATCTCGCTAATCGCTGAACCGATCGGGTTCTCCTTAACAGGGTAGCTTCTCATAGGTCCCGGGAAGGTTTATAACTATTTTGGGGGAGGGAACCACCACCCTCCCAAGAGAAATCGCCCCTAGAAAAAAATTACCCCTCCCGAAAAAGAGGCTTGAACGAAACATAAACCAATTATTTCTCTAATTAGATATTATTCATAAAAAAAACATTCAAAGTGCCACTAGAGGCCTCTAGGGGCGTAGCCGCTAGTTGAAGATATAGAATTTGTGTGTGTTTGGTCCTTTCTCTCTTTCTGTCCTTTCTGGGTAGCAAACAGGGAGGGATAGAGCAATGGGTGAATTTTAACAGAAGAATAAGGAAAAGATTTATATCGCCCCTTACCCTACTCCTGTTACCATGATGTGTTCTAGTAGACCAATAAAATAATTTGAAATGGATGAAGGCGCTCACGAACGAGTCAAGTACAGCTTTTTCTACCCATAAACACACAGGCAGGGAATAATATTCAATAATTTTTATTTCTCGTATTCATTCGAATCCGGTGGATAGGAACCGTTTCTCATCCGTACGAAAAAACTATGTCTAGCATCGTATTATATCCAGCTTTCTACGAATATAAAAATGTACAATCACAAGATTAAAACCAGTTTTTTTAGACCGAGCCTACGGCACCTAGAGGCTAAAAAACTGGTTTTAATCTAATAATTGTACATTCTATATCCGCGGAAAGCCGTTTATAATACGATGCGAGAAATAACTATTACTTGAATCTAATTTGATTTTTTTTCTGTGGGGCCCGCCCAGATCGGGATAAAATTGTTCGAGGACGTTCTGTTTCTATTTGTGTTGGGGCGGGGAGATTGTGGCGCGCAAAGAGCCCAAAATTCTCTGTGGATTTCAGATGTTTTTATATGACGTAATGCCCGAAGAAATCTTTTGATAAAATGATTTTAAAGGGGGGGGGGGGCGGGGGGTGGTTAGAATAATTTTATTATTTTTGAAAATTTGTTAGGGGATTATGACTTTCTGTAACATGGATAAAAGTTTCTTATTAATATATTTTTTTATACATATCCGTGGAAATAATTTATGATTACTGCTTTACCTAGGCTGCTAAAATCAAGCTACGTGTTAGATAGACAAGGATGACAACATACACAAGAGCGAGGTTGAAAAAAATCAGAATTATATTTTTCTGTTGTAGACGCAATGACGCAACCTAAATGTTACAAGGATGACAGCAACCATAAAAGCAATGATTAACAAACCAAAAGTCAGACATACTAATATAAATTTGAACAAGAATTCCGTATAAATCTATATACTTAAATACTGATTGCTTTATGTGGACAAACTTGATTAAAGAGATGATTCGCTAATAAAATTATACCAAATAGTCCTAGAAATCTAAATTTCAAAGATTAATTAAATAAGATGATTTTTTAAAAGGAAAAAAGTCATGTTTAAAACAAACATGCAGACTTTCTGGTAAAGACTATAAAGATGCTACTCCCTCTAAATTGTACCCAACTATTACAGGAGTTGGCATGCCAACTTTTTAATCAAGAATATATATAAAATTAAGAAATATCCGGTTGGGACAAGACTACGGACGTAGTCTAATTGTAGAAAACAATGATGTGTCTACTACATATTTAAAATATTAAGTATTCCAAACCCTAAACGTATCGTATTTCGAGAAAAATCAAAAGGGAATTTAGAGACATGATAATATTGAAATTGGGGAATATTAATTAACGTCGCCAAGAATTCTATTTCAAGAATATGATATATATTCCCCTCTCCGTTCGTTCACAAATAGCTCCCTATTTATATTTTTCTAAATATTCAAATTTCTTAATATTTATTTACAAAGTGCTTCGTAAATAAATACTAGATTTTGAAAAATAATAAATTTTTACGTTGTATATTTCTATTTCTGAAATAAATCACGCAATCTTAAATGAAGTATGTTCGTTAAACAATTCCGAAATAAAATTTACTAAATATATTAGACTTTTAGGTTCTTTCTATGAAATTAATGTGATGACATAATTTCCTTACTCCAAAAAGTCTACCTGTTAAGAATACGACATTTTAGACGTCTTACTTTTTTCATTGCTTTTTTTACAGGGTAAAATAAAAATTCTTCCTAATATTAAAAAAGTATAATTTTGCATTACGTAAAAAAAGTATATAACGATAATGAAATATATTAAAGTTAACTTATAATAGTTTGTAATTGTATTTGTAACATTATTTGTAATAATATTATAGATATCTTCAAATATGAAGTGTTGGGATGTGTGAAATATTTTTAACAAGGATGACAATATCCATTAAAGCAAAACATTAACATAAATGCATAAGTATAATCAAAATTATAAGTAAGTATTCTGTCTATAAATTATATAAAATACTAACATATTAATGATGAACAGACTGACGTCTATAACCAACACAAATTATAGAAAAGCTTCGCTAATTCCTAGTATTTTCCATAAGTTTTGTTTTGTTATTTCTTGGGTGGGGGGGGGGGGAGGGGAGGGGTCAATATCAAGTGTTGGGATGTGTGAAAAATTTTTAACAAGGATGACAATATCCATTAAAGCAAAACATTAACATAAATGCATAAGTATAATCAAAATTATAAGTAAGTATTCTGTCTATAAATTATATAAATACTAACATATTAATGATGAACAGACTGACGTCTATAACCAACACAAATTATAGAAAAGCTTCGCTAATTCCTAGTATTTTGAATTTTCCATATGTTTTGTTTTGTTATTTCTTGGGGGGGGGGGGGGAACATTAACATAAATGCATAAGTATAATCAAAATTATAAGTAAGTATTCTGTCTATAAATTATATAAAATAGTAATACTAACATATTAATGATGAACAGACTGACGTCTATAACCAACACAAATTATAGAAAAGCTTCGCTAATTCCTATTTTCCATATGTTTTGAATTGTTATTTCTTGGGTGGGGGGGGGAGGGGAGGGGTCAATATTTGTATCGTAACGGTCAACCTTCAAACTAGGGGGGGCGAGGTAGGGGTGAATCAATATCATTAGCATATATATATCGACAACATTTCTTAAATAGGGGAGGGGTGAGACTACACTAGTGTAATAAATTATTATCGATTCAGCGTTTTTTTTTTGGGGGGGGGGGGGAAACATTTATGACCTCATAAAGCTAAGGGTCAACTCATCATACAAGAAATATGAGACCTTAGAGAACAAGGACAAAACGTTACAATTTACAAAACTAACTCCAATCCAAATAAAATAAAAATATTTATTTTCATTTTATTTAAGTCAACATAGTTTATTTATTTATTTAGAATATTTATTTCATTAAAGTAAAAAAAGTTATGATTATTGTTTTGTTAGTATGTTAGGTTAAATTAGTACATATTACTTGAGTTAGAATGATTAATACATTATTTAATGGTTATTTGTGGTTTATTTTTTAACTTTTCTTTCACTTTATGATATTAGCAAGTTTGATATATGGTTGAGTTGAAATGTAGAAGACAGTAAGCAGGGTGGAGGGTTGGAGAATGTAGGGTGTTGGAACTTTGGAAGGTGGATTATTATAGAGTAGATACGCTGAAAGCCTGAAACAAAAAATCTTAAGTCTTAACAGCTATGTGAGGGAGAGGGGGGGGATGGTAATTTATCTATCTTGCTTAGCGTTCGGTTAATTCTAAATTAATGAATAAATAAAAGCTATCTATCTTAAACGGACGTACGGAGGGACGGACCGACCGACCCTAATTATAGAAAAGCTTCGCTTTAAAAAAATAAATTTTACTTTTATTTGAGCCAATGTTAGATAAAAAGTTAATAATTTAACCAACCAATTAAAATATCCTTGTATTTATGTTTTGACATGTCCTATAATCAATAGGCATCTATTAAATGTAATCTAAACAAGGATAACAAGATTATCATCCATTGTCTTATCTCCTAAGGTGTACTTTACAACCCTCTCACATACTCACACGACAATACAAATACACATAATAAATACTAGGATATGACAATGAAAGAAATATCGAGATTTTTGGAATAAAGAAAGGGGAGAATAAATTATTTAAAAGTCTTATCTATTATACAAATTTTATATCTAAGTTTTCATATTTATTGAATTGTTTACAAGTAAAACTGATATGGTTCTGATATCGCAAAAACCAATCAACCAATATTATTTTTTTATAATTCATTCTAAAAAAATAAAAAAAACTCATCAATATTTAATTTTTAAAGTTTTAATATTTATTGAATTGTTTAAAAGTAAAACTGATATGGTTCTGAGTTCTGATATCGCAAAAACCAATCAACCAATATTATTTTTTTTATAATTCATTCTATAAAAATAAAAAACTCATAAATATTTAATTTTTAAAAAAAATTTGTATAAAAAGTAAAAAAAAACACTGAGAAAATATTAGGTGTAGAGGTTTCGTGTTCTTTCTAGACAGCTATATTGGCTATTTTTCCAAATTTTGACGGAACGAAAAAATTTATTGGAAAATATCAGTAAATATTAACTTTCAGGATCGTAAAAATTTAGAAAAGATTTTAATATTTCTGTTTCATGTCCATTTTCAACCCTTTCCCTAATTATTATCAACGACTTTGGACCGTTCGTAGATAGGGGGAATATCTGAGAAATATTGACCCGTGGGTTTCAAATTTCCATCGTCAAAGATATATTGGATTTATTTCAAGTAGACATATGTCTGGTAGAAAAGCTTTGCTTTTTTAAATGTAAAAACAACCATAACATATAAAAACAAGGATGATAACAATCATCATTAGCGTAGTATATCAATGAAAGCTAATTTTATTGGGAATCAATCTTATCGACTGGGCAAGCTAGTTTTTGACACCAAAAGAAAGCTGACTTGTAAATTGTTTAGTAGACGCTGTTTCTTCAGGAAAATTTCGTTTTAAAATTTTAGAAATCTGACATAAAAATTAAAATGTTTTGCTTGTTTATAAAGTTCTCATTAACCACTGAAATGACTGGATTTAGGGAAACTTTACATACAGAGCACAGATAATTTTCTGTTTGAGATTACAGTCCTAGAATGATTTTATACCTTTTCTTTGCCACCTCTCAAACCTTCCAATACAAATACCCTGGGGTATTACTGGTATAAAAGCTAGTATAAGTAAAAATAGCTTGAAGAAAAGCTTGGTCACTATTAAAAGTTATAAAGGTGCTAAAACATGAATGATACTAATTATAACATTTACCAAAGTAGCACCACAAAATCTTTATTAGATCTTGCAGATTTTTACAGATAGCGTATCTTTCAAAATATCTAGCACTAGCACCTACGTCCCTAAAAGCCTCTAATTATTCTTTTGGTTTAAAAGAGGGGAGCGTTCAGAGCAATTTCACTAGGAAGGGTAGACATACATGGTACTTTCCTGGGCACATAAGAAGCCTCACTATAGAAAGTCGATTCAGTACTTTACGTTTATATCACAAATAATTTGCTACATTTTCAAACTTTTTTGGGGTTTAAAAAAGTTGGAAAGTTAGTTCATCTCAAGAAGGAAAAAAGAAGGAAAAATTTTAATCATGCTCAAATTTCAAGAAGAAAATAAATTCAATTTCCTCCCTTCGTATATGAAAAATAATCGTTAGCATTATCTAATATATTAACCCTTAACGGTCGAAGGTTTGGGGGATCGTTGCACGCCCCCCCCCCCCCCCTCCCTCCGTTTTTTTCTATCTCATTTTCTGTGTGTAAAAGATAAAGAGCCCAAACTGCGTGACTTTTTAAGTAGGGGTATGACACATTACTGAGAGTTAGAATTTTTGGAATATCTTTATCCTGGCGGGCACAGGATGCCAGCAAACCTGGCAGGGTCATCCAGGTAAAGAGCAAAACTATTTTGTTGACTATAAACTATAAACATTAACTACTCTTGAACACTGTGCAATACACATTTTTTCTTGGCTATAATCGTCCTAGGATTCATAACCTAAAGATACATATATTTAGAATTGAAATCTCCAGACAAAGAAAGTTAAAATTCGTTTACACATAACTATTTTAAGTACATGCACGAGGTGCGTCAATTAAACTGCCCCAAAAATAAATTAAATTTCAAAATTTGTGGTGCTTGTTTTGGTACATTACATATAGCCTACTAGAAAAGTCAGTTGTCAACATTCCCATTAATATGAAGCATGGAAATATCCGTAACGGTCTAATTGCTTTTGAGCAGGTTCTTAGCTACTTTTATTTTTCTCTCAAAATTAATATCCCGTTGTTCCAAGGGATTTTTGTGTTTAAATATAAAAGGCCTTTTTATGTAAATTATTTTGAACATGAGTCAGTAAGTCATCATACAAAATATAAAATACGTGAGAAAGGTTTCATGATTTTTTCTTCAATCTATGTTTTTCAAATTCTAACTGTGTCAGCTTTGCTGGACAATTTTGGTGAAGCACCTTGTACTATATTTGAGACTATTTAACCTTTGTTATGTATAAGGTTAAATAGAAATGATTTACTCAAATTATTTAATCTTTTCTTTCCTTTGTATATCTACTTATATACTACTCTAAAATTCCAAATAGTAACGTGATAAGGGGTTTGCCATTCAGTTGCGCGAAGCACACAGAAAATTTTGACACAGGTGTAAGGTATAACCAACAAGCGAAATAAATATAAAATAATATTTGAGGGGCAAATGGAGAGGTCGTCAATTTTACGATGTGTTGCCCCCAACGACAGCTAAAAAACACATATAGGTTTCGCGATTTTTTTTCGAATTAATTTCATTGTTGGTATAAGCTGATTTTGACAGCCCTTTTATGATTTTTTATCTTTCAGCCTTAATCCAAAATCAAAGGGGTTGTTATCCCAAGCTTTAAAATTGGCCGCTCTACAGCTGTTTTAATATTTAGTGGCTGACCGCTAAGATGGGACCTAGGAGCGGTCTGATCGCTATGACTAGTAAAAGATATTTTCTCTAAAAATGCACATGAACCACCAGAAATTTATGTCTCTATCTGTAACGGGAGCAAAATATTGATATTAAAGACTTTTTATAGAAACTCTTAATTATAGGAGTATTATCGAGATTTTTAAATGCATTTCATATAAGTATTTTTCTTTTTCTTTCTATCTTTGCATTTCCCTTTCTCTTTCTCCTTTTCTTTCTCTCCTTCTCTCTCACCTTTTATTTCTCTCCTTCTCTCTCTCTCTCTCTCTCTCTCTCTCTCTCTCTCTCTCTCTCTCTCGCTCTCTCTCTCTCTCTCTCTCTCTCTCTCTCTCTCTCTCTCTCTCTCTCTCTCTCTCTCTTTCTCTCCCTGTCTCTTCCATATCTCTATCTCATCCCCCCTCTCTCTCTGTCACCCTTTACATTAAAATCTATTTTCGCGCAAATAATACTGTGAGAGCGAGAGAACCCCGTACATCTTCTTTTTGCCGATTTATGCCTATTTCTGTGTGTGTGTGCATGACACCAAAAATTGTACGCGCATTTTAGTCGGATCTCTAGTTGAATAAAATAGCTCGTAGGGGAAGCAGCATAATTTTAGATATACTTTTAATTGTGAATATATTTTTATTTTATTTTAAGTGATATTATACCTAGATTGTGAAAAATGTATATTTATAAATAAAATAAAAACAATTTTAATGTAGAATATTAACATTTTAATCGCTATTTGTATAAAATACTTTTTTGGCCATTTATATTTTTGTTAGTTTTGTAGAATTTATAACTAATGATTTTATTTTGTTTTTTTCTAAATTTTGATTTTTAGTTAACTTTCAACAAACACCTTTTTAAATAGTTTTGTAGAATTTATTATTTTAGCTTAAAAAAAAATTAACCAACTGAAATAATTTTCGTGATAAAAACCCATTAAAATTAAAATTAGCATGTTTCGCTAATTAAAACTTTCATTATTGGAGCTACTCTATAAGTAAGGTATGTTCAAGCCTTTTATATTAAGGGGCAAAATGAGGGGTTTAAAAGTTTGAGGGGGGTAGTGAACCCTGAACCCTCTTCCTTGGACGTCTATGTGGCTTGCTTAGACTTATCAGAGCTGTCTAAAAAAAGGTCTTGGTTATTAGTTTTATTTGAGTTATTGGCAATACCAATCTAATTTAATTAGTTTTTAACCTTATTATTGATCCGCTAGTCAAGGACATAATTGTCCTAGTTAAGTCAATAAATGTATAAGTATAGATATACAATCCAGACCCAAAATAGCCTAGGCCCTTTTTTTGTAGGTACTCGGCTGAGTTTATATTTCTGACATTTTTAGTTGATTTCAAAACTCAATACAAATGCCCTTAGGACAGAGTTACATAGAGCTCATGCCCCCTCTATTCTTTTACTTTAATACTAAGTCTTCCTAATTAAAATTTGTGTTATGTATAATCCTTAACATAAATAAGGCAAATATGGAAAGTATTATTGTTAAAAATACGGCGATAGGTAAATGAGGTGACAATTAATCTTTCCTCTAACTCTTGTGGTTTAATAGTTATTTCTCGCATCGTATTATAAACGGCTTTCCGCGGATATAGAATGTACACATTGGGGCTAAAAAAAAACTAGTTTTAATCTTATGATTGTACATTTTAATATTCGTAGAAAGCTGGATATAATACGATGCTAGACATAGTTTTTTCGTATGGATGAGGACCGGTTCCTATCCACCGGATTCGAATGAAAACGAGAAATAATATTTATTTGTGAATTAAACTGGTACCCAAAGTAGGCTCGAAAAAAATGTTTTTTATTTTTTAATTTTGATTCTTTTAAACAAGTAATTGCTAATATTTTAACTAATAATTTTAATCTACATAAGAGTAAATTCTGTTTATTATCCTTTATCGTATATTGTCTTATCACTTCAGATCCTTGATAAATGAAAGAAGGGAAGAGTTTAGTTTCTAGTATGGCTTCGAAACTGATTAATACCCTTTTGTTATACTGGGCCTTGTAAAACTGATTTTAATCTCATGATTTTTTATTTTAATATCCGTGGAAAGCTGTCTATAAGACGACGCGATAAGTAACATTTTTGTATTTATTTCTCTATAGAATGAATATTTAATTTAAAGGGATAAATAATTGTATGATTGTGCTATCCCTTTTTCTCTGTATAATAGTTTAATTTTAAGGGTATCTTATCTAAAGAACATAAGTAATACTAAACAGAATATTTATTGTATGTATATGTTAGATGGATATTTCATTTTTAAAAGCGAAGCTTTACTATAATTAAGGTCGGTCTGTACGTAACGGATAACCATTTCTGTTTATTTATAATTGATTCAATCGATTTCAACTTTTGAACTAATGATTGTAATCTTTTTTTCTGTAATGCAAACCACCTGCATGATTAAGAGTTGTGTCTTTTTATTGGACAAGACATTCCCCTTACTCCTACTTTGACTGTAATGTGCCTGACCTGGCATCAGGTGATATCATTCCTTGAACCTCTGGTATGAAGTGTTCTAAACAGACTTGAAATCAGAGTAAACGTATCCAAAGTTTTGGATCAACGAATATGATAACGTGGTTATAAAACTTTTTGAAATTTTCAATCTAATATCACATCTATAAATGCTTAGAATAAACAACTAGCAGATATATCACTGTAGGCCTGAACTTAGTCTATAAATGTTTTGTCTATTGAGTCTGAGTCCCAAATTTGGATATAAAGACCACCTCAAACTTATCATATTATAATAGTTTGTTACATAAATGAACTTTTATGTATTAGTATATCAATAGTTTCAATGCCAATAATACATCTTGATTTTATTAGCTTAATTTTTGTGTTTTCGAAAATTTAACACTGATGTTAGAAAAAAAACACAAAAAAATAGCTAATAGAAAATCGTCCATGCCAGTACAAAATAACTATTTCACTTACCTAACTGTTTCTTACTCTCAAATCAAAAATAGATCCATTTTTGATCATGGGAAACAAATATTCAAATTTTTTCTTTCTTTTTCTTGTTTAAACAAAGATTTTCAAAAATTAGTATATAGTATTATATTAATGGAATTCTTTATAGACTTAAATGTTTAGGGATAAAGTAAATTAAACTTTCATCTTCAATTTACCCATCTACATTCATAAATCGATTTCCTAAAGATTAGTTTCATGTTACGAAAACATAAAAATCAATATTTGAATTTCTATTGCAAGCTAAGCTATTTAGTTTATTTAAACGTATCCAAATCACGAAACTACAAACTAAGGCAATAAACTCTAATTTTATATAAATTTAACAAACATTTAAACTGCTCTACTTATAAAACTAATCACCCTTGTTGAATAAAAACTATAAAATAAACCTATAATATAGAATGGAATAATAAGTTAAACCAACCAACCAATCAAAATTAAACAAAATCATTAAATTTTTTAAGTCTATGACAAGATAACGTGGTTATTAAAACAATAGTTATTTAAAGCCAAATGTCTCCTCAAACCCTGTAAATGATATATCAGTATTGTATGGGCATATACCTAATGATTTCTCTACCCATTTGTCCATTTATTTAAATATGAACAAACATATGAATAGTTAGAGGGATACAAGAATACGAAAATGGAGGATAAATCAATCTTTTTCCATACTAAAATTATTAAAACAAATTTTGTTTTAAAATTACATTTATCTTTATTTGCTTGACTTACACAGAAACCAACGTCCTACTGACAATTAACCCAGAAGTATTTTGGATGCTTGATAATTTAGGTTAGGTTTATTAAAGGTTAAAAGAGTCCCACAGGGATAGTGTCCCGCAGGGGAATGGCTGTGATGGATTAGAGCTCCCTGTAGGAGCTAGCAATTATTTTTTGTGTAATATGGGGGTTTGATGGTCAAGAAATAGGTTTATGTGGAGGCTTTCTATTTATAATTTTACATGTCTGACATAGTAGAAGTAGATTCAGTGCAGAAAAATCCTCCAAAATCACATAAAAAAATCGACCAAAAATAAATTAAAATCTTAGAAGGGTTACTAACATAAGATTTTATTTAATTTTTAATTTGTTTTGGAGTATTTTTCACAAAAACAATTTTGGTGAGGCAGCGATGCAGCAACCCTAAGTTTTAAAAAAATCAATTAAGAATTGTTCTTTCATCCATACATCTCTGAATTTGAAGAAGAGATGAATATTCAGTTTCAAATATTCTAACTCATCCATCTAATCATTAGACATTTAGAAGCGTCATAATTGATGTAAATATCATAGACATACTTTTGAATATTTTCTAATATCCCGAAACTAAAATAATGTAAATATACAGGTATATCCTTACAATAAAGTAAGAGAGTCTGTATGTTTGTACCAAAGGATCTCGCTAACTAATGAACCGATATGGTTCTCCATTAAAGGTTAGGTTTTAATAAGTTCTACCTTGTTGGAGGATACCACCAACACCCAAAGAGAAATCATCCCTAGAAAAAACTGACCCCCCAAATTTTTGTTTACTTTTTAAAAACTACAATTGAAGCTGGGGGGTTAACTTCAGTATTAATTATTTATCGAATCGTATTATCCAGCTTTCCGCGGATATTAAAAGGAAACTTTATAAGATTAACATTATAATATTCGTGGAAAATTGAAAGAAATACGATGCTATTCATGATTATTAACCCTTACAGATCAGAGGGGGGGGGGGGCTCCAAGAGCTCCCCCCTCTAGTTTTTTCAATCTCATTTTTTTTGTAGGTAAGATGGAGAGCTGTAACTTCATGACTTTTTAAGTTTAGTAATTATACGTTGGCAAGAGTTGATTTTATTAGGATATCTGGCCTGTGTCGGTCGTGGTGTCCGGTCAAAGTCGGTTGGGTAGCAAAAAAAATTAGAAAAAATTCTAAATAAATCCTAATTTCTACATTATGACTTTTGTGTATAAGGTAGAAACCTAAAATTTTTTTGGTGAATACTTAGATATCAATGACCTTCTGAGAAAAGTGGTGTTATGACCGTTTGACCGCTCCCTGACCGACTTTATAACCGATTTTTGTCCGGCTTTTACTACAGACATATATCATGAATATCGTGGCTTCTATTACACCTAGAGACCTATAATTTTTTTTTGGTAAATCCTTGAGCAATAATAAACAGATAAAAATATTAATTTGCGCCGCCAACCGCCGTTTTACCGCCGTAACCGCCGAAAATGGCGGTTTCCGTTATTTGCCGTTTTTCGGCGATGATCAGAAAAAGTATTTTTTTTGTTATGAAAAATAAAAGTACGTCCTAAAATTTGGTCATCCTAGCTGCAAATTTGGCCGCTTTACAGCTGTTTTAAAATTTAGCGGCTGGCCGCTAAAAAGCGGCTAAGGAGCGGTCTGACTGCTATGACTAGAAAAAGTAATTTTCTCTAAAAATATACATGAACCACCAGAAAAAAATTTTACGTTTTTATCTGTACCAGGAGCCGAGATAGAGGGGGGGGGGGGGCTCTTGGAGCCCCCCCCCCCCCCCCCCCCCCCCGATCTATTAAGGTGGGAATTGGGGCCCGATCTGTAAGGGTTAATTATGGCTGAGAACCAGTCCTAATATAGCAGATATTAATCGGTTTCGAAGCCATACTGTTAAATATGAGTAGTTTAATATAAACATTGATCTATGCTTGAAAATCTATTTTGAAATTGCCTATTTTAAGCTTCTTACATACACAATAAGAAATTTTTCAGGAACAAAGATAAAATTGAATTGCTCTTAAATATAAATAGGGGTAATGGTTGAGTATTGGTCTCTTTATAAGCTCATTTTCATTGCCCACATTATCTTAGAACTTTCTGATTGTCATTAACTTTAAATAAGATATTTTTTATTCTATTAAAAATAAGAGATAATTTTAACGATATAAGCAGTCAAATTTATTAATTTTGTAGTTATTAATTCACTATACCTGCTAAGAATAAACGTTAAGGCTTTTGTTTTTATGAGTCATTCTCATTTAACTTTTATTTTCATCAAAAACAAGATGAGATGCTTCCTGACTTGATGTTTTTGTTCCTCGATTATTTTTAGCACTTTTTTAGAGATCTGCAAAGTTTCATATTGCTTCTATAATAATTCAAACATTTTTTAAAAATCCAAGCCTTATTTACATTATCCTTTCTTCGTGGGTTTCAAGAAGAAAGATTTCTACGATAATGAATTGTCCGTGTATCTTACTAAGACCCAGGGATATTAAGGAATAAGACACTGGACGAAGAATGGATGTATATACTATTGATTAAGCTAAACCAAATAACCCCTTTTCAAAGTTTAAAAATCATAATTTAGTGTTGATACTGCTTACTGAAAAAAAGATGTTTTTTTTATATAAATTTTGATAAATGATATAAAGTCCAATCTCCCATTCCTTCTAGTTAATACCTAAATTCTCTGGTTAAAAAATAGAACCTTGTCCCTTAAAATCTTTTTTTTACACTTACAGATCTAATAAAGCTTGAACTTTTGAAGTAAATAAAATGAACTTCAAACAAATGAGTTAAGTAAGCAGAAAATTAATTTGGTTGTTTTATGTTCATAGGTTTTATATATATTGTGAGAAACAGAATTTTTTCAGTATTTGGACAAACCATCCTTTAAAATTATTTTTTGAATAAATGAATCTTATTTAAATTTAAACTATAGCAAATTTTCATAACTAAATTACTATATTATAGAAGATATACGTGAAATATAATTGAATAAGCATATATAATTTATAAAATATGTAAATTGAAATATGCTTTAGTTTTGAATATGTGATAACTTGTGAGTTTATGAAAAATAGGGTAATCTTACTGAATAGGTTGGTAAAGTAAGTGGTGTTCCTGAATTGTCAAACATGAAAATATATATTCGCAAGAAAATATAATAGTAGTAAAAATCAGAGAATGGATATAAGATATACGTGGATATATTCACATGGGAAAATTTGTCGTCAATCTAGCTTGGTAAATTCGTTTATTTAGTAGAAGGGGAAGAAATGGGGAAATGTGCTGGATGGGAAGTATCGCTATTTTAGCCAGCTGCGAGCATCACTTTATCAGAGAACATGAAAGTCAGGTGCACCATCCAAGTAATATTATATCGATTTGTCAGAGACACATGATTTACTCTGCTTCAAGGAAAGTTAAATTGTGAAAATGTTTATTTTATTCTAATTTAGTCCGTCTGTCTTTTTTTGGTTAGTTTAGTAAGTTTTTTATGACATTCCCTACTTAAATTTTATGTATATTTGTATTAATAAAATTAATCTAGTTAAGAAAGTCAACAATTGAAAATAAATATGATAGATTTTCTGTTTGCATTGGCAAACTATAATTTTAGTAAGATTGTAGAAACATATTCTTTGTATGTATGAAGAATTATTATGCAATTCCAAGAATTTCTGTTGGACTTAAGATAACCATTATATATCGCGCATTTTTACTGGGGAAAGGTACATGGGTGAAGGGTTATAAAATCCCCCCCTCCCCCCAATGTGAGACAAAGTCAGAATATATTTGAGTTCATTAGATTGTATTTCATGATTTTGTTAGCCACACTAAAGACTATATAAAATAATCGTATGCATCGAGTGTATATCAGTAGAAGCCTCTAATTATTGCCTGCCGATTTTTCTTTACTTACAGTAGCAAATAGTGCATCTACTCTATAACTTGCATAATTAGCATATCCAACGATATTATAACAGCATAGCATAACACTGAGGTAGATTTATATACAAGAATACTATTTTAAATCAGATATCTTAAGGGATAAGACAATAGACGATTAACTAAATAATCCCTTCTGTAGAATATAATTATTGGTTGATCATTTGGAATATGCTATCAAGATTTATTAAACTACTTGAATAATTGAGGGAAAGTATTCATAAAACAATGAAATTACAGTTCAATTGCATCTGTTAAAGGATGATTATTCATAGACATAATATGTTTTAAAAATACATTATGATTATCATTTTTTTAATATATTAAGAGCACTGAAGTTTACCGTAGTATGTACATTGTATCCTAGGGAAGGAAGGGGACATTAGGCTGTTTTTAACACACCCCCAAAGTCGTATTGTGGTATCCGCCGAGGATAAATGGCAGACACCGGAGTTCAATTAGATTACGGCAGTGTGACAGACGTGGACACCTTACTATAGAGAAGCTACGCTTCTCTAGCATTCACTAGATAATGATCAACATCTATTTCAGTTGTCACTTTATTGAAGGTTTAAAAGATACTAAAGCTATATACAACAAACAATAATTACATGGATAGGAATAAATAATCATAACATAAAAGCATCATAATACATATACAATGGTCAGTTTGGGCAATAATGATCCCCCATCCCTGAAAAGGGTGGGGGAGAATTAAGAATACAGTTAACCATAATAAACATGACAGATTCAATCATTAATTTTAAGCATAGGGAGGGGGTCGCTAGATGTTGAGGGTCTGAACTGCTGTCAGGAACTGATTGGGTTTTCCTTTATCACACTAGAGCTAGAAGGAGAGAAGCTTGTAATTCTTTATTTGCTAAAAATACCCCTGTTAAATGCTATGGAGTAGCTCCGCTCCGGTGTGTGTGTGTGTGTGTGCGTGTGTGTGCGTGAAATCTCCTGTCCTTGCAACGCGCGTCCGCACCGTCAAATCCGCGCACACGGGGAAAACGCGCTCTCACCCCTCAACTCGCTCTCTCATTGGTCTGCTTCGTCCGTTGAATTTATGATATTTTCCGCACTCTGTTGCGCTACCCGTGAATGGCGCTCTGTGTGTCCGATCGCTAGCCCCACACTACAGACGGACTTAGTCTAGTGTGGGTAGGAAGGGGGAAGCGCGTGAGGGGACGGGGGTAACTCCGTCCGTTTCCCCTGTGAGGGAGGGAGGTAACTGTGTGCTGGTGTAATAGTGCCTTTTCTTCTTAATCCTAGGCTTATCTATTATATCACCCTGATTGTATTTGCCTTCAATGGAGAGAGGCTCCTCCCTTCCCCTTGGAATAAGGGGTGTATTGTTGTTGTGCTGTGGGCTTGAGGTGTTTTGATTGTATATCAGGGTCTTTATTATATTACATCTAGCTTCTATTTTTGTCCTTATCACAATTGCATAACAGATTTGTTTACCAACTCTGTTCTATTTTTAGCTGTTATCACAATACACAATAAATCCAAGCCTGTTCTATTCTTAGATTTATCACAACACAACAATTTGTTTGCCAAGCTTTGCTCATAAATCTATTGTTTAGCCATCACACCAGGGTGGTAATCCCTGCAATGTAACATAATATCTGTTTTTCTAGATGGGTGGCTGTGTTGTAGCCTCTCAGGATACTTGGAGTTGATGTAGTTTTTCTCTGTTCTGGTGCACTACACTCGTATGTTGGCTCGCAGCTTGCAGCTATGTGGCATGTTTCAGCCTATCGGCGGCAGGGAATGTCCCGTCCTGCTAGCGCCGCTGATCCAAATCCGGCTGATGGCGGCAGGGAATGTCCCGTCCTGCTAGCGCCACTGGTTCGGATCCTGCTATTTCTTGCAGTAAAGTTGGCCTATTTCCAGCCGTTTACACTTATTTGGCTTGTTTCAGCCGGTCCGCAGGCCTGTTTCAGCCCTTTGAGCGCTCAATTCTCCGTTAGATATCGGCGCTGCTCGCGGTTATTCGTCAAATTTCGCTGTCTCGCTTCCACAACTGCCGGATGCAGAGTTAAACTTTGCTGTCCAGGGTGGGTAATTCAGGTTGCTTGCGTCAGTTTTGCCAGATTCACTGCTGGGAGTACCTTAGCCTCAGATGTGCGTCTGCTCTACACTTGTGGTTCGCCGTAATCTCACACAGCTGTCACCAAAAGTTGTGGTATCCGCCGAGGATAAATGGCAGACACCGGAGTTCAATTAGATTACGGCAGTGTGACAGACGTGGACACCTTACTATAGAGAAGCTACGCTTCTCTAGCATTCACTAGATAATGATCAACATCTATTTCAGTTGTCACTTTATTGAAGGTTTAAAAGATACTAAAGCTATATACAACAAACAATAATTACATGGATAGGAATAAATAATCATAACATAAAAGCATCATAATACATATACAATGGTCAGTTTGGGCAATAATGATCCCCCATCCCTGAAAAGGGTGGGGGAGAATTAAGAATACAGTTAACCATAATAAACATGACAGATTCAATCATTAATTTTAAGCATAGGGAGGGGGTCGCTAGACCCCTTCCCCAGGACTCGGGGGAGGGCCATTGACCCTCCACCAAACCCTAGATCAGGGGTGCCATAGGCATGGCTCACGGTTGCCGAATACCACAGTATAATAGTGTTTTCTTATTTATTAGCTTATCAACCTAGGGGACTTTTATTGAATTTTGATTGGTTTATTCATTTAGTTGAGTGTTTAAACGTTTCAACATCTATTTGTAAACTACAGAAGGGGTAATTTGTTGTTTATTATTGGGAATGTACATCAATTTATTGGCCATTGTCCTATTTCTTTACTTGCCTGGGCTATACTCCACAGTATACCTAACAACATGCATAGAGCAGTTAGCTTTTGGATCAATTAGCAACAAGGAATAATAATTCCATCAATATTGAATATAGCCAGGTATCTAAAAAAAATGAAAGATAATTTTACATCCACAATGATGATACACATAATAGAAAACAATTGGTGATTGAAACGTTTGCACACTCAACCTAATGAACCAACCAATCAAAATTCAATATAACGTCACCAAAGTTGTTAGGCCAATAAATAAGAAAATATTATTATAAAGCTTTGGGGACTCTTTTAATAAACAGCCCAATGTCCTCTCCCTAACTGAATATAGCACACAATTCTAAGCAAACAATATTTTAAAGAAAATAATTCACACATTGGATCTAATCCCTATAAATGATTTATTCCTTTACAAACGGACGTACGGATATAGCCTAAACATAGAGTAGCTATACTACTTAGAAGTTAGCACAGCGAATATGTAGCGAATAATTTTGTTTCCGTTTAACACAAAATATTTGGAACACAGACAGATTTTCAGTGATTTAAATTATGTTATGCTTGGGTGTTTCCGTCAAAAGCCTTACCCAAAATTAAATTTTCAAGAATTTGCTTGTTTGTAATAGTTATTTCTCGTATCGTATTATAAACGGCTTTCCGCCGATATAGAGTGTACATTGTACATTTCTATATTCGTAGAAAACTGGATATAATACGATGCTAGACATAGTTTTTTCGTATGGATGAGAACCGGTTCCTATCCACCGGATTCGAATGAATACGAGAATATCTTATTCCTTTTTAGACAGTATTAGTGCACAGTGGAATCTGACTGGAATTTTTTATTATTTTTTTATTTAATTGCTATAAAAAAGGAATATATCAATGAAAGTAATATAATCATAAGCTATTAGTTCAAATTTTAGGCATCAAAAAAATTCCATTTCAAAGATTTTTTCCGCCACGGTGAAATTAGTGTGAGCAAAAAGTCTGAAAGTAACACAACATTTAGCTGTTACCAAAATCATTTAAATTAGGCGCCAATACAAAACTGTAATAGGCATTTATTACATCGTATTATAGACAGCTTTTCGCAGATATTAAAATAAAACTAGCCCCGATGGACGGAAGGTCCCTGGCTAAAAAGCTGTATTATTTAATTTTTATTTAAATATTCGTGGAAAATTGTCTGTAATACGATGCTATGCATGATTTTATTACATCATTTTATCTTAATCTTTACATCTTAATTAAAATTTTGTTATATTACAAAGCAATACTTGTTGTGTTGCAAAAACGTCGTGGAACGAAAAACATGAAATTATTAGGACAAAATTCCTTGAATTTGGTTGAAAAAGAACCGTTCTATCTTATTAAGCTATCGATTTGTAGATTCAGTATAGAAGATTAATTAGTTTTTAGTAGCGAATCTACTCAATAATTCGAAATGTCCGTCTTTTTGTCTGTCCGTATGTCCGTCCGTCCGTCTGAAACGTTTTGTAGAAACGTGATTTTCTTGGCTCCTTTTCAAGATAGACGGCTCAAATAAGTTTACATTCTTCATATTTTCACCAAGTTTCATTAAAATTTATAAATTTCTTGGGTGCTAGATCGATTTCTAGATTTTTAAGTTTTCATGATTTTCCTAGATTTTCACATTATGAATATAAAAAGTTTCGTGATTTATTTTAGTTTAATGTTTTTTTTAACAATGCATAATGGTTCGTTTTTTTCTGGATGTCTATTCATTACTTTGGAGCTTTGCTACTTATGAATGTTGTCATCTTTGTTTATCTTCAAACATAGTCTTCAGTGGCTTCGTCTCATAAAGGGTTAGGGGGGTTTTAACGCACAGTTTTATATTTGAAAATAATTTGAAAAAAGTTCTATTATGTATACGAAATCTTAAAATTTGTCATCAATTGAATGACTGAGAAATTTTAAATGATTTTTTGGCTTCCTTGTAAGATTTTCATTATAACTAATAGCCAACTATTTATATTTCTAGGGACATCTATATACTTTTAACAGTATAGAATTTGAGTCTAATATGGTAAACCAAAGTAGTAAGTCTATTTTTTTTTTAATCGAAAATAATGTGCTTTATATTATGGATGTTAATGATTTCATAAAATGAAAAATCTAACTTATATCCTTATTTTGATAAGTAATTTTCAACTATTATTGTGATATAAAAACAGCTTCAGTTTACAGAGATCAATTCATAGCTTATACTATAAAATTTTCTAAGAAATTATTTATATCTTTGTCGTGCTATTTATTACTGTGTGTGGGCATTCACTTTCGCACATGTAGCACATTGTCAAATCTTAAAAACTTACAGAGAACATATCTAGAGAACCTAAGAGCATTAAAGTTTGTAATTGTCGTAGGTGATAGTGATACTTTAACGACAACCAGTAAGATATTAATTTAATAATTAATAATCAGTAAGATTTAATTGACAACTAACGCTTTGATTACACAACCTATGTCTAGCTGAAAGTCTCCACTGTGTAGGGTAATCTGTTTCACCTATTTACGGGCTAAGGCATTCTCCTTACCATTTGTGTCACACGCTTGACATAACTCTAGTAGTTATTATTTTTTAAAGATCTCTAGTATGATGTGGGAGTAAAGGAACACTTTATCTATTAATATCTCTCTGGTGTGCCAAAATGACCAGCTGACCAAAAGACACAGGGACAGAGACTCTACTGAGATTTAATCAGCTCAAATATTTGTCTATGTGAAATTTAACTAAATATTATGTTGTCTTTAAGAGGGATGAATACAAGTAGAAGTATGCAAAAGGGAGGTGTAGAAAAACTCCTAAAATTGAAATTGAGACTGTTTTAATTCTTCCTTTTTTCAACCCCGTAGGTTTGAAACCCCCTGATAAATACACAAATAGTTAAAATATGGAAAAGTAGACGGCCGTCTAGTCTATGATAGGTATTTAACTAAATGTATATTGTCAATATTGTCTTAATTATCCGTAACCTCACTAAAAAAAAAGGGATTCCTTTACATTTCCAGCTGTGAAAGATCATTATCGACAAAGATATAATAAAAATATTAGTTTGTTGTTGGTGAAAGAAATGGCAGTAAATTAAAAGCAACATAAATCACATAAATTTTAAAGAGACACAACCAATACATGATTAAAATTGCTATATTTTCGTCCCTATTTAAGCTACTAACCAACTGACATCTATTTCAAGAGGTTTTTTTATTAGTGATGCTGCTCTGTAATTAACTGTGTACGTCCATATTATCTGCAAAATGAGATTAACCTACTGAAATTTAAAAGAGTTTTAAATCATAAAGCACATGTTTATATATATTTTTTTTATTTTTCATGTTTATGAATGTTTATATACTTGTTAATCCTATCTTTATAGAAAGTGACAAATAATTTCCCCCCATATGATGACCAAATTAATTTTTGTAGGTTTTATTACTTCAAAATTCCATTAGAAACAATAATTTGGAAGACATACAATTAGTTTGTAAAAATCTAGATAAAGCATCCACTTAATTACTCACTTTGTTGGTTCGTTTTCTTAACCCTTACAGATCGGAGGGGGGGGGGGGGGGCTCCAAGAGCCCCCCCCCCTCTAGTTTTTTCAATCTCATTTTTTTGTAGGTAAAATGGAGTGCTGTGACTTCATGACTTTTTAAGTTTAGTAATTATACGTCGGCAAGAGTTGATTTTATTAGGATATCTGGTCTGTGTCGGTCGTGGTGTCCGGTCAAAGTCGGTTGGGTAGCACCAAAATTAGAAAAAAAATTCTAAAAAAATCTTAATTTCTACATTATGACTTTTGTGTATAAGGAGAAACCTAAAATTTTTTTGGTGAATACTTAGATATCAATGACCTTCTGAGAAAAAATGTGTTATGACCGTTTGACCGCTCCCTGACCGACTTTATGACCGATTTTTGTCCGGCTTTTACTACAGACAAATATCATGAATATCGTGGCTTCTATTACAGCTAGAGTCCTATAAATTTTTTTGGTAAATCCTTGAGCAACATCAAACAGATAAAAATATTAATCGGCGCTGCCAACCGCCGTTTTACCGCCTTAACCGCCGAAAATGGCGGTTTCCGTTTTTTGCCGTTTTTTGGCGATGATCAGAAAAAGTAATTTTTTTGTTATGAAAAATAAAAGTTCGTCCTAAAATTTAGTCTTCCTAGCAGCAAAATTGGCCGCTCTACAGCTGTTTTAAAATTTAGCGGCTGGCCGCAAAAAAGCGGCTAAGGAGCGGCCTGGCTGCTATGACTAGAAAAAGTAATTTTCTCTAAAAATACACATGAACCACCAGAAAAAAATTTACGTCTTTTTCTGTAACAGGAGCCGAGATAGAGGGGGGGGGGGTTTGAAGCCCCCCCCCCCCCCCCCCCCGATCTATTAAGGTGGGAATTAGGGCCCGAGCTGTAAGGGTTAATGGTTAATGAAATTTTGTGATACGTTTGCTACTTATTGAGGTGGCAATTGCATATTTTTTTCCGAAAGGCTTCAATTTTTATTAAAGAATAGCTTTGCTATTAAATAGGATGAAATCAACGTGTATGAAATGATTTTAAAAATTATATTGAACTATCTTTTCTTAGTGTTGTAAAATGTACATTTTCTATGAAGCGTAGATGCTCCATAAGGAAACAACAAAACTATAAATATGTCCGTATGTACATACGTCCGATTCTTTAAATACTTTTAAATACTCAAATGTATTTTAATTTTTTAAGACATTGCTTGAGCTGAGATGATAAATATTATGAATAATGTAGTGAGGGAGGAGACTGTAAATTACACTGGTACCCAAAGTTTTTTAATACATTATCGTATTCTCTATTATTGTCAATGAACTATTATGTCAATTTAGGAATAATTTTAATCTGCAGAAAGAATGATTTTGTATGTCATCATTGGGGATATACATCAATTTATCGTCCATTGTCTTATCCTTAAGATCCCTAGGATAATACCACATTTTGTGATTTATTTACAGGCTTAGCTATTTTGTGATTATTAAAAACAGATTGGTTTTAAGAAGAATGATAAAATGGAGATTTGGATTGATATTTGGGATATTGTTCCTACTGCTGCTTTATGTTTCTGTGCCGCCGAGAACTTTAGATCAGAATATTCCTTCTAGGGTAAGTTAAATATTTTTAAAAGAAAGTGTATTAGTTAATTAATAAAGTTAAAATTATTTGAGCAAAAGTTAAATTTTATTTTTGGAGGATTTGTTGTGAAATTTATTGGAAGATTTTTCAATCAAAACTATTTTATTTTGTCTATTTTTCTTCCATGGAAGTTAGCATCCCTAAAAATAAACTTCATATATTTAATATAAATAAAGAATAGGTATGGAAAGCTTTTGAAATATTGAATATATGAAAGATTTAAATATTTAATAGTTAGGTCTCCAAAACGTGACACCTTATAATTATAATTGTTAGAAAGTGAATAATTTTCTTAGGAAATATGCGCATAATTAGAAGCATCAATATTTAAATTTTTAAGAATTTTTTTCAGTTTTCAATGAGTTAAGGAAAGTAAAAAAACTTTTTTAGTTTTATTGAATTTATATAAAATTTAAAGAAGGAAGGGGGTATAATCCAGCTTCTACCAATAACGAAATTAATTCGGAAATAAATCACGAAACCCATACGTGTTTTTTAGCTGTCGTAGGGAGGCAACACATTGTAAAATTGACGACCTCTTCATTTGCCCCCTAAATATTACTTTAGATTTATTTCGCTTGTTGGTTATACCTTATTCCTGGGTATGATCTATATGTAACTCTACCGATAGGGCGGGGACCGATTTTGTATCGGGTCTTTGATATCAGCTAACAGCGCCGAGTCTATACAAAAGAACAGAAAACACTTGGGCAAAATAATTGTCAGGGTTATACAATTACATCTATACTTATACATTTTTTCAATTTATAGCATTCAATATTTTTTATGTAAATGGATTTTTTTTCTCCTCAAGTTTCTAAACTGATTAAAGCAACTTCTTTTTTTTTACAATTAAGCCTAACATTAGTCCCTAGCCTTCGGGGTATTTTTTTGTTTACTGTTTTAACAGGGAAGAAAAAAGGGGGGATATTATGCTGGTATTCAAAGTTTTATAATTTTGTTTATAATTATTAGGGATGTATATAAATTTATCGTTAATTGTCTTACCCCTAAAAATACTTTCAAACATGCAAGAACCAAGCTTAGATTTCCTTTAAAAGCACAATCTAATCATATTAAACAAGATATTATTCTTTGTTAAGCTTTGCTTTTGCTAGTGTCATCCTTGTTCAATTTGAATAATTCCTTAAATTCATTATACCGAGATGGAATGGCATTGAAATCAAGATTAAATAATTTCCCCCGTATAGGGCTAAAAATAGGAATTCCTACTTTTAAATTTACATATAAGGAAACAACAACTGTAATAGTTATTCTCGTATCGTATTATAAACGGCTTTCCGCGGATATAGAATGTACAATTATAAGATTAAAACTAGTTTTTTTAGCCCCGTGGTGCCGAAGGCACCGGCTAAAAAAAACTAGTTTTAATCTTATGATTGTACATTTCTATATTCGTAGAAAACTGGATATAATACGATGCTAGACATAGTTTTTTCGTATGGATGAGAACCGGTTCCTATCCACCGGATTCGAATGAATACGAGAAAAAAGGTTTACTCCCATTTTCAACATATAAGGGATACACGTATAAAATTGCTTTTGAATATGTATTTGAAGTTATTTTAGAAATTAGGCTTGTCGTATTTTGATTGTTAACAAGGATGACATCGTCCATTTTTTTTTTAACAAAATTTAAATTAACTGGTTACTAAACACTTTTCTTATATTGCTTTTTTGGTACGTGTATTTATGTTAATTTTAGGTTAGGTGTTGAAAATCAAGTTTTTTTTAAAAATTTAATTACACCTCCCCCCTCTCTCACGTATTATATATTGTTCAACCCCCCCCCCCCCCAGAAAAAAAGCTAGGACGCTCATGAATCCATCCTTATAAGGTTTATGATTCAATTTATGTTTTGATTATAATCATACATAGACGTTTAATGTTAAATGTCTACATAAGCAAATCATAAATATTATGATACATGCTATAAACAAAACTTTTTGGAAGCAAAGCTTTTCTGCTTTAAAGGTCGGTGTCCGTTCATTTTGAGTTCATACAATTTGAAAAAAATAGCAAATGTTGTTTACTTTTTTATAGCAATTAACTGTATAATAATTCAACTCAATATTCTACAGTATGACCCTCGAAAAAGTATTTTTAAGCATCTGCAGCCCTTATTTCTCAATGAATTATTAAAAAATGCATATGTCCTTGTTCTCCATAGTATTCCACGTAAGTAGATATAAAAATATTTTTTTTACCTCCATTAACACCGGAGATTTTTAGAGCTAAAGTTTTGAAAAAGTGACTGAGAAAAAGAATTTTTTTTTGTTTCTCTTATTTTTTGGATGGTTATATTATGTTTTTCTGGCAACTGAATAATGAGACACAAAGAAAAACAAGTTAACTAAATATTTCTTTTTTATTCCACAAAAAAATATAAATTTTTAATGGCAAAAAATACTACTGAATGAATTGATTATTTGCAAATTTTAAGTTATTTATTAACCCTTATTTATAGAAAAGGATTAATTATGACAGTTGCTCCGCCTACTTTTCTGACATCTCAATTATTTAATAGGGGGTAAATTAAGCTTTTTAGACTAAAAAATCATTATGTTTTATTTTTATTTTCTTTATAACTTTTTTGTTATTAAAGTTAGGATTGTGAAACAAAAACAATTTTCCTGCTATATTCATAGAGATTTATTTGTTTTTTTAATCTTAAACAATTTTGCCTAATAAGTAAGTTTTTCAAAATATCATTAAACTAAAAAGACTCAAAAAATATGTGTAAAAAAATGCTTTTTACTCAAAAACTAAATTTTTTATTTCATTTTTGTATAAAGTTTCTGCTAGTAACAAAAATAAAAGGATTTCTAGCTTAATTTTGCTAAAAAAATCGTTTCATGTTAAAAGTTACTTTTTCCTCAGTCACTTTTTCAAAACTTTAGCACTAAAAATCTCCGGTGTTAATGGAGGTAAAAAAAATATTTTTATATCTACTTACGTGGAATACTATGGAGAACAAGGACATATGCATTTTTTAATAATTCATTGAAAAATAAGGGCTGCAGATGCTTAAAAATACTTTTTCGAGGGTCATACTGTATATCTTTTTATGATGAGTAGGACTTCCCTAATAACCAATAATCTGAGAAAAAAATACAAATTAGCTTTTCTACTTACAAAAAAATCTGTTAGTTTGTATTCGCTTTTCTACATAAATATTAAGTATGACTTTTTTCAATGCATACTTCAAGTTAACTACGTCATATTTCACGTAATCAATTTTGGATGCATCGCTACTCTTTAATTTAGTTAAGGCTGTCCTATCTGTCGCTGAATCAGATAATCAAATGTCAAAATTAGTGATTCATTGACAATGCCACCAAAAATTCACCTCTTTTCTCTGTAAACATATTATTAGAATTAAATATTGGATCATGGAAAGAATACTAGGTAGGGGGTTTCGGCTTATTTTCACAGTAGCTTTTCTACTATTTCTAGACCTTGCGGGGCCAATTTTCGAACAATCATTAACATTTACCTTACCTAACCTTAAATAACCTATCAAAAGCTACTGTGAAAAAAAAGACGAAACCCGCTTAGTTTTGTTTCCAAGATCCAATTCCAATATTCTTTAAAATATTACCTTAATTATTTACTGTATACTATGTAAATGCTCTATATTCATGCAAATTTTGTTCTAATTGCTGCGCTATCTATGTAAATATTTGTTCTTGTTCTAATGTTTCATTCACAAAAAAAGAGAAGAATCGTTTTCAATGGACATAAACTTTAACGCAACAGGGCTAGTTTATTAGGATTTAGATTGAGTTTTCATAAGTAGCTTGGAGCAATTACAATTTATTTAAATACTAGCGCCTTTGCCCCTAGAGGCTATTCAAGGGGGGGGGGATTAAGTAAACTCCTTCAATATTAGATTTTGTTATGAAAAGAAAAGTGAAAAAATTTGGAGGCTGATTTCTCTTGGGAGGGTGGTGGTACCCTCTTCAAAACAGTATTAAACCTTTCAGGAAACGCTACATTGTAAAGAAGAACCATATCAGTTTAGCGAGATTATTCAGTACATCCTTTATTTTTTTTTCAAAAATATGTATACACACATTTTGTTAAATAAAAACTAATGGAACCTGCTTCACACATATTTATGAATTTGAGGAAATTGCGCTATCATTGTAAATTGTAATCCTATAATTGAAAATTTACTTCATTTTTTGCCTTTGTGTAAAAATAGTTTCAACGGATTTTGCTATTTAAAAAGTATAAAAGTATTAGATAGTTTTTACAGATAGTAAAATGGAAAACCAAGGGTAATGTACATATGCTAAAGGCTGATAACACAAACAAATTTTTTAAAAATATAATGGAATTTATGATCCGCCCCGCCCCCCTAAAAGTTTACCTCGTTAAATAATCTTAAATTTTCATTTTTAATCAGGGAAATTTTGATATTTTACACGATTGATGTGGGTTTTACCAAAAAATTAACACCCGTCCCCATTAAAAAAACCACGACGACTTTCATTTATTGAGTAAAAAATAATATTCTTTAAATACAATTCATAATATTAATCTTTTTCTCTAAATAGCCAAATATATGTCTCAATTATTTATACGAGAAGAAAGTTTAAAATACTTTTGTAGCATTTTTACAACTTTTAAATTGTCTCATAAGTTATAATTCACCTTTAAATGTAATGAAAATGGATACATCGTTTTAAACTAATAACCATACTATTAAGAATCTGTAAAATGACAATATAATCATTCTTTTACAAAACAAACATGAATATTTTTTTGAAAAGGTGTTCCTTGAAGGTTAGGAGTGTTTGTATAAACCCCCTGGCAATAAATAAATGGGTGAATTAACCCGTTAGGGTCATCTTATAGGCCCCACACCCCCTCTCCTTCAAAAAATTGAATGAGAAAGTAAAGTTAACCCGCCTAAGATAAGAGGATATGTGAAAAATATTAATCCATTTGTGGAAAAATAAAATCTTGAAATCTTATAATACTACATCCATAACATATTAGATTCAATATATGTACTACACGTAGCATAACTAGAATTTTAGTCTCCTTTCATGATATATGAGGACTTTTTATGCCTGTGCATATACATATTACTAAAGATGAACAGACAGGTAGCTTTTTATAAATGCGCAAAAAAAGACTAATTTTATGCGTGTTCATCGGTCAAGCTTTCCCTCTGCATCATTGAAGCTTGGCTATTATAGGCCTTCTCGTGCGCTTATAACGATATTTTGGTATAAAATGTAGGTTTAGCCGTTTGGTTAAATTTCTGTGACAGTAATGTACAATTTATTAAGCCTAGCAAGTCTATAATTTTTACCAGAAAGTCCGTATGTTTTAATTTAATACTAAATGCGTTGGTACATACAGTGTAATGTTCATCTGACTTATCGTCTCATTTTTTGGATGTTGTTATCCTTGTTTTTTTATACTATTTATTCTCAGGGAGTAAGGGAGGGGATCGAATAATCAATTTTTAGGAGTCTCAGACTTTGGATACTAGCTTAAAGGGAATGTGCAAGAATTTAGCAGGTTCTGACTGACTTTGGGTACTAGCGCATCAAATGCCGCTAACTTGCTGTGTTAGTTTTGAATATAGCAGACGGATGCATTTGTTATGAGATAGCTAGTTTTAAAAAAAGATTCTCCAAAAAAAATAATTTCATAGATAAAAACTTTATTGTGATATTTGTGTAAAAAACAATCTACAAACCCTTAAATTCATAGTGGCATTTAAACATTAGGAATGTGGGTTGAACGATTTCCAGGTAGATTTTTCTAGTCATTAATTACAGAATGGTTATGTCAGTCTGATATACAATTAATCTAATTTTCAAATTAACACTTTTTTCTTGAAACTCTTTTCTTATTTTATAGTTTTCTAAATTTTATTAACACACCCTTTACAATTTTCTTCAAATTTTCTGGATAAATCTGGATTTCATGGCCTTTCAACGAAAACTCTTAAATTGAATTGATTGCCCATTGTCCCATTCCTTACTCCCTGATTTATTCTACATACAATATTCTATGATTTTGAACGTCTGTCACGTATCTAACATAACACGTATATTCTTATGCCAAATAAATGACGAGTAAATACGGGTGTACATACAACTCCGCGCTTGTATCACAATATCAAGTTATACTAATTGCACATAATCAGAATGCCCAGGTATCCTAAGTGATAAGACAATGAACGGTAAATTGTTTTTAAATCCTTAATAATTATAAACAAAATTATTAACGCCCCCGATAAAATACTTATGAAGCATTACTTATTAACGCCCCCGATAGCTAAGAAAATAAAACTCCTTCGACTTTGAAATGTCCTCATAAAATGTTCCTTTAAATAGTATTTTTTTTATCTATCTATCTATCTATCTATCTATCTATCTATCTATCTATCTATCTATCTATTTATCTATCTATATATCTATCTATCTATCTATCTATCTATCTATCTATCTATCTATCTATCTATCTATCTATCTATCTATCTATCTATCTATCTATCTATCTATCTATCTATCTATCTATCTATCTATCTATCTATCTATCTATCTATCTATCTATCTATCTATCTATCTATCTATCTATCTATCTATCTATCTATCTATCTATCTATCTATCTATCTATCTATCTATCTATCTATCTATCTATCTATCTATCTATCTATCTATCTATCTATCTATCTATCTATCTATCTATCTATCTATCTATCTATCTATCTATCTATCTATCTATCTATCTATCTATCTATCTATCTATCTATCTATCTATCTATCTATCTATCTATCTATCTATCTATCTATCTATCTATCTATCTATCTATCTATCTATCTATCTATCTATCTATCTATCTATCTATCTATCTATCTATCTATCTATCTATCTATCTATCTATCTATCTATCTATCTATCTATCTATCTATCTATCTATCTATCTATCTATCTATCTATCTATCTATCTATCTATCTATCTATCTATCTATCTATCTATCTATCTCTGGTTTATGACTGGAACTATTTCAATTACAAGTGGTGTCACACAGTCTAACAACCACGGGAAAGGGATTCTTTTGGGGGAGGGGGATAATTTTTTTTCAAGTCTCAACTAAAATCGAGTAATTTCTTTCCTTCTATCTTATGTCAAACTTTTTAAAAAAGAAATGGTGCAATCAAAGTCTGTTTTTTATTGCCAAACATGAAAAATTTGTCATTTATCTTGTTTTTTATCCCTTAACCATGGTACAACATACATTTTTAGTACAATACCCTCTTCATTTGATATAACCTAAGATATTCCATAGACTATCTTGTCTGTCTGTCTATATATGTAAAGCATAAATAATTATATTGTGAAATAAGTGCAGAAAAATAGCTTAAAACCATACCCAGGCTTCTTTTTATAAAAAAATATCCTAAAACCATCACAGGACTCATACAAAGATTCCCTGTAAAGGATAACCATATCGGTTTAGCGGTTAGTGAGATCCTTAGCTACATATAAAAACCTTATTACTTTATATAATAGGATTATCATGAACACTGATAAGATGAACTTTGTAGCGGGCTAAAATAACGATCTACCACCACCACCCTCCACCATACTTGATAAACGAACTGGCCATAAATTATTTGGGAAAAAGCAACCTAAATTGACGACAATTTTTTCTCTGTCATAATATCCTCGTATATTCTACATCCATTTAAATTATAGGTTTACCTTAATAAAAAGATCCAACATTTATATTTTCAAATATAAACTTCTTTGGACAAAATTTTACAGGAAGTTTTTCACTGCACAAAAAAAGACCAAATGTAAAATAATCCTGAGAAAGTTCAAAGTAAAATTATATACAAAGATGACAACATCCATAAGTAGTGAAGCACATTAAGAACGATCAAATTGGGTTATAAAGCAGTTATAAAATTATTAGATTTTCATCGTTAAAGAAAAACTTTACACAAAAAACAGGCATCAACTTTTAATAGAAAATAGCCCCATATTCTTTTTTTACAAACAGACGGAAGGACAGATCAGACAGACGGATGCAGAGATGGATATTTCAATTATAGAGAAGGTTTGCTACTAAAAATAGTAGATGCATGAAGAGTAGCAAAATTATTGCAGCAGTTCATAACCTTTTGTTTAGTTGCAGTCTTTAAATTCAGGGATGACAAGGATAGGGCACTTGAATGTTTGTAGATCCGACAAATCCAGTAACAAAAAACTCTAACTTGGCTTTAGAAGTGCTATAATAATGGTTCATACAATTTTATAATCATTTAACCAAGTCTAATCCATCTAGGACACTAGAGCTGGATCTTTAAATCATTTCAATGTTGCGCCAAATCGGGGTGCGCCGAATTTCAGCCAATCACAGCGCGGCTGTGCTCTCATTGGTGGAAAGTTGGCTCACCCTGATTTGGCGCACCATTGAAATGATTTAAAGATCCAGCTTAGGTTTGTATGTCTTTATACGAAAAGAAAGTGGTATTTTTTTCAGTTAAAAAAGGTATCAGTTTTTATGAAAACTGATCTTGTTATTTTAATGTTCGTTTGTCTGACGATCTACTACGCTTAAGCTTGTTTGAATTTTGTATTTTTTCTTGGTTTATTGTAAACATCTTGATTTTTGACAAAAGTCTTGACCAAGCGTAACATTATTTAGATCCATGCACATCATTTCAGTTTTCTTCACTTGGAACAAAGCAAAAAATGTTTCTTGTTTGTAAAAGCAAAGCTTTTTTACATCAAAGATGTGTCTAACGAGCTTTTAAAATGAAGGTTTTTTAGATGCCTTTCTTAGGTTAGGTTAGGTTGAGTAAAGGTTAGAAGAGCCTCCACAGGAACTAGAATTTTTTTTCTTCAGATAATGAAATATAAGGGGGAAATGAAGAATATTCGTTAGTCAAGATTAAGCCTGAGTGAAAGCACAGAAAATATGTTACTATCAACGTTCGTTTGTCCGATATGTTTAGCTTTGCCATCACGAATTCTTTCTTCCTTGTTTGTTCTTCATAGATGAATAACTTAACTGGAACCATTTAAGTTTTTACTTTTGTTTTACTATGTCATATTAAATGGTTTGTGATCTTAAATGAAAAAAAAAATATTCTGTTACAAAGCTACTCTATAAGACTTGTTTGTTTTTCGGTAAGACATAAACAATAAACACAGTGACGTGCGAAGCACTTTGTCTAGGGGGGGGGGGGCATTTTGATTATATATACTAATTTTAAATAAGGGCGTTTTAAGGGGTGGGATTATTTGATTATGGGCCTCCTAGTCCTTATCCCTTCTTCCCCATCCCTTCCCCCATCCCTATTTCCCATTTATATCCCCCACCTCTTCCCCCCCTCATCTCTCCCCCCCCATCTCTTCTCCCCCATCCCTTCGCCCCACCCTGCAATGACCGAAGGGAAGGGAGCTAGAAAGCATCTTCGAAAAAAATTGTACAGAAGATAAATTAACCTTCCCCCCCCCCCCCTCCACCACAAAACATTTTTAATGGGTGGAAGGGGATGTTATAAAATCTCAGCAGGAAGGATGAATAACCCCATTAATAAAAATTGGGGGGGGGGGGAGATAAAAACACTCAGTTTGGAAATAATTTACCAAAAATTAACCTAATATGAGAAAATGATATTAAATATTTCTTTTTTGTGTGACAACAAGGATGACAACAACTTTAAGTAGCAAAGCACAAAAAATCATTAATAAGAATACAGACAAGTAGATTTAAAGAGCATCTGTTGAAATAAATATATATTTTAGGTAGAAAAAGTCACAAATCCTTTTTCCTGTATGTTGTGTGATGACAGTCAAAGTAAATTACATACTGGATGCTCGAAACAGCGAGAAATTTTATTTTATTTAATATTATAATCCACAAAAAAATCTATTGTACCATAAAAACCAAAGATATAATGAACTGTGTAAAAAATAAAAAAAACTTACTTGTCCTTTCATTGTGATAAAAAGCAGAAACCATTTGGAAGGGCGGGAAGTGCAAATTTTTTTCTTCAAATATGCAGGGAGGGAGGGGTTTTTGGGCTATTTATTACACTAGTCCCCAATATTTCATAGCAGAAACCATTTGGAAGGGCGCGAAGCGCAATTTTTTTTCTTCAAATATGCAGGGAGGGAGGGGTTTTTGGGCTATTTATTACACTAGTCCCCAATATTTCATAGCAGAAACCATTTGGAAGGGCGCGAAGCGCAATTTTTTTTCTTCAAATATGCATGGAGGGAGGGGTTTTTGGGCTATTTATTACACTAGTCCCCAATATTTCATAGCAGAAACCATTTGGAAGGGCGCGAAGCGCAAATTTTTTTCTTCAAATATGCAGGGGGGGAGGGGTTTTTGGGCTATTTATTACACTAGTCCCCAATATTTCATAGCAGAAACCATTTGGAAGGGCGCGAAGCACAAATTTTTTTCTTCAAATATGCATGGAGGGAGGGGTTTTTGGGCTATTTATTACACTAGTCCCCAATATTTCATATAAAATTTTCTTATTCGTTGGCTCAACAACTTTGGGGACTTTAATGGAATTTTGATTGGTTGGTTAATTTAGTCGAGTTTCTATACATTTCATCCACTAATTGTAATCTATATAAGGTAATTTTGTGTATCATCATTGGGGATGTACAAAATTTCTTTGGTAAAAAGTTTATATTATACAAAATAAAATACTTCCTATAACCTGGTTTGTTATGTTCAGTGAAAAAAGATTATAACCTTATTTCTACACTAATTAAAAAATTTGGTAAGGTTAAATGAATAGTAGCTGTATGTTTGGCGCGAAGCGCCAAAATTTTTTTTTGGAGTATTTCTTGATCTTTTTTTTGGAAACTGGGATAGTTTTGCTTTTTGTAGGGTAGGGGGCAAAAAGGGGCATTTTTGTTGACCAGGGGGGGGCAAAATGGGGCATTTTTTAACATTTAGGGGGGGGGGCAGGGGGGGCGGTTGCTAGGGGGGGGCAGGGGGGGGGGCGTTTTGGTCGTTAGGGGGGGGCGATTGCCCCAAATGCCCCCTTCGGTTCGCACGCCACTGATTATAAACATCCAAAATAATTAAAAACAAAATACTATAATTTGATTGGATCTATTAGACTTGCACTCAAACGCGGTTGTAATTTCTAAATTAGAGTAATTGGTTTTTTAAGGGCCCTAAACTTTAACTGATTTTAATAAAAAAAACAACCTAACCAAACCTAAACTATAATTTAGCTTTAATGGTTGTAATCCCAGTTGCTATTACACATTCAACATTTTGATTGGTAAAATTTGACATGGATATAAAATATGTGGATATGTTAATAGGGGAAAGGTTATCGTCAATGTAGCTTGCTAATAGGAACCTCATTTGTTGTTCAATTCGTTATACCAGTAGGAGGGGAGAGGATGGAGGGAAAAGGGGTGCGGTATCATTTTATTATAGTATATGAAAACTTGACGCAGCCGCTAGTGATTAAATATTGCAATTGGCCTTTTAATTCATCATTTACAAAAGAACAATGGGCAGAAAAAAGTCTGTTTCTCCTTATAATTATTATAATAAAAGCCCATTACTGCAAATTTTCTACTTGCAAAATGTATGTATACAAAGAAGTTGTATCAACTTTTTTTTTTATAGCTAGCCGGTTCTTTTAGTAAGTAGTAGATGTAAAATTTTTCATAGAATTCAAATATGCAATCGGTTTTTTTGTAGACCTCTTATTTTTTAAGTAATTTAAGTTTTAAAAAAAAATAATTAAGTCGGTTTTAAGGTACTAAAACGCAACAAAATAAAAGAAGAAAATGGTCAGTAAGAACAAAAATAGTAAGATCTTTAATTTGACACCTTACTTTTAAAATTCTGTTGAGTAATTATTGAAAAAATCTATTTTTTTAACCTCGGTATAATAAAAACTTTAGACCTAAATATTTTCTCAAACAGACATAAAAAACATGGGTTCATATATACCATTAGAATCAGAAAAATATTACGAATCCATTGTAAGCAAAATTGAAAAAAATTAAAAAATTAAAAAATTACAGAAATGGCCAATTATTTTTTTTGTTCAGACAACACTATTGTCTTACCTTTTTTACCCCCTCTTTACCCCCTCTTTACCCCCTTCCCATTTTTATACTCAATTGAAGAATTAAGACGTTGCCTGTACAACATAATATGATATTTTCATATAATTCCTTTTATTGTAGTTTATATACTATATTGTAAACTTTTTTTTTCAATTTTGCTTACAATGGATTCGTAATATTTTTCTGATTCTAATGGTATATATGAACCCATATTTTTTTATTTGTGAAATAATAAAATTAAGTTCAAAGTTTTTATTCTCGTGGGTTTAAAAAAATCGATTTTTTCAATAATTACCTGACAGAATTGAAAAAGTAAGGTGTCAAATTAAAGATCTTACTATTTTTGTTCATAATGACCATTTTCTTTCTTTTTTTTGTTGCATTTTAGTACCTTAAAATCGACTTAATTTTTTTTTTTTTAAACTTAAATTACTTAAAAAATAAGAGGTCTACAAAAAAACCGATTGCATATCTGAATTCTATGAAAAATTTTACATCTACTACTTACTAAAAGAACCGGCTAGCTATAAAAAAAATAGTTGATACACCTTCTTTACAGTAATTCTTATGTCTATAAAGAAACGTAGAAACATATTCTAATGTTGGAAATGCATATAAGTAACAGAATGTCTGTCTGTTCGTTTTACCGAAGGATCTCGCTACCTGGTAAAATGATCCTATATATATATCCTGGGAAGGTTTAATCATATTTTGGGACCACTCTCACAAGAGGAAAAATACTATAAAAAAACCATCCCCTTCCCACACAAAATAAAAAAATCTTTTTCTGTTTGTTTTTGAAACTACATTGTTAATGGGGAGGAGGGGTGTCAACCCCCCCCCCCCCCCCCCCACCAACCACAATTACCTACACGAGCCTTTTGATAAACTTTTCCACAAATAAACTTAATTTAACAAGTAGTAATTTTGATCATTGGTAAACATTAATTTATCATCCATTCTTATCCCTTAAAATACTAAATTTTCTTCAGAGTATATTTTCGCACTCTGACTTTATCTACAAAAATTGTTAGCAATATTATTACACGGTATCTGAAAAATTGCCTTCAATTACAAGTATTCATTTGTCTGACCTATACATATTTTTATATAGGTTTTTTTCTCTTTCTTCATCTATCTCAACCTTTCTTTCGCTCTCTTTTTTCTCTTCTTTTATTATCTCTCTCTATATTTATTGTTCATAGAATAAGGAGGAATAGAAGTGAAAACCCTAAAAATTTCTGGGAAATTAGAAGGAATCTTTGACTTGCGCAGTAAAGACAATAATGCTAAAGTACAAATCACAATGACTAGTTGGACAAAATTAGAAAAATCATGTATAAATCAGCTGTTTAAAAACATACATAAGAGCGCAACCTAGTTTTATAATATAAATACTGAGAACATGTTTTTTGTAAATTTTTTACATAATTAAATTTTTTAAGGCTTAAAATGCACATCAAATTCATTTTTAATCCATTGTGAATAGTGAAGAGAAAACTGGAAGCTTGGCTACAAGGCTTTTAGTAAATTATTGCAAAAGGAATTTATTTTAAATATTTTTTCTGAATAATTACTGAAATCATGTTATTTACTAACAGCCTTATAGCCGTTTTGGTCTTTCAAATGTTCCAATTTTACTTCAGGCTAGCTAGACAGAATCTTCTACCTGGATTCTATTCTATACTTTATCTTCTTTGTTATTGTTTTTCTTATCCTTTTTTTAAAGATGTCTTTCCATTTGTCTTTCTTTTTCCTTTTTTATCTTTCTCTCTTTCTCATTAATTCTTTCTTTCTATTTTTCCTTAATTTTTTTCCTCCTTAAACTGTCTTCTTTTCTCTCTGTTGTTTTCTTCTAAACTAATCTTCATCTAATTCTCTTTCTCTCTGTCTCTCTCTGTCTGTCTGTCTGTCTGTCTCTCTCTCTCTCTCTCTCTCTCTCTCTCTCTCTCATTCTCTCTCTCTCTCTCTTATTAATATCTCTTACTTATATCTTCTATTATTTCATTTTGTAATAAAATATCTATCTTTTACTTTTTTAACATGCATGATAATAAAATTAGTGAGTCTTTATACAATAAAGCATATGAAGAATTACATATTGCATATTAACTCAATTCCAGGGGGGGGGGGGCTCTTAAAAACTCTTTTTCTGGCAAGA
Source organism: Acartia tonsa (assembly GCF_053477335.1). Taxonomy (NCBI): domain Eukaryota; kingdom Metazoa; phylum Arthropoda; class Copepoda; order Calanoida; family Acartiidae; genus Acartia; species Acartia tonsa. The sequence continues at coordinate 12,823,202 of NC_137268.1, forward strand.
AGGGGGAACCCCCTTTGCTATGTTTGAAATTTATTTTGCAGCCGTGGAACCAATATTTACCATTGAAAATTTAGGAGAAATAGTAAATTTGATAATACAATCTTGAAATTATTAAATTAATGATCTTTATTGATAGTTTTTAAAAACTCAACAAAAATTATTTTAAAATCTTCCAAAATTTTTACTTTTTGTTTTATTGTTTAAACATAAAAATTAGTTAACGGAATGATTTACAAGTCTTGGTGCTGATCAGTTTAAAAATCATTCAAAGGTCACAACCATCAATGACCCCTTTCTATCTCTGACTCTGTCTATCTATCTATCTTTTTTGATACATAACTATCTATCTTTCTTGTTATTAGCTATCTATAAATCTTATAGCGTAGAAGTTTTGATCATTTCAGGCGATTCAGATATAAACAGAATATCTATCTAGAACGATATATCCAAAAGCGAAGCTGCTCTATGATCTATAAAATCTATCAATACTGAAAATCCTCTAAAACTCTGTCTACTATATAAAATATCTTGTTATCAAGCTAACCATTAAATCTTATAACGAAGCTTCAGTATGTTAAAATCAAATCACAAAATATATATATATAATTTGTTTTTAGCTATGCTACTCCATGATTTTTAAGTTTCTTGCCATTAAATCTAAAATTCTAAAGCTAAATAACGAAACACTAATTTCTCTATTGAAATTTGAAAGCTTTTTGAAATAAATTTCCAAAATAAGATGTTTTTAAGCTATTATGTTTTTGCTCAGCGTAAAAATTAGATAATTTGTTTTGTAGAATTTTTATTTTATTTTTTGAATAGAGACTATTAAAACGTGGACAATTATATCCATTATTATTTATTGATGAATTGATGATAATATGCATACTCTAGTTACCAAAGATCTAATAGCTTAATACTATATATTATGATCATAGTAAATGCAGTTTAAATTTGATTTTTACAATATTGATTAAATACTTTCAATTTAAATTTATTGTCTTAATAAAGCTTATATAACTGCCCAAACAAATAAGAAATAACTGTATATTTAGTTTGCTTTCAAAAGTCTAAATCTAACTTACTCATATTAAATTTCTACCTAACGAACGGACGAATTAACAAGGTCCATAATAGCAACCCAAATTTTCCCCTGTTAATATAGCCGTGTATTCTATATTCATTTAGTTACCTTGCAATCTAAGTAATGTAAACTGTTGGACGGTGTCAAAACCCTTGCCCGCCTTAATATTGAAAACTTTTAGATTTACCTTTCCCATTTTTGTTCCCCCATGGTTGAGCTCCCTTTCGGCAAACTTTGTACACAACCAAATTACTAACTTTCTATCCCATTTTAACATCTCGATATCTATGTACCTATTTTATTAACTATCTTGCTGATTTTGTATCCTGCTAAATATCCAGGGAGTAAGGGAGGGGACAATGGGCAATTAATTCAATATAAGAGTTATCAAAGAAAGGGCATGAAATCCAGTTTAATCCAATAAATTTGTAGGAAATTATAAAGGGATTGTTAATTGAATAATAGATTTCTATAGCGTCATGTAAAGTGAAATCACAACTTGTTTTTGATGAAATATATTGAGGTTTTTTGGTGTGATTTTTATATTAAAAGATTATTGGACCCGGCCAGCTAATTGCAAGAATATGACTGCCCCTTTTTATTCTGTTTATTTCCCTTGCCCCCACCTCCCTTCTCCTTTCTCCCCGTCTGCTACATTCCAAACTAACACAACGAGTGTTTATTTCCCTTCCCCCCACTTCCCTTATCCCTTCTCAAAACATACATAACGAGTAGCGGCATTCTATGCGCAAGTCCCCAAACTCAGTTAGAAACTGCTAAATTCTTGCACATTCCCTTTAAGCCAGTCCCCAAAGTCTGAGACTCCTAAAAATTGAATATTCGATCCATTGTCCCCTCCCTTACTCCCTGAAATATCTATCTAACTATCTTTCTATCTATCTAGGTATCTGGTCGCGAAGTTCTCCAAATCGAAGATGTATCAACTGTACAAAGCAACTTTGAAACTGATTTTGAATCAAATAACAACGAAAAGTTATCCATTAGGAAAGTAAAAATTTTAATACATATTAAACGGATTTTTCAATTTTCAAGATTGATGAGATGGTCTATATTATTATTAACTTCGAAAAAAAATCATCTTTTTGCAGTACTTTCAAGTAATTCTATAAAGTAGTAAGTTTTTTGTCTTAAGCTTTAGAACTTATTAACTTCTGAACCGATTGGGTTCTCTGTTGTAGGAAAGCTTCACATAAGTCATTTGATGGTTCTAGGCTATTTTTTTTTCAGATTAAAGTTATGGGATTGTTAAAAGCCCACACATGCTAAGGGTGGCGTAACTGCTAGTAAATGACATAGATTAACCTCCTAATGTTCTTAGATTAAAGGTTAAAAATTTGTTAAGTTTTAGAAAGTTAATAATAGTTTTTTATCGTATCGTATTATAGAAGCTTTCCGCGGATATTAAAATGAAAAATTACAAGATTAATTAAAACCAGTTTTGTTAGCCCCAGAGAGGCCAAAGTAATAATTATTTTATTACTTTTATTATCTTTATTTTAATATTTAAGAGAACATTTCTGCAATACATGATTTGCCTGAGAACCGTTTCTAATCCAGCGGATATTAATCGGTTTCGAAGCCATACTAGAAACACACAAACTAAACTAAGTGCCTATTATAAAAGCTATGTACTTAGATGGACAATAGAATGGCTCAGAATATTAATTTGATTCTACTAAAGATAAAATATTTAATGGACTATAAAGCTAAATTGGTTCATCAGTTGTATTTTTTCATTGAACAATGATGTCAACATTTATAGAAGCTAAGCTTCAAAATTAGATTTTAGGAAAACGAGCATTAACACATGTTCAAGAACTTATAAAGCATAATATTGATTTGAAAGTCCTAACAAAAACATTGGGGTATAGTCCTTTCCATGACATCGCTCCATATGGGGCGATGATTTTAATTGATCGCCTCTTATGACAAGGGGCGATGTATTGGCTCCTTGAAAGGAGCGATTTAATAGCCCCATATAACAAGAGGCGATGTTATGACTCCTTGAAAGGAGCGATTTGATAGCCCCTTGCCCTAAGAGGCGATTAAATGATCCTTTATCGCTCCTTTATTGCCCCTTCTAAAGAGGAGATTATATGTCCTCTTATCCCAAGGGGCTATTTAATAAAATATCGCCTCTTCATGGCCCCTTCCCGATTTTATATATCTTAGTCCCTTGATGGCCCCTACATCGCTCCTACATCGCCCCTTCATCGCTCCTCCATCGCTCCTTCTCCAAATTTATATTACATTGTACTTTGATGGCCCCTACATCGCCCCTCCATCGCTCCTACATCGCCCCTTCATCGCTCCTTCTTCAAATTTATATTACATTGTACTTTGATGGCCCCTACATCGCCCCTCCATCGCTCCTACATCGCCCCTTCATCGCTCCTTCTTCAAATTTATATTACATTGTACTTTGATGGCCCCTACATCGCCCCTCCATCGCTCCTACATCGCCCCTCCATCGCTCCTACATCGCCCCTCCATCGCTCCTACATCGCCCCTTCATCGCTCCTTCTTCAAATTTATATTACATTGTACTGTGATGGCCCCTACATCGCTCCTACATCGCTCCTTCATCTCTCCTACATCGCCCCTTCATCGCTTCTTCTCCAAATTTATATTACATTGCAACTTGATGGCCCCTACATCGCTCCTTCATCGCTCCTACATCGCTCCTTCATCGCTCCTTCTCCAAATTTATATTAAATTGTACTGTGATGGCCCCTACATCGCTCCTACATCGCCCCTTCATCGCTCCTTCTACAAATTTATATTACATTGCAACTTGATGGCCCCTACATCGCTCCTACATCGCTCCTCCATCGCTCCTCCATCGCCCCTTCATCGCTCCTTCTCCAAATTTATATTACATTGCAACTTGATGGCCCCTACATCGCTCCTACATCGCTCCTACATCGCTCCTCCATCGCCCCTTCATCGCTCCTTCTCCAAATTTATATAACATTGCAACTTGATGGCCCCTACATCGCTGCTACATCGCTCCTCCATCGCTCCTACATCGCCCCTTCATCGCTCCTTCCACAAATTTATATTACATTGTACTTTGATGGCCCCTACATCTCTCCTCCATCGCTCCTCCATCGCCCCTTAATAGCCCCTTACCTTAATTTATATAAAAAAGCCCCTACATAGCCTCTCCATCGCCCCTTAATAGCTCCTTACCTTAATTTATATAACATAGCCCCTACATAGCCTCTCCATCGCCCCTTAATAGCCCCTTATCTTAATTTATATAACAAAGCCCCTACATAGCCTCTCAATCGCCCCTAATAGCCCCTTACCTTTATTTATATAACAAAGCTCCTACATAGCCTCTCCATCGCCCCTTAATAGTCCCTTACCTTAATTTATATAACATAGCTCTTACATAGCCTCTCAATCGCCCCTTAAAAGCCCATTACCTTAATTTATATAACATAGCCCCTACATAGCCTCTCCATCGCCCCTTACCTTAATTTATATAACATAGCCCCTACATAGCCTCTCCATCGCCCCTTAATAGCTCCTTACCTTAATTTATATAACATAGCCCCTACATAGCCTCTCCATCGCCCCTTAATAGCCCCTTACCTTAATTTATATAACATAGCCTCTACATAGCCTCTCCATCGCCCCTTAATAGCCCCTTACCTTAATTTATATAACATAGCCCTACATAGCCTCTCCATCGCCCCTTAATAGCCCCTTACCTTAATTTATATAGCATAGCCCCTACATAGCCTCTCCATCGCCCCTTAATAGCCTCTTACCTTAATTTATATAATCCTTACCTTAATATATATAACATAGCCCCTACATAGCCTCTCCATCGCCCCTAAATAGCCCCTTACCCTAATTTATATAACATAGCCCCTACATAGCCTCTCCATCGCCCCTTAATAGCTCCTTACCTTAATTGATATAACATAGCCCCTACATAGCCTCTCCATTGCCCCTTAATAGCCCCTTACCTTAATTTATATAACATAGCCTCTACATAGCCTCTCCATCGCCCCTTAATAGCCCCTTACCTTAATTTATATAACATAGCCCTACATAGCCTCTCCATCGCCCCTTAATAGCCCCTTACCTTAATTTATATAGCATAGCCCCTACATAGCCTCTCCATCGCCCCTTAATAGCCTCTTACCTTAATTTATATAATCCTTACCTTAATATATATAACATAGTCCCTACATAGCCTCTCCATCGCCCCTAAATAGCCCCTTACCCTAATTTATATAACATAGCCCCTACATAGCCTCTCCATCGCCCCTTAATAGCTCCTTACCTTAATTTATATAACATAGCCCCTACATAGCCTCTCCATCGCCCCTTAATAGCCCCTTACCTTAATTTATATAACATAGCCTCTACATAGCCTCTCCATCGCCCCTTAATAGCCCCTTACCTTAATTTACATAACATAGCCCTACATAGCCTCTCCATCGCCCCTTAATAGCTCCTTACCTTAATTTATATAGCATAGCCCCTACATAGCCTCTCCATCGCCCCTTAATAGCCTCTTACCTTAATTTATATAATCCTTACCTTAATATATATAACATAGCCCCTACATAGCCTCTCCATCGCCCCTAAATAGCCCCTTACCCTAATTTATATAACATAGCCCCTACATAGCCTCTCCATCGCCCCTTAATAGCCTCTTACCTTAATTTATATAACATAGGCCCTACAAAGCATCTCCATCGCCCCTTAATAGCCCCTTACCTTAATTATATAACATAGCCCCTACATAGCCTCTCCATCGCCCCTTAATAGCCTCTTACCTTAATTTATATAACATCTCTCCTACATCGCCCCTTCATCGCTTCTTCTCCAAATTTATATTACATTGCAACTTGATGGCCCCTACATCGCTCCTTCATTGCTCCTACATCGCTCCTTCATTGCTCCTTCTCCAAATTTATATTAAATTGTACTGTGATGGCCCCTACATCGCTCCTACATCGCCCCTTCATCGCTCCTTCTACAAATTTATATTACATTGCAACTTGATGGCCCCTACATCGCTCCTACATCGCTCCTACATCGCTCCTCCATCGCCCCTTCATCGCTCCTTCTCCAAATTTATATTACATTGCAACTTGATGGCCCCTACATCGCTCCTACATCGCTCCTACATCGCTCCTCCATCGCCCCTTCATCGCTCCTTCTCCAAATTTATATAACATTGCAACTTGATGGCCCCTACATCGCTGCTACATCGCTCCTCCATCGCTCCTACAGCGCCCCTTCATCGCTCCTTCCACAAATTTATATTACATTGTACTTTGATGGCCCCTACATCTCTCCTCCATCGCTCCTCCATCGCCCCTTAATAGCCCCTTACCTTAATTTATATAAAAAAGCCCCTACATAGCCTCTCCATCGCCCCTTAATAGCTCCTTACCTTAATTTATATAACATAGCCCCTACATAGCCTCTCCATCGCCCCTTAATAGCCCCTTATCTTAATTTATATAACAAAGCCCCTACATAGCCTCTCAATCGCCCCTAATAGCCCCTTACCTTTATTTATATAACAAAGCTCCTACATAGCCTCTCCATCGCCCCTTAATAGTCCCTTACCTTAATTTATATAACATAGCTCTTACATAGCCTCTTAATCGCCCCTTAAAAGCCCATTACCTTAATGTATATAACATAGCCCCTACATAGCCTCTCCATCGCCCCTTACCTTAATTTATATAACATAGCCCCTACATAGCCTCTCCATCGCCCCTTAATAGCTCCTTACCTTAATTTATATAACATAGCCCCTACATAGCCTCTCCATCGCCCCTTAATAGCCCCTTACCTTAATTTATATAACATAGCCCTACATAGCCTCTCCATCGCCCCTTAATAGCCCCTTACCTTAATTTATATAGCATAGCCCCTACATAGCCTCTCCATCGCCCCTTAATAGCCTCTTACCTTAATTTATATAATCCTTACCTTAATATATATAACATAGCCCCTACATAGCCTCCCCATCGCCCCTAAATAGCCCCTTACCCTAATTTATATAACATAGCCCCTACATAGCCTCTCCATCGCCCCTTAATAGCTCCTTACCTTAATTGATATAACATAGCCCCTACATAGCCTCTCCATTGCCCCTTAATAGCCCCTTACCTTAATTTATATAACATAGCCTCTACATAGCCTCTCCATCGCCCCTTAATAGCCCCTTACCTTAATTTATATAACATAGCCCTACATAGCCTCTCCATCGCCCCTTAATAGCCCCTTACCTTAATTTATATAGCATAGCCCCTACATAGCCTCTCCATCGCCCCTTAATAGCCTCTTACCTTAATTTATATAATCCTTACCTTAATATATATAACATAGCCCCTACATAGCCTCTCCATCGCCCCTAAATAGCCCCTTACCCTAATTTATATAACATAGCCCCTACATAGCCTCTCCATCGCCCCTTAATAGCCCCTTACCTTAATTTATATAACATAGCCTCTACATAGCCTCTCCATCGCCCCTTAATAGCCCCTTACCTTAATTTATATAACATAGCCCTACATAGCCTCTCCATCGCCCCTTAATAGCCCCTTACCTTAATTTATATAGCATAGCCCCTACATAGCCTCTCCATCGCCCCTTAATAGCCTCTTACCTTAATTTATATAATTTTTACCTTAATATATATAACATAGTCCCTACATAGCCTCTCCATCGCCCCTAAATAGCCCCTTACCCTAATTTATATAACATAGCCCCTACATAGCCTCTCCATCGCCCCTTAATAGCTCCTTACCTTAATTTATATAACATAGCCCCTACATAGCCTCTCCATCGCCCCTTAATAGCCCCTTACCTTAATTTATATAACATAGCCTCTACATAGCCTCTCCATCGCCCCTTAATAGCCCCTTACCTTAATTTACATAACATAGCCCTACATAGCCTCTCCATCGCCCCTTAATAGCTCCTTACCTTAATTTATATAGCATAGCCCCTACATAGCCTCTCCATCGCCCCTTAATAGCCTCTTACCTTAATTTATATAATCCTTACCTTAATATATATAACATAGCCCCTACATAGCCTCTCCATCGCCCCTAAATAGCCCCTTACCCTAATTTATATAACATAGCCCCTACATAGCCTCTCCATCGCCCCTTAATAGCCTCTTACCTTAATTTATATAACATAGGCCCTACAAAGCATCTCCATCGCCCCTTAATAGCCCCTTACCTTAATTATATAACATAGCCCCTACATAGCCTCTCCATCGCCCCTTAATAGCCTCTTACCTTAATTTATATAACATAGCCCCTTCATAGCCTCTTCATCGCCCCTTACCTTAATTTATATAACATAGGCCCTTTATGGCTCCTGTACAGCCTCTGTAATTGTATTGCCCCTTCATTATAGAAGGTAGGGCATTAAGGTAAGGAAGGAATGTGACCCTCTACAGTTTTAAATTTAAGTTTTAAAAGGATGACAAGGATGACAACATTTATAAAAGCAAAGCTCTGAAACGGTAGAAAAAAGTTTAATGAACATTAATAATGTAGAGTGTCAGAACTGAATAGTCAGAACATAAATTTAAAATTCGAAACAAAATTGTAAGTAAATTTATTGAGAAATTGCTTACATGCAGGAAAATGCTTAAGGACGTACTCACATTTTTTGGACTTGATTATAGATATGATTCGCTTATAACATTCTATTTTGTTGTCCTAGGAATCAGTATCCCAGAAATCAGATTAATCGGATAATTTTGATACATAAAAATTTGTTCTAAGTTAATAATTAGTATGCTTAAAATGGACGTACGGATATTCTGATATTGATTATAGACTTTCTAAATCGTACCTACAGGAATCACATGCCTAAATTAACGAAAATAGCTAACCGTTACAGACGTACGGACTGATCCTTAATATAGAAAAGCTTTGCTTTTAAAAAGTTAAAAAGATTTTTTGAGGGGATTGGGTAATATTTTTCTTGGGGTGAATTTTCTGGGAGGGTGGAGATACCCTCCCTCGAAATAATTATAAACCCTCTATGAACTTGAAAGAAGCTTCACTGTAAAGGAGAACCATATAGGTTCAGCGGTTAGCTTTTCTACAGACAAAAAAAAGATTACTACTTTATATAATAGGTTATGAAAAAGGAAAAAAAAGCAAGATAACAAGGATAACAACATTCACAAAAGCAAAGCTCTAAAATCAGGAGGTCAAACATAAATTTTGTTAAAATTAGCGTAAATCTATAATACAAAGTAGAATGATGTCTGTCCATCAATCTGTCTGTCTGTCCGTCTGTCTGTCCGTCTGTCAGTCCTTAAGATCTCGGTAACCACTGGACCGATTATATTCTACTATTCAGGGAATATACCTACTGGTCCTGTGGTGGTTTTAGGCTATTTTCTTGGGGGGTGGGATACCCCCAACCCCCCCAAAAACAAAAAAATCCCCCCCCATTTTTTTTTTGCTGAAGATTTTCTTGGTCCTATTACGAATTTCGCCAAAAAAAATTTTTATCACCTCTTGGGGCAAAGCCCCTAGAGGCTAGGGGCGAATCTGCTAGTATAGAATATAGTAAAAGGGCATAATTTTATTTTTAGTATTTGATTATAATACTAAACCTTGTTGTCCTAAGAAACATTACTCCAAAACCCAGATGAATGGGACAATGATATTATACAAAAAAATGGACGTACATACTTTCTAGTAATGAATATAGTATTGTACCCAACTGTTATAGAAATCATTCTGCAAAGTTTGAAATCGATAGGATATTTATAACATGTCTAAATTAAAGAAAATGTCGTCAAACCGTTTGGACGTACGGACAAACCAATCCTTACTATAGAAAAGTTTCGCATTTAAAAAGGAAAATTATAATGAAAATATAATGAATTAATAAAATAAATATAAATAATATAATAACATAATGAAATAAAGAAAAAAAAATAAACTAAGAGAATGAAATTTTTTAGTTAAATAGAATATTGAATAAGGATCATATAATGGACAAACAGACAAAGTAAGTTATAGAGCAGACTTTAAGAGAATATGCTATTACTCAAAGATTATCACGAAACCTAAGTCTTTTGAAGCATAATTGAGAGACAGACAAAATAATTTATAGACTGGATATACATATGTCATGGGAATATTCACTAAAAATCTCAACAGTCTATCTTTAACAATAGCAGAGAAAACCACATGCTTAACTTAATGAGAAGAGCAATGACGAAAGGACTAACCCTAATTGTAGAAAAGTCTCTCTTTTAACAAAAAAAGTATTTTTTTTGGTCTGAAGCTTAAAAATTTCACAAACTGACTAAATTCTCCATTTAAGGGAAGCTTCACATAGGTCATGGGATGGTTTTTTGCTTTTTCATTTTCAGATTTAAGCCCCTAATTGGTTTAGGCTATTTTTCTGCCTCCTTACATTAAAAAGAGCGCAGCTGCAAGTGAATAAGAAAAGAGAAATATAAAAGAAGAATACATATTATCCTATTATATAAAGTAGTAAAACATAAACAAACGTTGGAGTGGACAAACCTAGGAATGGGACAATCGTCGGAGTGGACATTGCTTATGTAAAACGCAGGAGTGTCTTTTATTTTATTTATAAGATAAAAATCTTTCAAAACAAAAAAAAATCTTGAATATCTTTTCTCACAGACTGAAATTTTAAAATCAGTCTAACAGTTTTCCAAAGTAGGTAAGTTCTATCGAAAGGCAAAGGTTTGAAACAGATAGAACATTTCATTAAACTAAAACATATTTTTTTCTCACATTGTTTACAACTGTCAAATATGTTTTTTTATATGCCTAACCCCTGCAGGGGGCTTATTTGTATATTTATATCTTAACCTAACCTAACCTGTGTAGAAATAACTAAACAAATGTTGTTGAAACCTAATTTTTAAGATATTATAGACACTTCTGCGTTTTACTTATATAATGTCCACTCCGACATTTGTCCGAAACATCCTGCGTTTGTCCACATTAATAAGGCTTTCTGTTCTGAAACTTAAGATCTCAATAACTACTAAACAGATTGGGCTTTCTATTTCAGGTAAGCTTAATATTTGTCTTGTAATGGCTTTAGGCTATTTTATTTTAAGTCGAGGGATGGTTTTAGGCTATTCTATTTTAAGTCCTGGGAAGGTTTTAGGCTTTAATTCATTTCCCTTTGAATACAGAGCCAATAGATGCTGGGGGCGTAGCCGCTAGTCGATATACAAAGTTTTTTTTTGTCTGTAGCAAAGGATCTCGTTTGCTGCTAAACCGATATGATGTATGTCTGTCTGTCTATACCGTAGGATCTTGCTAACCGCTGAGTCCTGAGATGATTTTAAGATAGTTTATTTTTTTTCCTTATAATAAAATAACAGGATATTTGTCCATAAAAAGCGAAGCAATATCTTAATTTTTGTTGTTGGAACTGTTATTCAGTTGATTATACCAAGGATCTAAAGGAATAAGACAATGGCCGATAAATTTTTATCCATCCCTAATAACGATACACAAAATTGCAACACTACAACCAAAATATGACAAAAGTCCCCAAAGTTTTGAGCCAACGAATAAGAAAACTTCATTATAAAACTTTGGAGACTATTGTAAAAATTGCCTAATGTTTCCTTTCTCCCTGAGATTATACAGACTATCCTTAAACTAATATTTACATTAACGTAACAGGATGTTTATCAGTATCAACTGAACCGATATGCTTCTCCTTTACATTGAAGCTTATTTTACTCGCAGGAAAAGTTTTCATTTTGGGGAGGGGACCAACACTTTCAGCCCCCGGAAGGTATCACTTCCCTTAAATTCTTAATCTTCCCCCTCCCCCCCCTCTCCACCACATCTATTCATTAAAGTACTCCTAGGGTCATCTATGGGATTAGCCGTTAGTGACTTAAAAATAATTCAAGTGCAATGATATATTTACCAAATTAATACGATAATTTTGTATACATTTTTTATGAAAAAAAATTATTTTGCCAAAGGCAGCCAAAAAATAAGCAGCAAATATTTCAAAAATGCTCTGATAATCAGAGATCTACAGGGATAAGACGATTGTCGATAAAATGATATATATACATATATACAGTGTGTTTTTTATGAGAACTTTTTTGAAAGCAATTTTACCTTACTTATAGTTATCAGAATTTAATGATTAATGGCTTATTCTCTTCTTTTTTATAACCTTTAATAGAAAAGCAAAAAATATTTCAGTTTTTATTCAAAAAGTACAGTAAATTAAAAAATTTAAAACTTAGGTGTCAACATCTAAAAATGGTTTTAGTGCATTTTTCTTATAATCTACCTTTGCAAGAATGGCTGCAAAACGCTTCAAAGTTGAGATATAGAGCTAAAAATTTATATAGATACTATTTGTGACATGTACTAGAACATTTTGAAATTTGAAGGCCATATCTCAACCAGGGAGGGAATACTGGCCCCCCAATGTACTCCCTCCATTCTTGGAAAGGGTAGAAGATTTGAGCATAAGAAAAATGCGCTAAAACCATTTCTCGTATTCATTTGAATCCGGTGGATAGGAACCGGTTCTCATCCATACGAAAAAACTATGTCTAGCATCGTATTATATCCAGCTTTCTACGAATATAGATATGTACAATCATAAGATTAAACCCAGTTTTTTTAGCCGGTGCCTTCGGCACCTCGGGCCTAAAAAAACTAGTTTTAATCTCATAATTGTACTTTTTATATCCGCGGAAAGCCGTTTATAATACTATGCGAGAAATAACTATTTTAGATGTTGACACCCATGTTTTGAAATTTTGAATTTACTGTACTTTTTAAATAAAAACTGAAATATTTTTTTGCTTTTCTGTTAATGGTTATAAAAAACGAAGAGAATAAGCCATTACTCATTAAATTCTGATAACTATAAGTAGGGTAAAATTGCTTTCAAAAATGCTCTCATAAAAAAAAAACACTGTATATATATGTATGTTTATATATTAATTATTCCCATTGATGATTCACAAAATTACCCCTTCTTTAGTTTAGAATTAGTGGTTAAAACATTTAGACACTCAACTTAATGAACTAAACAATCACAAAACAATAAAAAGTCCCCAAGGTTGTTAATCTAACGAATAAGAAAACGGTATTATAAAACTTTGGAGACTAGACAGCACTCTTGGATAAGCCAACTTATAACACTTTGGGAACTATCCTAATCCTCCCTGGCGAAATGACAATGAGATTTTTTGGTAAATTTGTGGCAAACTTTATTCTTAATAAATTAGCACTTGCCAAAATTATACTGGAGAGATATTTCATTGAAGGATAAATCTTTTTTTTTGCCCAAACTTTTCGTCAGCCAATAATAACAGATAAGTTAAACATTGTAAAAATAATATAGTAACTTAACTCGAGTTGTCAACGGCAGAAATTAGGTCCTGAGATGGTTTTAGGCCTGGAAAGGTTTATAACAATTTTATCTGTATTTCTTAAAATAAATTAACAGAATCTTTGTCTGTATGTATGAATGTCTGTCTGTACCGAAGGATCTTGCTAACCGCTGAACCAATATGGTTCTCCTTTACAGTGAAGATTCCTATAGGTCCTGAGATCGTTCTCTTTAATAGGGTAGCTTCTCATAGGTCCTGGGGAGGTTAATAACTATTTTATTTTAATCCTTATAATAAAGTAACAGGATCTTTGTCTGTATGTATGTAGAGGCTATGTTATATAAATTAAGGTAAGGGGCTTTTAAGTGGCGATGGAGGGCTATTAAGGGGCGATGGAGAGGCTATGTTATATAAATTAAGGTAAGGAGCTATTAAGGGGCGATGGAGAGGCTATGTAGCGGCTATGTTATATAAATTTGCTATTAAGGGGCGATGGAGAGGCTATATAGGGGCTATTTTATATAAATTAAGGTAAAGGACTATTAAGGGGCGATGGAGAGGCTATGTAGGGGCTATGTTATATAAATTAAGGTAAGGGGCTATTAAGGGGCGATGGAGAGGCTATTTAGGGGCTATGTTATATAAATTCGGGTAAGGGGCTATTAAGGGGCGATGGGGAGGCTATGTAGGAGCTATGTTATATAATTAAGGTAAGGGGATATTAAGGGGCGATGGAGAGGCTATGTAGAGGCTATGTTACATAATTAAGGTAAGAGGCTATTATGGGGCGATTGAGAGGCTATGTAGGGGCTATGTTACATAATTAAGGTAAGGGGCTATTAAGGGGCGATGGAGAGGCTATATAGGAGCTTTGTTATATAAATTTAGGTAAGGGGCTATTAAGGGGCGATGGAGAGGCTATGTAGGGGCAATGTTATATAATTAAATTAAGTGGCTATTAAGGGGCGATAGAGAGGCCATATAGGAGCTTTGTTATATAAATTAAGGTAAGGGGCTATTAAGGGGCGATGTAGGGGCCATCAAGTTGCAATGTAATATAAATTTGGAGAAGGAGCAATGAAGGGGCGATATAGGAGCGATGAAGGAGCGATGGAGGAGCGATGTAGGAGCGATGTAGGGGCCATCAAGTTGCAATGTAATATAAATTTGGAGAAGGAGCGATGAAGGGGCGATGTAGGAGCGATGAAGGAGCAATGTAGGAGCAATGTAGGGGCCATCACAGTACAATTTAATATAAATTTGGAGAAGGAGCGATGAAGGAGCGTTGTAGGAGCGATGGAGGGGCGATGTAGGAGCGATGGAGGGGCGATGTAGGGGCCATCAAAGTACAATGTAATATAAATTTGGAGAAGGAGCGATGAAGGGGCGATGTAGGAGCGATGAAGGAGCGATGTAGGAGCGATGTAGGAGCGATGTAGGGGCCATCACAGTACAATTTAATATAAATTTGGAGAAGGAGCGATGAAGGAGCAATGTAGGAGCGATGGAGGGGCGATGTAGGAGCGATGGAGGGGCGATGTAGGAGCCATCAAAGTACAATGTAATATAAATTTGGAGAAGGAGCGATGAAGGAGCGATGGAGGGGCGATGTAGGAGCGATGGAGGGGCGATGGAGGGGCGATGTAGGGGCCATCAAAGTACAATGTAATATAAATTTGGAGAAGGAGCGATGAAGGGGCGATGTAGGAGCGATGAAGGAGCGATGTAGGAGCGATGTAGGGGCCATCACAGTACAATTTAATATAAATTTGGAGAAGGAGCGATGTAGGAGCGATGGAGGGGCGATGTAGGAGCGATGAAGGAGCGATGTAGCAGCGATGTAGGGGCCATCAAGTTGCAATGTAATATAAATTTGGAGAAGGAGCGATGAAGGGGCGATGTAGGAGAGATGTTATATAAATTAAGGTAAGAGGCTATTAAGGGGCGATGGAGAGGCTATGTAGGGGCTATGTTATATAATTAAGGTAAGGGGCTATTAAGGGGCGATGGAGATGCTTTGTAGGGCCTATGTTATATAAATTAAGGTAAGAGGCTATTAAGGGGCGATGGAGAGGCTATGTAGGGGCTATGTTATATAAATTAGGGTAAGGGGCTATTTAGGGGCGATGGAGAGGCTATGTAGGGGCTATGTTATATATATTAAGGTAAGGATTATATAAATTAAGGTAAGAGGCTATTAAGGGGCGATGGAGAGGCTATGTAGGGGCTATGCTATATAAATTAAGGTAAGGAGCTATTAAGGGGCGATGGAGAGGCTATGTAGGGCTATGTTATGTAAATTAAGGTAAGGGGCTATTAAGGGGCGATGGAGAGGCTATGTAGAGGCTATGTTATATAAATTAAGGTAAGGGGCTATTAAGGGGCGATGGAGAGGCTATGTAGGGGCTATGTTATATAAATTAAGGTAAGGAGCTATTAAGGGGCGATGGAGAGGCTATGTAGGGGCTATGTTATATAAATTAGGGTAAGGGGCTATTTAGGGGCGATGGAGAGGCTATGTAGGGACTATGTTATATATATTAAGGTAAGGATTATATAAATTAAGGTAAGAGGCTATTAAGGGGCGATGGAGAGGCTATGTAGGGGCTATGCTATATAAATTAAGGTAAGGGGCTATTAAGGGGCGATGGAGAGGCTATGTAGGGCTATGTTATATAAATTAAGGTAAGGGGCTATTAAGGGGCGATGGAGAGGCTATGTAGAGGCTATGTTATATAAATTAAGGTAAGGGGCTATTAAGGGGCGATGGAGAGGCTATGTAGGGGCTATGTTATATAAATTAGGGTAAGGGGCTATTTAGGGGCGATGGAGAGGCTATGTAGGGGCTATGTTATATATATTAAGGTAAGGATTATATAAATTAAGGTAAGAGGCTATTAAGGGGCGATGGAGAGGCTATGTAGGGGCTATGCTATATAAATTAAGGTAAGGGGCTATTAAGGGGCGATGGAGAGGCTATGTAGGGCTATGTTATATAAATTAAGGTAAGGGGCTATTAAGGGGCGATGGAGAGGCTATGTAGAGGCTATGTTATATAAATTAAGGTAAGGGGCTATTAAGGGGCAATGGAGAGGCTATGTAGGGGCTATGTTATATCAATTAAGGTAAGGAGCTATTAAGGGGCGATGGAGAGGCTATGTAGGGGCTATGTTATATAAATTAGGGTAAGGGGCTATTTAGGGGCGATGGAGAGGCTATGTAGGGGCTATGTTATATATATTAAGGTAAGGATTATATAAATTAAGGTAAGAGGCTATTAAGGGGCGATGGAGAGGCTATGTAGGGGCTATGCTATATAAATTAAGGTAAGGGGCTATTAAGGGGCGATGGAGAGGCTATGTAGGGCTATGTTATATAAATTAAGGTAAGGGGCTATTAAGGGGCGATGGAGAGGCTATGTAGAGGCTATGTTATATAAATTAAGGTAAGGGGCTATTAAGGGGCGATGGAGAGGCTATGTAGGGGCTATGTTATATAAATTAAGGTAAGGAGCTATTAAGGGGCGATGGAGAGGCTATGTAGGGGCTATGTTATATAAATTAAGGTAAGGGGCGATGGAGAGGCTATGTAGGGGCTATGTTATATAAATTAAGGTAATGGGCTTTTAAGGGGCGATTGAGAGGCTATGTAAGAGCTATGTTATATAAATTAAGGTAAGGGACTATTAAGGGGCGATGGAGAGGCTATGTAGGAGCTTTGTTATATAAATAAAGGTAAGGGGCTATTAGGGGCGATTGAGAGGCTATGTAGGGGCTTTGTTATATAAATTAAGATAAGGGGCTATTAAGGGGCGATGGAGAGGCTATGTAGGGGCTATGTTATATAAATTAAGGTAAGGAGCTATTAAGGGGCGATGGAGAGGCTATGTAGGGGCTTTTTTATATAAATTAAGGTAAGGGGCTATTAAGGGGCGATGGAGGAGCGATGGAGGAGAGATGTAGGGGCCATCAAAGTACAATGTAATATAAATTTGTGGAAGGAGCGATGAAGGGGCGATGTAGGAGCGATGGAGGAGCGATGTAGCAGCGATGTAGGGGCCATCAAGTTGCAATGTTATATAAATTTGGAGAAGGAGCGATGAAGGGGCGATGGAGGAGCGATGTAGGAGCGATGTAGGAGCGATGTAGGGGCCATCAAAGTACAATGTAATATGAATATCAAGAAGGAGAGATGAAGGAGCGATGTAGGGGCGATGTAGGAGCGATGAAGGGGCGATGGAGGAGCGATGTAGGGGCCATCAAAGTACAATGTAATATAAATTTCAAGAAGGAGAGATGAAGGAGCGATGTAGGGGCGATGTAGGAGCGATGAAGGGGCCATGGAGGAGCGATGTAGGGGCCATCAAAGTACAATGTAATATAAATTTCAAGAAGGAGAGATGAAGGAGCGATGTAGGGGCGATGGAGGAGCGATGAAGGGGCGATGGAGGAGCGATGTAGGGGCCATCAAAGTACAATGTAATATAAATTTCAAGAAGGAGAGATGAAGGAGCGATGTAGGGGCGATGTATGAGCGATGTAGGGGCGATGGAGGAGCGATGTAGGGGCCATCAAAGTACAATGTAATATAAAATTCAAGAATTAGAGATGAAGGAGCGATGTAGGGGCGATGTAGGGGCGATGTAGGGGCGATGTAGGGGCCATCAAAGTACAATTTAATATAAATTTCAAGAAGGAGAGATGAAGGAGCGATGTAGGGGCGATGAAGGAGCGATGAAGGGGCACTGGAGGTAAAGGACTATGGAGGGGCGATGGAGAGGCTATGAAGGAGCCATCATGGGGCTATAGTATAGCCTCTTATCATAAGAGGCGATATTAACGCCCCTTCAAAGGAGCTATTAAGAGGCCATGAAGGAGCTATAGCATAGCCTCTTATCATAAGAGGCGATATGAACGCTCCTTAAAAGGGGCTATCACATCGCTCCATATGATAAGAGGCTATGCTATAGCTCCTTGAAGGAGCTATAGAAAATCATCGCCCCATATGGAGCGATGTCATGGAAAGGACTATACCCAAACATTGTTGTCAATAATAGATGGCATATGGACTTTCTGGCAACGATTAGAGAATTACTTTGATTTGTAAAGAGAAATTCGTTACGGACAGACTAACCGAAATATCAAAATATAAATTTCAATACATTGCAATGAGAAGTTGTGCTCAGAATCCAGTTTTGATACAATTTAAATACTGAACATGTCTAATAACATAATAATGGATTTATTATTACTTGGATATTACACCAAATCATCATATTTTTTTATTAAAGTTAAACTTATAACAGGCTAAAATAACTATACCGCCCATAGTGATGCACTGATACAAATAAAGTTCATATCAGAAAGCTAAACTGACGACAGTTTTTCTCCTGTCTCCACTTATATTCTACATCCATAGACAGGATGAATAATTATTCCCTGTCTGCCCTTTCTTTCTATATTATGATGACATGAAATATTCCTCTACATATTGTAAACTTTATGTACAGTACAATACATTGTACATTATGTATTTTTGGTTAATAGGTATGAAACATATTTTGACAATAAAATGATTGTTGAAAATTTTCACACAAAGTATCTAGTTGATCAATTATAAACTCTGCCCTCCCATATTTTTAATTGATTAAGACTAGATGTTGGTTTTACTTTTGTTTTGTCTATTACTTCAGGTCAGCTTAGGTCAGGTCATATTTTGATCTAGATAGCCTCGCATGGTCTGCCCCCTCCCCCCCCCCTCAACACAGGGGCTGGGCAGAGGGAAATATAACACCCTCTACAATTTTAATACAATTCAATAAAGTGCTCAATTATTGGTAAAACATTTGACTATCTTCAACCCTTAATAAATCCAATTACTTTAAAGGCGTCTAAAGCAAAATTAAGTTATTTGTTCTTAGTTTTTGAGCTTTAGTTATAAATGTTTTTAATCATAAAAGCAATACAGAATAATCTAATTCATTACTTTTTTATATTATTTTTTTATCTTTCCTTTATTTCATACAAAGGGTATTTGACAGATTTTGCCTCACACTGTATACTGTGGTATAAATATACAACACAATACCAGGGATCTAAAGAGATAAGACAATGGTCAATAACTTAATGTTCATCTTCAATATAATACATAAAATTGCACCTTCTGTATATTACAATTAGTGGTTGAAACGTTTGAACACTCAACTTTATAAACCAACCAAACAAAACTCAATAAAAGTCCCAAAAATTGTTAAGTCAATGAATAAGAAAGTTATTATAAAACTTTGGGGTCTAATAAACAACTCAATGTCCCCTCCCTCCCTGATTAAATATACTTCCTAAGGTTGCCCATACCAATTTCATTATATTTACAGATAAAAAACAGTGCACTAAAATTTTATCTTTGATGATTCACTTGTAAGACAACATGTATTGTTTATTTGCACTTTACAACATATAAATTACATGAACAAAAATACAAATATTTATTTAAAATTAATGGTTTTCTTCTGCTATATACAGACATTCTGAACAAATATTGAAATTGAGAATTGTACATCAAAGTCTCCTTGACCAAACAAAAGTGTGTCTTCGCATCCGCATATTTTCATTTCCTCAATTCACAATAGCAAATATAAATTGAAGGGAGTGTTTATTTATGAAAGATAAGCTGTATGAGGAGGCCAGTTTATGCCAGGAAGGAGGGGACATTGAGCTGTTTATTACACTAGTCCCCAAAGTTTGAAGAAAAAAAATTAGTCGTTGGCATAACGACTTTGGGGATTATTATTATATATTGAATTTTGATTTATTGGTTCATTAAGTTGAGAGTACTAACGTTTCAACGACTCGTTGTAACCTGCAGAATGGATATTTTTAATGTTTTATCATTGGGGATGTACATTAATATCGGCCATTTACTTATCCTTTTCTATCACTGAGTTAATGTTGTTGTTGTAATATATAGTTCTGCTCATTTTAAATTGTGGCAAAATTTGCGGAACTTGTGGGACATCCCAAAAGAATGACCACCCATATTTTGGCTTAGACTTGTCTACGCATTTTGTATGCTTTTGTACAATGCTGGCTGGTTGGAGAGAAACTAAAAACATGATTTTCTTTATTGATTCTTTGGATTCTTGGTCTAAAAATAAACTTTTTAATAAGTCAAGGATGACAATATTCATAAAAGCAAAGCTATAGAATCAGACGAGAAAGTGCAATGGTACTTTTGAACCTTCTTAACTCTTTTTCTAGTTTGTATGAATTTACTTTTTAGTTTGAATACTTTATATACAAACACACATAAACCCAGCCCTGTATTTAAGGAAATACATATGTCAGGGATTATACGGGATAAGACATTGGAAGATAAATCATTGAAAATATTAAATTACACTAAACAATATTTTCGCTTTTGTAGATTAAATAAATTGGTTGAATAGTTTATACACTGAAGTTGTAAAAAGCAAATATATACTTAATTAAGAACCCAGAATCATATTTTAAAAAATTGGGCCCTAGTATAAATTACTGTCCAATGTCACCTCTATTCCTGAAATATGTAAATAGCGACTGTCCCTATAAAATATGATTGATTATGGTATAGGAACACTAAAGATTATCTTTTAAAAGTTTGTAAATTGCAATGTAATATGATTATTATTAATACAACTCAGAATATGTCCAAATAATGAATTATTACCTTGATATGACTGAAACATTAATGTTTTATTAGCGGATTTAAAAACTTTTATGTAATAAAAAAAAATCTGTCAAAAATCTAATTTAATTTCATTTTTTTGTGAAATATTAATGGCAGCTTTTTTATTGCTTTGCTATTTGTAAACATTAATTTATTTTTGAACTTTAAGAATAAAAATCATGATAAAAACTTTTTGAAAAGCATTGACATTTTTGCTTTGGCTAGAAGATGGATGAGGGAGAGAGAAGCTGTTTATAGGTTAGTTTTTATAATTTATCTTCTTTTATCTTTCTTTCTATCTATGTTTCTATGCATCTTCAAAATCAAGTCCTAAAAATAACCCTAAAAATACTCTTAATGTTATGCTTATTCTGACACTCTACAATTCTCAATGTTTGTTTGTCTTACCGGGTAAGTTTAGAGCTTTGCTGTTACGGAATATCATCCTTTCCTTTAAATTTTTCATTTATTTTATTTTCTTTCCATGGACATAGACCATGATCTAAGATAGTTAAAATAACAGAATATTGGTCCCTAATCCCTACCGCGTTAGGTGGGTAGGCGAAGAAGATGAATGTAGAATATATACGTGGATATTATGACAGGGGAAATATTGGCATTGCTTTTTCTCCTATCATTCATCTGTCAAATCGTTAATCCAATAGGAGGGGAGGTACTGAAGTAAAGAGGGGGGGATGGAGGAGATCGTTATTTAAGCACTTTATTAGTGTACATGATAATCATGCTTAAGATCCATGTTAAAATAAATCCATTGGGGACTCGGGAGAAAGTAAGGAACCAAATTTAATATTATATATTTTAAATTCTTTATGGGATTATTGTTAAAGGTCAACTTGGGTTCTTCAGGAATACAGGGGAAAGGTCAATAATGGATAAATGTATCCCACATCCTTATTATAGAATATATGTAGATATTATGACATAATTTATTGGTCAGTTCGTTCATCAAGTAGGGAATGGGGTAAAAGGGGTGGATGGGGGGATCGTTATTCTTGCCAGCTAGTAGTTTCACATTCACTTTATTAGAGTACATGATAATCTGGTGTAAGGTACAAGTTATTATAAATCAATTTTCATTTTCAATTCTATGATATGTAAATATTGTTATGAAAATGGGGAATTTTTCCCTTGTTAATATGTCCACATATATCTTATTTTAATTTATATATGTATAATTTTTACTGCCATTGTTGATCCCATCCTCCTCGACTTTTTTTGTCCAGACTATATTCAGAGAACTTTGATTTACACGCCTGTCTGTCTGTCTGTCTGTCCATCCATATATCCATATGTTTTTAATACTGTATGTCAATTTTTATGTCTCTCCTTGTGGGTTTACTTTATTCAAGTCTGTTATTTGTCTTTCTCTGTGACTGATTAAAAATTTGTCCCCAGGACTTTTAGTCTGTTCTGTATGTTTATTTTGTATCTTTTTCTATCTATCTGTCTCTCTATCTAACAACATATATATTTTACCTCAATATCTATTCACCTTTCTCTCTATTTATCCATTTATAAATCTACTACCTAATCATTTTAACTTTCTGTTTGTCTATACATCTATCTATCTATATATGTCTCTATCAATCTATCTGGCTATATATATATTTATCTATCTGTCTATTTATCTATCTATATATATATTTATCTATCTGTTTATTTATCTATCTACCAATTAAATTAACTTTTTATGCATCTAGGACTCGTCAAGAGAGAGTATCACAAGTGTGTCGAGAATACAATGTCAGTATGTCCACCAATGATAGTGCCATCGTTGATCTCATCAACTATAATACCAAGAAGGATAAAGGTTTTTTTTATAGATGGAGTATAATAGATTGTCATTTCTCGCATCGCATTTGTCTTAGAGAGAAATTAATTAACCCTTAACGGTCGGGGGGGGGGGGGGGGGCGTTGAACGCCCCCCCATCCGGTTTTTTCTATCTCATTTTCTGTGTGTGAAAGATAAAGAGCCCAAACTGCTTGACTTTTTAAGTATGGGTATGACACATAACTGAGAGTTGGAATTTTTTGAATATCTCCATCCTGGCGGGCACAGGATGCCAGCAAACCTGGCAGGGTCATCCAGGTAAAGAGCAAAAATATTTTTTTGACTAAAACAAAGCATTTTATCATACCAAATTACTAAAAAATCCTCTAGTAGTACATCCTTATATGAAATACAGGTGTTCAAGTCACTTTCAGGTTCCAGGTATGATCCTGCAGGTCCTGATCCTCCAGGTCTCCAGAAATCTTTAAAAGGCTCCTGTGGCCGCAATTTTTGATCTAGAGACTTCTAATTTTAAACTTAAGCTTTTCTGACATGTCTACATAACGTATTAAAATTTCATGAAGATCCGCCGCCGTTTTCCCGCCGACCGCCGACTGCGGCGGCTGGCAACTGCCAAGTACAACTGCGGCCGCTGAAATTTATATTTTGATATTTCTAATGTAAAATTTACATAAAGATAAACATTTTCTGGAAAAAAAATTTTCTTCTAGCTTCAAAAATAAGAAAAATACAGCCGTTTGAAATTTTTAAGTAAAAAAAGACCTAAAAACAAAGGTTGTTAAATAAAAGGGTGAAGGAAGCGAAAATTGACTTAGACCTATAAAAGGTCGGAAATTCATTATCAAACAGGGGACTTGCACAAAAAAATTTAGCCCTCTAGCTCTAATAGGAACTGAGATAATAAGGGGGGGGCGTTGAACGCCCCCCCCCCCCCGACCGATTAAGGTGCGGCTAGGGGCCCGACTGTAAAGGGTTAAATCAAATAGCAAAAACCTGAGATCTGAAATTTGCATCATCCTTCTTACATGGCACATGACGGCGTACGACCGCGAGAAATGGCAATTTATTAGGCTCTTCGTTTTAATGATTAATCGGCGTGCGATATGGGGTGTAGAGAGATGTCAACACCACACCTCCCCTTAAATTAAAATTGCAAATGTCTGCCTTAATTTTTTTTCTTCTGCCCCTTATGGTTTTACATCCCCCTGGCTAATCACTGTGAACGCCACTTTTTATTATTATTATTAGTGCAGCTACTATTCTTTAGTCAGTTGATAGAAATAATAGATGTTTAAACATATGTGGATATAATAACATGGATATCCACATTGGGCAGTTTGTTCATCCAGCAGAAGGGGATGGAGTAAAGTGGGTGGATTGGGGGATTCGTTATTTTAGCCAGTTACAATTTATATGGTTATCTGGTGCAAGTTCCAAGTAATAATAAATTCATTGTAGTAGCAGTTTTCGATACTTTGAAAATTATCAGTGAGGCAGGGAGGAAAAAGACAAAGCAGTTTAATTATTCATAGTAATTTACATCCTTTTTAACCCCAAAAAGGTATAAACTAAAACATCTGTAGGGTATAGGAGGGAAAGATTTAATTATTATCCATTTTCCTATCTCTGAATATCTGACTGTAGATCATCTAACAACAGATTTATAAACCACAAATTGATTGTTCAAACAAAACACACAAAAAATTACCAGCGAAAATGTTTGTAGATTTTTTTATTTTTGAAGAGATTTGATCTGTGTAAGAAACAATAAATAGTATACCTTGATCTTAAAGATTAAACTACAGGCATACATTTTTTTTTAAATTAGTATTTAAATAATTTTTTTAACTAACACGGCCTAAGTATATTAATTATTGGCAATTTTGCAGGAACTTTTAACACATTATGGGTGGATTTCATTCATTTCTCTGTGTGTCCAATAGAGATAAACTAGATATACACTCTGTAAATCAGCCAATAAGAAGGAACAAACCGGTCATATCATTGGTTAGAAAGTGTACAGATTTTGAGAAGGGGCGGTTTTTTTCCATTTTATTAGCATAATGAGTCGGCTATAATTAGTCGCATTACCTACGATAAAGCTTTCCTTGGTGAAATTGTATTATAAAATGTTCTTGTTCGTGTAATATTAACATGACAAACCATGTATTATAAGTCAGCTAATAATAGTTTTATTTCATTGGATAGAGCTAGCTTTGGGGAAATTGTATCCTCGAAAAATTTCATCGCTGGTGTTTTAAGAAAAAATCGGCTTTAACAAAAATAAATAAAGGTGTTTGTCTGCTAGAATTTACCAATTTAATCTTCAAGAATTTTTAGGTTAGCCGGGCCATCTAGATATATTATGTCTATTTATTGTCTGTATAGGACAGTTAGAATAAAATATTTATATCAAGAAAAATGATTTTGTATCACAAAGAAACATTGGAAGAAATCTAAGAAAAACAAGGATGACAACATCCATAAAAGCGAAGTACTGAAACGGTAGGACAAACGGACATTAACACTTGTATAGTATCTGAACTGAATAATCAGAATTTAAAAGTATAAGAGTCGAAGCAAAATTGTAAGTAAATATGTTGAAAAACTGCTTGAAGCAGGATAATGTTTATGGACATACTTACATTTTTGGACTTAGTTATAGAGTTGCTTCGCTTATAATATTGTTCTTTGTTGTCCCAGGAATCAATATACCAAAAATCAGATCAAACGGATAATTAGAACACTTGAAAATTTGTTGTTAAAAAAAGTAGAAAAATCAACATGTTTAAAATGGACGTACGGACATTCTGGTAATGATTATAGAGTTGCTACGCTTTCTAAATCGTACCCAACTACTACAGGAATCATCATGCAAAGTTTGAAATCGATAGGACAATTCTAACATGCCTAAATTAACGAATAAAAGCTATCTATCTCGGACGGACGTACGGACGGACAGACGGACGTACGGACGGACCGACCCTAATTATAGAAAAGCTTCGCTTTTAAAAATTGTGCCTAGCATATGGATAAGAATAACACGTTTCTACATTGTGAGTATTATTCCTTAAATAAATTGTGCTCCCAGTGAATCAAATATATTCCTCTTTCCACCTAAGCTATTTTAAACAAGGATGACAACATCCATAAAAGCGAAGCACTGAAACGGTAGGACAAACGGACATTAACACTTGTATAGTATCTAAACTGAATAATCAGAATTTAAAAGTATAAGAGCCGAAGCAAAATTGTAAGTAAATTTGTTGAAAAACTGCTTGAAGCAGGATAACGTTTATGGACATACTTATATTTTTGGACTTGATTATAGAGTTGCTTCGCTTTTATTATTGTTCTTTGTTGTCCCAGGAATCAATATACCAAAAATCAGATCAAACGGATAATTAGAACACTTGAAAATTTGTTGTTAAAAAAGTAGAAAAATCAACATGTTTAAAATGGACGTACGGACATTCTGGTAATGATTATAGAGTTGCTACGCTTTCTAAATCGTACCCAACTACTACAGGAATCATCATGCAAAGTTTGAAATCGATAGGACAATTCTAACATGCCTAAATTAACGAATAAAAGCTATCTATCTCGGACGGACGTACGGACGGACGGACGGACGGACCGACCCTAATTATAGAAAAGCTTCGCTTTTAAAAATTGCCTGTAGATTTTTACAGACTAAATATTAATCCGATTAATATGGATTGACACGTGTGTCTTTGTTTGTTAGTAAGGAACGTTCTAGCGTCATATTTTAAGAGTAAAATGAGGGGTTTCAAAAGTTTAAGGGGTGGTAATTTATTGTATTTTTATAAATTTAATGGGGTAAAATGAGGTTTTCAAAGTTTGAAGTGGGGTAACACCCCCATACCCCCCTCCCCGGATGTCTATATCTCTAGTGATTATTAATCTGATGATCTAATTCAAATGGATTATTATAACATTTGGCGGGGCGAATTTGTATTATATTATCATATTATAGCATGGCTTTGAAACTGATTAATATCCGCTGGATGAGAAATGGTTCACAGCCATACTGAAAAATCATGTATAGCATTATATTACAGACAATTTTCCAAGAATATTGAGATAAAAATCGTTAAATTAAAATAGTTTTGTTTGCACGGGCCTTCTGCCAGTTTTTTCATTTCAATATCTGCGGAAAGCTACATTCAACACATTAAAATTCTTGGATATTAAGGGATAAGACAATGAACAATTAATTGATTTACAAATGTACACCTTCAAGATAATTTAAGTTATACATTGATTATAATATTGGTCAAAAAGATTTGACACTGCTAGTTTCAAAAGTCCAAGTATCTACAGTTTAAAACCAATATATTTACATAAACTTTGGGGACCAGTATAGTTTAAAAGCTTATATCCCTTCGTTCCAAGGTAAAATGTTAATCTTTGTTGTTTAATTTCAGATCACTACGTGGAGAGGATGTCGTTGAATGAATTCTATCTATCAAGGAACATTATTAATCAATTTAAATTAAGAGGGGGATATTTACCACCCTTGCCCCACAAATGTTTGGGATCTAAAAAAAGAACAATTAAATATACTTTTAACTTTTTGACTCTTGTTTTTTAATGGTGCCCAATTGTTTCAATTTTATCCCATTTGTCTTTAGTTCTTTACTTAGAATAGTCGAATATTGCGACAGTTTTTATACCAAAATTGAGATAACTTTGGTGATTGATTGAAATATTATGCTTTGTAGACCTCACAATACTCTGGCATGTTTAGTTAACAAGGTAAGATATTTATACGTTTTTGTAGCACAGATACTCTATATATAAAGCATATATCTGTAAACCCATCCGTCCTTAAACAACAATAAGGGGGCATGAGCTATTAGTAACTCTGCCCACAGGATGGGACCGTGTCTCAAATTGTATTGGGTCATAAAAATCAGCTAATGGCGTCGGAAATATTAACACAGCCGAGTCCCTACAAAAGAACAAAAAGCAATTAACAAGAAGACAAAAAGTGTTTTTGTCACTAGGGACAGGTAGTTGTCTGGATTATACATCTATACTTATACATTTATTGAATTTCTTATTCGTTTGCTTAACAACCTTGAGTACTTTTATCGAATTTTGATTGTTTGGATCACTAAGTTGAGTGTCTAACTTTTTAAACCTCTCATTGTAATCTACATAAGGGGTAATTTTGTATATTATCATTGGGGATGTACATCAATTTTTTGGCTTATGTCTTATCCCTTTAGTTCCCTGCCTTCTTCACATAAAACTCCATAATAAGACACCCAGTAGAATAATAAATCTTTTCATTCACTTGAAGCTGTCTTGTTAACATGGTAACCTCGTAACCTAAACACCAAAATTGTGTGGTGCCTCAAAATAACTGCCATTAACAAGGATGACAACATTTATTTAATGGCGGAGCTCTGAAATGGTAGGACAAATGAAAACTAACAGAGTGTCAGAAATGAATAAACATAATATAAATGTATAAGGTGCATTATTTGCCAAATGTACCACTTTTCTGCACTACCTCTCCAATTTTGTTAATACTCTATATTTTGGTCCGTTGGGTCATTCAAGGATGCTGGATGGCCAAAAAAAAGTTTCAGAGTCCCTGGATGTCTAGATATCTAGCTATCTATGAAGGTAGGTAACAAAAATGTAAAAAACACCCATTTTTTCACAATTGTAAAAATAAATTTTTTCATCAATCTTACATCCAATCTATACATTTTATACACCAAAATGATCGTTTATTCATGTAAAAAGCGCACATAATGCTATTTTGGCCAAAACTCTAATTTTACAGGGTGTCCAACAAAAAGTGTATTTTGGATATCTAGCGTAATACCCAAAATACCTGTCTGAAAAAAATCATTTTTTTTGGCTTAAATCCTGTGTTTTATCTGTGTGCATATGTGGTATATAACGGTTCGGACCACCCGGGACTATAAGGTTGTCAAATTTCACTTTGGGACACCCTGTAAATGTGATTTTTGCGTCTGTAGAGCTAAAACTTGGTCCAAATTGGCTATTTTTTTCAAATTACTCTAATATGTGTCTTAGTATGTTTGGCAATAGTGTTTTCTGACCAGATCAATATTTTCATATTTTTTGGACACCCTGTATTTTCAAAAAAAGAGAAAAAAAATTTTAGTTTTTTTTTCAATTTTTTTTCTATTTTTAAGTTACTTAAAACTGTCTTATAGATACAGATTTTGACTAATAACAATAATATTTGCCTATTTTACAATTTTCTACACTTTTGGGACACCCTGTGCATGTTTTTGAAAAATGATGGTTTTTGCCCATTTTTGGGGGGAAGGAGTCGTTTTAGGGCCATAAACTATTTCTTCATTTTTGTAGAACTTTTCAAGACACATCATTTGTTATTTATGCAAAAACCGCAAAAACCGAACCGTTTTGCCGTTATTCACCGCCAAAGGCGGAATTTTTTTACGTTTTTGCCGTTCCGGAGGTTGTAATGGGCATTTGTGGTAAGAAAACGTTGATTTATCAAGATCCCTCTAAAATACTTTTATTTAGGTAATTTAATTTACTTAATTTCATGTGAAGTAAATTTTTTTGTATATCAAACCGATTTTTGTCAAAAGGAATTTCAAATGCACATGATTTATGTTTCTTTTATCACTTATGTTATAGCAATTATTTATGTTACATTCACTTCATTTTCTTGTTTTAACAATTGAAATCCATCTCTACGAAAAACAGTTAGCTGCACAAAAAATTTTACTTAATATAAAATTTAGTAAATTAAATTACCTAAATAAAAGTATTTAAGAGGGATCTTGATAAATTAACGTTTTCTTACCACAAATGCCCATTACAACCTCCAGAATGGCAAAAACGTAAAAAAATTCCGCCTTTGGCGGTGAATAACGGCAAAACGGTTCGGTTTTTGCATAAATAACAAATGATGTGTCTTGAAAAGTTCTACAAAAATGAAGAAATAGTTTATGGCCCTAAAACGACTCCTTCCCCCCAAAAATGGGCAAAAACCATCATTTTTCAAAAACATGCACAGGGTGTCCCAAAAGTGTAGAAAATTGTAAAATAGGCAAATATTATTGTTATTAGTCAAAATCTGTATCTATATGACAGTTTTAAGTAACTTAAAAATAGAAAAAAAATTGAAAAAAAAACTAAAATTTTTTTTCTTTTTTTTTGAAAATACAGGGTGTCCAAAAAATATGAAAATATTGATCTGGTCAGAAAACACTATTGCCAAACATACTAAGACACATATTAGAGTAATTTGAAAAAAATAGCCAATTTGGACCAAGTTTTAGCTCTACAGACGCAAAAATCACATTTACAGGGTGTCCCAAAGTAAAATTTGACAACCTTATAGTCCCGGGTGGTCCAAACCGTTATATACCACATATGCACACAGATAAAACACAGGATTTAAGCCCAAAAAAATGATTTTTTTCGGACAGGTATTTTGGGTATTACGCTAGATATCCAAAATACACTTTTTGTTGGACACCCTGTAAAATTAGAGTTTTAGCCAAAATAGCATTATGTGCGCTTTTTACATGAATAAACGATCATTTTGGTGTATAAAATGTATAGATTGGATGTAAGATTGATGAAAAAATTTATTTTTACAATTGTGAAAAAATGGGTGTTTTTTACATTTTTGTTACCTACCTTCATAGATAGCTAGATATCTAGACATCCAGGGACTCTGAAACTTTTTTTTGACCATCCAGCATCCTTGAATGACCCAACGGACCAAAATATAGAGTATTAACAAAATCGGAGAGGTAGTGCAGAAAAGTTGTACATTTGGCAAATAATGCACCATAAGTATAAGCACAGTTGTTAGTAAATTTGTTACAAAACTACTTAAATAAATTATAAAATGTAAGTATGTATATAAGTACATTGTTAGGATTTCATTACAAAGATGCTGTGATTGTATCATTGTACCTTGTTGTAATTGGAATCAGTATTCCAAAAATCAGATGAATATGATAATGTAATATATAAAATTTTTGTTATATGATATCATGCAAAATTTGAAATCGATAGGATAATACTAACATGTAAAATTAACGAAAAGAACTAACCCTTCCTAACGAACTTACGGACGGATCGACCTGAATTATAGGAAAACGTCGCTTTAAAAAATAATAAAAGATCATAAAATATTTTTTGGCTGACGGATTTTTTTATTTTGTAGCACTTTGAATGCACAGCAACCTAATGTTATAATGCATCATATTTAAATATAGTTTAAAAGTCAAGTGATCAAAAGTATACCAAGAGGGTAGATTCATTGTAGCCTAACAATCTGATGTTATTACGCTGTTTTAGAGACTATAGAGACGCAAAATGTAATCTGAATGTTATAATGTACATTGGCTTTAAAGTAGACACAGACTTAGCGTAAAAACTGTCCATCCATCAAAAATGCTGTCATGTAAAAAGTCAAAATTAATTGTTTCAAGTAGCTGTAATACACCACTGTATTTTAAACATATTGAATTATGAAAAGCAAATTTAGATGTTTATAAATAAGAATGACCATTCGAAAAGAGTCCACATTTAAAAAAGGGTATGGGTAATACAAAAAAAATATATATTGGAAAAGGTTTTGAACAGTCTCAGCTAGCTGCTGCGCGTCTTCGGAGTGTAAGCCTCATTGAAATCGGCATATTAAAACTTTAAAATTGATGTCTAAACATTTTCCTAAACAGACAATCCATCTTTTTAGAATTTATTTGTGTTTAAATTTGAGGCTGAGGCGCGGCCGAAGCGCTGCTGCTGAGCCCTGGTTTTGAACAGGTATTTAGATTTACACACAAATTTAAACACCAAAAAGCAATTATAAATTGGTCTGATATCAATTGTAAGATAAAATATCAAAGTTCCCATAAAACAAATTCTACTATAAAAAAAGTAGTTAATTATTTGTTTGACTGCCAATGAAAGGATTGCTTTAAGAAGTCTAAAAAAAATCGTACCATGGTCTTACAGACAGACAGACGCTAGATTTAGGGTAGCTGTACTGCTATAATATGAGCGTACATATACCAAGAAAAGATGCGAAGTTTGGATAATTTGAAAAGTAAGGCTTCTTTGAAAACGGCAGACATGGTTTTCACCATTAGAGTCAGCCTGTAATTTTTCTAAACAGAATGTTCGTAAAGCGATTGTTTTTCACCAATTAAAATGTAATCATGCAAAAATATCACAGAAGAATTGTGTGATTGGCAGTATGGCTTCGAAATTCATTAATACTTTTTGGATTTGAACCGGTTCTCAGCCAAACTGAAAAATTTTGTATAGTATCGTATTATAGACATATTTATTTGAATAAAAAAAATGAAAAATCATAATATTAATACCAGTTATGTTAATCCGTGCCTTCGCGCCATCGGGACTAACAAAACCGGAATCAAGGATAAAATTTATCGTTTTACTATCCGCGGAAAGTTGTCTATAATACGATTCGATGAATATTATTAATATTGATCTATCCTCATATTTTGGATCTATAAAATATGTTTATATAAAATTGATAAAAAAGAAAAAAATTTTTGTTTGCCAGCTAAAAACTTTTTAAACGAGAAATTAAGCCTATTTGTGATTGGTCTAAACTAACTAATTTCTTTGTGAAAACCGCAGCTAAGCAGCTCTTGTAAACTGTAATTGTGGTAATATGGCAGCATACGGACGGGCATTTTACAGAGTTGCTACGCAGTGGCTTATCAAGTCAAGCCTTCTGCACTAATCCTATTATATCACCATTCACCTCATGACCGCAGATGACCCCATCGGCAGCGGTCAGATTGGACTGGCTAAATAGGGGAGGGGCACGGACACTTAGCAACCCCGCGCCCCTCAGGCAACTATCCTACCGGGAGATGGTGCCTTCCCCTTTACTGCAGCTTACCCCACAGATGCCTACCGCCGCGGGCTACGCCCTTGTCTCCCACACCCCCTTCAAACCTAACTCATTGTTATCATCTATTTTGTATATATATAGTAATCACCCATTGTAAATGTATTCAGTTTAAATATAATTTCTGTATGAGTAAATCCTGCTAGTTTGTTTTGGTAGAATACTTCAAGGCTAGGGGCTCGTTGGATTCGAACTCGCAACCGGTTTGCTGAAACGCTTCGGCTTACCACAACTTGGTGTCAGCATGTTTCAATCGAGCCCTGCAGAAACTAGCCAATTTTACCTCTGATTGGACCCTTTTGCAAGTAAGGGGACAGTCAGCTGCCAATTGAGAAGCCAACTGACCCGCGAGACGGCCTTTTTAGGTCGATTTTCCATCATTTTGAACGCATTATGTAGGCCTCTGGCCTACGGCAAGCAGATTTAGCCTGCTGAAAGCGCCAGTTTACGGCGTTTTTTCCGTACCGTGCGGGAGTAGCGCTAGGTGCGCAGCCACGGTAATCGGATAATTTAGCTCAGACGGCTACAGAACTGAGTCTAATTTGGCAAGTGTAGCTGGGACAAGCCCCAGGACACCCAGGCCAAACCTACGAGACGGACAGCTGCGTAGCTGGTCTCCCTGAGAAGGCAATGTGTGGCTGCGAAGCTTCAGCACACAAGTAAGGCCTACCACTGCGACGGATAGCAGAATTTGAGCTCAAGGTACGGCAGGACGGGACATCAGGTTTGACCTACCAGCCGTGTTCCAGCTCACCACGGACTTCAGCAGCCGGGCCATCTCTGCCATACTCAGCCAATTCCAGGACGGCAAGGAGAGGCTCATTGCCGCCGTGGGGCGCAAGACAACCGACCCCGAGACCCGCTATCCGTCCTGGAAGGGAGAGATGGCCGCCATCATGTATGGGATCCGGAAATTTCACGGCATCTTGTCCTACCGCAGCTTCCAGATCAACACTGATTCCTCAGCCTTGCTACAGATGAAGTCACTGAACACATCCACAGGGATGGTGGCCCGCTGGCAGGAGGAGCTAGCGGCCCTAGACTTCACTGTCTGCCATCGTCCTGGCACCCAGAATACCAATGCCGACGCCCTCAGCCGCCAGGAGGATGACAATATGCCGGCAGCGTCCGCCGAAGAATTAGCCGAACAGGCTGAATATCTCCACCACCTTTGCCAGCTAGGGGAGCCCGCAGCTGGCAGACCCTCCGCAGCACGGCTGGATCCGGCACGAGTCTTAGAAGCCCAGACCCAGGATCCCCTCCTGCTCCGTGTCCGCCAGTGGGTAGCCGACGGAAAAGCCCCAACTAAGGCTGAGCTACGAGGCAAGGACCGGAACGAGCAGCAGTATGCCAGCCGCTTCGCAGCCCTGGGACTCGACGAGCATGGCTGCCTCACCACCACCGACCAGACCCTGACAGGGGAGAGGACAAGATACCTGCTGCCTTCGGCCCTCCAGCAGGACACGTTCTTCCTGGCCCATGGAGCCCCCATGGCTGGGCACTTTGGGATGGACGCCACTATCGCCCGCGTCGCCATGCATTTCTGGTGGCCCAACCTGTCCCGTGACGTCCGCCTGATGGTCCAGACTTGCCCTGAGTGCGTACAGAAGGTCACCAAGGAGAGGCTGAAGTTAGGAATACACGTGCCCTCCCGGCAGGGGTATCCACAGCAAGTCCTGTTCATTGACCTGGTGGGGCCCCTACCAGAGACGCCAGCCGGGAACCGCTACATCCTCACCTGTCAGGATGGGTTCAGCCGGTTTGTCAGCCTCTACGCCATCCCCAACAAGCGCACCCTCACGGTGGCCGAAACCCTACTGCACCGCCACCTGGCCACGTTCGGATGCCCCCTGAAGATCCACTCCGACAATGGGATGGAGTTCACTGGCCAGGTATTCAAGGAACTAGCCTCCAAGCTCGAGATTGGCCTGACACATCCACCACCCTACAACCCGCAGTCCAACCGGGTTGAGAGGTTCCATCGGACGCTCAACACAGGCATGCGGCTGTTCCTTGATAGAGATGACAACAACTGGGAGCCACACTTGCCTGCTATCGCCTTCGCCTACAACACCAAGGCCTGCAGATCCACGGGCGTGACCCCTTTCCTGGCCTACTTTGGGAGAGAGGCCAAGCTCCCGGTGGAACTGGTACTCCGGCTGCCAGACACTGAATATGCCTCAGTCCCAGCCAACGTCCAAGCCCTCCTGCAACAATACCACGCCGTGTACAACGCAATCCAGCAGCGAGAGGAGGGAACCATCCAAAGGAGCGCGGCCGCTTACGAGGGCACGGCCAAATACGAAGTTGGAGACCTGGTCTGGTATCTGGCCCCCCGCCTGGTGCCAGGGAAGTCAGCCAAGATTACCAAGAGATGGACTGGCCCCTGGAAGGTAGTGAGACGGGCCACAGACGTCCACTACGTCATCAGACCCGCCTCTCCAACAGCCAAGATCTCGGAAATCACCGCGCATGTCGGCCGACTGCGCAAATACACAGGAGATGTCACCGCCCAGCAGATTCCAACGGACATCCAAGACGACCTGGACGGCGACGAGGACGCCACTGAGCTGCCGGCCGGAGCTGCCGCGTTGCCAGCTAGTGAACCAGGACAGTTTCCAGTGTACCAGCCGGCAGCCGCCGCCCCACAGCTTAGCGGCCAGGATCGTGACCCGGTAGAAGAGAACCTGCAGCACCAACCCAACGAACCACCGCTGGCGCCGCCGGCCCCAGAACCACCTAGGGATGCAGTCTGGAACCCTGATGCGGACATGGAGCCCCTGCCTGCCAGCAGCGAGCCTACAGGAGAAAAGCGGCCACTGAGATGGAAGTGGCGGCCCCAGAGGGTGAAGCCGAAGCGATGTGTCCCCTCGAGATGACAGCCGTCCCCATCCGGGTGGGAGCTAAGAGGCCGAGCAACCTGGACAAGATGGGCGCCCCTATGGAATTCTACGCGCCTTCTACCATCGTTGTACCCCCCTTGGGAGCCTCTAGAGTGAGCCTAGGCCTCCGTGTTCAGCTACCAGCCGAGACAGAGATAGTCCTGCAAACAAGGCCGAATTTCCAACGCCGAGGCCTGGCCGTCGCCAACCCTCAGCTGGGAGCCAACCGGGAGTTGACAATGCTGATATCCAACCACAGCCAGACCGAGCAGCGAGTGTCCCGCGGAGCCTGTGTAGCCAGGGCTGTCCTGCACCGAGCTGTGCCCCAGGGAGAGGCTGCCGTTTCCCATGGTTCAAGGCCTGGTGGCTCGGGGGCCCCGCAGCCCTTGAAGGGGAGGTTGTGGTAATACGGCAGCATACGGACGGGCATTTTACAGAGT
The DNA here is from genome assembly GCF_053477335.1 of Acartia tonsa. Taxonomy (NCBI): domain Eukaryota; kingdom Metazoa; phylum Arthropoda; class Copepoda; order Calanoida; family Acartiidae; genus Acartia; species Acartia tonsa. The sequence goes on from NC_137268.1 coordinate 12,859,480, forward strand.
TGCTACGCAGTGGCTTATCAAGTCAAGCCTTCTGCACTAATCCTATTATATCACCAGTCACCTCATGACCGCAGATGACCCCATCGGCAGCGGTCAGATTGGACTGGCTAAATAGGGGAGGGGAACGGACACTTAGCAACCCCGCGCCCCTCAGGCAACTATCCTACCGGGAGATGGTGCCTTCCCCTTTACTGCAGCTTACCCCACAGATGCCTACCGCCGCGGGCTACGCCCTTGTCTCCCACACCCCCTTCAAACCTAACTCATTGTTATCATCTATTTTGTATATATATAGTAATCACCCATTGTAAATGTATTCAGTTTAAATATAATTTCTGTATGAGTAAATCCTGCTAGTTTGTTTTGGTAGAATACTTCAAGGCTAGGGGCTCGTTGGAATCGAACTCGCAACCGGTGAGCTGAAACGCTTCGGCTTACCACATAATTAACGCCCTTTGTATACAGACCGCTCTTTTTCTGTATGATAGACATTATCTAGATACACACTCTCTAAATCAGCCAATAGGAAGACAGTGGAGGAATAACCCGGTCATACTATTGGTTAGAAAGTGTACAAAATAGTCTTATTTCTTAGGATTAAGCTTTGCTAGCTTAAATTATATCGTGTAAAGATTTCTCCACTCGTGTAATGTGAAGAATATGACAAAACATGTGACATAAGTCAGCTATAAATAGTTGACTTATCTAGGGTAGAGCTAGCATTCGGTAAATTATATCCTTGAAAAAAATTTTCGCTGTATAACAAACATAAATAAAGGTGTTTGACTGCTACAAGTTTGACGAATTTTGGGACCATATTAACCATCTAGATATGCTATGTATATTTCAGTATGAAGGTGTCCATATTACTCATATGATTCTATCTTTCTATCTGCACCTATCTATCTTTGTGTGCCTATCTATCTTTCTATCTGCACCTATCTATCTTTCTATCTGCACCTATCTATCTTTGTGTGCCTATCTATCTTTCTATCTGCACCTATCTATCTTTCTATCTGCACCTATCTATCTTTGTGTGCCTATCTATCTTTCTATCTGCACCTATCTATCTTGCTATCTGCACCTATCTATCTTTCTATCTGCACCTATCTATCTTTGTGTGCCTATCCATCTTTCTATCTGCACCTATCTATCTTTCTATCTGCACCTATCTATCTTTCTATCTGCACCTATCTATCTTTCTATCTGCACCTATCTATCTTTGTGTGCCTATCTATCTTTCTATCTGCACCTATTTATCTTTCTATCTGCACCTATCTATCTTTCTATCTGCACCTATCTATCTTTGTGTGCCTATCTATCTTTCTATCTGCACCTATCTATCTTTCTATCTGCACCTATCTATCTTTGTGTGCCTATCTATCTTTCTATCTGCACCTATCTATCTTTCTATCTGCACCTATCTATCTTTCTATCTGCACCTATCTATCTTTCTATCTGCACTTATCTATCTTTCTATCTGCGCCTATCTATCTTTCTATCTGAACCTATATATCTTTGTGTGCCTATCTATCTTTCTATCTGCACCTATCTATCTTTCTATCTGCACCTATCCATGTTCGTGTGTCTAACTATCTTGTAATTTGGCAGTATGAGAACAAATTGTTCTTCGGCGCTCATTTATATTTTCTATTAATGGATATATTATTACTTGGATGTTACGCCAGATTTTCTTTTTCTCTAATAAATGAAACATGCAGCGAGATAAACTATTTATTTCCTCGATCCACCCTTTTTACCCCATCCCCACCCCTGACCAATAAATCAGTTATATATTAACAACCTAAATTGACGACAATATTTAAGCTGTTATAAAATCAACGTATATATTTTATATCCATTTTTGTTGCCTAAATAAAAATCTTTATTTTCAATTCAAAATTATGTTTTAATGTGAGGCTCCCTATTGTAGTTTTTGCGGCTTGAATATCAAGAAAATAGCCTAAAGCTATCCTAGGAAATATAAGATTCTAATGTAAAGTAAAACCAAAATGACTATCGATAAAATATTTCTTTCTTCAAACAATACTTTATATTTAAGGGGAAAAATTAATTTGAGATCGGAGAATTTAACGTACGAACGAAAAAGCATCGTTTTAATTATCTTAGACGAGATAAAAATAAAAAAAATGGAAGTAATTTGTAAGATATTAATGCAGTGGCTTGCTGTAGAAAGGTGTCAACTCAAATTGAAAAATTGGAGAGTCCTTCCTCTTATTTATTCCCTTATCGTTTCACACCTCCCTGGTGAATTACTGTGCACGACGCCTCTGTTTTAATGCATAACAGGGACTATCGGCATCTCTCCTTGCCTTTAGTATCTTTGTTTTTAGAGTTTTAGGTAGAAATACTGTTTTGCTTTAAGTATGATGTAAGTAAGTAATTAATAGAAGAATTTTATTTACTTTTGATTAAAAAAACGAGTAAACCATAAATTAATACAATATTTCTGTTTAAGGTCGCTTCATCTTCTGTAGTCAAGACTTTCTTATTTCTAGGTAGGATTTTATTATTTTTTACAGTATGGCTTCAATGGATCACAACCGGTTCTCAGCCATACTAAAAAACATGTATAGCATTATATTACAGATATATTTCCAAGATTTAAAAAAAAAAGTTACTACCAGTTTTGTTAGACCGGTCATTCTAAGCCAAAACTGGATTTCTGTTTTAATTTTTCATTTTAATATTCACGGAAAGCTGTCTTTAATACGATGAGATATAAAACTAATATATTTACTCTATCCTCTTGCATTTTACCTCCAAAGGTAGGCTTTGGGGTCTAGCAAACCATATTAAATGTTTTAGTGGGTAAAATATATATTATATATAGTGTAATGTTAAAAATTAATTGAACAGAAAGTCAAAGAATTATTTTTAACATTACAATTTATTATCTTTTATTTATGTTTACGCATACAGTACAATTTTTATGATATCTAGCCAATTATGTAATTCCCACACGTATTTTACATGTACACATATGTATATTGATTGATTTTTAACACGCGAATCCTGTTCTTTAAAGATTTGCTTCTGTGTCTATAGTTCTTAAAACTTTAATTAATACTAATGGTTAAAAATTTAAGTGCAACTATTCAAAGACTCATTGTAAAGTTCTGACTTCTAGTTATTATTATAGTTATTTGCATCGTATTATGGACAGCTTTTCGCGGATATTCAAATGAAAAATTACAAAACTTATATTTATTTCATTATCCATTGAAAATTGTCTGTAATATAATGCTATACATGATTTTTCAGTACGACCGAGAACCAGTGATAATTTAGCGGATTTTAATGTTAGATACTGTTAAATCCATATGGAAGCGCACAGCCTTGTTTTTTAATGTTTGTTGATTTTTAAAAAGTCACAGATAATGCACAATAAATTTTTATAGTGTTTACATTCAATAAGGAAGCTTATACATTGTTCACAAAGGGTCATAAATTAAGAGCCAATTTAGCACTGGTTATTCTAAACAAAAATGCAGTGCTTTTCTATTAAATAAAAAAAATAATTAAATCAACCTA